>NC_138911.1:13507862-14102287 GCF_965231255.1 Vanellus vanellus | reverse complement strand
GTCTCTTCTCCATCACCAAGGCCAAAACACTACAGGAAGGGCAGTTTTGACTGTTCTTTCCCCTGCTTGAAGGTAATTGTCAAATACTGTCTGCTTTTTTCCCCCATACAAGTCTATTCCTTCCTTTTTAGCCAAACATTTGGACTTCTGATCTTTTTTTTCTCTGCTTAGTTCTTTTCTATGCTATTTTTTTCCCTGTTTTTCCCCTTCAAAATGCTTGCTGTCAAAACTACCAATCACCTTTCCTTTCTTTTCTTACACAGATGTAGTAGAAATCATGATCATGTTGCGTGCGTGTGAAGTATTACACACTTAAATAAGAGAACATTGAAGATAAGCAGTAAAAATCAATAAATCAATCAAAAAAATAGTACTTCTTCCTATGATTCCTCAAACACTTTGAGAACTATTCGAGTATCATCTTATCAAGGGGGAGGATGAGGAGAGAAAAGGACCAACCTCTTCTTTCCAAAGACAGAAGCTTATGTACATAAATGGTTTACATCCTTCTAACTGTGACTGCAATAATAACCGTATGCAGGTACACCATACCATACACCATATAATTGCATGATGTATCTGGCACATTAATGTTTCTACTCCCACTACAATCAACAGCAATTTCATATCGCAAGTTTATTCTGTATAAATGTCTGTAGGCTGTGAATGAGTCTTTCTCCCACTGTTTTGAAGTGTTTTCTGACCAGCCAGTCTGTGTACCTCTAATTCACCTGACTACGCTGAGCTAAAGCATTTGGAGACCCCCGATTTGTTTAAACGTATGTGTTTAAGTTTAAATCTGTTTGAGTTTGCACACTTCAGCACAACTGCTTAAGCACATTTCATGTCTAATTTTAATCCTTGGCCTTTTCTTCTCATTCTGCCTCTGGCTAGAGCCAAGCTGAGGTCCTGAATCTCTTGTACTCTCTGTTGAGAAATTGTAAGGCATTGACATTGAAATACTGATATTTTTTGTAGGTATGGCCCAAGTAATTCAGTCAAGACACCAGGTAGTATCATACTGGGAGAAAGAATGAAGAAATAACTTGGAAGAAGAATGAAAAAAATAAACCTCCAGCAGTGCTCAAGCCACTTCTTTGTATTCTGACTAACTGGGTAAGATTTTGACACAGGACGATGGTGTTGACACATACTTTACATGCATTTTGCAGTTAGGACAAGGAAAGATCCTGAGGCAAATAAAACTGACTACTCATTGCATGAAGATTCACCTGAAAATCAGAGTCTCTCACTGCATTGACCCATGGAAACCAGCACAGACTCTGGTCCAGCCAACCAGCCCAACCAGCCTCAGTGCGTGACAACACACAGGCATCAGCAACTCCAGCTGAGAACTCTGGGTCAGCATCTTTGCACTTGCCTTCATTAAAAGTTACTGGTGTATTGTTCTGTAATATACATGTGACATTTACCTTTCCCTCTCAATCTGCCCATCCTGGGCAAATGTGAGTGCACTCATTGAATCTTGTTCTTTTTATGCTTCATAGCCTTGTACCCTATTCAGCCAGCACCAGACAGCCAGTTTGATTGCCCTGAAGCCTCGCAGATGCCTTGCAGCCAGATTGCCAGCCAAAAAAAAAGCTACATTTTGTCACTTCCGAGCTCCACCCCTTGTTCCCGTGTTGTATCCACAGCTCTGAACTCCTCCCTGCACCCTTAAAGCAATGGCCTTTGCTCTGTTTGAGTTCTTGGACCACTGACTTCTGAGTAACATCTGGGGTCCTCCTCAGCTTTTGTGCTGTGCACTCTCAGGTCAGTGTCAGTATCAACACATTTGAAGCAGGATGTCCTATCACAGGAATTAAGAATACTGAGAATTAAGCATTCAATGGTTAGATTATCAAGTACGTAGTGCATTTTGATCAGTCAGGTTACTAACGAAGTTCATCAGAATACCTTCTTTACCAGTTTAGATCTTAACAAGCTTCTTATGAATTTATGAAGAGATACTCAGTTGAGTGCAACAAAAGAAAAATCTCAAGCTGTGAAAACATAGCATAGAAGTTTTAACAGGGCAAGAATGCTTCTGTTATGCCTAAAATTGCTTGTAAAACAGCAGTAATGGAATAGCAAAAGCAGCGTGAGTGGAAACAAAGCGGAGATTTTATAAAGTGTTTTAGCAGGATGTTACATTTCTCAGCTCTGCAGCAAATGATCTTGGTCTCTTCAGCTACTCGAGCCCTCTTTCCTGAGGCTTCATCCCACTGAGAAACAACAGCTCTTGCACGTTATATTTGTGATTTCCTTGCTGCTTGGTCAGAATTGGGGACATTTCCTTCTGTGCTCAGCTGCCTGCCAGCGCAGGGACGCCAGGCCCTTTCTCAGTGTCCGCTGCAGCCCCCTGGCATTGCTGACCACCGGGTGAGACAGCACAATGTGGAGAGTCACAGCTTCACCACGCATGAAGCTGCTGCCCACCCACCTGCGAGCAGAAATCTTGTCAGATACACAGATTCCCTGTGTTGTGGTTGGAAAGGACAGACAGGGAAACAGGGGGATTTATTGCCTCGGGGGTCTCCAGACCCGAAGATTCCAGACCCAAAGAGCCTGGAAAAGACTGGGACAGCTTGGCTCTGGGGAAGACATCTCAAAACTGTGGATTTTTGCTTCCACAGAGACTTAGCAACGAGCAAGTAATTGCTTGTTACTTTTCTCAGTTGTCACGGTCAACGTATGAAAGCCTTTTCAAGCTCGCAGCCAGCAGTGATTTTTCAGCACTTCGTAAACCCGAAGTGTGCAACTTCTAATACTATTCCAGGCAAAAAAATAAAGACAAACCGCGTGGGGACCGAGACCCGTTTTCTGCACTCCTGCAGGCCACCGGAGGCCAGCCCCTTCCCGACACCTCCCAGCCCTGCGCCCGGGCGGGGCGAATCGTGAGCCCGGCACCAGCCACGGCCCAGAGCTCCGGCGGAAAGTGCCGCGACCACCTGCCGTGCCCGGCCCCGCCGCCGCTTCGCGCCGGCCCCGCCCCGCCTGACGCACAGGGGCGGAGTCCCCGCGGGCCAATGAGCGCTGGGCGGTGCTGCCACCGCCCAATGAGGGCGGCGGACCGGCGGCGGCAGGAGGAAGCGGCGCGGCGGCGGCAGCGATGTGGCCGGCGGCAGTGGGGGGTGGTCCGGGCGCGGCGGCGGCAGGCAGCGGCGCCTGCCTCCTCCTGCTGCTGCTGCTTCTGCTACTGGCGGCGGCGGTGGCGCTGGTGGTGCGGCAGCTGCTGAAGCAGCGGCGGCCGCCCGGCTTCCCGCCCGGCCCCGCGGGGCTGCCCCTCATCGGCAACATCCACGCCCTAGGCGCGGAGCAGCCGCACGTCTACATGCGGCGGCAGAGTCAGATCCACGGGCAGGTACTGCCGCTCCGGCACCGTCTGCCGCCTCCCCGGGGCGGGGCGGGCTGGGCTGGGGCGGGCTGGGCAGCGCCGGCGGCGGGAGAGCCCGGGGAAGAGGGAGTCGGGCGAGCTGTCCCCGTGGTCCCGGGGCTGCCGCGGCGCTGGGAGCCGCGCGGGGAGCACGGCGCGTCCGGCCGGGGTAGCTGTCTCGCCGTCCGGCCCCGGCCCGGCTGTCGGTGCCCACGCCCCGACGGGGGAGGAGCAGCACCGTAGAGGCGGCCGCCCCGGGTCACGCCGCCCCCGGTCATGCCGCCCCCGGGGAGGAGGCAGCGCCATCGGGGGCGGAGCTTCCCCCGCCGGCTAACGGGAGCAGGGGAAAGGGCCCGGTACCCGGTGGGTAGCGGCGCCCGGAGAACAAGGCTTTGGGGCTGAAGAGTTTTTTGGCAAAGCCGGTGCTCCGGTCAGCCCTTCCCGTGGGAGCAGGGACAGAGCAGCAGCAGAGGGGAAGAGTTTTTCGCCCCTCTTATGCCAGAGCTCCCTCTCTGGGGCGGCAGGGGCGGAGAGGAGCTCTCTGCTTGCCTGGCTCTCCCTTTTTTTTGGTACAGTATTCGAACTGGTGTCCTGCTGCAAATGGAAGTAACTCACTTGTTTCATATCCACGAGTCTTGGACACGCCAAAAGGGCTTAAAATTAACAAAATTACAACAACCAAAGAGCAGGCACTTGGATAATGCAACATGAAAACATGTTGCTTTAAAGTTCCTGCAGTGGGTCTTTGCAATGTTTACTTACAGTCAATTAGTATAACTATGTAAGAATGGCATATATATATTTACAAGAACAATACTTTCTTGAATATCAGGTGTTTCTTTTCATTGACTAGTTCAAACAACTGATCTGTTCTTATAAGCTTCATAAAAATTAAGCCCGAACTAGATCTAGCAGGGAAAGACAGGTAGGTGTTAGCATTTGTAAGTGTGCATGTGTACACAAACATAAACACACACACACACACACACACACTCATTTTGGCGGCAGCACCCTGGGCAGCTGTTTGGCATGCCAGTACATCTCCACACTGTTTATAACACTTGTGGTGTTTTACTTAGCGGGATTATCACTGGAGGTCTGTGAAGGACGGAGCTTTGTGTCCAACAAACCATAGCTTGTCTAGAAAATCACGTCCTTCAAACTGCTAGAATTGTTTAAATATAACTCCCCTAACAAGCAAATAAACCTGTTGCTAGAACTTAAGTCTGTCAAAAGCTTTTGTCCAGATCATTTATGAAAGCTACAGCAGAAACAGTCACAGTCTTATTACGAATGAGAAGCGAAGCAAAGTGTGTGAATTAAAAGCATGCTAAATGGCAGAAACAAAAGGATATCTTTTGTTTCATTTATTTTGGTAATAAAAAAAAGTAAATGTGTTTCAAGCAAAATACTACGACAAATAGAATGGAAATAGGAAGGAAAATGTGTCATCAAATCAACTAGGTTTCCTACTTGCCTGGAGTGCTGTATGTAGTTCTAGTCTCCTGCTGTCAGAAAGGGTCCAGCAGAATTTGAGGGGAACTGGAAGACAGCAGCTCAGGGTTTGGGGAGCTCTGGAAAAATACAATGAAAGGCATTTTTTTTAAATTATGACATAGGAAGAAAGATAGATAAGCTATGGTCAAAGCATACAAAACTCACAAATGGTTTTCAGAAATACCTTGGGAGTGTTTTCTTGTCGCATAAAAAAGAAGAGCCATTATAACAGTGAAAATATCAAGTTTGCTAAATAAAATAGTCATAGAATCATTTAGGTTGGAAAAGACCCTTAAGATCATTGAGTCCAACCGTTAACCTAGCACTCCAAGTCCACCACTAAACAGTGTCTCTATGTGCCACGTCTGCATGTCTTTTAAATACCTCCAGGGACAACCCTTTTGGTGACAACCCAGTTGTCACAGAATATATAATTAGGCCAACATTATTTCATATTGTGGAGGTCAGCAGCTCTGAGATGAAAGACAAACTAGAGATTTGTGTTGGTAAAAATACAAATGTGTAATGCTAAGAAAAGTATGGAAAGGGATATAGGATTTCAATCTTTAGTTTAGCCTCAGATTCAGTTTTTAAAACTTAGGCTAAGATTTTTGTTTTGTTTATCCTGTATGGGCCTTCTGCAGGATGTTTTGCATCTTTCTCCAAAGCATCTAGTGCTGGTCACTTCTGGAAACAGGAGATGGGACTATCTGGGCTATGCTGTCATTTGCTGGCTGTCATCCTGGCCCTCACTTCTATCATCTGATGGTTCTTTGGGAGCCTGCGCAAAGTAAGCTGGTGTCCAGTTTCAGAGATGGAAAGGACTTGGTGGTTTTCACAGCTGACACCACTTCAGTGTCTGCCATTACTAAGTGACATGTTGGAAGTTTTCATGATATGAACTTGTAGCTTCAGTCATAGCGCCCTTAACCAAATTAAGGTATTGGAATTTACCTTTACTGAGGGAGGGAGGAGGAGCAGATATGGTAGTAAAGCTTTCCTCCCTCCTGTGGAAATAGCCACAGCAAATTAGGAAAGTAGACATACAGACTTTATTTCTAGTTCTTATATAAAAATTATACCTTATATCTAATAATATCTAGTTATATTATATATTTATAAGTATATCCTTATATATACTTATACTAATATCTACTTACATCTACTAATGTTAAGGGACAGTACATTTTTTTTCTGAAAAGTAGGTATTGTTGTACCAAATTCACATCATTTTAATGACTACATGGAAGCATCCCCAGCCCTTACTTTGAAGGGCTGGTCACTTTAGGTGCACAGCAAAGCACAGAATGTAGTGCGGGCTAATTTGCTCTATCTTTTGACAGAGTAAATCAGCTCACAACAGACTCTACCGTGTAACGCCACAGTTGTATCACCTCTGGTTACCTGTATGCCCTACTGAAGTTTATTCAAGTCTTTATTTTGCATTGATGTTTCACTTTTTCATTACTTGTATTGTTTTCATTATTTGTTCTTAAGGTTTGGTTTTAATGGCATTTTACAATTTTTATTATTTTTTTCCTCCCAAAGATCTTCAGTCTTGATCTTGGAGGTATATCTGCTATCGTACTGAATGGCTATGATGCAGTAAAAGAATGCCTTGTTCATCAAAGTGAAATTTTTGCAGATAGACCGTCTCTTCCGTTGTTTAAGAAGCTGACAAACATGGGAGGTAAATGCTAATGTCTTTTATATAAAAATGTCATTTTTGTCAAATAGGTGGGTTTGTGAGCACATGAAACATTTGCTTTAGCTGGTTTCTCTACTTCTTTATCTCCTTTCATAAAATACTTGATGCTTCTTTAAAGATATTATTTGGAAAGGATTGTCACTGTCGGACTATGTTCCATAGAAGATGTGTGTAATTTTTTGTCTTGTTAACTAATTTTATTATCTTTTTTAAAATTACTATTATCTTATGGGGGGAAAAATAAAGCGTTGCATAAAACACTGTGTCAAAATATTTTTTCAGGCTTACTGAACAGTAAATATGGCAGAGGATGGACAGAACATCGCAAATTAGCTGTAAATACCTTTCGAATTTTTGGATATGGTCAAAGGTCCTTTGAACACAAAATTTCAGAAGAATCTATGTTTTTTCTTGATGCCATTGATACATACAAAGGCAGACCCTTTGATCTTAAGCACTTGATAACAAATGCTGTTTCAAACATTACTAATTTGATTATTTTTGGAGAACGTTTTACATACGAAGATACTGAATTTCAGCACATGATTGAGATTTTTAGTGAAAATATTGAATTAGCTGCTAGTCCTTCTGTATTTTTATATAATGCTTTTCCTTGGATTGGTATCTTGCCATTTGGGAAACACCAGCAGCTGTTTAAAAATGCAGCTGAAGTCTATGACTTTCTTCATGAGCTTATTGAACGTGTCTCTGAAAATAGGAAGCCTCAGTCACCTCGGCATTTTGTAGATGCATATCTAGATGAGATGGATTGCAATGAAAATGATCCGGAGTCTACATATTCAAGAGAAAACTTAATTTTCTCTGTTGGAGAACTCATCATAGCTGGGACAGAAACCACAACAAACGTTTTAAGATGGGCAGTGCTGTTTATGGCTCTTTATCCAAACATTCAAGGTAAGACCTTTGACATTTTGAGGAACTGACACGCTTTCCTATTGGAGATTTAAAATGCTTTTTGAAAGTGGTGCGGTGATTCATAGTCGTAACCAAAAAGGAATGTTTGTATATATTGTTCTATTATATCGTTTACCAAATACACTATGGACAGATGTGAAAAGCTTATTTGATATGCAGATGAAGAGGATATCAAAAGTCAAGTCTGATGACAAAATTTTAGCATATTATTTTGTAAATATGTTTTTACGAAGCTTTAATATTTTTAATAAGGTGTTTCTAATATATTTAAGTTTAGTGTTGTAATGCATGATATTGGTTGATAGATGTACTAATCTATATTAATAAATATTAATCAAATGCAATTAAATATGAAATTAAACTAAATTTAAGATGTGAAAATATCATAAAAAATGTAAATCAGGTTGTAATTCACAGTTTAGGTACAATTTCTTTTTATCCTTAAGTGCCTCAATTCAGAATAGATTTACGTATTATAGACATGTACTTCTGGAAGAACAAAAATAGCATTTAAAAAAAGAGCAAAAAAATAGCATTTAAAAATAGCAAAAATAGCATTTAAAAATAAAAATATGTGTTACAGTCATTCTGAAGTAAGACAGCAATAGATGTTTGAATGTTAGCTCAGATATTTTGCGTAGAAGTGTGGATTTTGGAAGTGAACAGTCATGTTTCTTGTTTCACTGCCTCCACTTTGCTATCAAACCTTAGCAGTGTGTAAGGGAAACTAGGGAGTTTCAGTATTTGGGAGAAAGAGCAGTCTAGATAACTTGGACAGTTACTATCGATACTTTGACTGAATATTGCTCTAACATCAGTTTGACCATCATCATCATTTCAGAATGGAGTTAACAACACTGCCCATAGCTATAAGGCTCTTGAGATCTGAAGTTCTGCATAGGAACCAGATATCTTTTTGTATGAAAGATAGTATTTTCTTCTTATGGTAGTAGGTGCAGGACTCTATACCTTCTGATTTTCTCAGCTAGAATAATTTTCAATTTAAATTGGCTGGACAAAAAGCAATTATTATTTTAAAATTAGAGATCAAATTTTATATTTATGTTTAAGGTAAATACAGCTTTAGTTGAAAAAATGAAAATCAAAATATGATGATAATGTATGTCAAGACCTGACATGCTATAAACAGTGAAAATCATTCAGATTAAATAAAAAAATTGATGCCAAAGCTCTTTTGTTGCTGCTTTTATCATTATTTTAAGTCCCATATTCACTGAGCTGGTTAAAAGATCTGGATAAGCAAGTAGAACCAAAGTTCACTGAAATATCTCCAGAGAGCCATAACCTCTTACATATTTTCTTATTTTCATTTGCTCGACTATTTTAGTTAGTTGATTAATTATTCGAACACGAGGAAACTTATTAAAGATTAAAAAATAGGAAAACTTTCTTCTAGCGTAGGATTAAAAGCAAGATCTAACAGGATTTGAGTTGTTAAAATTAACAACTTTGAGGGACATACTTAAAAGAAATATGTAGCTTCAGCTCACTAAGTACAATCAATAGTTTTTGTGGAAGCTTAAAACTGCAGTTGCTATTTTTAACCAGACAGCACATTTCAGACCATTTAAAACAAATAGTTTTTAAAAAATTAAATGTTGCTTTTACGCTTCTGAGTTCCACTGATTCATCTGTATGCTGTACACAGTATAATAAGAAAATCTACCAAAAAAGAAAAATATTTCAAAATGAAAATATTAGACTCTGATTTTATAGGTACTTAAGTTTTAGGATGCATAAATACATTGTCCATATTTTAGTTAAAATATATCATTAGTCAATAGGATCTATTTATGCTTTACATTATATAAAAAGCCCAAATGTAAAAAGGTCCACTTAAATCAAAATTTCTGATTAGTCTGTCCTGGCTCACAAACAATATTTACATCTTAAAACAAGAACATCCTTATTCCTTCTCTATTAAGATCTGACCAAGATACTGTTTTTCAGTAAAGATCTAGGAAACTTTGTAGTTTTGTGTCTTCTATGCATTGGCCGATTTTGTAGAGATCCACTCACCTAAAATAATCTGATCTCAGATCCTGCAATATAATGAGTTTCTGAATTTGGATTCAAAATCAGTTCATCTGGATAAAAATGAAAATTACCGTTATCTTTCATTTATTTAGACTTTCTCTGTCAAAGTATTACAATATACACCGATATACCTCTACTTCACAGAATATACTTTCACAAAGCTACTTTTCATCTCTGTATTTTGATGTGAAATGTTGTCACTTCAGGTTGAAAAACCTGGTGATCCTTATGATAGAATTTTTCTGGCATTGCTCAGCTTTTCAATATTGGTTCCACATGAATTGTAAAAGTCCAGCTTTGTTTTACTTCGGAGCTGTTTGGCAGTTTCAACAAAGAAAGTGTATCAGGAAAAAGAAGAGGCAGTTTGAATGCCTTTGGGATTATTTAAATAACCTGTGAACTTAATTTTAAAAATAGCTTAAAAAAATAGTGATTAAATTTGTCCCTTTTCCATTAAATTTAGACTCCCGTCCCTCTTAAATTGCTCTGTGTTGTATCAGATGTTTTCAGTTTAAGAGTGAATGATTTTACATTGTGATGATTCTAAAGAATCATAGCGGAATTAGAGAAGGGAAAGTTCAAGTGGCTAATTTCAGTGTTATCTGTGTTCACTCGAGTATTTAATGTACTTCATCTTTGCAGTCTTTTGCTTATTTATTTAGTTTTTGAAGACCTCCAGAAATAAAAATATACAGAAGCAAAGAAAAGTATGTTAAAACATGATTTTACTGAGAATAATTACTTTTGAAATGAAGATCACTGGTATATATGCTAGTAATAATTCCTACTAGCAGGATAAGGAATATAGAGTCTAAATTTAAAAGCTTATAAGCTACTATACTTTATATAAGAATTTTCATGTTTCAGTATCCTTTCGAAAGTATATATTTTATAGCTTAAGTTAAAAAATAAAGGATATTACACAATAAACAACAGCTTTTTTTCCTGTTCCTAACAGGGCAAGTTCAAAAAGAAATCGATTTAGTCATTGGCCCAAACAAAATGCCTGCCTTAGAAGAGAAATGCAAAATGCCATACACTGAGGCTGTTCTACATGAAGTTCTAAGATTCTGTAATATAGCTCCACTAGGTATTTTTCACGCAACATCCAAAGATACTGTTGTGCGTGGTTACTCTATTCCTGAAGGCACTACGGTCATTACAAACCTCTACTCCGTTCATTTTGATGAAAAATACTGGAGCAATCCAGAAGTGTTTTTTCCTGAGAGATTTTTGGACAGCAGTGGGCAATTTGTCAAGAAAGAGGCATTTATTCCTTTTTCTCTAGGTAAGAGTGATTCTTTGCTCTGTTTCTTTTCATAAAACTAGAAATGTATAACAGATAAGTGGACAGAATGATATAAAATATCCACAGTTCTGATGGAACAGCTATTTTAAAGATATTCAATATAATGCAGTCTGAACATAACACTTTTTAGCATATCTTTTATCTAGATGAGCTCGATATTACATTAACAAAAAAAGACAGCACAATATCTTCTTATCTGAGGAGTCTATACGTTTTATATCATTGCAGTACATAAGTGTTATTCATTTCACAATTTCTCGTCATTTTCTGCTGAATTCATTACATACAGGTGATTTCCACAACCAGCTTCCAAATTTTACCACTTGGATCAGCACCAGAAATTGCAGATTTTATTCAGAACTCGCTTGAGGGTCAGCGTGTAGCACTGCATTATATACTGAGGAAGTATTCTGGCAGTCCTAAATCATTATGGATTTGTCTTTGGATGCCTATAAGAGGGGTTAATTTACCTTGCATACGATTATCAACCTAAAAATTAGGTGTTCCTTGTAAGCTAACTGCCAGGGCTACCTCCGCAGTCCATAGAAAGACACAGCCTCATGTAGAGGGTGACTTGGTTTACTTATCTGGGATATTTTTTTCTCCAAAAGATAGAGGGAGCAAAGACAAGACAATTCCCTTGAAATAAATGCACAACATCTAACTGGCCAAAGTTAGATTTGATGAAGTCCATCTTTACTGTGTATTCTGTATGTTTCTTTTTGCCTGATTTACCTTACCAGTTCCAGATGTTGTTATGCATTTATCTGTGTCTTCCACAAGCACAACTCCCTGTAACTAGTCATACACGGAATGGGAACTAATATATGAAGGCATTATCCAGACCTGTTTCATATCTTTCTACTTACCAAATTATAATAATTGCCAGGTAATAATGCTTGGCAGTAGATGTAATTAAGAAAATAGTAGGGGACAAAGGCTGAAATTCACAGTATCATTTTTTTTTAAAACATCTTCTGTCTAGATTGGCACTTCAAGATAAGATAAAGTAGCTAATAGCTTATCTAAATAAATTTGACAGAATTCACTGCAATGGCATTTGCCTAGTGAGAGGGACAAATTCTCTAAAATCTGTTTCTTGCCATAAATCATCACCTATCCTCTGTTGCAGAAGAGGATAAGAATGGTCATTCTTATTCAAAACAAGACCATTCTTGTTCATAACAAGAGTGAAAATGTAATTGAACACATTTTAAATCTTTTCAAAACCTTCTTTTCAATCCAGGAAGAAGACATTGTCTTGGAGAACAACTAGCTCGAATGGAAATGTTTTTGTTTTTCACTTCATTACTACAACGATTTCACCTGTGTTTTCCTCATGGTGTGATTCCAGATCTCAAACCAAGATTAGGCATGACATTACAACCACAGCCGTACCTCATCTGTGCAGAAAGACGGTGAAGAGGAGTCTGCATGGCTAGAATGTCGGGGGGGGGCACAGTGCTCCAAGCTGCAGCTGAGGATCTGCTTTGCCTTCTATTTCTAAATGTGTTTGCGTCAGAACAAAAATTTAAAGGAATTGCAGATAAATTCTGACTGTTTGTTCACAAGTTAACAGTTTCTTTTTACTTGGTTTTCACAAAAAAAACCCTCAACCAAAAACTGTGAAACACAACCTGTGTTTAAAGTTGATGTTTTCACTCCAGAAATCTGTTTTGAATCTAACTTCTGATCCAGCTTTTAAATATTTAATTACTTAGCAAGCCATTTTACTTTGAAAGGATATTTTTATAAGCATGGAGAATGTGGCTCAAAATGTTTATACTCAGATTCATCCAGGGAAATCTCATTTACATTATGCCAGCTAAGCTGTTCTTTATAATTATCCATGAAATTTACATAGTGAAAAAAGGTTTTAAAGGTATCTATTTAAATTTGTGTAACTCAGAATAAATCTTTTCCAGCCTTGAAAAACAAATTGTCTATTAAAGTATTTTAATCCTCCCTTCTCCTTACCCTATCTTCCCATTTGGTCAGAATTTTCTAGTGAATCAGATAACTGTGGATTTCACTTTTAAGGTCTTTTATGGCTTGCTTCTCATTTCGTAACATATACAAAGTGTTCAATTGTTGTCATACTCCTGATAATTACAGCAATCTTTTTTGCCAGTTTATTATGTTTCCAGACACATATCCTCCATTGCCTCCTAACAGAAAGCATTATGTAATGACTAATCTCAGCCTAAGTAGACTAGAAAACAATGTGTTTGTGTTCCCAGAGTCCCATGCAACTATACTACGAGTCAAGAAAGTAAGCTGCTCATGAGTCCAACCAGAGAAAAGACCTTTTTGGGAGAAGGAGGAGTGGAACAGGGTGGGGGGAAACAGATTTTAAATAGATTTTAAGCACAAGTTTTAGGCATACCAGCTACTCTTGACTTCTGCCAGCTTCAGTTTTTATTCTTGACAGCTATTGCTTTATGGTTATTGGAAGATAAAAATTTATGCATGCGGGTCCTACAGGAGAGTCTGACAGTCTAAATATTGTATGTTCAGTCCCCAATATGTGGGGAGAAGTAGGGCCTCAGAATAGGGTTCAGAACATAACAGACACTGAGCAAACAGCTATTTAAGGACAGAGCTGAAGATTAGACCTTGCTCTTTATACAGCTTATGCTTCAACTTGGAGCTGCAGGAAAGCTGAAAGGCAGGAATTGGTGTTTTTCTGCTGACCTGATGTTTTCAGCTTATCCTGAATGCAAATACTTCCTTTCTTTTGAAACAGCAAAAGAGAAGGATCAAACAGAGCTAATACCAGTCCACTCACATAATAGCCTATTGACTTAAGATGCAGCAGGTCCAAATTAAATTACTTACTCTGTCTAAGGGGAGTCAGACGTCCCACAGAGAGCATCTCAAACATGTGTTCCTGGTGCTGTGAAGAGGGTGGGCAGGCTGCTCCTCTTGCTGAATAACTGCCTTTCTGGAGAGAAGATTTAAGATTCAAAAAGGAGAGGAAGGAAGGAAGCCTGATTGCTGTGCATTGGGCATACCATGAAAGCTGCAAATAAACCGCTCCTAAGATATTAGCAGAGAGTGGGTCTTAGGAGTCAAGATTGAGGCTGTTCTGGATATTTGCATAAGTGGATGTTGGGTGCTTCTGAAATGCTTAAATAAAAATTGTGGAATCTACCGAATTTAGGTGCCTTCAGTACAAAGCAAACAGAAGAGTTCAGTGCTTCAGTTCTGAGCTCACGCTAATTCTTCCTGTATCCCACCCTGTGCTCTTGGATAAGACAGCCAGAGTTTACTTAGTATCTAGGCTTGCCTTCTGAGTTGTAAGAACTCTAGGACATCTTTTGGTTAAAACATGGTTCAAATAATACTTATTGAAGTGGGGGGAAAATTAAAAAAAAAATAAATCAAGAACCAGTTCTTGCAGGGGTACACTCTAAATGCAGCTGGCCAAGGATGATTCCCTTTTGCTGAGGTATTTTGAGATCTAACTCCTGGCTAGTCTTTAATCCATTTAATGAGAATCATATTGATTATATGTCATGCTGGTTTCTAAATCAAAACGCCTTATAAAAGCCTCAGAATAGCAATCCAAACTTTTACCATTATCTGCCAACTTACAGTCTCATTTAAGCAATTAAATACATTTGACAAACTGTATTTTCTATAAATCTATATCAGTATCAGTTATATCTACGTTTCATTCTGTATCCATTTTTTCCCTATTTTCCCTCTGACTTAGAATTATCCTAATGATCCAATCTGATAATTTGAAATATTGATATAATAATAGGTTTTTCCAGTCCTCTGGAATTTCCTCATTGTATCAAGATTGATTAGTAGTGAACCTCAGCAACCAGCCAGATGTTCAGAATTTTCTGGTGAGACTTTTCTACAGCTGAAATATCTAGCACAGCTAGCTTCTATTTAACATTGTTTTGGGATTAAAGGTTGATATATTAACCAGTATATCTTTTTCTGGTTGTAGAATTTAAGGATGAAAAAAAAAACATTAAGAAATGTGTTGAGGTAAGATTGTTCCTGTTTGCAGAAATTTCTCTTATCTGGCTTTAAATGTCCTAATGTTTTGGATTAAAATAGCGTGTCCAGATACTGATGGAAAGATTTCTTGAAATTTAAGTTGTAACCTCTCCGTTTCTGTATATTAATGCCACTTATTGCACTCTCGGTTTCACCATTTTCCTAAGTTTTATCTCCTCCAGTATGTATAGTCTTCTCATTTTTGTCTTTTTCAGAGTTAGCTCTTCGAATTCATACTGATAGTTTAGAACTGGAAGCACTGTTTCCACATACAGGTGTATCACAACTACAAGAAGAAACTTTCACGTGCCTTCTCTGTAGCTCCAGTGCCGTTCCGAAAGCCAGTGAAAGACTTTTTGCTGTAAAAGTAGCTAAAAATGCATATTCAGCTTGTCTTTGCTGCTCTCAATCCCTGTACAGATTTGAATCGTTCTTTTTTCTAGCTTGTCCCAGAAAAAATCCACTTCAACTTTTTCCCCCTTCCTGTGAGATTATTACAATGTTCTTCGCACCGTTTTTCAGTCTTGTTCAGTATTTGTAAATGCAGACTAGATTCAGCAGTCTTTCCTAAGGAATAGGAATTTTAGCATTAAGACTTGAATTTATATTCTTTACTTAATTATTTTAATTTCTCCTGGAGCAATAACTAGTTGTCTTTCCCGAGTATAATCACAGAAATTCTGCTACTTGGAGGAGAATATAGTCAACTCACCATTGTATTAGTTTACTGTATCCAGTTCAAAGGTCTCTACAGCCAACTGCAGTGTAATACCCGAAGGAAGATTATAAGCTGCTGTATGTTTCTCCAACATCTGTTTTTTCCATCTTGGCTCTGCTTTTTTATATTTGCCTTAAACCAGAAACTCTATAGGTGGTTCTGTGCCTTCGCTCTTTCGTGTCATTTATGTACCATGAAAATGGGTGCTTTCTACCCTATTTCTCAGATACAGATCTATTCCTAGATCTACTCCTAGACTTAAGTCCAGGCCCAGGACAGCAGGAGATTCCCTTCTAATACTGGTGCAAGAGCTGCAATCAGTACCTCCACAATATCTTAAATCCTTTCTCAAACCCTACCCTTAAACTTAAGTTTTTGGGTTAATCTTGACCATGCCAACATCCCCAGAAACTGAAAAGGGAACACTACAAGCATGTCATATATGACCCTGAAAGAATGCTGAAGAAAATCTTACTCTTTAGCACTTAATTTCCTGAACTTCCACCAGTTTCTGTGATACTGGTGAACATAAGTTTAATACGAACCTAATAAATGCAGGAAGGTTCATTAATTTATGCCTTCAGAAATTAACTATACAAAGTGAGATTTCATAGAAGTTCAAGAAACATTACTGCTTCTCTGAAAGTAAATGTTTTTTTATTGTGATGTAGTCTTTATATTAATCCAGAATATGTTGTGAGAGAATCATACTGATGCTTTTTTGTTAGTTGGCCAACTTGGACTATATGCCAGGATGTAGCTATATCTTTTTTCAGTGAACAATCATGTCTTTGATCTTAATTTTTCTTAATAAAGGAATGGTAAAATAGAGACGGGAAAAGGAGAACATTATAGCTGGTGTTCATAATATAGCAGGTATTTTAATGTTATGTATATACTGTCAAGTGTGTAACGTTTTAACTGGGAACTAATAACCGCCCAGAGAATTGGTCATATCATCTGGAAAACAAGAGAAAGTTAAATAAAGAGAAAAATTATAAATAGGGAAGAAAATGGTAGATTGAAAGCAAAAAGACAATGTGTTCTAATTTTTGCAATTATTTACAAGTCATTATGAGCATGAGTGATTTATCTGGAAAAATAATTACAGTTCTTTTGATGACATTTCTAGATTGAATTGGCAAAATTTTTCAGACCAAGTACCAGAAATCGCTGTATCTGTAGCAGCCAAAGTGCTATTTCAGACTGGAATTTACAAAAAGCCTGCTTCTTGCATCCTTAAACTAAGTGTGTCATAGAACTGCGGTAATTTTTCATTCTGTACAGAATCAGGGTTGGAAAGGAGCACAATTCACTCATGTTTCAGATCTGTAGTGAATTAAGAGCTAAAATATGCCTAGAAGACATGATCTCCCTTGTCCATGGTTTGAGTATCACAGCAGGAAACATGAACTGAATGTGCAAGGAACGTGCAAGGAAAATTGCTTTTTCATTGGGCAGAACCAATATTTCTTTCTGCTAGGGGCATATGCCACTGTATTATGGGTCAAGGGAAATGAGGTGCCCAGGAGCCCTAGATGTCTTTAAAGACAGCAAAATGAATATGCTCTCTGTAGACCCAGAATAATTTAGGTTATGTGGGACCGTGGAGATCCACGGCAATGCCATCTTGAGTCTTTGGGTGGCTGGACAACAGCTGGTAAATTTTTTTGAGGATAGCTGTCACCACAGAGACAGAAATACCTCCCTATGTAGTTTCTGTGTATGTTGAGAGAACAGACATGTTATTCAAAATAATGTGTAACTGGGTGGTCCAAACCTCCAAAATTACTCAGCATGCCAAGGATAAACTAGGTGACTTTGCATGAAGATGCTTAAGGTGAGTTCATTTCTTTGCAGATCATGTTCAACAACACTTGTTGAACCAAACAGTCCAGGTAGGATAGCAAAACAGCTCCTAGTAGCGTCTAAGGTGACATACTGGCGTTAGCTTTAAAGATGTACGTGCTCTTGCAGAACTGCAGAGATTAGACTGCAAGGAAAGAAAAGCCTAATTGGTACCTGCTGTATAATGGCAATCACACTAATGCAGTTTCGCTGCTTATTAACCCAACCTACACTTAAACAACCATGTACTTGTGAATTCATTCCCCTTTCTTCTTCCAACTGAGAGGAAAACTGCTGAACACATGCACGTCTCCCTTTCCTCTACACCAGGTTTTCTTGCAAAGGAATCTTCAATGTACTCCAACTGGGAGAATAGTTCTGCAGCCACAATGTAGGCAGTACTACACAGGATAATCTGACTTGCACTGGCTTTACGCTGCAGGAATTTAGCATTGTCTCTATTCAGTGGTGTTCAGCATCTCTC
Organism: Vanellus vanellus; assembly: GCF_965231255.1. Lineage (NCBI taxonomy): Eukaryota > Metazoa > Chordata > Aves > Charadriiformes > Charadriidae > Vanellus > Vanellus vanellus. The sequence continues at coordinate 14,084,336 of NC_138911.1, read as the reverse complement.
TCCAAATGTGCCTTGCCCATAACTAGACTTGACCAGAGCTTGAGGTGAAGTCATGGATCTTTGTGCATTTGTTGTGGTGATCCCTCCTTAAGCATCATCATCATGCTTCCAATACAAGATCACTCTATTTTCTAGTAATGTTGCAGAAGTGATAAAACTGTAATCCTGAGAAGAATTCAATTGATTTACATTCATTTCATATACTCACGCTACAATCTATTAATTTCACAGAGTATGTTTTTGACCTCTTGTGGGCCAGATCCAATATCAACAGAAGGAAGGTCTTTCCTTCTGGACTCTGGCCTTTTTGGACATGTCCAAATATAAATTCAGATGTCTATGAGCCAAAGACACAGAAAACAGACATAAGGTGAGGGGAATCTATATTGAAAAGCTGTAATTCTAAAAGAGCTTGGGATTCGTAGTGGGTTGTTAGTTAAACATGAACTTTAACTGTGCAGCCAGAAGATCTCGTGTTGATAGAATATTGAGTTAGGATACAGAAGCTGTATATGTATTTGGTGCTGGCACAAGCATTCCTTAAGTACTGTGTCCTGTTCTGTTGTCTACAACTGAAGGAGCATTTAAAAAATCAGTAGTGTTCCTATAAAGCTGTAGAAATGACTAAGAATATGTATATATGCTATATATTCTGGATTGCTGCAAGGTACTTCTACTGATTTATAAGCTGACCAAATAGTGTGTCATTATATCAGGGCAGCACCATGTCCAAGCTAATATGCTTCCACTTCAGAATGATTTATTATTTCAGACTTGGTGACACACTGGCACTGTTAGAAAGTTTTTAGATAAATTGGAGGCTCTCCAGAATATACACCACAGAAACGTACTGTAGAACTTGCTGGCTAGTGACACATTCAAGACAATTAATTTGCTATGTTTACCAAACATGTAATTAAGTGACTTTATTACAGTCTACAGCTATCTAATCAGAGAACATAAAGTTGATAAAAGATCTCTTCAGTAAGTAGACAAGAATATGAATAGAAGTCAAGGTGAAATATTTTTAAACTAGGAACCAGGTGAATACTTTGAACAGTTTAAGATTAGCAGTGAGGATAGTTATTCCTGGATTGTTACAGAAATTTTAAAATCAGTTATCAGATCTTCCTCCTGTGTGCCGGTTCTAATTTGCAGTGTCTTCAGCATGAGAAGTAAACTACAGAAGGTTACAGTACTCCCTCCTGTCTCAATCATAAGCTTATATAATTTACTGTTCTCTCTGAACTCCAAACCTTTGCCAGCTATTCAAGTGTGAAAGCAGCCTGAGCTCACATAGCCAGCAGGTCTTTTCTTGATTTAGTATGTTATTCTGCTACACAATTAGATTCTGAATCTAATGCTGACTCAGGATGTCCAAATAGTGAAAATAAACCATTAATCTGCATTATTTTTTTTAGCTCGAATTGAGCCTAATGGTTTGTACAAGTACTAGTGAGTAGATGAGGCAGATTATGTTGTCCTTAAGATAGCACATTCACCTGAAAAGTAGCAAGTCCAGAGAGAACACAACAAAAGATAATCCAATTACTTTGAAAAAGGGGTGAAAACAGTATTAGGTAAATTTTGCAACAATGCATTGAATGGGAAAATATAAGGACTAAGGATAAACAGGAAAAAAAATATCATAATGGTGAAGATGCCAGATCAGAATTTATCTTTGAGTGAGACAGATGGAATGATGAAAACACAAGATAACACAGCCAAATACAGTGGACTATTCAGTAAGAGTTTGAAAGGTAAACTCTCAGTATAAATTGGTCTGTGAAGGTACAGACATGCATTTTCATAGCACCTAGATGTCTGAGGTGGTTTTTTTTTTTGGCATTGGGCCTCATAATTCAAACCCTTTGTCTAATCAAGATCAAATTAAACTTCTGTTCTGGAAATATTATGCCTTATTCTGTCCTTTCATACAATACAATTTGAGGATCAGCAGATTCTTCCATTTCTAGATTATCCCTTTAGATATTTTTGAAGGCTGTCAGCTATCTCGATGTCAATGTGATTAGAATTAGGCAGAACCCATACTCAAAGTGGTCATTTCTTAGGAAGACTGCCAGACTCCAGGAGACATTACGTTTGTTACATTCTTCTGAATAAGTAACATTCCAAATAGATTAAATCCATTAAAATAATGGAGCATATTAGGAATGTGCAATCTAATCCAATAGTTTACTATTACTGCAGCAGATGGCTGCTTGCCTAAAATTTTACATGTGATATAAACCAGCCTACAGTAATATACCAGAAAACAGAATAAACTTACTATGTATTTCCTTGCTGTTTCATGCGCTGACTTCCTTTTCTAAGCTCGTACTAAAAATCTTAAAATAAATACTTTTAATTTGTATGAACTACAACTTATCAGAAGCATAAAAAAATTACATATTAAAAAAATGAGCTTTTTACATTACAGTTAATTTGTTAGCATGCTTAACCACATTAGTCCCACCGTTAGCATCTAGACAACAGGGTCCATGCTGTATGTCCCATGGACACTCATACCCTCACTAAAATGAGGGAATAAAAGATGGCTCAACTGTTTTTGAGGTCCTTCACTAATATAGGTAATCCAGCTAGGGTTTAATACCAATAAGGAATGAAAGTTAGGTAATAGAATCACTATAGATAAAACATCTTAAAGAATTCCAGTTATTCTCAGGTAATTAAGTTTCCTTTCTCCACATGCACCCCTATTTAAGGGGTCCAAATGCCCTTTTGGTTCTCTTCAACTTGCACAATAAGATCAGTTACAATAATAATGAAGGGGAACATGCCTAATTTTTCCAAGAAAAACATAGATACTTATGCCCCTTCTTGTGCCTACATAGGTCGGGAAGTTAATTTAATTGCTCTTTTTGGAAGCATAAATGTTGCTTTTTAAAGACCCTTCAAAAGGCATCTTCAGATCTTGTTCCATTGTATTTTACGTTGTATAAAGACATACTATTTGTCTCTCAAAGAATGCACAGTCTAAACTGTCACAGTATAGAGGGAAATGCAACATACCTTAATATCACATTTACTTCATCACAAATTGTAGATATAGTCTACAGAGTATTCAAGTTCTTCATGTCATAATGAATGTCATGATTATATATTTGAAAAGAGACTGTAAGAATAATTTGATGTTGACTGCAATGAAACTCAGTGCTAAGGGCTAAAATTTATCTAAAAACCACGCTTGCTTAAACTAATCCTCTTTGTAAGCATCCAACACCTCCCAATGTCTTAAGTATGCACTTTCTTAAGATTTAGAGAGGACCATATTTAAAATATAATAAACTTCTGCAAACTAACTTTAGACAATCACATTTTTTTAAAACATTTTGGCTACTGCATTTATTCATAAGCTGACAACTAGACAGAATCTTAACTCTGGCTGAGCTCCAAACCTTGTCTGTTTTTTCAAAAGGATTCTAGATCTGTCCCTCAGCAAATAAAAAGGCTATTTCTGGTGGGAGATGTATTACCAGCTAAATACTCAGTGAATGAAAAGCTTTTAATATTCACTGAAATAGAGATTCAGTTGACACATCCAATTCCTATGGTGAATGTTATTATTTGACTATTTTCTATCATTGTGCACATTTTCTTATTGGTATTTAAAGTGATCCATATCAGATCTCATCTCATCTCATCTCTACTACTAGTATTTAAAAAAATAGGTCCAGAAAGGATCTCAGTAAGTTATACAGTTCACTCATCTGACCCAGGAATATGTTTTTCTGAAAGCCGTTTTTCAGACTTTTTTTTTATTTTTAAAGATTTCCTTAATACTCCAAGGCAATCTGTTTCAGTGAGTCACAGCCCTCTCGATCCTTAGACAATTAGCCATGTTGAACCGGAATCTTCCTTCTTGCAATCTAAAGCTGTTAGTTCTTGTCTTAAACACTATGAACACTAAAAACATTATTCTGATTACTTTGCTCTTTGAAGCAACCTTATTAAGCGTTTAAAATCTTAGAATACCTCACTGAAGTCTCTTCTTCTCTAGACTCAGAAAAATTTCTTGAATTAATTTAATCTTTCGCCTTCTCTTTAGGCCACATCTTCCACATTTCTGGTCAGTCTCACTGGTCTGTACTGGAATTCTGCAATCTATCTAATGGACAGATACTTTTCCTGGGGTGTGACATCTGAAATTAGAAACAGTATTTTGGTAACGCCTTATTTATGATGAATATAACAAAATGATTACAAACCCATTCTCAAAGATAAATAAGAAGGCTTCTTCATTCACTTCTCTGACTGAGAGAAAGTTTAGTTAATATATGAGTCAGATAAATTGGCAAACCACAGAAATTAATAAATTCTAATAGGATGAATGTCACGATAAAAGAAAGAGGGGTATACTAAGTCCATTTGAATGACCACATATAGGAGCAAGTTTTCATATCTAACTGGCGCAGGTGACAAAGTCTGTAGTCTGCTCCCCATGTGCAATAAGTAATGCCACACTTATCCAGTGGATTTTGGTATAATACTTGCATTTTAAGATAAGCATTAGTCTTTGTTTTATATGCAAGTAAAATGAAAAGACTGATCTCATTCAAGGTGCAAGGGGTTCTGCTGATCTGGAGAGATGAGTCAGAAGTGACTCATCACCTGTTTTTTGGCAAGATATTTAGAACATGGACAAATCACAAGGTGAATGATAGGAATCATTTAAAACATCATGGTGTCTCACCATTATTTAAAGGCTCTATTGGTTTTATGTTACACATTTCTATTTTTCTGAAACCTCACAGATAAACCAAAAGGCAGAAGATTTCTTTTCTGTATAAGTTTTTTTACTCTCTTTACTTAGATTTTACAGATTGTAACATCCTGCCAGGTAATACAGCCTGCGTAGCAGAACCTATCATAGACACCAGTTGCTATCACCTGTGATCTTTTGAAGTACAGAAATGAGAAGATGACTCATGGTGTACAGATTCCAAAAGAAAACTTCCAGCCAAATATTTCTGATTGTGGTGTGCCCTTTTTAAAGGGTGACTGTAGTGTCACACAGAACCAAATAAGTGTCAATCACTTAAATATATTAAGCGTCCATTATTCAGTATCCTGACCATACCACACCAATAGCATTTAAAGTCAGCCACTTTCTGGACAGATGTTTCAATCTCAGTACCAAAGGAAAACAGTTTCTTCTTTACTGGAACCACTTTCTATATCTTAATGCTATTATTAACAAAACAAGCAATTGCTAGTTACTCTATTAATTCTTTTCAAAGTATTTCAAGAACAGAAATGAGACTAACCAGAAGTATTATTTCAAGTCTAAGCCAGAAATGTCTTAGACAAATGAGAGTAACAAATGGACAACAAAACCACTGAGACAGATTGCTCAGTTAAGAGTTATGTATCTATTAGCTGGATTCATAAGGATGTGGGGGATGTACACTACACCAGGAGGGTCACTACCGATTAGAAACTCGAGTGCACTGGGATGTTTAACCTATAGCAGCTTAGTCCATAAGCTTTCTTTCCTGTTTCCTCTGAAATATAAGACATTATTCTTTCTCATTTAGCAGAGGACAAAAGTATTAATTGCTTACAGCCCTATTAAGATCAGATAGGGACCAGTTAACAATTGTGTTCTTTTGTCAGCTTCATCTCTGAGAATCTGCAGTATGATTCTTATACCAAGTTAAAGGCTTACTTCAGAAGATATCGAAAGGAAAATTCTTCATTGCAAAAATGAAAGCAATTCACTACTGCATTTGCCTTAACACAGACATGAAGAGGCAAGTTGTCCAGAAACACAATTCTGAAGAAAGCTGGAGGGAAAAAAGCAAAATAAAACACTGCCTCAATCATACTTTTTGTACCTCATTTAGTCAACTTCATAGATTTATTTTCTCTCATCTAATCTTTATTGGCCACAGAAAAATCAATTTTCTTAAACTTGCATCAAACTTAAGTTATGATAATTGTATTGTTATTAGCAGTACAATTTCATTTTAATTTCTATTTTCATTTCATTTCTAACAATCCAAATATTCCGACTTACCAAAGATACCCTTTTTTCACATTCTTCTGAAAACAATAACTGGCTTGAAACAATACAGTGTCTCTTTTCTGAATAAGAACATATTTTTATGTGTGTGTGTATGCCATTCCTACTTCTCCTTTCTAATTCTCATCACCTAAGCTAATTTCATCCTTTTACTCCACAAGTATGTCTCACAGGCTGGGATTCCTGATCTCACACTCACCAGCGTATAAGACGCTTCCAATTCTGCACCTCTCACACCTTCTTCAGTGTTTTTTGGACAAAAGGGAAAGTACTGTCCTGCAAATGTTAGTGCCACACACCAGATTATCTTGAATTCTGTGCATACTTTTAAGAGGAACCAGAAGCCCAACCTCAACTATGCCTGCCCAGTAGAAAGCACCAGAGCTGAAAGCGAGCTCTTGAATTCTGCTGACTCCTTTTGTTGATTCACCTGCCACTGGTTGTGGTTAAAATTGAATGCAAGAACTACAGAGAAGAAATGGTTCTATGCACAGAGCAAATCAGGTCTTGTTCAAACTTTGTTAATTTGGACTTACCTTAAGTAATGTTACGCCAGTCCTTTCATTTTGAATCTTGCTGTTTAACTTTGTCATGGAGGAAGAACTCACAGGAAGAGGATCCCAGTAGTTCCTTTTGACTAGTTTAGCACCACCATAACATCCAGAAGTTTCCAGAGGCATGGAGGGAATTGGCCCTTACGGGAAACTTTGTAGTCTCATTCTGTACGTGCCATATGCGTAGGAGCAAGTAATCCAATACACATTGTAAAAGAAGGAAATGAGGAGATGGGACACTCTTGGTAGGAAAGGGGCTGAAGACTTTACTTAAACCTGAGAATCTTATCCATAAAAGGTATGTCTGCCATAGCAGCATAAACATCAGCGTAGCCTAATTTGGCCTAGTTCTTCACAAAAAAAAAAAAAAAAGTGGTGAGTGTTGCTTTAGAAAGTATTTTAAGTGTGCTCTTTTGTGTGCTTTTCCATGCTCCTTATCATCCCTTGGTAGCTGTGAACTGAAGTGTGATCACACATTTAACTTGATTGTAATTTCTCAGTGGGCTGTTACCAGAGTAAGAATGATATGCCTTATATGGAAGATATATTATTGTTCACAACAGCTCAATCAACATTCAAATGACCCTCCATCACTGTTTTTGAATGATTAAGACACCCTCAGTTACAGTTACATCCAAATCTGCAAACATGCCCTGAACCAACCTTTGATGACATTTGTACATTCTTTTACCCTTGCTCTTAGAGTAACACAGTCACATATTATGTATACATAAATAGCAAACATTTTAAGGTGGATTTTGAATACATTCATAATTAAACGTATCTTTGAAGCAAGCTATTGTAACTCGAAAATATCTGATACATATTATCATTATAGTTTAACACTGAGGTCTGTTACTTGTTTCTGAATTAAAAAATTGCTTCAGTATTTCTAAAGAGTTTTAGGGAAACCTGAGATAAAAAAGTTGCTGGCAATGTTGTCACCAAATATAAATGCTGCCAATGCTTTAGTAAAAGATAAAATGTTATTTTTACCTTCTTATTCTTTCTTTATATTAGCTTTAAAAAATATTATTAAAAAGGAAACTTAACGGAAAACTGTGATGTAAAATAATATAACAGTAACTTTAGACAAGCTCTTTTGCATCCTTTTTTAAGTCAAAGCAAAAATCAAACTAAACAGTATTAAAGTGATATTTTTTTTATGTACAACCATACAGGCTAAACACAAAATGCTGAGAATACAGCACACTGAAACAAGTATAATTTCTGTAGTCTTCAAATTATCTGTTAGGAAAATATATGAACAACAAATATAAAATACACGTGAATGATCAGTAAGTGCCAGCTTCAATAGTGCAACATTTTATTAATGACAGAAATATCTGGTTTTGACACTGCTCATGTTACAAAAAAATGCAGTGATAATAATAACGGCAGCAAAGGGGGATTTGGCACTGAATACATAAAATAGCATAAGCATTTCTCAGTGGTCTTCTAAATGGATCAACAAAAAGCTTATAAGTGGAAAATAAAAAAGGAATTCCTTTTAGTTATTTAAACTGGCCAAATAGCAAAATAAAAATTTGTTTGTGTAAAATAGCGCAATACAATTTACACAAGGATATCTTGGGAATGTTAACTTTTTTCAAAGTCAACTGATGTAAATGTAGACACAAATATGCTAAGATACATTTAGCAACTTGCACATGTGTGCATTTGTTTTAATTCAATTCAACTGCACAGCATGTAAATGTTTAGTACTGAAAGGTGCACTTTTAAAACTAGCTTTGTTTGTGGCTTGCTTACATACCTGCAGCCCAATTTATGCTTGCTTTTTTTGTTGTTGTTTTCAGTTAGACTTACAATGGTAGTGTTCCTAAAAATACATTTGTGTGGAATGTTTAAGTTTCTTATTTAAAAACCTCAACAATCTAAAAATGTAATATAGCACAATGATATTTATCTTACTATTAGGCTTTACATTAAGTTTTCACATTCGGCTTTCCCTATGTATATTTCTGGATGTATACCAACCTTGAAGGCAATATAAGCTATGCCTGTGATGGGAGAAAAGATGTGGGGCACGTTAAAATACACTAGCCATTCTGAAACAGTAGTTATGTCTTTTTTTTTTTATCTTTAATTCTCCCGAAGTTTTACATACAAAGAATAAATGAAATACGATCTTATTTCCTTGAAATTTAATACCAGAAGTTGGTGCAAGATAAAAATCTATGATGTGGTTGACTTGTTTTTAAACAGGAACCTGAGTAAGGGCAGAAAGTATAGCATTATGACTAAAAGAATAAAAGTCCTTAATAATTTAAGTAGCTGAACAGGTTTTTAATATTATACCATAAAACAGCAAGGCAAAAGATGATAATGGCCTTGTACTCAATGAATTATCATGAACACCCACTGCAAACCTGAATATTTTCTGCAAAAATAAAACATCATATTATGCACAATAATAAAAAGCATCAGAAATAGATGCACCTGGATTTTTTTTTTCCTTTTTCAAACCACAAATATCAGAATTCAGCATTTTTGTCACAGTCCTTGAACAGTTGCTCTGAGATGACTACATTAAGCACCCTACTGCACTAAGTAGACACCCCACAACAGGCTTGCACTGCAACAGTAACACAGTTTTCATATAGGCACAGACTTTTTCTTATTCATGTTCAAAACCAACATGAAATAAAGAACTCAAGACAATATTAGGATTCATCCCACATTTCCTTGTGAGCAAAAGTTCTTGCCACTTTGGTAACTGAAGTCACTGAATGTTTTTAAAAATTGCAGGTACCTCAAGGAAAAGAAGAGTTCCGTATTCAGCGAGGCAGCATAATATCAGGATATTTTATACCAAATAAGGCATAAAGAAGGTTGCATCAGGTTATACGATACTTAATCTTTGAATAAAGTTTCATATTCTGTGTGGCGAAAGTGCATAGGAGTGGGATTCCAGTAGAGCAGAAAGAATCCTCTCACAGTATTAAGGCCTTTCAACTTCATGTGAACTGTGTCAGGCTAAAGTCAGCACAGTGAAAAAAATAGACTATCACCATACTGGACACTACTGAAGTTTTCTTAGCATGTCTTGTCTTCTCCTACTTGTCGCTCATCTTCTTCATCAGCTTCTTCAATAACCTGAATTTCATCTGCTTGAGGTAAAGACGAGATCTCAGTCAGCAGTTTAGCTCCTTCGGCTTTATTTTTTTCTTCCTCTTCAATCACTTTCTTCCATATTTTGTGATTTTCACTGAGATGGTGTATTAGCTGGCAAAATATTCGTCTACCTTTTTTTCTTTGAGCTTCTGTAAAATTATAAGCATATTTGATTGTCTGAGATTCAAAGTAATTATATTTTACACATACAAAAACAATGGCACATTGTAAGAGATGCAAATTTGAGCAAAAAACATGGATGGTTATTCAGAATACTTAAATAGTCACACAGCAAAGGATAACAATGAGCTTCTGTTTCAAATCGCTAATCTGGTATGAACAAAAATTTTATTAAAAGAGTAAAATTTATGAGGCAGCGTAATTGCAAAATCTACAATACTTGTACTACACAATTTCAACCATCATTGCTATGTCTGAATCTATTAAATGACAACTATATGCACCAACTGAAATACAGAAACTTACTTAAAATGAGATCATCTTCCATTTCTTCATCATCACTCTCTAACTGTGCTCCATCATCCTCTTCGATACTTTCTGCATCGTCCCCCTCTTCATCAACCCATTGCCCAGGAAGCAACCCAGCTGCATTATAGGAATTACAAAGGGGGCCAACTATGTGAGTGATGAAAGATTCTTGCAGTTTTGCAAGCTGTGGAGAAGAACGATCCATGAAGGGGCTTATAGGTAATCCAAGACTTGCTTCTTCATCACCCTGAAAAAGAAATAAAAAAAAGTATCAAAACTTCTCGCAAAATTAACTTTAAATTTCTATTCTAAAGATTACTTTTAGGGAACCAAGTAAACATCACATAGATTTTATCTTTTTACTAGAGGCAATAATAGTATAGACTAAGTGAATTAAAATGTAATTAGGCCCATTTAAAATAAAGACACATTATGACTCAGACTTGCATAGCCCATAATCCTCCCTTCAGCTTTGCTGCAAGATACTCTTGCATGTGGATGGAGACCTAGTTCTACTGGGGTTCCTATTCCTCTGCCTTTACAGGATGGCTTCACAGTAGGCAGAGATTTGACTTCAATTGCTAAGCTGATGAACAGAGAAAATAGGAAAGTAATCAGCTAGAGTAAGGCATTCTGGGTAACGGCTTCCCCCAAAAGTCATAGAATGAAAAGAACTATAACATCCAGAATAAAGTGGTTTGATTTTTTTCCCCATTTTATAAAAAGGAGAAGGAAAAATTGAAGAATTGCTCATACACAACTGGGCTATAATCATTTATCTCAGCACATCCATGGACCTGATTGTTTTACAAAAAAGTTTTTCCTAAAGGAGCATCTTAGAATACTAAGGTCTTACAGTAAGTATAAGAACTTCAGATTATTATTGCTATTGCTTAAATCCCTCAAGTGATTTGTTGTTTACTTTTCCTAGTTTGAAAAATATTTTTCAATCCCTGGTTGTTGCCTCATAAATAGTTAACTTCTCAGAAAGCTGACTGCAGAAAAATAACAGAGTAGAAATGTAGAATATATTTGGGGGGACTTACAGAAGTTATAAATGTAAAAATAGGCAAAAAAAAAAAAATCAGACTTTTTTTCCAGTTAATCCTGATAGGATTATTTATCAAAGTTCCACTGCAAAAATAGTATTTACATTTTAATTCTGTTAGTTACTAATGTGTATTTTTAATATTTAAATATGAAAGTTTTGAAATATCTTTTGCCTTTGCACTAAGAGTTAGCTGAATATACATGTCCAGTCTTTTGGATTCTATCCATACTCTTTGGCCCAGAAACATTCAGGTGAATTTATATTCCCAAAGCAGAAGTTATTTTGGTTTATGAGCATCAGCCTAAGAAAAAAAGCCAAAAGAAAATAAACTAATATACGGAAAATGGACAACATTGGCAGGGAGTTTGTTTTCAAGCTTCTCACACAATTGATAGGAAGTAAAAGATTATGTTAGCATGCTACCTATAAAAAGAAACTTTCAGTATTCAGAAAGAGAAGATGGAAATACCTTACCTGAAGATGTAACGCAAGAAATAATGTTTAATTTAGTTATATGTTTGGTAATGCAAGGAATTAATCATCTGCCTGTCATTAAAAAATGAGAAAATTACACTTTCCATACCCACCTGTTCATAAAATTCATTAACAATGCCTTCTGTCCATTTCAGATGCAGCTCTCTAACTTTTGCTGGGCCATTAATATCGGCCAGTTTGATGCATATTTGACAGGCCAGCAGCCGATCATTTTCATTGCTCCATTCTATACCATGACTGTTGATATCATTGACCTGGGTTGAGCACATACATTTTTAAAAATTAAGTTAAAACTATTCATCAACGTTATTTTTTTTCAGGCCTTCAACAACAGACACTTGCATGTGATTCTGCCCCTCTACTCCACTCTTGTGAGACCCCACCTGGAGTACTGCATCCAGCTCTGGAGTCCCCAATATAAAAGGACATGGACCTGCTGGAGTGTGTCCAGAGGGGAGCCATGAGGATGATCCGAGGGCTGGAGCACCTCTCCTATGAGGAGAGGCTGAAAGAGTTGGGGCTGTTCAGCCTGGAGAAGAGAAGGCTCCGGGGAGATTTTATTGCTGCCTTCCAGTACCTAAAGGGGACCTACAGGAGAGCTGGGGAAGGACTTTTTACTAGGGCATGTGGTGATAGGATGAGGGGGAATGACTTTAAACGAGAAGAGGGCAGGTTCAGATTAAACATTAGGAAGAAGTTTTTCACTTTGAGGGTGGTAAGGCACTGGAACAGGTTGCCCAGAGAGGTTGTGGAGACCCCATCCCTGGAGGTGTTCAAGGCCAGGCTGGACGTGGCCTTGGGTGACCTGGTCTAGTGGGAGGTGTCCCTGCCTATGGCAGGGGGGTTGGAACTCGATGATCTTCAAGGTCCTTTCCAAACTAAACCATTCTATGATTCTATGATATAATATTTTTTCTTATATAATAAAAAACCCCTCATTTACTATCTTTCAGAAGATGGATATGTGAGATATGATCGGGGTCTCCTGTCGGCCCCCATGTCACATCTACTAGGCTTATTAGGCAACCTAAAAAACAAACTACAATTGGTTTGTAAAAAAGAAATACTGTATTTGCTTTTTTTTTTGTAATTTAAATTCAAATAATATAAAATTTTAAATGCAAGTTATTAATACTAAAAATTAGCGAGTTGCAACACTAACATCAGTATACCCTTGTACCCTGCACTTGATGAGGCCGCATCTTGAGTACTGCGTTCAGTTTTGGGCCCCTCACCACAAGAGGGACATTGAGGCGCTGGAGCATGTCCAAAGAAGGGCAACGAAACTGGTGAGGGGTCTGGAGCAGAAGTCTTATGAGGAGCGGCTGAGGGAACTGGGGTTGTTTAGCCTGGAGAAAAGGAGGCTCAGGGAAGACCTTATGGCTCTCTACAACTGTCTGGAAGGAGGTTGCAGAGAGGTGGGAGTCGACCTGTTCTGTCAAATAACTGGTGATAGAACAAGAGGAAATAGCTTCAAGTTGCACCAAGGGAAGTTTAGATTGGATATTAGGAAGAATTTCTTTACTGCAAGGGTCATCAGGCATTGGAACATGTTACCCAGAGCAGTGGTGGAGTCCCCATCCCTGGAGATATTTAAGGGTCATGTAGATACAGTGCTAAGGGACATGGTTTAGTGGTGGGCTTGTCAGTGTTAGGTTAATGATTGGATGAGATGATCTTATAGGTCTTTTCCAATCTAGGAGATTCTGTGATATCATAACCAGCTCAGTGCAGACACCAAAATGTAACAAACCTTGGCGTTAAATTCTGCAAGGAAATCAAAATGCTTCTTGAGATCAGTGGCAAGGATTGCTTCAATCACTAAGAAACGAAAACGCTTGAATTCTACATGATCAAGATTTGATAAGAAGTTGTATTCTGGTTGTGACAAGAAAAGATTCCAGGCAGCAGCAGCATGGTGATTTTCTAAGACTGATCTGTCATTGTAGAGAACAGCCTACCAAAAAAAAAAAAAAATTAATTACAGAGTAAATATTTAAATTTATAATTAAATATTCTGAAGATTAAAGGCTAGTCAGAAACAAGTCTTTACAAAAAAAAAAAAAGACAAAACAACTACTGGAAATTATGTTTTACCTTATAGTTTTGAGGGTTAAAGTGGAACAAAAATGACAGATGAGAAAAAACCAACACCAATTAGCAAAGTTTTGTCTTTCCTTAAAAGAGCTTAATGATGTCTTAGTGACATCTACATTCACACTGTAGCCACACATACACAAACCACTTAAAATATAGACTTTGCACTCTTGGCAGTACATGTGGAACGCGCACACTGACACAAAAAAACCCAACAACAAAATAAAACAATACAAAAAAAAAAACCCAAAACAAAGAAACAGATCTAAGTGTCTAAGTGTATGCTTTTAATTCCTCTTAATTTCAGTATTGTTAAAAAAAAAACCAAAAAAAACCAACACTCAAAAAAAAGGCCCATGAAAAGAACTCCAAAGCATTAGGAACTGTGGTTAATACAAAATGGTGTGGAGTACCACTACTCTTCAATGTGCTATGTTTAATGCTGATGAATACATTTTAACTGCAAATGAGTTAATTAAAATAGTAGTAGATTTTACTCACAACTCCCATGTTTACACAAAACATCCTAGAAAATAATTAATTGAATAGAGATTAAATAGGATGTGAAAAAAAAATCCTTGGAAAATTGCAAAAATGATTAATCTTTATGTTTTGAGAAAACAAAGAGATGATTAACAAAATGAATGTGTTTGGTTTTGAAAATTGGAGATGAATGTCTGCGTTGTTTGTTTTTATTCTTCCTTGTATACTGTTTTCAGCAGAAATACATAACTGTCTGCATCCTAAACTTTTTTTTGCATTAAGGCATTGTTGAAAACTGGCTGGAAAGTTCACTTTTAAGGTCTCCGTCTCCTGAGAAGTTTTATTGGTTTCCGATTTACTATTATATTATGGCTGTTGCTGATGTTGTTACTATTATTAAGTTCCTTGTCTCTAATTTATAAAGAGAAATCCAAAGAGCCATCACAAATATTCTTCCCCAGATAATATTCCACTCTTTATCAGGAAAAAAAAAAAAAAAGTATTACACAAGTTAAGTACAAATTAATTTCCCAGTTTCTTCAATTGGGCAAATGATCCTAAACAGGCTACAGCAGGGACAAAGAAGAGAAAAATTTTTATTATTCTGATTTCAGATACTGATAAATAATTTTCTGCTTAAAAAATTTCTTACCTGAGGTGCATTTGTAGCCACTAGAAAAGCATTTGTACGACCAGGATGATCATAATCGTGCATGGCTGCTGCTACATATAAAGCCATCAATTCCAAAGCAGGAATGTTTGATGCCAGACAACCATAACTGTCATCAGCAATAGAACAACTTTTTGAAGAAATATAGCTGACTTGAACAGGGGCAATACCACTGTCTTCATCTAAGAAAATTGAAAATACACAAATAAAATATTTTTAGAACATTATTTCATTCATATTTTTTAATGCATTTTAAATTACTCAGCCAGATACTACTGTGAACATAATCTTAATATAGTTATCCTTGTAATTGTGGAGCTAATAATTGGCAAGGAGTTATACTTTAAAAAAAAAAAAAAAAAAGTCACGCTATTGTTTATAGGTAACCAGCAGTTTTGAAGAAAAGTTGAAATGCCAGTAAGTCATAAATTTGTCATGGCCACACGGGTTATCCAAAAGGTTAGATGCAGTCTTACAAATACATCAAAAGCTTCAGCTGTTTCATGACATTACACAAGAAAGGCAGAATCCTACAGGACAGCGTGGAGCCTGTAAGAAGTGTCCCAAAACTGGAAAGCAGAATGTTCCTGTTCTAAAACCAATTCTTTACCTACTACTAGATACACATATACCTCAGG
Source organism: Vanellus vanellus (assembly GCF_965231255.1). Lineage (NCBI taxonomy): Eukaryota > Metazoa > Chordata > Aves > Charadriiformes > Charadriidae > Vanellus > Vanellus vanellus. The sequence goes on along the minus strand of NC_138911.1, from coordinate 14,068,678 downwards.
ATCCTTTTTTTTCAGACAAGATTTCCCATTACAATGTTGAGGGACAACTATCATTCACACAAAGGAGATTTCAGAAGAGATTTGTACAGTCATGATCAGGAAAAAGAAATATTTTTAATTCACCACACTCAGAGCTTGCTCTTGCCATGCAATTTTAGAAAAAGAAATGTAGACTTTACACTTTTGGCAATATGTGTGGGGCATATATCCACACTGCCCGTCAGAAGAGGAGAGGAAGGAAGCAAAGATTTGCCTTGGTCCTTGAAACTGTGTGGTGCCTTAGAAGATATAAAACAGAGGGAATCACTCTCTTTGCAGCTACAGTTCACTTCTCCTGTAGAAGACTGGTTCAGAGGAATGTTTCAGCAAGCACAGAAGGCAATCTAGTTGAAAAAGGGACACTGGCCATCTAGTCTATTGTCTCTTGATTGCAGTAAAGTTGTCATTTAGATTAGAAAGCAACCATAACAATCTATGCTTTTAATTATTAAAATGCACCTGTAGGTATTTGTTCCATGGAAGGGAATGAAGTGGAGAAAAACTAGCAAAAACGTACATCTCGGAGTCCAAACTACAGACCTTGGAAAATCCACATGGCTACCAATAGTTACACATTACTGTTAAGGTTTCTGTCACTTTTTTGCTTTCCCATTACTGTCATGCTGCTGCTGCTAAAGACTTCCTGCTGTTATGCAGACCTAGAATTTCATTCCCTTCACTACTGTTTCTCTCCAACTGGGACAGATCCAAAGCAATAAGACTATAATTTCTCATTTTTAATTTTATTTTTTTGTAAAGGGAAACAGAAGGATTTTTATCATTTTTCTTTCCTCTAGTCAAGTCTCCAGTCCAAACCCTTTTAAACACTTAGAGAAAGAAAATGCAATAGGGTGAAAACAGTGCATACATTTTAGTAAAAACTGTATATTTAGAATAATTATGCTTTACGTGCACTATATATTTTAGTAAAAACTATAAATCTAAATTTAAAAGTTAATTCCATGAAGTCACAGACAACACAAAAGCAAGCTTCATTAAAACTCATGTCATACAAAATTTGAATTTGAAGTCTATTTCTCTTTCAGGGATGCTTTTATGCAGTTATTGTTAGGGTAGTCAGTTCAATGCCTGAATGTCTGCATGTGATATCTAACACAGAATTCTGAAATACTCATTTTTACACTAAAACTACTGAGAACTTCAATTAAGTGAAATACTTTGACTTTGGGTTTTTTTTCTTGGATCTATTTAATTTTGCAATAAAGATAAATATTAGTCTAATGGATTTCAAATGCTAAAAATACGCTGACTGTAGCAGTATACAGAGGTTTCATTCAGCACAGAAAATTTATTAAGTGAATCTGTATTCTTGGCTAACAAACTAACTCATCTAATAATTTTTCTAAATGTACTGCATGATATTTCTGAAAGGTGCGTACTAACATTGTGATATCTCTATTGCCTTATACTAAAACACACAAAAAATTCTGAGTGATAAGAATAACTAGATATTTTCTTCCAGAGTGTTATTTTTTTTTACTAACTGTAGTTTTATAAAAAACATTCTCACAGCAAAAGGAAAAAATAACCTATGTGAATACACACCCATATCACTTTCCATTATATGCTCATTATGCATTTGCTGAAATCCAGGAATGGGCCGCGTTGTCAGATACCATACTGCATGAAGAACATCTGTGGCATGTATACGATTGTGATCTGAAAATTATCAAAATATAATAAAAATATTATCTGAAATATAATCAAAAGGAAAAAAATTAAAAAAAAAAAAGTATGTGCCAAACACTCTAAGGGAGATTTTGATTAAATATAAAAGAAAAATTGAATTTAAATTGTTAGTAGAGGCTCTATCACCAAACGTTTTTAAGAAACAAGTTAGATAAACATCAAACATCCTCTAAGCATACTTCATCCTGCCTGAGAGTCAGAAGGGATTAAGTAGGCTTTTAAATCAACGATGGTGAGCCACTAACATTGCTTCCAATATGATACCTACAAGCACCTGGGTTGGTGCAAACATCGGTGACATTGGGGGGGCAGGGGGGGTGAGCTGGTTTGTTTTGTTTTGTTGCGTTTTGTTTTCCAATACATTTGGCTGTCCTAAACAGAAAGATGAATAATTACTGTCAAAATTCTGTATTTTCTTATTATTCTATTACGAGCATAAACCAAATTTCTATTACATCAACAAATATTCTCCCATTGACTTCAGAATGTTCGAGTCAAGTACTCATTCAAGTTCTTTAAGATTATATTCAACCTACATATAAACAAATTCAGTTTTGTAGTCCACTAATTCTTTGCTGCAATTCATTAAATCAGTTCTAAATTCTGACAAATGCATTAATTAAAAATATACTAAGTTCAGACATTGTATACCTCTGTATTAAACATTAAACTAATACACACACTAAAGGAGATGCATTAATATAAGAGAAAAATATATGTAATTGGATAGTACTTACAGGGAATATCTCGGTAGCCATTTTCTAGTGCACAGAAGTAATTCATGAATTCTTGAGTTGGAATTTTGAAAATTTCAAACAAACCAGTGTCTTGAAACAATGTATAAGTTACCTAAATACATATTAAAATGAATTTTAGTCTGAAAAATATACCTAAGAATATCCTGCTTTTTCAACTTTCAAAATATCCCTGTTTTTAAAATTTTACTTGCTGACAGTGATGGAAATAACTCAAATTCCATTAAAGATTATCTGAAAACTATTGTTGTAGAAATGTTTAATGATTTTTTAGCACAAAAATGAGGATTGTTACCATCCTGTCAAATAGAGAATCATATAAGCTTTTATTTCTTTAGTGATAAAATCTATTCAGAACTGATTATTTTTAATAATATTCTCCAAAATTTTCAGAATGTTAAAGAACTCATGCTTTATTGCATTAGTGACCTAAAAAGAAGAAATCTTTGTTCTTACTTATTATTCTTACTCATTATTGCTTGAGCAACCTGGTCTAGTGGCAGCTGTCCCTGCCCATGGCAGGGAGAGGTTGGAACTAGATGATCTTTAAGGTCCCTTCCAACTCAAACCATCCTATGATTCAAAAATTCAAATTATTTAACTACAGTAGCAGAGCCATTAATATAAAAAACCAAACCCCAACATTGTATTTATTTTAGAGACTTTGGCAAAGAAATCCTGTATCTGTTATTCTTTATGACTTATCTTGGGTATTTTTAACAAAGCCAGCTGGTCAGTGAAAAAATATTTCAAAAGTGTACTCAGAACACCCACACATGTATATACTGTGCAAATATATTATGGTTTACAAGTAGAACTTAGTGACTACAAGGACCTAATCCCTCCCAAGACTGCAAATATTAAGAAAGCTTTTCAAAACCAGTCACTGCTACTCATTTTTATCGCTTCTTTCCCAGACAATTGAGAGAAAAATTAAGTTCCAAACATATCCAATCTGAGAACCTTACAGCTGGTGATGGTAAAATATAGTTTTTATCTGGCTCCTAAGCAAGATATGTATCAGATGCTTACAGCACAACAGACAAAAGGACTGGGGTGGGAGGAGGAGAAGGACAAGTAGTACACATAGATACAATATCAAGAAGAACCGATACAGAAATTCTGTTAGAGCTAAGTAGGAACCTGCACACTTAAGTACTTACAGGTTTGAACTATTCCCTAGATTGCACACAAATGAAATGCAAGCTAACATGGATCACAAAATACTAGTATACTACAGTAAGAGCACCACTCAAAAGTGGATTGTGGCATTCTAGTCTGTACATTAACAGTTGTGACTAACTGAGGTGACAAAAGACCCAAAAACATTTGGTTAAACGAGACTTACTGCAGATTTAAAACAATACCCAGAATATTGTGTATTATGAAAGAAAAGACAGTGTTTAATGACAAAAATTAAATTATCCCCATTGTTTTTTCCTATTTTCAGTATAGATGCAGGCTTATGGTTCCAACTGCACCTGAGTACTTCTGATCTGTTTCCTTCCCTCCAGCTGATGGTTCCCAACACTACCCTTGAACAAGACTAACATGCTTTCTACTCCACGATAGAAAACTAAGATATTGACAATAAAACTACTATGTGATCAGATCAGAAGCAAATCCAGCTCATACTATGGCTGCATGATTGCTACATCCAGTATAAAGAAAGAGACAGAAGCTTCCAGATGACATTGATGCATAGGAGAGGCTGGGAAAGAGCAAACAGGATCATACTTTGGCACCTGCCAGAACAGACTGGCTTCAGCACAACATGAAACTGCATGAAAGAGCTTAGTAATAAGTCAGAAAGAGATAAAAGGGATACTACATGCAGAAAGCAGCATGGAAAAAAAATCCCATTGTTTGTAGGATCAAGAGGCAAAAGACTGCCTAAAAGATCACTTCTCTTCCCCCACAGGTGTAGCTCTGGCAGAAATATTTTACTGAAATAAAGAAAAAAGATATGGTTGACAAACAAGGTAGTAATTCTGAAAGCAGGAGACAATTTTTCATAGGAAATGGCATATTACTGCAAAACCTAGTAAGTGTGAATCCAAACCTATTTTTACATTGAGAATAAAATTCAGAAAATTTAGAGCAAGTTGTCTATAGATAAATCACTTTTTCTGGTTTACAACGAGATGGAGTACATGAGAAATTTATTTCTACTTTTCAAGTTAGCATTCATAGATATATGTTGACTGCAAAACTTCTTCATGGTTTAAATAAAATACATAAGCACGACAGCTTTACACACCCTCCCTCATATAATAAAAGACAACAAACCTGGCTAAGGATTCTTCCAGACTGGTCTCCCATTTCTTGTACAAGGTCAAATATTTGGAAATTCCAATTGTTCATCTTCTCTATTAGTGAATCGTGGTCTAATAACATTGTTTCTAATGTAGGACTCTGCTCCACCTATGCAAGAATAAGATACTTTATCATCTCTAAAATAACAACAAAAACTAATTTGTCAGTTGTATTGGCAAAAAAAGCCATGAAAATGATAAATCATTATTGAACTTATTGAACGGCGCTGTAACTATGGCTGAGAAAATCACAAATCAATAGTACAAATAGGACAGTTAAGGGCTTAACATTTCATCTTTTGGGGCAGCAGATTCCAGGGCTTTCTGAGATGATGCTAAATTTTCATTCTGATTTTTTTTTTAAACAAGATGAGTTAATAAAACAAAGCAAAAGCATGCATAGGCTAACAAAACATTTACTGAGCTTTAACAGTCCATTAATTGAATGAGCTTTAAAAAAATCTATGTATAAACCCAAAATGTTAGTAAAGCTTAAACCATTAGTCTCCCTGCACTTCCAATATACCACTGTACAAACGTTCATTTGTAAGTCTCACTGAAACTGCCATATCTTTCATAAACTTTCAAGAAAAAATACTAGTCAATCAGTGTTTGAGCATACTATGAACACTAAATCTGCAGAAATTAGTTTGATCAACAAACAATACAATCACTACCTTTCTTGTCATTTGCTAGTGAAATTTATGCAAGCTGGAAATACACAATTAAATGAAAATTTGAATTCCAATGATGTACCATTTCCCTTCATAAATTACAATACTTAGCAATGCAAAGGCGTCTTTACAGCGTGTTAGAAATGATAAAGAAATACTGTATTGATAAAAGTTATTGCGAGGTTTTTTTGCAATTACATGCTTACAAGCAGATTATTTTGTGTTTGATCGATCATTTCCTTCATTTCATCTTTTTTCTTCTCTGTATGGTGGAAAGACTCTTTTGAAACACTAGCACTTCCAATTTCACCTTAAAGAAAATACATACATAAATGTTGTGTCAATAATTTATTTGTAAATTACTACTGTCTACTAATTCTTGAACTGATCATACAGATTATTCACAGAAATATAAGTAATAGCTTGTTTCGAAACCATTTTTATTTAAGAATTTAGCAACAAAAATGTTACAAAGGACAAAATTTATTAGACGAAACCTATTTGAAGATTGAGAAAAGATGGAAGCATAACTTTTTACTTGCAAAAATTGATAAAGTGATTAGTTTAGCTGAGATGGCAGAGAACTTGTTTGATATATGGAGTACAGAACTACAAAGCTGTGAGTGGAAGTGTATTATAAACCCCTTACTCTAAAGCAGGCAATATTTTAGATTATCTTGATTATCCTAAGTCACAAACTAACACAAAATACACGCATATGAGTAACTTAAAGTATAGGGGAAAATGTAGAAATATAAAAATTTTCATTTACTTGGCTTTAAAAAAAAAAGCTGATATCAAATAGTTGTGTATTTTGAAATCCCACCTGATTTTCTGTCTTTATATTCTGCAAATTCTGGTTCTGGTGTTGGAACAGGCTTGAGTATCTGACGTCCACAGCTTATAGAACACATGAAAAATATTTACAACATTCAGTAATTTTTGTAAGTCCTACTGCTGTGTTGTACTGAAAAATATCTGCAAATTACTTTCCTTAAAAAGGCATACTTTTGAATGTTCCTCCATCAAATGACCTTAGTATTTTTCTCCTAAATTTGGCACATACAGGTTTAGCCTGTACTTAGAAAATAATCACACATCACCTCCCCTGGACTCACCTCCATGAATTAATAAGTAGAGCTAATTATTTATAAAGAATTCAGAAATACAGAATTCAACTCCCAGGCAGGAATTCCTCCTTTTCTAAAAATCTGTAAAATATTGTTACTCTACAATAACTGCTGCTTTCAAGGATGAGCCATTTCAAATCAGTGGCATACATACAGCATTCTTTAGTCTCTCCTGGGTAGTATAGTTACAGATTATTATGAGATCATATGCCTTTTTGTCAATACCAGTAGATGTATCGGTCTTGTTATATTTTTTTCATTTTAATTGTCTTCTTTTCAACGCATATGAAGTTACTAAAAATGTCACAGAGTTTACAGTACCTGCTACACATATAACCTAGAGGTGTTTTAACTTGCTGCTGAAAATCTGGAGAGCTAAATGTGTATCCTGGAGGCTTATGTATATTAATACTCGGTTTTGTAAGAAAATCAGCAGTATCAGGAAATTCTACAGGTGACCAGCTGCTGAAAGCCCCACTGGAGACAGATCCATGACTAGGCGAACCCACAGGACTCAGGCCAGGAGAAGCACCTTCCAAAACAAACATTACATGTAGTTCAGATTACAATAAAAACATTACTCTTTGGAAAGACTGAAATTAAACAGCAAGAATCGATATTTATCAATTGCAAAGAATTTTCAAAACATGGTAGATAGTTCACAGTTTTAAAGACATATAAAGTACCTAGATCTATTCCAAGTTTTGAGATCTACAACTATGCAGCAGTCTAGGCTACACATCTGAATAGGCAAACTATGTAATGTCTTATAACATCTGGCTTTCAAAGTTTTGATTTTGGTTTTAGGTTTGGCAAAATTTAATCAGTAGCTAAAAATTCCCATATTCATTTCTGATTCAGGATTGCTTTTTTAATTTTTCCAGGAAAAAAAATAATCACCAAAACCAATTCACTATTGATAACTGACATAGACAAAAATCTTTTACCTCATTGTTTTGCAATAAAGAGAAAATATTCCTCAGACATTTTTAAAAACAAAGTAAAGAAACAAAATGTTATAATCATATTTTTGAAGCAAGGGATTAAAGTGGGCAGATACTGGCCTTTTTTGACAGTGATGTACATTTTGATGACAGTGATGTACAGAGGAGGGCCACAAGGATGATCCGAGGGCTGGAGCACCTCTCCTATGAGGAGAGGCTGAAAGAGTTGGGGTTGTTCAGCCTGGAGAAGAGAAGGCTCCGGGGAGATCTTATTGCAGCCTTCCAGTACCTAAAGGGGGGGCTACAGGAGAGCTGGGGAAGGACTTTTTACTAGGGCATGTGGCGATAGGATGAGGGGGAATGGCATTAAACTGGAAGAGGTCAGGTTTAGATTGAACATTGGGAAGAAGTTTTTCACTTTGAGGGTGGTAAGGCACTGAACAGGTTGCCCAGAGAGGTTGTGGAGGCCCCATCCCTGGAGGTGTTCAAGGCCAGGCTGGACGTGGCCTTGGGTGACCTGGTCTAGTGGGAGGTGTCCCTGCCTATGGCAGGGGGGTTGGAATTCAATGATCTTCAAAGTCCTTTTCAACCTAAACCATTCTATAATTCTATGATTTTTTTCTTATTGGTATGATTATCTATCTAGATCTGTCTAATAAGCCATTGGGGGGGGGGAATCTAAAGTTTGCTTACAGGTAATTAGAGATAAAAACTAACCAACTAAACAAACGAACAACTCCATCTTCCTTAGATCCACGAAATTCCCAACTCCTGTTCAAATAGTAAGCTAGGGTTTACTTCAGGCTCCTGCCTGCGAAATCTAGGAAAGCAAGCTGGTAAATCTGGACTTCGGCTACTCTGTGCCTAACATGAATTTACAACAAAATTTTGCATTAAGCCAAAACATCACTTCTTTCACTTGTGAAAATATACAAAAGACAGATTGTCTACAAGTGCCCAGGGTAAGTTATAGCCATTGTAAACATACTTTGATCAAAAAGAATAAAGTGCCTGTGAACTAAATATTGAGGTATTCTGTGGACTTTCCAACACTGAATCACTTATTCTGCTGCAAACTATGAAGCAAAAACTCTACCATAAGTCTTATGACTGTACAGTTCCTGATAACAAATTACTAAGAGAGTATTTCCCTTAAATAAGGAATGCTTAGATGATACACTTCCAACAGTGTCCTAGGATACATTGACCTGACTCACACACCCTAAGAGTAGTATGTAATTACATTTTGTTACAGTAAAGACAGGATTTTTCGAAGTCTACATTGCTAGGTGCAGCAACACAAGTTTTAGAAAGCAAACATCACTTCACTGCTGCAAAGAAAGATCAGGAAAGTTGAGAAGCAACTTGTAAACTTGCTTCCAGAACTAAAACAGATTAATGCTCTAATGTTGGTTACTTAAGTTCATCCTTTTTACATGTACAAATTCAGCAGGTTTTAATGCATATCATTGCGCTCTGTATTTTCCACAAGATTCAAAGTAGAAAAGTGCAGAAGGCAGCCCAGCTTTTTATGAAGACAGAACCATTGAGAATGTGCAGCAATGTGTTTACATGTGGATCTGACCTGAGTTTGCACATCTCTGCGTGTTTAGAAGACTGTAAGTGAAAGAACCAAACCATCAGTAAGTAATACAGAGAAAACCAGAGAGGTTTGGGATTTAAAAAAAAAAAAAAAAAAAAATCAAAAAGTGCATTCATCTCTCTCAATCTAACCTGCATATTTAAGCTTTTATAAAACAACACTATTAGATAGGTTGTTATTTTTAAATCATGCTAAAATGGATAGGAATAAACGTCAAAAGAAGCAGCTTTCAAGTTTTCACTTAATATGGGCAAACAGACAAATTATAATCTCTGAGCTACTGCTACACACATTACTTCAGCACTGCTGCTACAGTATCTACTATCTTATTATGCTGACATTGTTAGAATAAAATCTACTCCAACTCCTCCCAAAATTTGTTTAATATTCATCTCAGAGGGCTATCAGGTATTTAGGAGTCAAGAGGTAACAACCATACTGAACATCACATTTGCAGCTACATAGCATTAGGTGAATAGTTCAGATTTCTACAATGTTGATGTGAACTGTAATTTTGAGTATTCTTAGAAGCAGATTAAAAATAAAATATTTTTTGAACATATGTAACATGCTGATGTTATTTTATTACTACATTTATATGAAAAAAAACAATTCTAATACACGATGTACTAACTACTACCTTGACGTCCTGCCACTAAGCTAATACAAATGGCATGATCTTACCTGCTCGTCTGGGACCTATATGATGAGTTAATGTTATAGATGATGATCTTTGTTTTGGTATCGTCAGCAAGTTTGCACCAAAAGACCCATTTGAATGAGATCCTTGGCTGAAAATAAAACAGTAAGAATTTTTTTTTCTTTCCTACCTTGTCTTCCATTTTTATTAAACAAAATGTTTACAGAATGGCCAGACTGCTCTGTTACAGGTCCACTACCTTTCAAGAAAAAGACTACTAGAAAGAAGTCGAATTCAAGATCAGCTAGACAATATATGGCAATTATATGGAATTAAAAACTGCTGGGTACTGGGTGAAAGTAACAGAAAACTTTATGCAGTCCTAAAATGACAGAATAAATATATTCAGACCACGTGCCATAGGTTTTACTTTCTAACATGGTATTTACTTCTCTCAAACAAAGCAGGCTATTTTCTAACAGATCTGAGAACGTTTAAAAGATTGGTTACTTTGGAAATACTGTGACAATCTTATGCAGCCATGGCATGTTTTTCAAATCAATTTTGCATATTTAATTAATCATTTTATTTATTATCATCTTAAAACTAAAGCTGTTCTTAACAGTCATATTGTATCAGTAGCTAAATCGTTAAACTTGGTTGTTGAATTATGCCATCTGCTGTTCTAGTCACGAAATTGCACTCCAAAATTCCAATTATATATTTCATTTAGTAAACAAAAATGCGATATGCAATTAAATATAACTGTATAGATGTACTCTAAAGTGAAAATAGTTTACAGAAAACTAATTATTTAATTTCAGTATGGGAAAACAGTATTATCCAAAACAGATTTAATCTTGTTTAATCAGATTTCAAACTAAAGTCAAATACAGAAATAATACTTGATCTCCCATAATTTGTTTAAATATATAAATATAAAAAATGAGTTAAAGAAAAAACACAGATTTATTCTTCTGAAGTCTGATGCTAACATGTTAGTCAACTTTAAAACACATTTGGGTTGACGACTGGGACAGATTAAAGTTTTCATTACTTCTACACGGTTTAGCTATCATAGCTTACATGTATTCTTTTAAAGCACATACAAATGCTGCAGCAGTATTTAGTGTAGGAAGACAATATATTAAGCAAGGTCAGTTTATCTTGAACTAGTGTTTGAATAAGAAACCAAATCAAGAATTTGCATGCAAATAAAACAGCAGCTCTCAAGAGCTGCTTTTGAACCACTGTCTGGATGGATAGAAAAAAAAATCTGGAACATGAAATCAAATTTTGTAGCAATATTAATTTATTTTACCACTATGTAATATCTTACCTTTCTCAACTCGGCTAGCATGTAGAAAGCAGTCATTGTATAATATTTTGATTTTTTATAAGCTTTCCTCCCAGTTTTACTCTCCCTTTTTACTATTAACCTAGCCTGCTTCTCCTTGCTTCTCTTCTAACATTCATTGGGTCCTTCATTGGGCTGAATCAGCTCCCCGAGACAGGAAAAACTGTCGTCTTATTGTTGCTATTTTTCTGACAATTTAAGGGGCTGGCTCAAGGGCCAAAGCCAATGGCACAAAGTGCTCTAGGAATGCAGGACTGCCTCTTTTGGCAACAGGAAAGTTCAGCTATCTCATCTAACCTTATCTGCAGAAGTTAAAGGGAAACCATTAAGAACAATCACTGGAAGATGCAAGGAGACAGGGACAGTATAAGTGTTGGCAAGAACTCCAAAAGGCAGAACACAAACCACAAAAAAGCAAACATATTCTAGGGCTGCATGGGAGTAGATAGGAGCAAGGCAGGGGAACATGACTAACCAGAAGTTGTAGAGGTAATTTAAAAGTGATGGAGTATGAGCAAGGGTGTTTTCTATATTACTACTTTTAATCAGGTGAGCTTGAGTAGGCTCTTTGCTTGGTAGGACCTGTAAGGAAATCCTCTGTAAACGTACACTGTGTCTGTACCAGAAGTGCCGGGCCTCAAACTGAAGTCCCATGGTTTGTAAGTTTAAAGCAATTTCTCTGGTCTCTGGATATTTCCAGTGGATATAACTGGGGAGATTCTTTCAAACACTGATAAGCAAATCAGCATGAAAACACAGTCTTTAAACTACTACTACTGGTACTACTAGCATCTTCAATTATATTTTATACACAAACCACAATTAACCTGAAAAGCATATTTTATTCAAGAGGAAAAAGCCACTGACAAAGGCCAAATTATTTAAATGGTTCACTTTAAAATTAAATATAATATTGCTAAACAAATTCTTGGACGTGTATATAAACTTTCATTCACTACTAGTAATTATCAGTTAACAGCATAACTATTTTTTTCTTTAAAAAATTGCATCTATTATACTTTTCTTATAAGTCTTACAAGATACCAAGTATAAAAAAAATAGCAAAACCTCATACATTTTTATGGATTTAAGCTGTAACACAATTTCAACTATCTGTTGTACTTTTCTTTCAAGATATTGAGCAGTCATACATATTTACACATTTAAATAAAACTAAATTTAAATGAAACTAAATGTGTAAAGTTTCACTCATATACATTAAAGAAAAAGAAAATATCTACATTTATTTTAATTCTAATTCAAAATGTAACCTTAATTCTGGAAGTAAAAGTTCTATTTGCACCATATTGACTAAAAAGTAGAGAAGAGATGACTTTCTTAATCCACCTTACTGCTTGCTTGATGACCATAGGAATAATAAATGTTGCAATATACACAACAGTGACTACCAAGGCAAGAAAGTTGTATCGTCTTTTTAATTAGAAAACAAATTTTGGGGTATGTGGAAGTCAGAAAATGATACATATTTTAAGTAAAAAGGAGGAGGAAGTCAGTAAAGGTTTAGAGGTTAAACTAGTTTGTTTTGCAATCGTGTATGTTGGGCTTTTTTTTCATTTCCTACTAAAACTGATATGCAGGCCTACTTATTATAACATAGCATACCATTCAACCTCAAAATGACCTGATTTCTACTTGAGATCAGAGTTACAAAGCATAGTATATGATTAACTTGAAACATTTTCCAGTTTATGCTGGCAGAATTTGGACACTTAATTCACAAGATTTTACATTAAATACTTCTGCTTCCAAGCTCCAGCATTACAGGCATGAACATTTTAGAAAACCACATTGAAGGGCAATTATAAATGTAGCCTAAGTGCTTACCTGGATGTGCTATATTCTTGATGAGATCTCTTGCTGTTACTCCGTTCCCATCGAGATGCTGTTGATTCTATAGGTGGAATGCCAGAAACTCCTGAAGTTCGTCTCAGCTGTGATGTTGGCAGGCTATTCCTGCTATTTAATCCCTGTTGAGTAATTTAACCATGGTTAAAATCTATATAATTTAAAACAGACATTAAAATCGCATTAATTTTTTGTCAAGATTATTTATTGTTAATTTTTTATAGTAAAACAGTAAGTATGGTATCTTACATTCACTCTTATTGCTCAAGAAAATAAAAAAGACGCAATCAAACTATTATGCTTACTTGAAATATTTTTTTTTCATATGTCTTTTTTTCTTTCCCCAAATTAAAATATGTAAAGATACTTGTGCACCGAAATCCATGTGGTCCAACAATTACTCTTCAGAGCTTTTAAAAATGGAGATCTTCTAGAGCTAGCTACTGTAGGATTACAGATTCTTTTTCTACACATCCCAATCATACGACTACAGTCAGCTCTCCAGCTCTCAGGATAGCCTGAGATTTTGACAGCTCAGATGCTAAATATTGACAGTGTGAGTATTGTGGAACTTGTGGAAAGGATGACACACAATGCACATGGTCAGTTTTGGTCCATCAAGCTCCTTTTCTGCTTCCATACCAGCCCTGCAGCACCTGGAAAGCTTCCCAGGCACTTCTCCACTCCCACCCTGGGAGCTGTTAGTCTGGGCACAACACTGGGAATCTCCGTTGTATTTGAATGCAAAGCTCTCTGCAAAGCAGCGCAAAGGCACTCAAATAGTCCTGTATAGAAATAACTCAGGACTTACTAGCTCTGCCTTACTGAAATCCCCCCAGAAATCCATGTTTATATAGCAACTAGTAGAACCTAACTAATAGAAAGGATAGATCACTGAACTGAAACTTCAAAGCCAGCTCTAATGTATCTGCATCCATTCCACAAATAACCTATACATTGTATTTTAAACAAATGAATAAAAAAAATAATCTCTATCTCTCTCTCACTGCATTCAGTCCACAATCCACTTACTAACTTATCCCTAGATTTGTCCATTCAATGGGGGTGGGGGGAGAGATTCTTCTGCATAATACAGATGTGTGTAATCAGACCTTGCAAAGTAAAAAGGAAAAAAATGTTTAAAACAAAAAAATCCAAAGCAATATTTGCAGTATTGAGTAAGGTCTACAGGGTCATGTGTGAGGACTGGTGACCCTTGGATACTACCACTTCAAAAATCTGGCAGAAATAACGACTTTGCAATTTTAAGCTTCGTCAGGTGGTCAAAGATCATACTTAACTCACAGAGCTACTACCTATCTCCTACCCTGAAAAATCAGACTGCTTTGAGTCCTTGATATGGGATGTACCTTGAATCTGTTCGCTTTGCTGCAAAGCTGTAGTCACAGCCAGAAAGGTGGAATTGGACAGGCAGAATAAGACCACCACATCTCCCACAGAAACATGCAGCAGTCCTTAACCAGCTCTACCCGAAATAGAACTGGAGGAGTGTATTCTGTGTGCTGTCATACAATGGTAGTGCTCTCAGGCTAGAGTGCACTCCTCTGTTAGTGGACCGCATTCTAACCTGCATGCTCTCTACAACGTGGGGAGCACAGCTGAAAATCCCTGACTTCAGAGAAGAAAGGTCCACTCCCTGAAAGAAGTGCACATTACCACAATATGGAAAGATGGCCCCAGCATCTGCACTTACTATTTCTTCTTCCTGGCTACTCTAAGAATACGAGGGGATACAACAAATCTCCAGAACTTTCCTCTACTAGATAAAGAAGCAGAGAATAAACAACACAAGGGTAGCAAAGGACTAAGGAACTCCAAATCACTATGCTTGCAAAGTCACTGATAATCACTATACAAAGGGGAAAAGTTGCTCTGGAAACAAAATTTAGACTGTGCCAGAAATCAAAGTTGTTATGAGCAGATCCTCCTGGAAACTATGCTAAGGCACATGGAAAATAAGGAGGTGATTGGTGACAGCCAATATGGCTTCTCTAAGGGTCACTCATGCCTGACAACTTTGGTGGCTTTCTACGATAGCATTACAGCACTGGTGGATAAGGGAAGAGCAACTGACTTCATCTACCTGGACTTGTGCAAAGCATTTGACACTGTCCCGCAGGACATCCTTGTCTTGGAGAGACAAGGTCCTGCACGTGGGTCGCAGTAAGCCCAAGCACAAATACAGGCTGGGTGGAGAATGGATGAAAAGCAGCCCTGAGGAGAAGGACTTGGGGCTGCTGGTGGATGAGAAGCTCACCATGAGCCGGCAATGCGCAATTGCAGCCCAGAAAGCCAACTGCATCCTGGGCTGCATCAAAAGACACGTGGCCAGCAGGTCAAGGGAGATGATTCTGACCCTCTACTCCACTCTCATGAGACCCCACCTGGGGTACTGTGTCCAGCTCTGGAGCCCTCAACAGAAGGACACGGACCTGTTGGAGTGAGCCCAGATGAGGGCCATGAAGATGATCAGAAGGCTGGAGCATGTCTCCTATGAAGACAGGCTGAGAGAGTTGGGGTTGTTCAGCCTGGGGAAGAGAAGACTCTGGGGAGACCTCATAGCAGCCTTCCAGTACTTAAAAGGGGCCTACAGGAAAGATGGGGAGGGACTCTTTATAGGTCTTTATAGGTGTAGTAATAGGACAAGGGTAATGGTTTTGAACTGAAAGAGGGTAGATTTAGATTAGATATTAGGAAGAAATTCTTTACTGTGAGGGTGGTGAGACAGTGGAACAGGTCGCCCAGAGCAGTTGTGCATGCCCCATCCCTGGAGGTGTTCAAGGCCAGGTTGGATGGGGCTTTGAGCAACCTGGTCTAGTGGAAGGCGTCCCTGCCGATGGCAGGGGAGTTGTAACTAGATGATCTTCAAGGTGCCTTTCAACTCTAAGCATTCTATGATTCTATGAAAAGACTTTTATTTTCCAGCAATAACAAGGCCAGGAGACAAGGGATGTGGATACTCAAGTGCTTGCCTAGACAACTTTTACTTGCCTAAAGTGTGAAAATTATTAAAATCATGACTGTTGATAACACCAGAAATCCACCAAGCTGGCAAGCAGTCTACTGTTATGCTCTAGAAAATCTGGGGACAGTTCAGTCATGATCGAAGTGAAAAGTCTTTCTATTGCAAAGCAGCCCTGAGATGTTTTTTGTCTAAGGTTTCCTTTTTCTACTTTAGGAATTTAAAGAGACCGATCAGTGAATAGCACCAACTGAGCCATTTATAATTTCCAAGTAGTTGACTACTTTTTTTTTTTTAAAAAAAAAACTACCAAAGAGTACCAGCAGATCCCCATCAGTTATAACTGGATGCACTGTGGAAGACAGTCAGGGAGGAGAAATAAAGATGTACATAATCCTCGGCAAAGGAACAACTTGTTTGAAATATGGAGGAGACCTTTTATATTCCAAGTCAGGGAAAGAGGGAATGGGAACCTTTCAATATAGTCTGAAAGGTCCCATTTTGAAGAAATATTTTCTTATTATTTTCTTTGGTGTGTCATAATCTAGACTTTGTGCCAACTTACCTGACTTTTGAAAGAAAGAGAAATCTTTTTCTTTTTTGCAGTAACATACATAGGGGTAGAACTTTTGGCTTACCCCTAAACATCTACCAAAGTCAAACGTTAATTGAATAATAGTGACAAGCACTGTTTAATCCACCAAGTAAATTAATATACAGAAAAAACCCAAACTTAAAGGAAGAATTACTTTTAGGAAAGAGGAAAAGAGAATAGCTGTGAAAAAACATAATCTTTCAATCTCACATAATCTTTATAACCAGTCTTGAGTAATGAATACTTTTCATTTCAAACAATTCTGACTAGCTATATAGAAATTTTAAAAATTGTAAGTTACATTTTCACATTCAAATAAATTATATTTTTCACATTGGTATACCAAGCTTTAGCAGTTTTCAAAAAAATCCACAAAGAAAAACATATGGTGAATGATTATGATCCCTACCCAACTGATTTCTGCAGATATCCATGTGACATTCCAAGGAATTTCATACTGCAATGATCCTGCAGGATCTTCCACAGAGTATTCTGTAGACACTAAGCTTTTGTCTTGACAATGGTTCCCAACAGACATTTCCTGGCTGAATCTGGCTCAAGGCAGTTTATCTGGCTCCAAAGTACCAAACCAACAAGTTGACCAATTTGGCCGTAAGCTGTCA
Source organism: Vanellus vanellus (assembly GCF_965231255.1). NCBI lineage: Eukaryota > Metazoa > Chordata > Aves > Charadriiformes > Charadriidae > Vanellus > Vanellus vanellus. The sequence continues at coordinate 14,051,444 of NC_138911.1, read as the reverse complement.
ATACCGGGCTACCTTAGAATTATTAGCTCTGGTGCACTGTAGATGAGTTTCTATATTTGAATGTTTTTCCACCATGTTCCTTAACATGTCATATAGTAACTACATACTTGCTTTCACTTATTTACCCTAGATAATGGAGACGCGACAGTAGATTTACACACTGGTCCCATAATGTGATGTGCTGCACAGAAAGAAGACACATTTTTCCTTCTACATAGTTGATTTGTTTCTGTCTGATGGCTAGTTTGATGTTCACAAGAGTAAATTTATTTGGGGAAAACTATCAATGAAAAAGCCACACTGACAGTAATTGCCATATCAAGAATGTGGGAGAATCAAGAACAGCCCTGGTTGTGCTGTATCATCAGAATATGTCGTCTACATTCTATATTTGCTTTTAGTTTTTCTAATCCTGTGTTTATTTCGAGGAATCATGTTCAGAGTGCAGACCAGTGCTTTTACCTGTCTACGCATCAACCACTTGAATTTGCATTTTGCTACCTATCTACATTTCACTCAACGTGTTTTCACAGCTGTTCTCTTTTGATCTTAAACATAGTTCAAAGGTACTCAAGTAAAGAAGCTACTATCCATACAGGAACAGTCTTTCCAGATGAATTTTACTTGATAATTTTTTTCTAAAATTGAAATACACACATAAACGAAAATTAGTCATTTGACCTTGAGCAACTTTCGATCTCCTTTTTCAGCAGGATCCTCTATTTCAGGACAGGGGAAGAAACCAGGAAATGGTGTGAATGGACTAGTCTTTGGCCTGCACGTGCCTGAGAAAGCACCAATCAAGCTATTAATGCTTCGAAGGGAAGAAATCACTTGTGGTGGAAGGGATGGGTCAGTCAGGAGGTCTGTTAGCATGCTCCGAGCCTCATTTAGTACTGAAAGATCAACTCCATTTCCACTGCCAGCATTCTAGAATAAACGGAAATGTTGCAAACTATTAACACGTAAAAACATTTCACAGCATTCTAAGTTTTAAATAAGCATCTTATCCATTGCAAATTTTAAAAAATACATTTAAAAAATCAATGCAATGTATTTTTCTTTTAAAGAAAATATATACATATGGACATATACAGACATCAATTTTTGCAGGGGTTTTCACAAAATAAAGTATTTCAGAATTCAACATTAGCTTTCAGTTTATTTTTCTCTATTTGACAGAAAGATCTGGTGCCAATTTTTTAATCTCAATTTTTCATTACTTTGTCTCAGAACTAAACTTAGTATTTTATCTCTTCCAATAATATCAACAGAAATGTTGGTGGTCAAACAGTTATAAGAGGTGCAATTGGCGCAGCCTCATAACTTTTATTAACCCTGATTCTACTGAAACAAATCCTCAATTCTGTCAAAAAAGTAATTAGTTTTTATTTGGCATAATTATCTGAACAGGAACAGCAATAGCTGATTAGATGCCACCGCTGATACAAGAGACAGGGGAAGAAACAAGCAATCAAGAAAAAAGGTGAGAACCTGGTACACCTGAGTTTGGTGATATTGCTGGGGAATCACTTCCTAACCTTATGCTAATGGCTATTTCAAAAAACCCACTCCCATCTTAGGTATGAGACTGTTCTCATACGCACCACAGAAAGTAGCTCCCTGTCAACTTTGTCAGAACTGCTAAATATCAAGTCTCTGCTATATAGAGCTAGAATGTACTAGGACAACTTAGGTAAATAAAACATCAAGAGAAAAATTTAAATCTGACAGATTACAGTGAGCTCTGTACTCAATCACATTTCACAAAAGAACAATTAGATACACTGACCTGATAATAGGGCTTGTACCATTGCTTCAAATCCCAATCCCAAAGTATCATCTGTAAAGAAAAAAAAATAAAAAGAAAAAAAAGAAGATAAATAGGTGATATGTGAATGGTGAAAAACAACAATGGAATAAATCTTGATTGTGATGTAACATAAAATGCTTCTTCCTTCACGTATATGTAACTTAGGCCATTTTCTCAGTTAACACTACCCCAGTAAAAGTCCTAAGGAAGAGTCTGAAGAAGTTGCGTGCAACACAGATATCTTGATGACAGAATAATTATATGGCCTTATTTCAGTATTTCTGGATTGTTTATAAATCATTTAACATGTACACTAAATTAGGTGGCGAAAGTGCTTTCCTGCTTCTATTCACCTCAAACTATAAAAGCAGATCTAGCCTGAAATTTCCAATATATTTTATAATTTTTTTCTTTCCAGGACCATTCAAACAGTAGCGATTTTGTAAATAAAGTGCAGAAAGCACCACATTAACATAATCTATTTTTTAAAAAGGCTAAAAGCTCCCCAGTATCTCAGGTTAAAAAACTGGTAATATTAAAAGCATTTTCTTGCAGGAGGTTTTGTTAGGTTTTCCTTGAATATGGTTACAAATCTACATGTTCTGAATAACTTCACAAAACCCACCAAACCCACAAAAGAACGTCAGCAACACAATCTGAAGATACTATCAGCTTCAAGTGCGTCAACAGCACTCACTTAATTTTTCTTCTATACTGACATAAAATAAAAACAACATACAAGAAATGAAATTCAGACGTCTGTTTTGTTTCAAAAGTGTTCAGTCATGGCTTCTTGACAGGTTCTAATTTTTCTCTGATAAATGAATTCATTTGCACAATATACATTCACAAATTAAACAAATATAAAGAAACCCCCTTTTTTTTTTTCCTCTTTTCTGCAGCTATAAAGCACAAATAAAGTGCCAATATCCCCCTTGGTAGTTCATATTCTGCAGTCCTGTAAATTTTTCTGCTTATTTTTATAGGTGAGAACTATGTTTGGTTTTGCTCCTCTAGGACTAACAGCTCTTTCATGGAGAAAACACTGTGTTCCAGGCTGGCACTTGTCCAGCAGAAGGTGCAGAAAACGTCAATAAAGGAACACAGGCTGACATGTCAGCACTACCCAGGCAAGGGCACCACTTAAAGGCTCTTTTTCTCTTCTGTTATCTTCATAGAGATACCTTTAAACCATGTTTAAAGTTAATAGTTATGACATCCACTTGCTATGAAAAGTGAAGAGGTCTATCATTAAGCATGTGCTTAAACTGCAAGCAAGTTATGCTCTATCAGAAAGTCCTATTGTGTAGAGCAAGCTGATCTAAAACAAGAATTAAGAATTTGGGAATTTGAGGTTTTTTTGTTTCTTTAAGTGATTAATCTAGCTACCATCTCCTCATTCTTTAAAAACAAAACAAAACAAAATGAAAACAAAACCAAAAACCCCCTCCAAACAAACAAACAAAAAACCCCCAAAACCCTAAGCATAGATGACGACTCTTAGCCTGTCAGTGACAAGCACTAAGATAATGACGAACATTATCTGGCCATATGCATTTTGCACGATACATTTGGGTTTAGCATGATCACTGCCAAGATGAAGGGGGTTTTCTTCCATAACAAACTAGAATGAGTTGTCTACCTGGGCTGCTTGTTTTGGTTTTTTTTGTTTGTTTGTTTTTCTTCATTCTCAAGTTTCTCTTTCCAGATTGACATTTATTTACTGTATCAAACACAGGTAAATCTTCTGATTTCATTCTGTCCTCCTAAGCTCAGACACAGAGACTGCATTAATCTGCTTTGTTGACTTTTGACTCAACCAGCAACAAAGATCAGATGTCCACATGAGCTTAGTTAGTTGTATTAGCAACCTTTGATACTAATGGTCCACGAAATTGCGTCAGTTTGCTTGCAATCTTGCAACTTCCATTAGCGGACACAAAAGAGGTTTCCCTTCCCCCAGGCTCTTCTAATATTTTATTTTTCTTTTAAATATGTGGTATGTTAGCTGATTTTATTTATTTGTCATAAATGACATCTTAATAAAATACCTCTGCTCTTGCTAACTCCAGCATATTGCTGTACCAAACCTTTAGCTGCAACTACATTTACTGATACAACCTCCTTTATTCATCCTTTAAACCATTGGGAGCTTTTGTGTACATGTATGTACACACATGCAAGCTCACATAAGCTATACTGTTATAATTGTGGGGGGTAATCTATATGACTAAAAATGTTCAAAACCTTCCTTTTGGCTTTAACACTCCTACAGTAAAGAAATAGGCTCAAAGTTGCAGAGACAGAAAACATTCAACGGAAACTGTTACTGCTATATCTTGTGTCACCCAGTATACACAAGGTAAAATAATGTACGCAGCTCATGCAAAATCTACTTCCAATGCAAATAATGGTTTGATATTTTAAATGGCAGGGCATCATTTTATACACAATTTTATTTAAATGAAAAATTTCACAGCTTGGATTCACGACAGAAAACTTTCTGCTTTCATTTAAACCAGAAGATTTAAGCTTCTCCACTGACACCGATTTTACAGCAAAGAAACTAAAACAGTTTTGAAATAACAGAACCTAAGGTTACCTCTATGTTGCCAAAAGATTATTTTTTTTTTTAATTCACTATACATGACCATTAATTAGAAGACATACCTTCTGAGAGAAAACAGGTGTAGTATATTACCACAGCTAGCAGGATACCACAGTCTATGTTAGCTGTAATAGATAATCAGGGCTCGTTCCGTGTGCCACACATTGAAGTAAATAAAATGAAAATTTTAGGCACAAAGTAGCAATCTCTTCTACTAAGCACAATGGAAAAAATGCAGATCACTATACAATGAATGTTTTTCCATGGTAAATACAACTTGGTACATCTCTATACTAATCAAATCCTCACTGGTTAGTAATGAAAGGGGGGGGTTATTACCTTTTCTTAGATGCTTACAACACACCACAAGATGGCACTCAAATCCAGAAAGCTTCCCCCACAAAAACAATTTCGGGAGAAAGGAACAAAAACGAGCAGCATACTTACTCCTTAACAGAACTTCTGCAGAATTGAAATGGTTTGAGGGACAAGGGGGGGGGGTGACACTTTCAAAGGTTAACAGCTGACAAATTCTGCTTCTTGACAAAAACTTCTCTGTTCAAAGAATTTACTTCTTACCATTCCATTCAGAAACTAACTGTAAGGAAACTCTACTTTGTTTCTCACTGCCTACCAGACTTAGTTTAATTAGCCTAACTCCATGCCTTGGGAGTTAAATCTGGAATACTAAAAAAGCAGCATTTTTGGCATTATTTTTGTTGAGAGTCTAGCAGTCAAAGCTTTAATTAATTACTGTGGATCATCAACAGAAGTTAGAAAGTATTCCCAGAGTTGCATTAATCTTATATCAGGAGTAAAAATGATAGAGTTTATTTCGACTTAATGTGAACAGACAAACAGACCTTAAAATAGGTCTTAGGCAGAGCAATTTTTGATTTTGCAACCATAAGACTTGTTGCAGAAAGATCTGTACTCTGTAATACTAAGATTTTGTAATCCATTGCACATAATGTTCTTCCTCACCTCCTCCAACAAGAAACACCTGACCTAGGAGGGACTCAAGTCATAGAAGTTCCAAGCTACAACTTAAACCTCTGTGGTAGCAAGTCACATGCTTTGGCTTTTGAGCATCCATTGTCAGTGCCAACATCACCACAATCACACACCTGGGAGGTCCTCTGAAAATAAAACTGCAGAAGGCTCTGATATTGTAGATGAATTTCTGAGAGATAAGAAATGTATAGCTCTCCCCCATTAAACACGTATACGAAACTACCAGTCAGCTTGGAGGAGAAGTTCTCGTAACAGCCTGACTCCAACCCCAGAGTCTACCAGGCCCATCCAAAGAGCAATAATCACACTTTCCTGGTTTTATATAATTGCCCGTCAAGTTGATCGGGGTTTTGAAGGACAGTCAATAAAAAACAAAACAAAAACCCACACATAACCCAGTACTATGCCTTGTTCTTTAACAGTCAGGGACCGTATTCTGTTTAACTATAATAATTGAATCTATTTAGCATATGGAATAAATTTCAACACAGTTAAAAGAAGACAAGACAGCTTACAAAAACCCTTTAAGTACAAGTGACCTTTTCTGATTTGGTCACCATCAGCCAGTGATGGGTTTAGTTCAGACTGAAACATGCCACTCAAAACAGGCTAAGAATATCAACAGAAAGAATTAACATCACTGGAAATATATTTTTTTAAGGCTAAAAAAGTTGTTAAATCTCAACAAATTCTCCACAGTGTAGCTATTCTGAAGAAAAAATATATATATATTCAGTTATATGGCTGTCTCATCAAATCTAAGGAGATTTTAAATACATATCACTGGAAATACACAGGAAAATTGACAGTAGGCATTAGCTATTACCCTTTGTTTATATTTTCTCAAACAATGAAAACAATATTTCCATATACTCCAGAGGAATTACCATGCAACTTGAACACATGAATTTCAGAATCAACTTATCTGACACTGTTTCTAATCCATCTATTCACGGGGGGAGGGGGGGGGGGAGAAGAGGCGAAGGCCCTGATTGTTCTGATTGTTGAATATCAACCCAAGAATTACCAAAACTTAAGCATGGCACTTTTGCAAAGCACATGTTGTTAGCAACATCAGAAACATTTGTTAAAAAAAGTACACAAGGTAATAGGAAAAAAAGGCCTTCCCTAATACAGCTTATAGTTCAAACAGCAACAGGAACAAGTAATATTAATTTCTAAAAAGAAAAAGGAAAAAAGCACTCCTCTGAGAAGCTTATAGTCTAAATAAACTAGAACCAGTGAGAAATGGCAGAAGACAGTCAACAAAAACCGACAGAGCTTCAGGGTTTTTTGGTTTGTTTTTAATGATTTGTCTATATAAAAAGTTATCTTTCCTAGCATGGGGCAGCCAGTGTTTCCAGGGCCTGTAACAGATATGTCTTTCAGAAGCGAGTTGATGCTGAGGAGGGTGGAGCTCTTTTGGATCTTCTTTGCATGAGTGCCACAGCTCCATTTGGCTCAAGTCATGTTTGAGGAGTATTTTCAACTTCTAAAGGTTTAAGTGCTCATGGGATTTACTTCTCTGAGGTTATGAACCACTAAAATTACTATAAAAGTACACTAAGTGTTTTTAAACACTTTTTTTAAAAAAAAGCTTTAATGCTTAACTCAAACTCTATTTGGCTAGGTAACTTCATAATGATATTTGCAGAATAATTTAACTTATAAAATACAAAATCATATCATCCCAGCTACTCAAGAATTACTTGTGTTTGTGTAAACTTATACTCATATTCATATTTATGCTGAGATTTAAAATACATGGCTATAAAAAAAAATGTTTCAGAGCTTAGAAATCTAAAAGTCAATTTTAAAACTAGAATATAAATACTACATACACTCCATAGCCTAAGCTGAAATGTGCACACCATCTAAGGCCTTACACAATGTTAAGATTTGTAATATTGCTGTCTGATTTCCTAAACTAGGTAAGTGGGAAGTTTTAGTTTCAGTGACGATACTATTCAGGAGATTCAGCATGTGCTTTAATGCTTGTTCAGAAACTATTTGTCCTATTTGACAACACCCATTCACATTACATGTTCCAAAATTTTAATGGAGAAAAAATGAGTACAAAAATTAGTTTCTACTTCTGACCAAGTCTTTCATTGATCAAATATAAAAGATTCCTAGTTGCTAGTAGCATCTGTTTGACACCATTAGGCATTAGCTCCGTAAATACGTATTTCCATAGCAACCAAGCATAGAATTAACCAAACAATGAAACCAACACCATAGCAACTTGATTCAGAAATCAACTCTGTAAAAAATCACCTCATTCAAAAGCAAAATTCTACAACCAGATGAGAAACTAATTTATGGTAAAATATGAAAAAGCTTACATTACATATCCATTCCTTTTCATGACTGCTTTTCAAACAAGACTGATACTAGATTCATTGCTTTTATTTCTAAATTAGTCTTTTGTAACAGCTTACAATCAATTATCTTTTTAAACCCACGTAATTTAATGATACATAAACAAACACAGTAGTATACAAGCTAGAAGTCTTGTTTTGTTTATTTATTATGATTTTTCCCCTCCCTGTGCAGAAAAGGTAGATTTTGAAAAAACATATGTTATTAAGTGGTTAAATTGTATTCAGTATGAAACTAAAGGTGATACAACCAAAGAATGAGTCTGTCAAAGTAGAGGTAGCAATATTTAGTTAACACAGACAATGTTCTGTTGTGAAATCTTGCAGTCCAAAACAACAGCCACTTGAGTAGATTATTGTAATCAAGACAAAATACAGCACTTGGAAAAGCATTCAATATGATACTTAAGGCATTTAGAATCATGATGATGTTTCTCTACCCCCTAAACCTTCCCATGAAAATAAATGGGACAGGAAAAAACTAGGATATTTTTTGATTCCCAATACTTATCACTTCCTGACTCCATACAATTTATTTATCCAAGGTTGTAAAATGGCTAATAGGCTGTGAAGTCAGCAGATAGCCACAATCTTTAAACAGAAACTGAGTGTGCTTTCATGGTTCTGAGGTTTGGATACATGTACTGAAGGAAACAGTCATATTCCCTATCCTAGACTCTGTCATTGACTCTACTGAACTCTCTCATAAAAGGCGTTATCTTCATTTTTTTCAGAAATCTAAAATCTTCCCTCAATTGAAAGATACTTGCTTCTAGTTAATTGCTTTAGTAAATACTATTCTATACATTGAATAGTACCTGCGTCTTACTTGGCTGGGCACATAAGAACAACACTAGAACATACAGGTGTTTGGCCACTGTAACATCTTCACCAGACTCCACAGTATTCTGATCTCCCCTGCAAATACAAGAGCTGCACCTAAGTAAACTTTAACAAGTCACTTTAGAGTCTTCACATGTCTAGTTACTGTTTTCAGTAACTTTGTCCTCAGCACAGATACAAAAACAGAGCAAAAATGCTCCACTGTTTCAAATAAACCTTCAGCAGGTTCTTAAAGTTAACATTACCCCCCCCGCAAGCGGAAAAATATTTTTTGTTTGGTTGGGGTTTTGTTTCTTTTTTATGTGTTTGTTTCATTTGTTTGTTTTTAAAAACACATGCCACTTCTGCTTTGTAACCAGGAGTATCAGCAGGTCAGCTTCTACTTTGTCTACTGTAGAAAGTTTTTAGTTTTCTTATTGCTTGTTATGTTTGCTCCAATCTTCCTTTTAATATTTTTTACGATCTTCAAATGTTTCAAAAAGGTTCTAAAAGGTGTTTTGTCTATCAAGGGAAAGTAGGGTTTTTTTCTTATGTAGGTAATGAAAAAAACTGGCTAAAACCACACTTAGGTCATTTCCTGTTCCTTCTAGGTTTTGTCAGACTTGCACATCAGAGTAAAGGCCAACCAGTAATTTATGGCAACTGGGGGAGGGAGGGCAGAGGGAAAAAGCCTGCTATGTGCAGATCCTTTAATTGCCCATTATAAGCATTTTCCTTTCGAGCATGTGGTTCTAATCACCATCAAAGAAAAGAAATAGTGCTAGGTGGATTATTGCTCTGATCTGGTACAGTTGCTTTGGTGTTCTGGCATTCTGTACTTCTTTTACTGTCATCCAAAGCCTAAAACCATTTTTTAAAATTGTGTTTATTTTACAAAAAGCAAAATCTAGAAATTGCGCCCAAAACATCCTTTTCACATTTACCTATTGGCATTATTTTACAATTACACATAGTAAAAGCCTTCACTGCCGTGTTGATACACTGTTAATGTATCATACTGGAACAGAGACTTAAATTTTATCTTTCTGCAGTAGAAGGATGTGCACAAATCTTACACTGGAGCATTTTACTGTATGCTGATATATTCTTAATGCAGTAACTAAAAACACCAGAGAACCTATTTTCCCCTCTATTGACTTAAATTTTTCAATGAAGTGTTTTTTTTCCACCTGTTACACTAGAGATATAAAAATGAAACTCAGATCTTTTTCTTTTCAGCAAACAAAGAGAAACTATTTCACATGATAAGCGTTTGGGTTTTTTATCAGCACTGAGCTAAGGAAAAGGAGATACCGAATTTTTCACAAAGATTTTTATCACTACTCTCTCTTTAAAATCTCATAAAAACACATTTACCCTCTCTCCCCAAATCCCTCTCTAAAATAAGCAGCATAAAATTAAGCTCTCTCAGCCAAAAATTAACATGAATGTGAGAACGGCTCCCATCAAATGAATTAGACCAAATGATCATCTAGTCCAGTATCTTGACACTGACAACAGCAGCCACCTCAAAATAAGAATATTCTGAAGTAAGCAGTACTAATTCTCAGAATGCTCTTTCAGCCTCAGCAACACAGCTCAAGGAGCCTTATGTTGTATGCCTTTGTATATTGCAAAGGTCAATAGTTTTCACCTTTGCATTTCTCTGATCATCTTTTCAGAATCCACGTAAACTTCTGACAGATCCAATATCATATATGTAGGCATTTCACAAGTTAAATACAGATTATGCAAAGTTCCCTTTCATTCTGAATCTGTCAACGCCAAATTTGTACAGTGAGGAAGCAAACAATCAGCAACACATTCATGCAGTCTACCCACTGAACAATTTGGTTTTGCAAAAGCCAAAAAAAGGTTTTTCTCCAGCTAACTGCAGGCACAAGACAATTTTCTTCAGACTATGAAGCTGTATTTTCAAACCCCTCAGGCTAGTTCATTCAGAGGCACTGCACCTTCAGAGTAGCAAAACCTCTAATTCTCTAAACACCACCACTTTTTTCTTTGATTGTATTAATTACTGTCTTAAGGATTTTCATTTTAAAAATTGCCACAAGGTTCAAGCTTTACACAAATCAGTGTTTTTTTCTTTCAACAACTTGATGATGACGAAAAAGAAACATTACAGGGACTGAAGTTAGGAAAGTAAGCTGAAAGAAAATAGTCAAGAAGCCAAAGAAGATATTATGTCATAAAGGAAAGTAAATATTGCTGCAGTGCTGTGGTTGGAAGTTACACCCGGGGACTGAACTAACTAAATTCTCAGTTGCTCAAGCTAAAGAATTAAAAGCAATAATTTAAAAACAGATAGGAAAGTACAATTATGAATCTGATTACAAGAGCAATTGTTAGCAAAAGTTAAATCAGTACTAAAAAAGAAATCTCTTAATGGACAAGTTTCTGGTTGAAGTGCCAGGAAACACGAGATGAGATCTCTTGGTGGAAAAAATACTGAAACTCTGAAGAACGTAATACAGATTGCTGTCAGAAACAGAGAAGAACAAGGGAATGCAAATTGCTGCATTCTACAGAAAGTGCCAATTTACTTTTCTCTAATGTATTCATGTTAAGTAGTACTTTAGTTGGCAGCTTTGTAAGCAGCTGAGAGAAATCTCAAACAGCAGCAGATTTGAAAAATCGTAGAAATTTTTTTTTCTATGTAGTAATGTTGTGATGCTGTTGTAAATGACAAAAAAAAAGAACAATGATGACTTCCCACTTGTTGTAACATTAGATGATGCCTAGATTAAATAAAACTACTTGGGGAGATCCACTTTGTCCCCCAAACAGCAAGTCCTGCATAGATAGCTGTTTATGACAGGCTTATCTTGCATGTGCAACATGAACAAAGGAATCACCACTAGCAGTACGGGGAGGGCCACATACACTGTTCCACCTTGACTCATGATAAACTCATCCGTCTAGCAAGAGAGCAAGCAGTCAGACACCTCTAGTAGTTGTTACCAGTTACTAATCTTGTGAAAAAGTTCTCAACGAAAAGATTGAGGGATGAACAAGCTCAGATTTCAGTTAAGAGGGAAAAAGAATCCCCAACACCCTAAAATTCCAGAAGTCATTGTAAAATGCTATGTTTTTCACAACATTTAACAGCACATCCTCCTGAAATTGATTAACTTTATGTAGACATAAGCCATATTTCACACTCTGCTAAGATGGTAACTAAAGGTACACTTCCAGGGAAGAAAAATCATCTTTGTCCCACAATCAACATCTCCAAAACTACAGGTTCTTTTCTTCATTGGCCTTTTAATAAATTATGTTCCATTCTGCTGTTCAAACTATCACGGGACTCTGCCATACTTGAAGACATAACTGTATAACCTATACTATATGCAAAGGTAATGGAAAATCATATCCAAAAGCCTGTTTTCACTCCAGTGTTTTGACTTACTCTCTAAGTCACCTCGCTATCCTGTTCATAGAGCACAAGTTACAGTTATGTACGGCATTCTTATTGCAAAGGCTTCTGAATACAGACATATGAAATTCTGGCACAAAAAGAGAATAATGAAAAATAGTGAAGTTGATTCATTCCTTATGCTAAGTAACCTACTGACTTTTGTTTGTATAATAGGTTTTCCTATCATTTTGATGAGTGAAATTGAAATGCCCCCCCCTACCCCCAAATAATCAAACCCGATGATATATCAGGTTGCGTTGATCTTAACACAATTATTTTTTTCTTTCATTTTGGCAGCATGACTAAAATGGAGAAAGTAATATGAAAGAAAGAGGTCAAGATGGGTCAAGTGTCTTCCACTGAATGTCAGATAATAAGAATAGCTTGCCAGCCTTTCCTATACAAGCAGAAAAGTATCGGGATGTTCTTTTAAACTGCAAGAAATTTGTAGCAAAATCATCACAATAGTGAAAGTTACACCAACGCCTACAGAGAAAAACATTGGCAGTGAGAATATTGTTGGCAATTTGGGACAAGTATTATTTACAATAAAGATGCAGTGTAGCATGCCCAATCAATCCATCAAATATTATAAATACATGCAAAGTAACTTTTCCTTTGGGAACACCACTATTTTTTAATTTCTCAGCCTTTTTCTAATAGCCTTTAATGTCTTTGCGATCAAGTCTCTTTCAGACTATGTTTTCAAAATAGCTATTAATGAGACAAACCCAACAAAACCAAGTCTACACTCATCTTCGACTAATTCTATGTTCTTAAATTCAACTCTTAACTAGCATCTCCTAGAACTTGCATATCTTTTTTTTTTCAAGCAGAAAGGGGGAAAATATCTAGAATTTAAAACTAACACTAACCATAGAAAAATGATGGGATGCCAAGATGCTCACCAATATCTGCATAGAAAAATACTGCCCCAATAAGGCAAGCAGAAAAGCTTTTACAACACCCATCAGACCTTTGTAATTGGCTATTCCATTTAAAAAAAAAAAAAACAACCTCATAATCTTTATGAAAAAGGCAAATAGTTGTATAGTTTTGCGTGGTGTTTTTGTTATTTTTTTTTTTTTTAAACTGAAAGCTATACACTTTATGCTTTAAAAACAAAGCGGTTTTCCATTACAGGAAGTATAGATTTTGTTCTAAAGTTAATACACACAAGAAATATATTCTACAGCATTTAATTACTATCTTTACACTGAAATGTAGCAATTGGAATTTTTTTCTCTATTTGAGTATTTTTAATGTATCAGTTAACTTACAACATTCAAAATGTATATATTAGTCAAATACCCTCGTAAAGCACATACAAACTAAACTAGGAGATAGGAGATAGACTGGCCAAAAAAAATAATCAAATATTTAATCATGCCTGATCCAACACATGAAAGATAAGATTTTATTATAGTAACCTTCAAAGGAGTAAAATCTGTACAGTGTGGTATAACCAATCACAAGTTGTGTCTTGTACAACAGAACTAGAAACTAGCACCTATAACATCAGCTTTTAAAGGGATACAGAAGAATGTGGGGAAACTGTCAGAGGAAATCGACAAAAACTGGGGAGGGGGGGCAGAAACCCCACAAAATGAATTTATAGATGCACCATTTAAATGAAACATTGAAAAAAATAAGTAGGGTTTTCATACATGGATACCATGCCCAACAAAACTCCTGGACTCCTTTGAAACAGACTACACATACCAATAGAAGTGAACAAGTGTACTTTGATTCAAGACAAAATAAAGCAAACAAATAATAATAATAATAATAAAAAAAAAATTGGCAGTCTCCCCTTAATGGTCCTGAAGAAATCACATTTACATGGGAATGTAGGGGTGGCTCTCCTCTAGATTAGCAATTTTTTAAAACGTAGAAAGTAAAGAATAAGAGTAGAAAGTTCACAAAAAGAAAAAAAATTGCCAATACAGACTGCCTCAAAGATTCAAGCTGGGATCTATCTTAATCAACCCACTCAAAATGAATTGAAAAGGCAATAGAAGTCTGAAGTGTCAACATGCATTGACAACACAAAATTCCTGAGGATAGTCAGAAATAGAGCTGATTGTTCAAAAGCATCAAAAGATCTGAATATAGAAAGTAAATAGGGAATAAGATATTGCTGAAATTCAGTACTACTGAGTAAATACTCAGAAAAAAAAAAGAAATTAAACTATATAGAAAGCTGGGCTCATATTACGTCAATAGTAACCAGGAAAGAGATCCTGAAGTCATTTGCATCAGCCCAATTCTCAAAGTTGTTAAATGAAAGAGTTAGAAAAGGAAGAACAAACAATACAGAAAAAACAGTTTCACTGCATAAATCCATACTACACCCACAGTCTGAGTGCTGCATGTAGATATAGAAGTATAGAAGAAATAAAAAAGGACAGGATAGTAAGAGAAATCAAAGATACGGAGCAGCTTCTACTGTCAGGAGCTACATAGACTGGGATCCCTCAAGTGCAAGGAAAACAGAGGGTTATAACAATGCTCTATAGTTACGAAAGTTATGAAGAAGGTAAATACAGAATGGTTAGTCAGTATTGTTCACAAGCACATGAATGAGGGCCATGTAATTATATCATCTGGCAGCAGGCTTAAAGCAACTCAAAGTAGGTATTTCTCACACACTACATAATTAAATTACTGCAGTCATTGCTGCAGGTTTTTACAGAAACTAAATGTAACCAAAGATGCTAAAAAAAAGTTCAGAGACTGATCAATCCATGGCTACTCACCACAGCTCAGACATATCCTCTAGCTAAGGATGGCCCAAACTGTAAGATGACAAAACATGGCAAAGAACCCCAGAGGGGAAAAAAATCCACTTCTGAAATAAACGCTACTACTGACTGTTGTTAAAGATAAAAAGCCTGGTCTGGGTGGACCAGTTTGAGATCATCTCCAATTAACATAAAATGAGTAATTATAAAAATGGACCCATCTTAGCAATTTTCCTAGTTGCAGGAAATTGTACTATCCTTTTGTATCCTTGGAAAGTTTCGTCTGAGGCCTGGTTATGGAGTTGCTTCTCTCATCCACCTGTCTTTGAACTACAGGTCTCCAGCACCTTTCTGTAAATCTCATTCTTCCTCCACTCTTGTATCTGGAAGCTTCTCCTCTTCCCCCCACCCAATATGCTCCCAAGAGCAGCAGCAATCTCCCACTCCCTCTAGAGAGCTCCACATGACACAGTCATTCCCTTTAAAAGAAATATAGTTAAAAAGAAATACACTATCAACCAGATTTGTTTATATTACAGCAAATATGACAATCCATTTGTTCCATTTGGTGAATAACAGACACTAATGAGCTAGCCCTCCTCCACTAATAACTATGTACCTTCTTCAAAACTTAAGACAGATCAAAGAGCTTGGAAAACCTTTATTACATTTCCTTTCCAGACTTTTTATATACATATATATGTATATACATGTTTGTACAAACATATACATACATGTATACACACAAACTCTACAGAAATGGGTATATAACATATCTAATCACATTACGAAAGTTTCTTAAAACATATAATTGCACTAACAGTATTATCACCTCTGTCATACTAGAGCATCAGCAAACTCAGTAACACAACAAAATGAATGAAGAAACACTAAAATATCATCTTGCATAATGCCCAGAAAATCCATTGAAAAAGTAAGCTACAGAACTTTTGCTTTTTCGTTTCAAGCATCTCAACTTTATTTCTCTTTACTTTTTCAAAATGTGAATATCAAGCTGGTAACTAAAAATAATCAGGAAGGTTCAATAGTGACAAATAAGGAGAAGAGCAGCACTTCCAGCAGCACAGTTCTCCAAGCAATAGAATGCAACGTAAAATATTAAAATAAACACAAAACTGAACCAAGCTGCAGACAGCAAGCCAATAAAGCTGAGAACTTGCTTACAATTATACTAAACTAAATGAACACACTGATGAATCTATTATCAGCACATCCAATTAGAACCTACTTTTTGAAGATCAGAGTGAATTGCAAGTCTAACTGAAGATGACAGGCCCTGTCACAACTGTAACTATACTTGCTTTAAAAGGCAAAAGGTATACGCCTCGAAACTGAACACTGTATCACCAAATACCTTAAGAGAACCCAAATTCAGAAAATATGTGTAAGAATTCTTGAGATTAGCACTTTCCTTAAAACGAGCTAGTGACCTTCAGAAGCTGTATTTGAAATTTTAAATTAAAAGGTGTTTATTACTAATTACAGTCCTAAATAAAATAAAGTTCAGTTCTTTCCCTCTTCTTCACCCTCCAATAATTTTACTATTACTGCTTGGAGAAAAAGCAGATGAGCAGCAGCTTGAGGGAGAGGAGAAGAGAAATAAGGAAGAACTAATATTCTGTGAGAGTCTAAATTACCATTACTTAACTTGCTTTTTTCTTTCAAAAGGATTATTTCATATTTTAAATGCATTTTACAGACTGCTCAGATTGTCATACAAAGGTCCATGATCTGCTCTACCTACATAATTGCTTATTTTTTAATTTGATGGTGATGGCTGATGATCTTATGAGCACATTCCACTGTACTGGATCAAATAACCTGAAAGAACAGTTTATAAATGTAAGTTTACATGTCCTCTTAAATAAAGATGGTCATATGATATGGAAAGCGGAGAACAGCAAATCTTCAAGTGAAGATTTTTTTCTTTTCAACCATGCTAGATTTCTTCATGCCTATCACTATAGCATTTTCTTTGCCCAACTGCAAATAGCATATGTAAGGTTAAACTACTTTTATTCTCATATTCAAGCCGTAATGTTTTGAAGTTAGGATAATCAAAATAACCAACATCTTAATCCCCTGAAAAATAGTGGTAAATTGATACAGAATGTTTGTTTCTTCACTGCAACTATATTACAGCAAATAATCTGTACTTAAGACAGAAATAAACAGAATTTATATAAAAAAAGCTCTATTTATGCTAGTGAAACTGGAAAGAAAATCACTGACATGTAAATTTATATGTCATGGATGCTTTTGAAAATAAAGATGCTTTACAGATCAAATGTTTGAAACAAAAGATTAAAGTCAGGGAGCCATAAATTCAGAAACGCAAAAACAGATTGACAGAACGTTGTCTGAAATATATGGAAAGAAGGAATTGCTTCTATGTTACCTTTCCTTTTTTTTTTAACCCCTCATTTCAATCTGTCTGTTCATACTATCCAACTTTTTTGCATTTGTTTCTGTCAGGGACAGGCAGCTGGCCTCTAAGGGCAACTAGATCAGCAAGACACAGGGTAATTGCCATACATATTTCCAGGGTTTCTGACCCAGAGATCAGTCAGTAGGAAGCAGATGGCAGGAAAAACAAACCAACCAACCAACCAAAAAACTCTCCCAAATTTTGAGGAAGGTAGACTTTAAAAAAAAAAAAAAAAAAAACAACCAAAAACCAAACGCAACTCACCTGAAAATTGCCATCAGCCTTTGTTGATTTTTTTCCGGCTTTCACATTTTTACAAGAAAAAAAACCAAAACCACACAACGGTTTGCCTTTAATTCAACCCCCTCTCTCCTTCAGAGCATTATGATCTGAACCCTTCCAGGTCTACCTATGCAGTGGTGCTTTCTTGGTCAGTGCAGATGGTTAGGTGGGCATCAGTCAGAAATGGTAATGCTCATTAAAGACCTATTACTAACTCCAGGTTAATACAAACAGGCAGCATATACTTCTTTGGAGCTCTGTGATGGCAGTTGCCTGTGTTTCCTGTGCTTCAATTATGCTACCAATTGCTGAAAGTATCTTCTAACACTGAAGAAGTAAGTGCAGCCAGGATAAGTTTTAACAGCACAAGATAAAACAGGATACACACAAAGTTATGAAATATTAGGCCCAAAGGGATTAATTTCATTCTTTACTTGAATAGGACAGAACAGATTGTAGTAATTTCTGCACCCATCCCATAATTACCAAGTGGTTTACTATAAAGCCTATTTTTTATGATAATGTCTGGGTCTTTTCAAAGAAGCTAATTTTAGTTGAAAGAGAGTACATGTGAATGAATGTTTTAAATATTTCCTCTAGATTATTTCATGTACAGCCTAAGTAGGAGTGCTCTAAATCACCTCATCTCTATGGACTACACAGGAGCACAGAAACCCCATCCTCCTCAAATTAATGTTATTATAAAAAATAATTCTGAACACTTACAGCAAGAGATAATTTATATCTGTCTTCAGGTTCCAACTTCCTTCTCTCCTTTAAAAGAATATGCACATACCTACAGTATAAAGAGGGATGGAATCCACCTGTCTAGAAGATGCAAGGGAATCTTTGGCAGCAGGCTGGCCTACTTGGTGAGGTGGGCTTTAAACTGAAGCACTTGGGGGATGGGGTCCAAGGTGGCAATGCTCACCCCAACTTACCCAACTGGGGAATAAGCCAGGCCAACCAGAGCAGGGACAAATATTCCTTAGCTGACTCCCAAGATGAGATCCAGAAGGCCAACCACCTCAAGGGTGTGTATGGCTGTGGTGGGTCCTCTTGCTCCCCTCCAGGGAAACCTGCATGCTTGATTACCTCTCTGAAATGCCTGTACACTCTCTGAAATGCCTGTACACCCTCTGAAATGCCTGTACACCAATGCATGCAGCATCGGGAAGAAACAGGAAGAACCACAGATCTGTGCATGGTCGCAGGGCCATGATCTCATTGCAACTATACAGACACGGTGAGATAGCTCGCATGACTGGAATGATGTCATGGATGGCTATGTACCTTTTAGGAAAGACAGACCAGCGGAGCGAGGTGGTGAAGTTGCTCTCTATGTGAGAGAGCAGCTGGAATGTATCAAGCTCTGCCTAGGAGTGGGTGAAGAACTCATCGACAGCTTATGGGTAAGAATTAAGGGGCAGGCTAATATGGGAGACACTGTTGTAGGAACTTACTTCAGACCACCGGATCAGGAAGAGGAAGTCAATGAGGCCTTCTACAGACAGCTGGAAATAGCCTCACCGTCACAGGCCCTGGTTCTCATGGGGGACTTCAACCACCCTGACATTTGCTGGAAAGGTAACACAGCCAGGCACACACAGTCCAGGAGATTTCTGCAGAGCATTCATGATAACTTTTTGACACAGGTGGTGGAGGAACCAATGAGGAGAGGTGTGCCACTGGACCTTATGCTGACAAACAAGGAAGAACTAGTTGGGGATGTGAAGGTTGGGGTAGCCTTGAGTGCAGTGACCATGAGATGGTGGAGTGGAAGAAGCATGGAAGAAGCAGGGCAAAAAGTAGAATTACAACCCTGGAGTTTGGGAGAGCTAACTTTGGCCTCTTCAAAGACCTACTTGGAGGCATCCCATGGGCTAAGGCTCTAGAAGGAGGCATGATGCAAGAGAGCTGATTAATATTAAAGCACCACTTCCTCCAAGCTCAAGATAGGTGCATCCCTAGGAGCAAGAAATTAGGCAAGTGTCCAGAGGATGGGGCCAGACTCTTTGCAGTGGTGCCCAGAGACAGGACAAGGGGCAATCGGCACAAACTGGAACACAGGAAATTCCATCTCAACATGAGGAAAAACGTCTTTACTTTGAGGGTGACAGAGCACTGGAACAGGCTGCCCAGAGAGGTTGTGGAGTCTCCTTCTCTGGAGATATTAAAAACCTGCCTGGAAGCATTCCTGTCCAACCTGCTCTAGGTGAACCTGCTTTGGCGGGGGCTTGGACTAGATGATCTCCAAAGGTCCTTTCCAACCCCTACTATTCTGTGATTCTGTGATCTTTTGCATGTACAAAGAGGAATTATATAACAAGTTTAGCAAAGCAGGAAGATCACCATTACATTTCAGCATTTCCTGTCAGTAGTAAAATGAACAAATCTTGCATTTCAAGAAAATTAAAAATATTCAGGGTGGGGAGAATCAACAGACGCTTGTCATAAACGAAAAAAGCTAAACAGGACGAGGGGTAATGGGCACAAGTTAGAACACAGGAAGTTCCGTTCAAACACACGGAAAAACTTCTTTACAGTGAGGGTGACAGAGCACTGGCACAGGCTGCCCAGGGAGGTTGTGGAGTCCCCTTCTCTGGAGATTTTCAAGACCCGCCTGGATGCAGTCCTGAGTAATGTGCTCTGGGCAATCCTGCTTTAGCAGGGGAGTTGGACTAGATGATCTCTAGAGGTCCCTTCCAACTTTGAAAACTCCATGATTCCGTGAAATGTTCTAACAAATTAAAGGCAATTTATAAATAACAGCATGATAAAGTTAGATAGACTTTGATTCTGTGGCCAGTTTGTAAGCAGAGCTGTTCCGAAGTACTTCTTCACAGTAAGGCAAAAAGTCAGCGAAACACAGATTTAACAGTAGTCCATGTACGAAGGCAGCTTGCACCAATATTGTAGATCAAAAGCTCTGACACAGTTCAACTGAAGCGGATTGTTTCCCCAGGGAAGAAGGAAAAACTATTTTCTCCAAGCTAAATTTGGTTAGAGACCAATTCTTTTTCAGAACCTATTATTCCATCCTTTATAGCGTGTCCTAACTGGGCCTAAGTTACATTTAGAAACCTTCTCAACTTGCCACTGTAGCATGAAAGCTTAGAACTTCACTGGAGGAGATTATTGATGATTCCTCTAATAAACTTTTATTTCCTGGAGTATGAGTCCAAATCAAATATCACATTCCTCAAATGCACGCTTTATTGCAAAGATGTACACAGAGACATGAATTTCAGAAGAAGTCTCTATAAAGGTGGTCCTTAAAAACCACTGGAAGATCGCAGGCATGGTCAACAGTAAAGAAGAATCTTTGAGGCACAAAATAGAGAAAACCAAAAGTAATTTGCTTTAACAAAATAGAGCAGTACAGGAACAAAAGCATAAACAGACAGCAAAAGTAGTAAACTGTTCTGGCTTAAAATTGGTGTGTAGTTTTAAGAAAGGATGATTCTAGGATGAGATTTTTTTGGTTTATGCTGATGTGGAGACACATAGAAAGGCAAGGTTTATGTGTGTATGTGTATGTGTCCATGGATCCTGCTCATGCAAGAAATTTTCCAGTCTCCAAAGTAGTAATATGTGTACACCTACAGAATGGATGAAGAAGCACAATAATAGGATTCCTAACTACAAGGAAATTGCACAAGTCTCACACTACTCCTTAGAAGTAGTTTTCTTCTATATGGGAACTGTGAGCATGAAGTCCAGAAGAAAAATGTTACACACAAATACGCCTAAAACACTTGAGTAGACCATTGAAGTTTTCCTACCGTATACTATTCCATTTCCTCTCTAGCTACTGCCCTTAAAAATGCTCTTACTCTCATTATATAAAGGGTATTAAGGCTCTTTCCTCTTTCTGATATGAATTCTTTTTTCAGAACCTTCTTTCATATAGAAAACATCACCAATGGTTCTTAATAGAATTTAACATTTTCATGCTGACTACATTGTAGGTGTCTGTACTGCCCTAAAAAATCTTTTAAAAAAAGAGAACACTGTAAAACATGCTATTTAGACACTTACAAAGAAGTTTAGCAGGGGGTACAAAAAACACTTTGAAACATCATCTTATCAGGTTCTCTCTCACAGAATGCTTTGAAAAAAGTAGCAATACCCTAATTTATGGGTGCTTCTCTTACAAGCCATCTGCCCCAAGCAAAACAGCTGCCAGTGATGCAAGCTGGGAAAGTAGCCAATCTGGCTCACATGCAACTATATACCCAAGAGAGCAATTAATAAGTCACAAAACAGTACCCAATTATGCAAGCATTTTTGAGTCTTGGGGCTCAGAACAGGGCTGAGAGAGTATGAGACAGCCTGAAGGAACTCTCAGCATTCAGCTACAGTGTACAGATGCTGTAACACCACCTGATCTTTCCTTCTTATTGTCTTGTACACAAGATAAAATGGGAAATTAAATTTCACCTTGAAGCCAGCAAGCTTTGTTAAAAACATGAAACCAAATGACAATATTTAAATTGCAGGAAGATACCTTAAATAATTGCTTAAATCCCAAAACTCATGCAATGCTACCTTTCATTCAAAAAGCGAAGGGTACTTATTCAAGAAGAGAGAGTCAATAATTATTTACACAAGTGACATTATTTTACCCTACCTATGTTAGGGAATTAAAGCAAAGATTATTTCTATGATCTTCTTTCAAATATCACCATCTGAGTTTCATTTTTTTTTCTTTAAAAAAATTAATAGTTTAAGAATGTAATAAAGAAATCCTCTCCAGTCATGAACTGAAAAGCAGCCAGGGTTATTTTTTTGGCAGACAGCAAGCAAGATTCAAGCTGAGCACATCTGAGTAAATTTTGACAGTTGTATCATATCAAATTATTTTTTTCAATGCTCTTTTGTTCACAGCAAGTTTTCACTAATTGTCAAAATATATGAAAATTAAGGTCTGTATGTTTCAGTCTCTGGGGAGCCTTCTCTTCACCAGGAAAAAGTCAGACTATGTTAGCAATAAAAACATGAGTCCACGCTTTGTATTTTGACAGATTAACTGGAAGAACTGTGTGTTAGGAGACTATCTCTATAAGGGAACACACACTAATCCACATGCATAATAGAAAAATCAAACCAGAAGCATTATTAAGCATGTAAATATGCCTTATTTCGTGGTGGTTTTCTGTTTTGTTTCCTAACATACCAGGAATAGTTGTTTGCCAAAATATTATTACAGTATCACTGCTTGGCAACCATCACTACAGAAGAAGATACTCTAAAATGAATACAACTATACCTCTGTTACAAGCCTTATCCCAACATTACTTACCCAAATAAGTGTATAAAAGTTACATTTTGGTTTCAAAACTAGAAAAACTGAGGAGTCACCTAAATCAGTAATCTCTCTACCTTCTTACCGTTTCCCCCCCCAAATAGATAAAATTATCCATAAAGCCTAGTAATTTGTTTGCACTTGTAGCAAAAATAAAAAAAAATCATTATAACTACATTTAATGAAGTAGTATATCAGAAATCATAAGAACAAAATTGGTTTAGTAAACCTTAATTCCAACAATACGAACAACTTCAAAGAGGTACGTAAGAGTCATACACCTACTCAAACAAGCTACTTGGTTCTACAAGTAGCAAGCAAATATTTAGAATAGAAAAGGAGTAGCTGGGGTAAAACAGAACCATAAAGAACTCTACAACTTTATAAACCTCAGGATAACAAGGCAGAAGGGAAACTCCTGCTTGACTACCTGGTACCTGCAATGTAGTTAAAGATTTAAAGAAAGGAATTCTGCTTCTCATAATTTTAGCAAATCTTTCAGAAATGGCACACTATTAAAGTGAGAAAGTTAAAAAACAAATCTCAGTATGAATGTTCCAAAGTTCATTCAATGAAATATCGGATGGTAAAAAAGCAAAAATTAACAGCCAAAAAAATACACTAAAAAATTAAGTTGAAATTGAAATTGCCATGCACTTAAAATGCTTGTGAGGTCTCTCTCCAGGTAACCTCTATCAAGTAATAGAGCCCATACAGAAGCTTACAACAAAATCCTTAATACCTACAATCCTAAAACTTAGAGGAACTGGATCATCAGTAAAATAACTACTCCTCTATCAATCTTTTTTTGAAATGATGCAATAGATTCAAAAGCTAGCAGGCAAGAGGGGACAGAGGTACAGGCAAATATAGACAGCACAAACATTCTCCTGCACCTTTCTGCCTGCAAGACAGAATCATATAAGCTTCAATTCTGTTGGAAACTGAGCTAAAATATGTATTATACCTCCAATACTATTTACTGAATAAACATACTTTCTCTACAGGAATTGTTCTTTCTGCACTACTAATTTTTTAAAAATGAAAGATAACAGTTTAAATCTATCTTTTGCATGAAACTAGAATGTCAAAACTGTGAATGACATGGTAGCATCAGGTAACCTCCCCAGGAACATTTAAGGGATGTAAAGGAGCTGCAGTTTCTCCCCTGCCACTGTTCCATCTTTCTATTCCCGTATCACACAGAAGTGCTGAGGCCGCACAGTTACCCCTCAGATTCAGATAAGGACAATAGCTATCTCTGACCTCAGCCATAGTACAGTTTTGTTACTTGTACCATCCTAAATTTAGCTTTGTAAGCCTTAATAATTTTTGATATAAGGTGCACTGTCAATACTTACAAATGCATTTGCCACCTTTAAGTAATGAAACAAACCAAAAAAAACCTTTAAAAAATATTTAGATAGATAACTCTCCAAACTTTTATGACACAAGATTTACCCAACTAATAACTGAGTTTAGAAAAACCTCCTGTAAGCATGGTATTACTTCATTATTTATGCATATAGTATAAACACTTGCCAGGAATAGCAAATGAACCTGACAGCACAGAAATGCATATATTGAGGCCTGCCATTTACTTAACAATGTAATGGCAGTAATAGAATCATGAAGTATAAGCTGAGGAGTGACCATTTTAGACAAACAAGAAGTCATTTGTCAGCCACTAACATAATACAAGTGTTTGAAGGGCCATATGAACACATTTAATCAGCCATATCAGGGCACAGCTATGAAACTTTCCATTCCACTTCACAGTACTTCTGATTTTATGGGCAGTTTAAACCCATAAATAATCATTTTGTATAATAAACAAAGAAAAGAAAATGCATTTTTATGCAATATAAATGTGGTTTGTATAATCTATAAAAAGAGTAAGATATCCGTTTTCGTAATGAAGTCCATTTGAGCAAGGATCAAGTTTAACTAGAAAAGTGAAAAGCAAGTTACATGATTCACATGTAGCAATACAACTTAAGTGTATAAAATGACTAAAGAATTATTTTTTTATTTTTTTTATCTGTAATAATGCCAAGCTCCTTTTTTATTTTTTAACACCCCCCTGATGAGTACTTGTGCGTTTAAAGAAGTTAAAACAATGACAAAGATATTTGCAGGAAAATCAAAGTGCTAGAAACAGAGGAAGGTCAAAAATATTACATTAGAAATTAACTTTATTCTACAATGACACTTTTTAAGCCTTGCTATCACATTTCAATGCAAACCAGTTGAATAAGTTTTATCAGTTAGTTTTTCAATGTAGGAGCCAATATATTTTTTAAAAATCTACAAGTTTAGCTCTATCTTTTGTACGTTTTGAGTTGCACAATATTCCTAAAATAGAGTAACAACAACAAAAAGGTATTAATTCTTAAAATAAAGATTGAAAATATTTAGCTAGTTTTTCTAGCTATGTTATGTTTGATCTTCATAAGAAATAATGAACAGAAGAAAATCTTTAGTCTATTTTACAAAAATCCACAACAGAAATAGCTTTCCTATTATTATTTTTCCCAGACAAAAAGCCACATTCAGTTCAGCTGTCATTTTCTACCTGGGCAACTGGCTTTAGGTGGGTCCGCCTGAGCAAGGGAGTCGACGCAGGTGACCTCCAGAGGTCCCGTCCATCCTCAACCATGGTGTGGTCCTATGAACTGCACAGTTAAGATTGGTGCACAAGTCTGTAGTCCCAGATGAGATCAAACAGATTTTTAAACTTTAGAGCAAGTTCCAATATTTTTTTGCTTCATCATATCATTTTGCAGAAAAGTTATAATAGTTTGCTTGCATGTCCATACCTGAACATGTTGAAAAACTTTAGAATTAGGATAGAAATTGATTTCTTAGTTATGATCTTTTGAAGGGATAGGGACACACCATGTAAGAGGTCACACCGCTGATATATATATACACACACACACATTGCTTGAATAGGAGCTTTTTGCCTTGTTTGCTTTTCTATACCAGGCATTACAATTTGAAATAAAAAAAGAGAGTATATAAATACTCGCTATTAAAACCCCAAACAAATGCAACCAATAGATACTTCCAGTGGTATGAAAATATACACAAAAAGCCTACAGGCTGATTTCTCCATCATCAATTTCTTAATTTTAATAAAAAATTTCAATACCTCCTTCCACCATTCCCCTTCCACTATTTGTTGCATTGATCCAAAATAGCTTAAAAAAAAAATAAATTACTCGATGGCTTACAGTTATTAGATCCACACGGTTCACACTATGGCTTTCTCATCATTGAATGAGCCTTTTTGGAAGCAGGTTAATAATGCCTTTCCCAAAGAAGTTCCTGAAAAGCTTTCCTACTTCAAAATGGTCAGAGCTTCTGATATTACTGAGGCTAGCGCCATAGTGTAGTATCTGTGCTGGTCACAACCTTATACGCAATTACTGAACACTAACTTCAAACAGCGTTATCATTTGAAACTTCTAAAGGTCCAAGGATGTATCCTATTTTCAAGCTACCATTCTGATAAAATATCGGAGATACCAGAAATGAAATATCTCAAGTAGCTTAATGATCTCTCTGGACTCATCAGTAACGTGCTAAGGCTACTGCACTGGGCAGATGATGCCCACAGGAAGCTAAAGTTGCTCCCGCCTTTACTCCAGCTCAGATAATAGCAGATTATGAACCATTCCTCATCTGCTGCAGCAGAAAAAACTAAATACATTTAAAACCTTTTACCACAACTCTCATTTCAGACATCTATCAACATGGCCATTAGGTAATTTAAAAGTACCTCAAGTTTCCCAAAACTATACAGCACCACAGTTTTACACTGAACTGTAATGTGAAAGGCCTTGAATTTGGAAAGTGGTAAGTCCCATATCTAAACAGTACTTCAAACCTGTGGGGATGTTTCAGGGAGCATGAGGACACAATGCTTGGTTTATTCATCAGTGGAAAGCTAAGGGCCAATGACCTTACTCCTCAAGCATATGTTCAGTGATTCCTCTTTATGGCATTATTCTAGACTGATTATGTATAATGACTGTCAAACATAAAATATTTGTTCAGTGAAACTACAAGATTGGTCAGGAATTACAGAAAAATTTTACGTACTCCATCAGTTGGACATCTTGGATATGGAAGAAAAATAACTGCTGTACACATTACAAAAAGGAGACTACTTTGGCTGGAAAAAACTTTTTAGAAAACGCCCACCACCGTGTCCCTTGGTTGTGGTGTTCTTTGTGGCAGTAATATAAACTTTTTGTCCTCTTGAGTTTCTAATTTTTTTTAAGGCAACTTGTGCCCTCTTTTCCTGAAGAGCTTACATTCCCACCAAAGTTTCCTTAAAATCCAGTATTAAACTGAGAAACTGCAAAAAAGAATCACATAACCACCACAATTTTTGGAACTTGCAGACACGTTTGGGGATTTTTTTCCACTCAGAGGCAATTTGTGAGTCGCATTTTATAATATTACAATAACAGGGACTACTTAAATGGACAGATTGACAGATAAGAGAAAACAAAAATATTTTTTCTTTGAGAAGAAACCAGTCTGCATTTGGACAATACTGAAAGTCACTGCCAAGCAGAACCAAGTTTAGAATTCAAAACCAAGTACCAGTAGTGATATCTTGAACAATAATCACTATATCCAAAGAATGCTTCTGCTGATGCATTAATATTTTTTCTGTGATGAGGGAAAAATGCAGACTGAACCTCATAGGATTGCCAGATGTCCTGTATAATGAAGATGTTATGTTTTAGTGGTCAAACCTGATGCCTCTTGAACAGTATATAGGATATAGCTTTTCCTGTATCTCTGTGGTAAAAGTTGTTTTTTCAAACATGCTGAAATCGAGGCTATGGGGCATCCAGAAAAAGTTATTATTATGCAGATAAATTGTACTTTCCATGCACAGTTAATCTATGTATGCACAGTTTAGTTCTCTGACATTGTCCCACATTTTAGCATCTAAACTCTGGCAACCCTAAAACACTGCCAAATTTCTACAGACAAAGGAAGAGTTTGTTTCAGCTCCAGATGTGATTGTGACTAAGGAGCTACTTCTGACCTCCCTCTTCTCTCCCACTGACCTTGGCAAAATACTTGTAAAATGGGACTATTTATATTAATGAGTTGCCCTCTCATAACTGGTTCATTACTGCATCATAAGTCTGATTAGAAAATGATTACTGGTGGTAAAAGATGCAAATTTGACTTTTTTTATACTATTAACATGCAAATGCTTGAACCAAATTGCTACAGGCTGGTGGGAAAGGAAAATAAGTTAAACTGCTGAGAAATCAGCATACTACATTGTGAGCAGATAAAATGTGCCAATCTTAACAATAAGTTTACACCAATATAGGCAGTGAAAGGCTGGGAGACTGGTTTTTCACTCACAATTTATAAAAATTTGGATGCCACTGGAGCAAATGACAGAAATTGCCTGCCACAGCAGTGGAGACAGCTCTCCAACTAAGGATTTGTTGGACTTCAGCAATTTTAACCTAAATCCTCAGAATATATGCAAAATGGTGAAATATTCTGAAGAAACAGCTCAAGAGACTTTTATCACCAGTTTAAAACTGTCAGTCAGCACGTGAAACTATTGGGTCAAGTCAAGGGGACAGAAATTATGTTAGCTGAACCTGTACTCAAACCAAAGATAAATGCTGAGATTCCTAATATTAAATGTTGTAATAAAATAAATCAACCCATTTAACATTCTCATATGTGTGTGCAAGTGGTAGTCCTAATTTCTTTGTAGTATTGTAACTAAAGTGCAAAGTAAAGTCTTTGAAGTTTTGAATAAAGTAATAAAAACACTAAATTTATTATAATCCTTTGAAGCAATCCGATAAATCCGAATCTCTCAATTTATACATGTCAACTCCAGGAATTACCTGGTTTCTCAACTGGTAGAAATAGATTGATAATGCATGACTCAATATATGAGAATTGCTGCAGTTTCACGCAGAGTTAATTTTACCCCAGTGAAATGGGACATTTTTCTAACCATTAGGTCCTCTCAGACCTGTCCATTAGGCAATTAGTGTGATGCAAGCTGCTACTTTTCAGCTGCTCTATCTGAAGCCTCTTATTGTTTTCAAAAAACAAAATACTTCAAGTTATCACCCCTCAGAGGAAATACACTGGGAATGTATTACTAACACTGGAAATAAAAGCAAATCCATCAGCAATTACTGCAGAACAGCTGATGTATCGTAAACGAGCCAAGCCACAGTAACATACCCACCCACACGTCTAAATGATTATGGGATAAAAGGTTAACTTAGACCATTTTAAGTAAAGAAACAATTCAATATTTCTTTTTATTCCATGCATTTAGTGTGACCTCATATGTTCTTTACCATAAACCTTCCAAACTGTGAATAGAATACAAATCAATTTTCTAATGAGTTTTCTATAGTGTTATTAACAAAAAAAACCCTTCTTCATCTTCTCCAAGACAGATGAAAGCATTATGATAAATATTTTAAAGACAGACCAAGACACAAAGACAGCTGAAATAGACTGGTTATCAGCATAACAACACTGTATCAGGCAAAGATTCTTTGTCATTCAGCTATTACAACCATAAAATGATCCTTTCTCCCTGGATAGTTTCAACTCTGAAACAAAACAAGGCATAGCCCTTAAAAAGTCCTATCAACTATAGAATTTATTGAATATCTCTAATTATCTACACTGATTATTTTCTCTGAACACATCCAGACTGTACCTGGAGAAAAGATAAATGATTGCTGGTAAAGGAAAGGCTTTATCGTAACCACATGCAATGGAAGTGAATTGAGGTCTATTAGTATTGTAACATTTCAAGCAAAACTGCAAAGCAGAAATGCAGGTTTCTTAAAAAGCATCACAGTACTTTACTGTACATAAAACTCCAATATGTGAATTGAAATATATAAAAATTGCTATACAGTAATGTATAATATACATACATATATTTGTAATAGAGCTGTATAATATATAAGCAGCACTCACAGTGTTCTAGACATTAAAAATATTGTGATTAATGTTTTAAGACCCCAGTACCACTGCCACGTGCTGATGTATGAGAAACAAAAATTTCAATTCATGACTGACAGAACTTGTTCTATAGCAGCAGAACAATTAATTAGCTGTCACATTCCTTTTTGGTGATGTACGTAAGTAGTTCGTCATCACTTATTCAAGCGAATGGAAAGCATTTTTCAAAATTCAGTGTAGAAAATGTATCTCTGAAATTCGCAGTCTCATAAGGTAGCCTCATGTTTGATGCAATAATTATGTTTAGAAAACATCATGCTAATGTGTGTATAAATAGAAAAATAAGCAAAACACTGTCAATATACTAAGATGACAGTTTTAAGGGGTTTACAGATAGGTAAATGAGATGGAAATTTTGTCTGTCAACAAGGAATATAGCAAATGTGAATTGCTACATTTGGAATACAATGGATCAGGTCCACAGAAACCGCACAGTACTCTGCTTTTTTATTTTTTTTTTTTTTTTGACAATGGAATGGCCTATGCGGCACCAGGCCTGCTGGCAGCAGACGGGGGTTGTCTCACTCACAGGGGAGAAGGGTTTTTGCCCAAAAATTAGCAGGGCTCATTAACAGGGCTTTAAACTAGACTCAACAGGGGAAAGGGGTATTATCGGGTTTGCCTGGTACCAAGCAAAGAGGAATGGGGTACTAGTGAGGGCCTGCAGCCATTTGCTCCGAAATGTGCTGGCTACTCTGCAGCATGCTCAAAGTCTTACCTAGACGAGCCAGGAGCTCCTGGGGCAACAGGAGCCAATGGGGAGGCACCGTTAATACACAGCAATGGAATGCTGCCTGGAGAGCAGCGCAAAGTAATACAGCTGCTCCAGCCAAGTCAGCCTCAACAAAGATATGGCTGAAGTGCCTCTATGCAAATGCACGTAGCATGGGGAACAATCAGGAGGAGATAGAGATGTGTGCACGCCTCCATGGCTATGATCTCATTGGCATCATAGAAACATGGTGAGATGACTCCTACAACTGGAGTGTTGGCATGGAAGGCTACAGGCTCTTCAGGAGAGACAGCCAAGGGAAACAAGGAGGCGGTGTTGCCTTATATGTCAACAACCAGCTGGAATGCATGGAGCTCAGCCTAGGGATGGATACAGAGCCAACTGAAAGCCTATGGGTCAGGATTAAAGGGAAATCGGGAGCAGGGGACATTACAGTGGGGGTCTGCTACAGGCCACCTGACCAAGAAGACCGAGCGGATCAAGCCCTCTATAGACAGATAGGGGCGGCATCACATTCACAGACTCTGGTTCTCATGGGTGACTTCAACCACCCCAACATCTGTTGGAAGGGTAACACAGCCAGGCATAGGCAATCCAGGAGGTTCTTGGATTGCATTGATGACAACTTCCTTCTCCAAGTGGCTGAGGAGCCAATGAGGAGAGGAGCTATGCTGGACCTTACCAACAAGGAGGGGCTGGTAGACAGGGTCAAACTCAAGGGTACCCTGGGCTGTAGTGACCAGGAAATGGTCAAGTTCGAGATCCTCAGGGCAGCAAGGAAGGTGCGTGGCAAGCTGAACACCCTGGATTTTGGGAGAGCCAACTCTGGCCTCTTGAAGAATCTGCTTGGTATGGTGCCAAGGGATGAAGCACTGGAGGGAAGAAGGGCCCAAGAAAGTTGATTAATATTCAAGGATCACCTCCTCCAAGCTCAGGAGCGATGCATCCCTACAAAGAGGAAGGCAGGCAGAAAAGCCAGGAGGCCTGCATGGATGAACAAGGAGCTCCTGGACATGGAAAAAAGAGGCCTATAGGGAGTGGAAACAGGGGCAGATAGCCTGGGAGGAATACTGAGGAATCGTTCAAGCAGCGAGGGATCGGGTTAGACAAGCTAAAGCCCAGATAGAACTAAATCTGGCCAGGGACATTAAGACAAACAAAAAATCCATCTTTAAGTATGTCAGCGAGAAAAGAAAGACTAGGGAAAATGTGGGCCCTCTCCAGAAGGAAACGCAAGAACTGGTTACCCGGGACAGAGACAGAGCTGAGGTACTCAATGACTTTTTTGTCTCAGTCTTCACTGGCAAGGACTGCAGCCACACTGCCCATGATGCAGAATGCAAAGGCAAGGACTGGGAAAATGAAGAACCACTCACTGTAGGTGAAGATCAAGTGCGAGACCACCTGAGGAACCTGAAGGTGCACAAGTCCATGGGACCCGATGAGATACATCCACGGGTCCTGAGGGAACTGGCAGATGAAGTCACTAAGCTACTAGCCATCATATTTGAGAAGTCGTGGCGGTCTGGTGAGGTTCCTGCCGACTGGAAAAAGGGAAACATAACCCCTATTTTCAAAAAGGGAAATAAAGAAGAGCCAGGGAACTACAGGCCAGTCAGTCTCATCTCTGCACCTGGCAAGATCATGGAGCAAATCCTCCTGGAAACTCTGCTAAGGCACATAGAAAACAAGGAGGTGACTGGTGACAGCCAGCATGGCTTCACCAACAGCAAGTCATGCCTGACAAATTTGGTGGCCTTCTACAAAGCAGTTGCAGCGGCCATGGAAGAGGGAAGAGCAACTGATGTCATCTACCTGGACTTGTGCAAACTGTTTGACACCATCCCACACGATATCCTGGTCTCTAAATTGAAGAGATATGGATTCGACAAATGGACCACTCGGTGAATAAAGACCTGTCTGGACAGTCACACTCAAAGAGTTGCAGTCAACAGCTCGATGTCCAAGTGGAGACCAGTGATGAGTGGTGTTCCTCAAGGGTTGGTACTGGGGCCTGTACTGTTCAACATCTTTGTCAGCAACATAGACAGTGGGGTGGAGAGCACCCTCAGCAAGTTTGCCAATGATACCAAGCTCTTTGGTGAGGTAGACACACTGGAGGGGAGGGATGCCATCCAGAGGGACCTGGACAGGCTGGGAGAGGTGGGCCCAAGCCAACCTCATGCAGTTTAACAAAGCCAAGTGCAAGGTCCTACATCTGGGTTGGGGCAATCCCAAGCACAAATACAGGCTCGGCGGGGAATAGCTGGAGAGCAGCCCTGAGGTGAAGGACCTGGGTGTGCTGATTGACAAGAAGCTCAACATGAGCCAGCAATGTGCGATCGCAGCCCAGAAGTCCAACCATATCCTGGGCTGCATCAGAAGTGGTGTGGCCAGCGGGTCAAGGGAGGTGATTCTGCCCCTCTGCTCCACTCTTGTGACACCCCACCTGGAGTACTGCATCCAGCTCTGGAGTCCCCAACATAAGGACATCAACCTGCTGGAGTGTGTTCAGATGAGGGCCACAAGGGTGATCCGAGGGCTGGAGCACCTCTCCTATGAGGAGAGGCTGAAAGAGTTGGGGCTGTTCAGCCTGGAGAAGAGAAGGCTCCAGGGAGATGTTATTGCGGCCTTCCAGTACCTAAAGGGGGCCTACAGGAGAGCTGACTTTTTACTAGGGCATGTAGCGATAGGATGAGGTGGAATGGCTTTAAACTGGAAGAGGGCAGGTTCAGATTGAACATTAGGAAGAAGTTTTTCACTTTGTGGGTGGTAAGGCACTGGAACAGGTTGCTGAGGCCCCATCCCTGGAGGTGTTCAAGGCCAGGCTGGACGTGGCCTTGGGCAACCTGGTCTAGTGGGAGTTGTCCCTGCCTGTGGCAGGGGGATTGGAACTCGACAATCTTCAAGGTCCTTTCCAGCCTAAACCATTCTATGATTTTATGATTATTCAGTATATGGCCCCATACTTGCTGAATGCAGTTCAAAAACACTCAACAATTTTTTTTTTTTCACTTCCTCTGGCTTTGGTATAGTGCTTACCACGATAACACCTGAATATTCGGACATTCTTAGAAAATCGGTTATAAAATGCTTGTAAAACATCAGAGTACTTTACTGATTACTAACTCAGATAAAAAAATCATAGAATCATAATACCCACTTAAATTACAAAAGAAGTAACAAACATTGTTTTACTGGTTTAAACAAGAATATAAACTAGCTACACTGGATCACACCACAAACCTCCTTATCCCGGTATCATGTCTTTGACAAGTCAACAGAAGATATAAAAAAAATCTACAGATAAATTAAAAAATCTGTTCTCCTGAACCTTCCCAGTATCCAGCAATCTGCAGCTCAAGTGCTTCCTCAAAGTGACACTGTATTGAATAGCTCTCAACAAATTTTCTTCCTTAATCTTCTGGCATCTGCAGTGTCTTACTGAAAGAAGTTTCAATAGTTTAAAATACACACCGTCACAAGCAGGTTCAAACATCTGATACCCCTAGCCTCTTATGGCTTTCTCTGCCATTCATGATTTCACAGTATTGAGCCTGGCTGGGATGAAGCTAACTTTCCCCATAGCAGTCCTCATAGTGCCTTGTATGAAAGCGTTTCCAATAGCTCTGATTAGCCCTGTTAACTCTTTCTCTTCCCTTTTCCAATCTTGCCTTTTAGAAATCCAAACTGACTGTATCAGATTGATCTTTATTATCTACAAATTTGCTGGTTCCTTCAACGAATCCTTGTAAGCTTGTTTGATGCAAGACTCATTAACAAAAGCAGTGTCGACTCTTCCCCAAAGCATTATCTTTCTCTGAAATGAGTAACGTTAATGTTTGTTATGTTTTCTACAAATTTGCCTGCTATGAGAGTCATGATTATTGGCCAACAGTTCTTTAGAGGTCTCCTGGGAACTTTCATAAAGTGACATGGCATTGGCCAACTTGCATTCATCTGGGACCTAATCAATTTTAAGTAAAAAGCTGAACATTACATTCAGCAATTTGGTTGTTTCATCCTCAAGTCTCTTGAGAACCTTGGGCATGTGTCATCTGGTCCTGACATTTTGCTGTTTTTTTCCTTATAAACAAATTTCTTTTACAAAACTTACATTTGACTTAAACCCTCTGAAACATTGCCTGTAAACTTCCAGCACAGGAATTTTCTCCAGGTTCTCCCACAGCAAACGTCAAAAAGAATCTTTTCTTTACCTGCTGTGGCCTCATCTTGTATCAACGCTCCTTCTATTTCTGAGAACCTACCAGTTCCACAGGCATTCTGGGAGGCTTCAAGATTCTAATGCATTTGTATAAATATTACTAATAATTTTTTATATTTTCTACAAGTTGCTCTTCAGATTATTTTTGATCTGCCTTGGACTATAACATTTAACCTGTCAGTTCTAGATAAAATCTCAACTTTTTTCAAGAATGCTTACTTTTTCCTATGAGGCTTTTTTACCACCCTGTTTAATCATGACATCTTTCTTTCTATATCTTGTTTTGATAAATGGCATGCATTTGTCTCAAGTTTCCAGTATGATGTCTTTGAATAGTCTCTATGCCACCTGTAGGGATTCTACTTTATTTACCTTCCCCTTTTATTTTAACAATTTTTCTGAGCTCAAGTGAAACGGATGTTTTGGTTTCCATTGCTCCAATATGAATTCCGAATGATTGCAGACATTGCAATCATCATTACAGAGATGCTCTCCAATTGCTATTTTGAAGCAGTTCCTAATTATTCCTCAGGAATAAGTTAACAGTTGTGTTTCCTTTTCTGTTTTTTTCTGATTGGATGCTTCAATAAACAATCGTTGATGGTATCTAAAGATTTAATCTGAGCACCCCACCCTCACGCAAAACCTAAACAATCTACATAAAGATATATTTCATTGATGTCATTTTTAAATTCTTAAGGTGCCACAAAATGCAAGATCTCTGAAGGGAGAAAAAGTCTTGTTGAAACATTTAAAAACATTCTTAGCTATTTATCTGATTTCTTAGCTGACAGCAGAGGAACAGACAAACGCCTGCAAGAGTTTCCATAACTATTCACATGTATACTCAGTTGAAGATATCCACATTATCTGCACAAAACATTTATTGTTTTAACTCTCAGAAGCCATCTACTTCAATATTTGGTAATAACTCTTGACAGCATTGACATTGCACAGTACAGCTTCATGAAGAGCTTCTAGCTTCCAAGATTATTGACTTTAACTGTCATGATATGTAACTGATTCTTTATCTAGCAGTTAAAATTAACATCGATATTAACTCCAACTCATTCAATATCCAACAATTCACAACTACCTGGATTCTTTAGACTTGTGAGATTTTCACTAATCTCACAGGTGACAACACGTAAAAAACAACAATATTGTTCTTTCTTTTGTTCAGACTGGTTTCTAAGATAGTTTTTGCATACTTTTCTACAGTGTTATTTCTACCCATAATACCACTATTAATTTCTAACTTTTTTGATAAAGCTTGGTGTAAGGGACTACCCAATTTTTAAAGTCCTACAACATAAATCCAATATACTGCTGATACAATGAGGAATTCTTATAGACCTTAGAAGTACATTTTTCTGTTACAGAATTTTTAGTAATGATTTCTTAGTGGTCCAGTCCATCAAACAGTTGCTTCAACCCTTATAATAGTTAATAAAGCTTTTAACAAGCTTCAAAAATCAAAGTCCCAAGAGACTGCAGCACCTCAGTCTAATGGAGGAGTGTGACATCTAGCAGGGCCTTACCAGACAGTAACCTGTTCAGGCACTGAAATCTCAGCTTGCTGTGTGATCCAGCACCTTCCCTACTCCAGGGTTGCTCTGCTGCATGGTTCTTCACTCACAAAAAAACCCAAGATTCACTAATTAATTGGGTAAACATGCATCAAATCTTTCTTGAAGAACAGGTCTACAAAGGGATTTCAGAATTATTTCTTTAGCTCAAGTACTAGCAGTTAAACTAAAGACCAGTAGGTTCAAAATCTACCTGTAATCTGTTTATGCAAGACAACAAAATTTTATATGATTCACAAATTGAAAATTTTAAAATAGATTTTGTGCTTACAGAGTAAAACAGTTTAAAAAGTCTAATGTGAATCATGTATGTATTTTATTCATTCTATATTACATACATTGCTGATGTAATCTACTGAAGGACGAGAATCGTATGGTATCACTTCTTTCCCCAGATTAAGAGGTGCAAATTTCTGATAATTCCCCCATACAGAACATGGTTATTTAAAGGAAGATACAGACATGCTTTTAAACAAAATGTATTTCAAAGCTCATTCTATCATTCATTACTGCAACAGCATTAAACAGCAGCATCCAAAACCAACAAAGGTTTATACCAGTGTGGAGGCAAGAGAACTAAATTAAAAGTATCAACAAGAGGTTTTAATTTTTGAAGAGTTCGGTCACTGACATTAAAGGCAACTAATGCTGCAGGCAGAGAGCATTGCAACATATATTTAAAGCATGTGAACATTTTTCTCCAAAATTCACAACCCAAATGCTAAGTTAAACATCAATGCAACATAAGATTTACATCACGTTAGCAGAATTTTTCAAGTTTCAATGATATTTAAAGTCATAATACAATTTGAACACACAGTTGCTATGACTGCTGTGCTATACAGTGAGAACATATTACAGGCCTCTAAAATGCATGTTTCAGAACTCTAAACATCTAGTCTGCTCCCACCACCTTTTGAAACATAGATTTTATACATGCTGATAAGTTTACATTAACAGAGTAAGATAACAGACTGTTGGAGGTACCAGTTATAGTAACAAGAATCTTTTTTGCAAGTTTTTTGCAAGTTTAAATCCCAAGAAAAGGGATCAACATTTAAAGTTGTACGGCCTGTTCTACAACGAGAGAAGAGTTATGAGTAGTAGTCAAAGGTACTGAGATGTTTCTAGTTCATTCATACAAGCTAGCAAGGAGCATGTTAGAAAACTCCTAGGGAACTACAGGCTAAAATACTTAGGTAGTACTAGCTCAGTAGCCACAGTGGCTGGAGTTCACCATTGACTCAGTACTTAAATATTTGCTCAGCTCCTTTCCCAGGATTCACAGCCCGAGAAGAATTATGTGCTACTGCAAACATGCCCTCAGCAGTAACTGAGCTAGTTAGCTATGTCTACACAAAATTTCACACCAACAGGTACATAGTCTTCTAGGATAATTCCATTTGAAAGGACCTCAAGAGGTCATAGAGTCATAATATGTCAATAGTAGATGTTTTCTATGAAAGAATAGATGTTATCCTGTATCCTAATCTTACCTTTATACCAAAAGGAATAGTTGCTAATTTTATTTCCCTTTTTGTGATAATTTCCATTTCAAACCTAATTTCTGCTAGGGTTAGAATTCCAAATATTAACAAGCAGTTAAGATTTTACATCAGGGGTGGAATTCCCCTTCCAACTGCTGTAACCCTAAGTGGGATGGTAACCATTAGACATCCCAAGTAGTTTTGGGACCACTGCTGTACAACTTGTAAGAGAATCAATTATTTGGCAAAAAAGAACAGTCAGTTTCTGAAATACGGCAATGAGGCAAAGCAGAAAGGGAATAACTAATATTTCACAAAATATGCTATGAATCTACTCTAGAAACAGCACGTTAAAGTAATTGCCTCCAAAAAAGAATAACTCAAAAGGAAATCACAAAATAAAGCCTAAGTGTCCAAATTGCCTCCAAAGACTACATTAGGCTTTACCATATTTGAGTTGAAACTAATTCTTTCAGACATCATGCCCAGTTTATCAAAAACCTTTCCTTTTTCTTGGCAGCCATACGTGAACTATCCCTCATAGATGTGGTTACTGTGGGCTACAGAGACAAAAAGCATCTTCACCATTTATGTAGAAATATATTTCATTTGTAACTTTATAAATGCACCTTATCAGCCAACTTTCCTATTAATTGTTGTATAAGACATGCTAACCAAAATCAAGTTATAACCATTGAAGTCTCCTAGCTTTCCAGAATATTTCTGAAGACACTAGTTTTACACTTGTTTGCCTTTGTATCTGGAATAAA
Organism: Vanellus vanellus; assembly: GCF_965231255.1. Classification (NCBI taxonomy): domain Eukaryota; kingdom Metazoa; phylum Chordata; class Aves; order Charadriiformes; family Charadriidae; genus Vanellus; species Vanellus vanellus. Next base: position 14,012,724 of record NC_138911.1, on the reverse strand, counting down.
AGCAAAAGTCAAATGAAAAATAGGAAGAAGAAATTTACAGGATCAAAGTTAGATCAAATTTACATTTTCATAATCTTTGTATCAACAATGAGCAAAACAACAAAATCTTCCCATTAGCCAATTATCAGTGAAAGATTATTCCATTTCCAGCATCTCATACTAACATCACACATCTTCCTTTTCCTTATTAAAACTTGATTATCCTATGTAAATGAGCAAAAGAGTTCGGAAAAGTTCTGTTGACTCTACACTGTGTTTCAGAATTTTAAAATTGTGGTTGCCGGTTTAAGATGTATTAAAAACCTATGAAAAAAACCTAGATGATAAAATAATGCAGCTTTAATATATTATGATACTGCTCTGAAAACGTAGCTTTTTGGATAGTTACACTGGCCTGCTAAAAATAATCCAACAAATAACTTATCAAAAAGTTATAAAGCACCAGCATGGATATTTCTTGCAACTCTAGAGAGAAATGCTTCTCAGCTTGTCTACTATAAATTTAAAGAGAGAAGTTTTGGGATCAGAGCCCAGTTACAGTTTCACAAACTAATAGAACATACAGAATGGCAACTAAGAAACCCGAGACAAGAATGGTTGCTATAGGTTGTACTGCAATTAGGAAATGTAATAAAAGCTTGTTGCTTTGTCTCAATTTAAGACAATTATGGTTAACCCACAGGTGTTCTTTAAAATTATAATGTTTAAGATTAATGTTTAAAGCTTATAGTAAATGTTTAAATTGTTTAACAAATTAAACAGGTCCATCTTAAAAAAAAATTTACAGAAATTTAGTGTATTTTACACAGTATCGCAGAACAATAGCTTTTAAAATTTGGAATAGGGTTGTCATAAGATCATAAGTCATAAACAATGAGTTACTTTCTATAAAATTATTTAATTATTATTATTTTTACTGTGAACACTTGACCTAACAAGGAAAGAGTGATCTTTTCTCTGTCTATAAAACTGTACTTGGGATCTCTGCTGTGGCTGCCTTTTCAAGTCAGTAACACTGAAAGAATATTCTTTTGAATAATCCGTTTATTTACAAAAACATACAAAGTTTGCTCTCTGTGAACATGAGCAGAACCTGTAGAACAAATACTTGTAAAAATCCAAACCATATATCCAAGATGAAGCCATTTCTCTGTAAGCATGCAAATACAGTTATAGTAATTCCAACTATCTCACACAACACAGAATCAAAAAATTTCCCCTGCAAAAGAACATGAATGTAATAGCATGGTATAATTTCTCAGTGAGCAGATCTTCTGCTGTTCATTTCTCTCCAGGTGTTTTGCACAAGAACATCTTCTATTGTTGGACAGAACTTTGAGTGGCATCATCCTGCAATGAAAAATCCTAATGGCAGACAGTTATCAACCTCCAGGAAACAAAACTGTATCCTACTGCAATATATTCAGTGTAAGAATATACCAAGCCATGAACTTTGACATATCAATCCAGTCTCTAAAATCACCTTAAAATGATTTTTAAACAAGTGCTAGTTGTCATGTATATTGCTACACTGAACTCATGATTGTTACAGATGCTGCCCAAGGAACTGGTCAGTAGAAAGTTAAATTCAATAGACTATTTTTTTTTTACAGCACAGGAACCAGAAGCCGTTAGAAAGAACTAGGACAAGCCAGGTCCAAAACAGAAAGAGGCAGTTCTTCACTAACAGGTAGTAAGTAACCTGCCCTGTCTAAGGAAGTTGCGGATGCAAGAAGTTTAAGTAAGTTCAAGAGGAAACTGGGCAAAGGAGGAAGTGCTGTAAGTTGAAGAGGAGACTGAACAGGCACTTACAACTAAATAGCTAAACCACATTAGGAAGTCCCCTGAGCAGAAAACAGGTGGAAGTTGGGAGAGTGTAGGAAGGTGGTATGGGGGGGGAAGAGGAGGAGGGAAGACTATCATATGTTATCACATTTTTATCCTTCCATTGTCCTCTGATTATGGCTACTTTCTTTTCCCCCCATGATCTTTAATGCATTTAATTGCACATTAGCCCTTGTAATGGACGGGAAGATGATAAGCAGCAACTTACAATTACTGCAATTACTGTTTTTATTGATTTTCCCCTTGGTGTGCTGCACCAAGAGAGATGCGTAGAATAGATAGAAAAAGTTCTAACCATCTTTTGGCCCTCAAAATCTCTTTAATATGACTTCTTCAAGTCAAGGATGTAAAAGACATCTAATTGATAAAAACAGATGTTAAACTTGACCTTAGAAAAAGATCAGAGATTAGAGACAGAATATTATGCTAAAAATGGCTCAGATTAGTATAAAAGCATAAATGAACTCCTAATGAAACTCACAAGTAACTTCAACATTTGTTTAAGAAGTTTACTGAATTAGATGTCATTTCCTAACTCTACTTTTGCTATTGCAAGATGGATAAAAGATTCTTATAATAAGAAAATATGGTTAAAGAGAATGAAAATTAAATAATGACCTAGAAGAAGCCACAGTAAGGGTAAATGAGAAATAGCACCTGCAACTATTTAACTTTTATTAACCTGAATTAAAACCCACTATGTTCTTCTGAACAATGGAATTTTACAAGACATGTTTACAGATGATACCAAAATGGGGGAACCAGATGGTACAAGCAGGGGCAGGGCTGCCATCCAGAGTGACCATCCAAGCTGGAGGCATGAGTGAACATGAGTCTGAACGTGAACATGTGAAATTCAACAGCAACATACATGAAACCCTGCACCTGGGAAGGAAGAGTCCCCTGCAATGATACAGGCTGAGATGCACTTCTGAAAAGGATGAAAGGCTGAACGTGAGACCACAGTGTGGCCTGGCAGCAAAGGCAGCTAACATTATGCTGATCTATATTCACAGCAGCACAGCTATTAGGCCAGATTGCCCTCTCTGCTCAGCTCTTGCGAGACCATACCTAGAACAGTACATCCAGTTTTGGGCTCCCCAATACAAGAAAGATATTGATAAAATGGAGCAAGTTCAGCAGAGGACCACCAAGATGACTACAGAACTGGAGAACCTACCCTGTAAGGAGAGGCTGGGGGAGCTGGGCTCGTCCAGTCTGGAGAAGCGATGTCTTTTGGGGGGACCTAGCAGCAGCCTTCCAGCGTCTAATAGGAGGCTATCAAGACCACAAAGCCAGGCTGTACCCAGTGATGTGTAGTGGGAAGATGAGAGGCCACATTGAAACAAGACAAGTTCAGACTAGATATAAGGAAAAAATTTCTAACTATGAGGACACACAAGCAGGGAAGCAAGGTAAAGTAGAGTGCCTAGAGGGGCCATGCAGTCTCCATACTTGAAGGTTTTCAAGGCCAGACTGGCTAACACAATACAACAGTACAGGAAACATAAAAAGATTGATGTAGACTTCCAGAGCAGTAAGACCATCACAACAGCCACATCAAAGTGGACCTTATTTAGCTTGACCTTTTCACCTTTATGCTTGCCAATGCCCTCCTATGTCCCACAGACATTTTCTTTAATTTTAATCTAATTTAAGTTAATTTGGAGCAATTGTTCTCAGCTTTTATTTAGTTCTGAAAGTTGCTTCTGTTCTTCAACCTGAAGAAGAGATTCTATGCTTGTCATTTTTCCTCCTGCTTATTAAACAATCTGGTACTACTACTTCCTATAAATCTTTTAGCCTTACTCTTTAGCCTACCGTGACTACAATACCAATACTATTCCCTTCACTTTCATAAAAAGATTTTCATACAAAGAGGTTTTGCTACAGGTAATTTTTATTCAGTGTGGGTGTCCTGCTGCTGGTATAATCAAGGACAAAATAGAATCACAAAAGTCATTAAGCCAGCTCCACTCCAACTCTGACACAAAGGCATGCAGTAAAATATTCCAAAAATATCATTCCAGTTTTTCCAAATGTATAGACTCTGGCCAAAAATCTCTAAGTAAATACATTTCACTTGAACTGGAAATTGTATGCCTGCTTTCATTTCTAATAGCCCTACTTCTAACTTTGAGATCAGGTACATGACAGCTACAACACATGCTCCTTTTAAATTCTCATTCTAACTATGCTATAGAAAAGACGAAAAAAGGCTACCCCTTTAAAGCAACAGCAAAGAGAATATATACCCCTCCTTATCATCTCCTGCAAACTAGATACTGTAGCACGTGCAACAGAAGATACAACTGCTAATCAAAATAAAATGCAGAAAAAATAAAGTATGACATTGCAAAGAGTATGTATGCTTATTTAAAGCAGGATCTCTTTGGCCTAATCTAGTTACATACTTTCGTCTTTTCTAAGTCTGCCCACAGCAGATAAACACACAAACCTTCTTGTGCTGCACCAACTGACGTCAGCAGTCGCTTAGGAACAGCGTTTGGTGCAAAAGTGGTAGTACCGAAACTATGTTTACAATTGAAAAAGAATGACAGTATGCAGGGCTCACCATAGCTTCAGGAAAAGAGATACAAATTTGTAAATAAAAACTACAAATGTTCTTTTCTAAAACTTCATGGGATTTTTCAAAGAATGTTTATTTTCTTAAATATCTTGCAGTGAATACCAAGATTAATAGATTTATTTTTCTATATTTTAAATGGCACAATTTCCACTCTGATCAAGACATACACACACACACGAAAAAAAAAAAGTCATCAGTTTTGGAATGCAAGCTTTGAGCTTCTTTCACTTCTGTTTAATCTGTAAACAAAAATTCCAATCCAGTAACAACTTCATTGGGTAACTGTTTACAGGGACAAAGCCCTGTTGTTCCCACAGCAGGAAAACAAAAGATCTCACAAAACAACCTGCACCAGTAGATATAATCATCCCATCGCTATTTTCTAAATAGTCAAATGTTTAGAAAGTCTAGCATTTAAGGAATTTACAAGTGCTCTACTTTAAATAACTCAATACAAAAATTATTCTGAAGATCCTCAAGAATAAACAACATAAAACTATACAGCTGCAAAGCTGTTTGAGACAGTTTCCCAAATAAACTTAATTTTATAGTTACAGAATTTCAATTTAGAAAGAATGTGTGTGAAAACTGTATGTAGAAGTTTATTTATTGGTCCAGGGTAATTCACAAACAAAGGCCAAATTTTGAATAGCCTAGAACTTTCCACTCTATAACAACATATTATAAAGTTTCGAACCACTTGTACACTTTTAGAAAGCTATTGAAGAAGAACAAAAATCTGCATAGTTTGCACAAGTTCAAAAAATGTTATTTGAAGTTAAGTGCTAGATTTATGTATTACACCTCTAGTAGGCATTATCCAGCTTCAGGCTATGGAAATTAAGCAGTTTTCTCACCAGACCTGGGCCTATAAGTAATGCACTATAATGTCAGACAACATAACAGAGAGAGTCTGTACCTTCTGTACTCACATTCCTCCTGCCGGCTCTGAGAAAACACGAAGCAAGAAGTTAAAACTGGAATGGCCAAAAAAAAAGGACATTGCAGAGAGGTAAAAATGAGTCAATACTACAAAAAACCAGAATGCTTATTTTCATATTGTTTTGACATATTTCCAATATGAAACCTCACATTTAACAGTCACTCTCAACCCCTGAACTATAATTAGCTACTCAGACACAAGAAGCTGCCTATGCATTTATCACAGTTTTTTGCTGTACACATCTCCATTCAAAAAATTGCATAGAAAGAGAACACAATCTACCTCTTCCTTGAAGCTAACATAAGAATTACTATAAATTTGGGAGGGCTAACTGGAACATATGCTTTATCAAATGGAAGTGATCAAAGTCAGGAACATTCACCCTTCACCCCACCCAAAGAAACTCAACATCCATATGCAAAGTTGAAAAACTATATAAAATACAGTCAATAGGGATAATCCTCTTTTTAAAAATATTAACTTCCTGACCTGCAAACAGTTTTACACAATTCATCCACAAATTCTCTAAAACCCAAACAAAGAAATGAGCAAGTAACATCAATTTGATCTGAAGCGGATAATGCGTGGTTTTATTCATCCCGTAGTATTTTTTTAGTCTGCTACTGGGAGTGGGAGAAAGCTGTTTCTGTGATTTCAGTGCACCCCTAAAAAATATTGTCTCTATAAAATGTCCAGAAGTGATTTGGGCCAAGAATAGCTATTTGATCCCAAACTGAAACATTCCGACACCAGTCAAAGATCTAAGTAGTTTATCTGGAAATCAAGCAGAGAGATCTGAAGAAAAAATTGGCTCTATTAAACTCAGCAAAGCCTTCCTTGTTGATTCTGTTACAGTTCAGAAATTGCTTCAGCTTGCTTTCTGATTTATATTCCTGTACATGGACTCTTAAGTCTTTTCCAGGAATCTGAATTCACTTCCCATCACACCTCCCACCATGACAGCTGAGAACTGAGTTGCCAGTTTTCTAATACCCTTGGGAAACAAAGGATCATTTTTCTGCTGCTTTATCTGTGATCAATCAAGGTGCTGAAGGGAACAACTAGCTGTTCAGACTGCTATACTTTGAGAATTTTTGAGGGGCTAGAACACAGTTCAACGGTGCTTCAATGGACAGCACCATCAGGAGACGCTGCTGTCCAAGGCTCACTGCTGGTAAACCTCCCATACAGAGACATTCAGAAGCCATCTGGATAATCTTTTAAATATAACTTGTAATAGGAAGCAAAGACCCATAAGCAAATGTACAGTTGTTACCAAAAATGTAGCCAATGCACTAAGCACACACTTGCAGAATTCTAGTTAGAATTATGCTCCTACAAAGTCAGCTTTGTACCCCATAAAGAGGCAAGGGTCACTGGGAGATCGATTCTGTTGTTGTTCCAATAACTGATCTTGGAAACAGCCAAGTTTTCAGTAAGCATCTTTTTCCTTCTTCACCCTCTCCTTCATGAATGTTAGCTAGTTAGTTTAAAAAAATAATCACCTTCTTGTTGAAGTAGACAACACGTACATATAAACCATGTAATAACAATAAACATACAAACTATCTTATCTGCAAACAAAAGGTGAACTTGGAGATAGAATGAGAAACATACTTCACTCACACATAAGTTACTTTTCTTAGAGGGGAAAAAAAAAAACTTGGAGTATCAGAAAAGACTGTGAGGAAAATGAGTGGAAATCAACATTAATAAAACTTTAGGCTCTCTGGTCACTCCGAGAAAAGAAATTCTATGAAAATTCATCTTTTCCCTGAAAAACAAGCTTCTTTGCTACATACTTTTAACTGCTGTCCATTTTACTATTCAAGCTCCACAAGAATAGACCGTGACCTATCCTTCGACTTCTGAATAGGTACAACGCAAAATAAAATACCAGTGAGACAACTTGCTTTCACATCCCAGCAACAGCAGTGAAGCATGTCTCATGCTAAGTCAAAACCTGTTCGAGCGCCTCCTTCAAAGAATGGCCATTGCCATTCCACCTAGTAGTCTGTTACAAACAAAAAAAAAAGTTACAGTCTACTGCAAGAAAGGCTCAGAGCATAAATAAATCAGCCAATAGATGAGACAGCATTTCATTTATCTTGGAGCTGTCATCGCTAGACAGCTTGTTTCTGCAATTGGTAAAGAGTGAAGAACAGTAAATTAAGCCCTGTAACATGACAGGAAATACACTGTCATGTTTCACGACATAGAAGACCATCTTCCCAAAACTTGAATGAAACATCTCAACAAGGAATATCAGAACAGTAAACACACTTTTTCGAAAAGGGGGTAAGTAGCTCTATGAGGAGCACAAATGATGAAAACCTCGGAACTTTTGTCTTATGACTAGATTACCTGGAAACTGGGAGTTGCAAGCTCTAAATGCCCCATTTTCCTGTATTTAGAGTACTCATTCCATTTGTCTTTTATGGCTTCCTCATTCTTTTTTGTAATGAGGGTGCTAGTAGGCTCTGTTCTCTTGCTGGCTACTGATTTTCATGAAATTTACAGGAAATGTATCAGTCAAGATGATATCCTCTACCAAATTTAACTGAAATAAGCCAATGAATTCAAAGATACTAGGGATGGATGATCGCATGACAAAGAGGTCCTTGAATTAAACTGTGATGTGTGCACACATACACATGCGCATACATAAATTTGTATACATTTACAAAATGTTAAGGTCATATTTAATACAGGGTTACATTGCCAATAAATTGACCTATAGAAGTACACCCAAAAAGGTCAGAATAGGTACTTTAGAGATGACCTGGAAAACTGACATCTGTGGTAAAGGAACAAAAATTCCTCACCAATCCCAGATATTTGACAGCACGGGACAATGTCTTCTATTAGTATTTAACAGGAAGATAAAATTGGAGACAGAAAATTATTTCTTAAACACTTTTTGTCTTGTAACATATACTTTAGGACACATTTACATAGCTAAAAGATGCTTTAGCTTCTTGTAAGGACTATGATTTCAAGAAGTAGTACAAGTTCAGGACTAAAGCTTTAACGATGAAAGATGTTGTCTAGAGGAAACAATTGGAGCTCACAAAAATGGTTAAGACTAGAAAAAGCTACTTATAAAAGAAACGCTGATTCATTTGCAGAATTGAATAGTTCAATTGATTTACTTGTCAAAGAAAAAAAATCATATCGGTGCTTAAAAAAAAATGATGTGGAAACTTGTTATTACAAACACCATAAGACTGACTCACACTATTATGTTTAAACAATGTTAACTCTCACTATCACACTTAAACAGCTTTAATTAATTGCCTTGGGATACAGAAAATGATCTACTACTTTGCAAACTAGAGAATGCAGTTTCTCAGTGTGTATAAAAGGTTACCAAAAATGACTACAGCTGCTTAAACAGGAGCATACCATACAGTTCATATAGGTTATGAAACTCATCAGAATACTAAGCAACATGTTTTAAATGTCAAAATGCTTTGTAAGTGTTGTAAGTAAATGGCTTTGTAAGTGTTCCAAGAAGAGAGATATTCAAGCTCTGTTTTATATAATGAAATCTAATAAATACAAAAGCATTACAGCTTTTTTAGCATTCTAATATAGCAACAAAATCTGTAATCTTATTGTGGACCAAGCTGTATTAAATACCAATATAATCAAACACTTAAGAGATTCTGAAATCGCTTCTGAAATCGCTTCTGTTTGATGCATGTTTCTGACCAACAGATAAAAGGGTAATCTTTAATCTTCCTCAACCCATACAGGACTGTAACCAAGCTAATTAATTAATTAAATTAGCACACAGTACATTTGCATTGACAGCAAAGCCTTTAACATATTAGAAAGGTAAGTTTTTGACTGGAGGCCCCCAGATAGTGCGGCATAGAAAATAAGGCAGAGGAATCGGATTAGAATTGCCTAGTCTAGCCTTGCGTTATATCCTTGTCAGCATTGACCATTTGCAGAAAACATTGGCTAATTTTCACAGAACGTTCAACTTTTGACAGTTCATCAGCCACAACAAGGAGTTTTGGCAAAATATTTACGCCTTGAGGGCTACTTTTCCGAATGTTCAATTAATCAAAAAAGATTAATAGCAGAATGGAATTCAACACAAAATATCCACCCACGTTCACCCCATTTCCTGAGCAGGTTTCACAGTATGCTGCAGATTGTCTCAGCTGTACTGTTAGAAGCATTAGAAATAGCTGTTTTAAAGCCATTACAAACAGTAGTCACTGTACCCCTTTTCTTGAGATGTTGTGGGTTCATTATACCTTTTTGCAGTCATTAGAGCAGATGACTACTAAGGACCACTCTTACACTCTTCAAAAGTGCTTGCCAAACTGTCTCGGTCAATGAATAATTCCCCTCAACTGCTTCGTACAATATTTTTTAATAACATTTTCAGTTAAAAAGTCTTTGTACTGTTTTAGGTCTTCATTATATTTCTACCAACCAGCCATACTTATTAAAGGTCTTACAGACCATATTCTGGGAATTCCAGTGACAGAGGACCCTGCACATCCTCCATACAGCATTGTCTAGAACAAATTATCTTGTGCAATCACTAGCAAATCGATAAAGCCCGAAGAATTGCTAAATCCTTAGTTTGACATAATAAAAAAAAAAAAAAAAGAAAGTGTTATAACTCCACCTTCTGGCTAGGAATAATTGGTGTGATCAAAAGATCAAAACAATTATCAAGCGAATTCAGCTTGACATCAGGCTTTACTTACAAACTTTATGCTTCTATACCCTTGTTTCTTTATGTGATTAAAGTTTGCTCTCCAGTTTATTATTATTTTGAGTTTTATCTTTGTCAAGGATGCATATAATTAACAATTTTGTTAATGTTTTGGTTTAAAAAAAAAAATGAACTTAATCAAGGGCAAATTTCTGCTTTATCTTCCTGAACATTATTTTAAAAAAATAATTAATTAGGTGATGAGAAACTGTCCTTGTACTAGGGAAAGAAAGCATTATTAGTTTCACAATGCAAGATCTAATATTTCAGATTTCGTAAAGGGGTAGCGCTAACAACTCAAAGCAGCAGGGATGCAGGTGTTTTCACAAGATTTTCTCTTTGATCACAAACCTCCAGCATACGGTAGAAGAAAACTCAAAAAGTTCACCACAGAAACAGATACCTGAAGTCATTTGTGTGTACTCCTTAACAGATGAATTTATTCAAAAGCTGAAATGAGACATGTGGTGCGCCTGCTTCCATTTCTCCACTCCCAATCCCTTGTGCAAAAAATGATAATTTTGGCTAATGCCTTTTACACTGGTGATCCTACAGGGATAATGGACAGAACACATAAGCAAATACCTCTATAAAATGAACATACCACAGACTAAGAGTTATTATGAAAGAAATAAGTGATACATGATTGGATTGCACAACTCCTACTATACAAAATTGTAAACCTGATAGAACCCTGAAACTGGCAGGAACAAAGTCATAGGACCCATATTTGTCCCATGAAGTTCAGTCTGGGCTTCAACTATTAATAAGAAACTGTCATTTTAATCATATTTTCCTTTTTCTTGCTGTCATATATGTGAACTTTTGGCAACATGAAAATTGAGTACCAAGGAGGGTTACTGCAAAGAGCTGGATTGAAGCTTCCTTACTTTAGCAACTTATTTCATCAGAAACTTTGGGTACCCACAAAAGGATGGACATAAAAATCATCAAAGTACCTAGAAGCATCAAAAAGGGACAGACATACTTCTTGACCCAGCATGAGAGGACTTCCACTTCTACATTCTAAAGTAATAGACTTTCTCCACTACTATATTACATATTCAGTCCTGTACATGGAAGCATGATAGATTGGAGTCCAAGACTCATAAGATGACTTGCAAAAGTGCTGTTACAGTTTTATAATGTTTTCATTTTATTTCACTCTGAAAATAATGAATAATTTTCACACAAACACAACAGTTTTAAAGTACTGTTTTAAATGAGTGCCAAATACTCAGGTGTTAGGAGGAATCTGATTCACCTGTGTCCTTTCCCAGTTCATTTTGTTCTCACATATTAATGCAGTATGATTCTCTCTGTTACCACAGAATCTTAAATTGTTTTTCAAAAGAACCCTCTGCCTCATTACTGTACAAGTCTAACAGATATCTAAATTGCATCTTTCCATTCAAGGTCTTTGTGAAAACTTTGTATACAATGTTGTATGTTGCAAGCATGGTAACACACCTGACTGCAATTGCTTAACAACTTATATTTTAAGTACTTATTTGCCATACTTCAGCTATCCAATGTTGAATCATTCTGTTCCTTTTACGTCAAGTAGACAAATGCAGAATATAAAGTTCACTCAAGACATCGAAAAAATATAGAGAGTTTTGAGTGTGAGGGGATGCTATTTTGATTGATTTATTGGGAAGTTCTAACACATCCATTCTTTACACTGCAGCGCCATTAGTTCTCTTAAATCAGCACAACTTAGCATTGCCAAAATAAAGGAGCAGTCCAGCCCTCCCTCAGCTGCTCATTCCCATCCCTGTGTCTCTCCCTCTGTTATGAAGCAATAGCATTTATGCAGACATGTGGCAAGGATCTACAAAAAGAACAGATTAGTTTTAACATGGATTAGTTCCCCAATTTAGTTCACTGTGTAGTCTCATGAATGCTTGTGTCAGCACAAAGGGGGATGTGCCAGGACAGGAACGAGCAGACAGTGCTGGGAATGACCACTCCTTTCAGTGGAAACACCACAAAGCATTAAGGGAACTGGAACATTTGAGTAGAGGTGTTCAGATTTGAATGGATACATCCAAAGGTAAAAAAAAAAATATCCTTTTTTGTAACAACATAAAAATTAATCTAAATTGGACATAGTTCTTAGCATCAGAAAATTATCATGCTCTGACCCCAGAACTCAAAATTTTAATCAAGACTGGCACTGCAATTGTACTTCCCAGCCAACAAAAGATGGTGTTGCACCACACATTTTCATTAGTTCTGCTGCTGGTATTACCAGCAAAGCAAGGCAACCCTCCAATCAAAAAAACATCAAAATGTGAAGGCACAATAAGGAAGGCTGGGGAAAAAAAGTAATAGAAGGTATCAGAGGAAAATACAAAAGTTTAGTATCCCAAAATTAAAAAAAAAAAAAAAAAAAAAACAACGAAAAAAAAAGAGGCAGATATAGAAAAGATTTGCTATATTGCTATATCACTCGACCTTAAAAGCCGTTGAAGTCTCCGCCTCCAACATAGCAAAAACATTTCCTCTAAATAGTTACAGTACACAGAGGACAACATTTTAAGTCAGAAATGTTTACAAAATTACTATCCCAGAAGAAAACTGTAGTGGGATATGAAGACTGAGAGAAATCACCTGCAACTCTCATCTAAAGCAATGAAAATGAGAAACAAGCTCTCCATTTCACAAGATTTTAGGGGACTGTTACATTCTATTGATTAATTAAAGGACTCAAATTCTTTGTGGATACCAAATACATCAAAAGCCTGACACTGAAGAAACTGGAAACAAGTTACTTACTTGTACACAGACAATAAATAAATGGTGAAAAAATCACAAAATAGTAAAGGAAAACTTGTGACATGCCAGGAAAATTTAGAGATAGCTAAGGCATGCCTCTCTGTAATTCCCTCTAGCTTTTATCCTCTGAAAATCCAAAACAAACAAAGCAGCCCAATGACAGGTTTACTGCAGGCTAAATGAAGTTGTGATGTCCTAGGGTGGAGCTGTAGAGAAACTTCCTATTCAGAGGACAGAGGGAGATTTTAATATCAGGAGAAAGGGGCTGGTGAACAGAAGTAAGTAATTTCCTGTATTGATCTTAATGATGACATGTAACAAAAAAACATTACTGGCAAAGATGGTTTGAAAACAAAAAGACCTGGAAGACAGTTTTTCAAATGAGACAATGAGAATAATAATATTTTCAAAAAGCCTGACCATGTTAGGCAATTCTAATGATCATTTAGAAACATAACCATATGATGAGAAAACAAAACAAAGAAAAAACCCTAACAATATTTCTGATGCACAAAACTATCCATGCAAGGTGATCTGACTGCTGGCCATTTTAGCCATAAGATAAGAGATACGATGGACTGTCAGTCACTTCCTTGATATTTTCAGTGAAATTTTCTACATAATACATCATAGCATAAGAGTTGCAAAGAACGTTTTACTGATTTATTTTCCTCAGTAAAAATCACAATCAGAAGAAGATGGAAGAGACCTTAACCCTTTTTCTCTTTCATAGTACCCACCTATCTGACTGTTTCTAAAAGTTACAGAACCTACAGTAATAGACAAGTTGACTTACAAAGTCAGAATACTACGACACTTAAAAACCAAATGTTTCCCCAGAAATCATACAAAACTTCACAGACCTTGCTAAAAAAAAAAATGCAGTCCCTTACTGTAATGCCTCAAAGATTAAATAGACAAGTAGTGTCCCACAAAGTTGCAGCTCCATCTGTTATTACAGACTTATCTTTTGAAACATGTGTGTATACCAGTCTGGCTGAGAATATGACATTCAGGAAACAACAACTGAAAGTTGTCAGCTCATAAAAGCACTTTGAAAGAAATTAACAAGTGCCAGAAAGAAGATTAAATTCAGATAATTAAAAATCATTAAAAGTTAGGCAGAAAAATAAGTGTGTGATCATGTAACCCCCATCTCCTTCATTTAAGGAAGACTGACAAGGCTTACAGGGCTAAAATACTAAATGAGGATAAAACAAAATATTCAATATGTTTGATATATTGCATAACTTGCAGGTATTGCCCTAAATAAACAGCGAAGTCACTGAAAATACACTCATGGAACCCAATGGTGATCTGATGACACCACAGCCTCCGTTTTACTGCATGGAATTGAAGGGATAAAGAAGATTCACAATTCAAAAATACGGGCTGCTAGACTCCTAATGTCAAGTTAATCTATCATAAATGTTCAGGAACAGAGATCCTTAACTTTTCTAAGCCTATATTCAAGGGTTCGGGGTGGGGGGAAGAGCTGGGTTTGGAGTTCGTTTTTTTTTTTTTTTATGGTTGGGTGTTTTTTTTTTTTTGTCTGGGATGTTTTCGGGGGAGGTTGGTTGGGTTTTTTCCTTCCCAGGAGCTTCAGATACCAACACAGCTCTAACTGATGATCTGTCAAAGTTATTCTTTTAACAAGCAAGAAAATGTGGGGGGTTTATATGGAAGAATTCTTCCAAAGTAATTTGAAAATCCTAGTATTTAAACACTTAAAATATATTAACTTTTTAAGCTTCACACAAACACAGGAACACAAGTATATTCTGTATTAACATTGACATTTTAACAAGTTTAGCCTTTAACTACGTATTATAATACTAGTTTGTTAAAATCTAAGTTTGTGTGTTTGCCTACGTTACAAAAAAAAAAGTAAAAAAACAGCAACTAACACTCTTGGTTTAACCTGTCAGTCACTACATGATTTTTCCCTAAAAAAAATAACTAGCCTTATTTCAATACCCATACCAACAAAATACATCAATATTAAATAGTCTACTGTGAATTTGTTCACATTTTTTAAGTGAAATGCAAAAGACGATGATTTTCTGAGATAAAACACACACTGCTTCCAACACTAACTGGTTTATTTTCATGGCTAGGTCATCACTGGAAGTTACTGACTTTTAATCAACACAGGGAAAAAGCTATTTAGAAAAAGAATTGCTTGCTTTAGAGGTTAAACCCCAGGTAATATTAATTTCAAAAACTCTGTTTTAATATGTAACACACAAGAACACTTCAGTATAATTGCTAGAAAAGGCGGTTGATATCCAAAACACTGGTGAAACTTGCATACTACTTAATTTTGGTAACTTAATTTTCATATAGATCACAAAAATTTGCTTGTACATCTTTCAGACTCAAGCACAACTACAACGTTCTTTGGAGAAGTAGGCTGGATAGTTTAAATAATTTCTCAATTTATCCAAAGTAGCACTTTGCAAATTCTCATGAGCGCCATAGCCACAGTCACAACTGAACAGTTTGAGATGAAGCCAGTCTTTTCCTTTGTAACAGTCGAGTTCAGCTTGCAACACTATCAAAAATAAAAGAACTGTAAGCTAATTGCTGGCAAGTATGACGCAAGCGGTTTCCTAGGTAACAGCCCAAGTTGCTCAAGTGCCTGATCCAGCATTTCCTCATCTGTTTGCACTCACACCAGCAGTCTGACAATGTAGTCACTGCATCCTGTTTCACTCAGAAGCCAGCGAAACACAGTTTAACCCTTGACTGACATCTTTGCAGTTAACCTATCATATCTATAAATTAACTTTAACAGCAACGTTTTTTGCATGCATTTTTAATTTTCTCATATCTTTGCAGTAGCTGTCCACACTGCATTTTCTTTTTAATTAAGAAGGAAAACATGTGAAAGAAAACTTCATCTAAAATAAAAAAAGTAACATATCTTTTAATTTGTATTTGCACTACTGAAAGTTTCTGCCACAAATTAAGTTTAAAAAAATTAGTCACCTGCAGATTTTACATAAAACATTGAATTAGCTGTATCTCTGATTTTAAATTTATAGCTCTAGAATTTTCCTAATTTTATACTGTATCTAATTTACTTTGAGTATAAACATCAAGAGGATCTATCAAACTACTACTCATTCACTTCAAATAGATGTGTACTCATACATAAGTAGGAAGCATGTTTTAAAAATGTATCACAAAACAGTTACTGTATACACCAAGGAAAAGTCCCATTTTGATTAAAAAAATGTAGAGAGCACGGATCTCATCAGTAAGCTATCTTTCAGGGGAACCACAGATTCTAGAGCAAATTAAAAAAAATAATCAATCAATAATAAAAATGTAAAGGCAAATATTGGCCTTTCTGACAATATTTTGCACAAAAAAAATATGGGTAATTTTGGGGTTTATCTTTAAATTTGAATTTGGTCATTTCAGGACATGAATAAACATGAAACAAAGTACTTCCAGCATAGTGCTTTTAATGTGCTGATATCGGTGCTTATACAGTGTAAAACAGAACTGTTTTTCTGTACTATGGAATAGTTATGGAGCACAAAGAAAGAAAAAAGGCAAGATAAAAGTAATATTGTTTGGTTAAAAAATTCAGGGCAATGCTCCACCAAGGCAAAATGCACATGAAATTTACTGCTGAGAAAAAGTCTCCCACCTTCACTGACTGATCTACCCAATGCAATTTTAAGTGGGAAATCCCCTAAAGCATTCTGAAATAGGCAGATGACAGACAGCCAAAACAACCTGTCACAGCAGCTTCCTGACCACTAAAGAGAACTAAGTATCGAAAAGCTGAAGGTGCAGGGAGGCAGCAACATTAAGGACTTTTCACTATTTCTTTCACAAAAACTTGCTCACTCAGGAGGCCACGTTCATATCAAGTTAGAACCGCTCTAAAAGGAGATCTAAACCAGTCCTGATTTTCCAGTAACTGGAAGTCTCCTTCCTTCAAACACATCATGGATTCTCCAGTTTCTTGGGAGGCCTTCCTGCTCAAATCTAGTATCATATTTATCCATATCCCAAAACACAGAATATGAAGTGTTAGGCCAAAAAGCCCAGGGGTACAAATGAGTGGCCTGAAATAAAACTCTGAAGAACAGTATGCAGGTATGCACTGGCAGCTATACTTATCTAGAAAATAAGAAATGAAAAAGGGCTACCATGTTTACACGGTATGATCAATGCCTCAGCTTAGTCAGCAACTAACTACTTGTTGGCATCTCAGTGATGTTTTTCTCTAAATGCAGATGTTTCTGTCAACAGGCTTTTCGACTCTATTGGTATAGTTTTCCTCTGCATCACTTTTTAGCTTCTTCCTATACACCTGGATTACTCTTTGTTCTGATGTTGCAGTACACACAGAGTAGATAGGAAGGCAGAAAATAGAAAAAGAAATGCTTTCTTCACCAATAGACAATTTTCTGCAAGTGAATAGAAAGCCAACTCAGAAAGAAAAAAATAACGTAAGTAGTCTGCTATGTGATTACGGAAATTCCAGAAAGAGATCAAGAAGTTTCAGGGATGAAGATGCAATGACAGGCAGAAAACCTGTGATGACACAAGGCATGTTGAGGAACCCGAATATCTCTGTAGGGGAGGGAAGCAAACCAGCACAGACTAGCAAGACTATTGTTGCAGGGTTATGCTGGAATACAAAAGACTCCCAACCCCAACCCTGTTCAACAATGGATCAGGCAGCCTTGAGAAAAATCATGAGCCATGTGACAGCTTTAGGTTATGGGATTCACGGTTCAGACAGCTTCTCCAAAACTAAACCATACAATGGTTGCTGAGGACATCTTTGATAAAATGAGGTTTTTAGATGCCTGGATTAGAACAAAGTGGAAGAACATCCACATAGAAATTCTGTCAGAGGGCACTAAAAAATACTTATATCTAAATATGAACATAGGCACCAAATTACTTAACCACTTTGGTTATGTAATTAATATATAACAAGAACATTTTGCATAACAGGTTAGCCTCTATGATGCTTGGCAGTCTATCCAAATACTAATGATTTAGTACTTTTGCAATACTCGGAATTGTTACCTGCCTCGTAACAATCCACCAACTACAGAATCCACCATCATGATATACAGTTTTTCTCCAGCTCTGTGTCCTGCTATACTCTGACTAGGACACAAGAAGAAAAATAAAGCTCTGTCCACCAAGCTGGATAACCTCCCAAATGACGCTCATGACAAGACAGATGCAGGGAACTCACTGTTCTTTTTGACTCTGGCTTTTCTTGGCTTACCCCTTTTCCTGAAATCTGCAGGGGTACCACTGCAGAACATCTCAAAAAGTGAAGCAGAGCTGATGGGAAGAGAAAGACAGACCTGGGACACAGCTGGGAATCTAACAGACATGCTGAGCCAAAGTATTACTCAGAAATTGGAAATAAAGTTCAAAATTTCATTTAAAAAAAAAAAAAAAAAAAAGTTCTGCAAAAGTCCAGTTAAATCTGTTTGCCCTGTGGAGGAAAATAAAGCTCAAGACATCAGGACAGAAAATATTGCTCTGCTCCTACTGACCCTGTTACAACCGAAGTTGTAATCAGAACAAAATACCTTAATTAAATTTGTATATGAATATCAGTGTTGTAGAGATGAGGCAAAGCTTTCTTATACCTCTCAAACATTGCAGGAAGGTACACTGAACAAATAGAAATCCTCTAGTTCTTTCCATCAATTTTGAATGGAGGAGAAGTGAAGGGAGTAAGATGTTCAGTATTTAATTTTTGAGGCATGGTTCATTCCCTATTATGGTTTGTCAGACAGCTACTCTTGCTACAACTACAGCACTTGAGCCAATACTACTCCTATTTGTCCCTCCTCACTTGCTTACAACAGGAAAGAGTTAGGCAAAACATAAACAAGACGGCTAAAAGCTTAGACTTCTCAAAAAAAACCCAAAACCAAACCATGAACCAACCAAACAAAAACCAAACCAACATAGAAAACCTTTGTCCCCTCTATCCAGGAAACAAACAAACAGAGGATTGTTTTCAGCTTCAAAACTACCAAAGACATACAGGTTCTCTTTGGGCAGCAAAGAATAAGTTCCTAATTATAAAAGCCTACATATTAAGAGCAGAGATCTTACAAATAAATTTGCAGTTATGCTCACAGAGAATGAAGCATCTAACTTGCAGAACTAACAAAACAAAAGGAAAAACCAAAGAACTTTACAATATTGTATAGTGTCAAGGTAAAGGATAAGGTAGGTATGAGCATGTCAAAAATAAATGTACGTGCCTTTTCAAATGCAGTCTACTTATGTAAAATTTTTCAGTACCGGACATTTATATGGTACTGAAGTAAGGGATTCTAGAAACTTCTTTATCCTGTAAATGCAAAGAAATATTTAATTATTCTATTTTACAAATTATACGTTCTACACATTTTTTTAAACAATAATTTGATTGCTAGGTTTCTAAAAAGGTAAAATGTTTTCAGTCAGAACATTTTTTGTCTTTACTGAAAGATACTTATAATGTTGAACCAAATTATGTTACTGATCTTGTAACATGTAGAAAGAGAAAGAACACACTGGTAGGAAGAGGTGTTAAAATTCTTGTAAAATTAAGAACAGATAAGGACAGGGAAAGAAAAAGAAAAACGACATTTGAAAAAAGACAAGACAAGCAAGTAAGCAATTTACTACTCAACATTAATCTCCTGTGAAATCATTTTTCTTGCACTTTCAAAGCCCAAATAATTAAAAATAAAAATGTGCTACCCTCAGCAATTTTGCCAAGACCAAGCTGTGTGGTGCAGTCGACAGGCTGGACGGAAGGAATGCCATCCAGAGGGACTTGGAAAGGCTAGAGAGGTGGGCTCATCATGAAGTTCAACAAGGCCAAGTGCAAGGTCCTGCACATGGGGTGGGGCAATCCCAAGCACACATACAGGCTGGGCAGAGAACGGATTGAGAGCAGCCCTGAGGAGAAGGACTTAGAGGTCCCAGTGGATGAGAAGCTCAACATGAGTCAGCAACATGCGCCTGCAGCCCAGGATATGGTTGGCTTTCTGGGCTGCATCTAAAGAAGTATGGCCAGCAGTATGAGGGAGGTGATTCTGACCCTCTACTCTGCTCTTGTGAGACCCCACCTGGAGTACTGCGTCCAGCTCTGGCGCCCCAACAGAAGAAGGACATGGACCTGTTGGAGTGAGTCCAGAGGAGGGCCACGAAGATGATCAGAGGACTGGAGCACATCTCCTATGAAGATAAGCTGAGCGAGTTGGGGTTGCTCAGCCTGGGGAAGAGAAGGCTCCAGGGTGATGGTACAGCAGCCTTCCAGCACCTAAAGGGGGCCAGTAAGAAAGCTGGAGGACTTTTTACAAGGCCATGTAGTGTTAGGATAAGGGGTAATGGCTTTAAACTGACAGAGGGTAGATTTAGATTAGGTATTAGGAAGAAATTCTTTACTGTGAGGGTGGTGAGACAGTGGAACAGGTTGCCCAGACCAGTTGAACACCTCCAGGGATGGGGCATGCACAAGGCCAGGTTGGATGGGGCTTTGAGCAACCTGGTCTAGTGGAAGGCGTCCCTGCCCATGGCAGGGGGATTGGAACCAGCTGATTTTAAGGTCCCTTCCAACCCAAACTATTCTACGATTCTCTGAATCCTGTCCATCACCAGACAGGTGAAAGGAACACAGCTTTATGAATGTATTCATTTGAGAATTTTCACACTTGCTACTAGAGAGATAAAGTTATAAATTACATCAAACCCTGTGAATTTTTAAACAAGTAAGGACCATAATCTCAATCCTTAAACACTGTAAAACACATGTTCTTTTCCACTCAAAAGCTTAAGTGCTCTGCTGACTCTAGGGAGCTTCCTACTAGAATACGTGGTAAGGCAAGTATTGAAGATTTACAAATCTTTAGCAATGAGATTTTAACAGCAACTAGTCTCATACAAGAAAAATGACATAAGACTAACTATATACCTTTATAAGTCCATTATTAAAGCTGTATTGACTTTTACAGTTAAAACTGAAATGGCATCTCTATTATATGAAACACAGGTTGAATCTTTTCTAAAGTTGTAAGATACTTTCCTGAACAAGACATCAATATCATATTTACAGATATAACATCAGTTTCTAAATGAATTTGTTCTGAAATTTTATCTTTAATGATCTTAATAATTGGCTACGCAAATTTCATACGTAAGCACAGAGTTTTATTCAGTTTTAACAAGATTGTTTGAAGCTTAGGGTCTTTTAACTAGTTTTGATTTTTACTCTTCATAAAAAAATTATCCTTCACGCATAGACTGAAGTAGTTTTCTTCTTCAGAGCATTTTGCAGATGTCTCCAATATGACAGTTATTGTCTCAGAGAGTCTGAAAACAGGCCACCCTTAAAAGCAATAGCCAGCATCTGCCTCTGCTCATCTACTCCCATTTTCTTATTTTCATCTTGACATCATAGAAAATCACTTGCAAACCTATTCTTTTCAAGCTTCTTGAAAAATTATTTGACATCTAATAAACAGGCTTCCAGTTCATTAAAAGCAATGATAAAAAAGACTGGTCATTAGCACTAAAGCTGTTCCAAACTCTTCTTTCTTAATCAAACTTGTTCAACCAGAAACTCCAAAATAGAAAGAAAAATATGATTTTCAGTATTGCCATGGCATGGAAACATTCTGCTATGGTCAATAAAAAGCAGCAAGAAACTCTGATACACATTTTAATTAATGCTTTTCTATAACTACATAAAAATAAGTTAACAGGTACTTGTAATCAAAATACTTTATATTGTGCTTTGCCATAACAGCACAAAGCTGTTATTTACATCACGGTGATCGCTCATCTTAACTTCAACTAGACATACTACATTTCTTTAATTGTTCGAAAGATTCTAGGCAATGTTCCTCAGCATTTTACTATTAAAAAAAAAAAAAAAAAAAAAAGACTAGAAGATGCCTAGTTAAACATCCGTGTGCATAATCAATCGAAATTCTCTCATCGCAAGTTCCATTTGAAATTTGCTTTGTAAGCATGCTTCAGTGATCCCCAAATGGATATTATGCTGCCTCAAAAATGCAGTTAGTTGAAACGAGGACAGAAAGGGGACACATGCAGGGTGGACAACAACCTTGTTTATGTTTTCTAGTTAAGATATGAAATATATTGCTCTACCCTATACCAACATGTTAGGAAGAACCAAGCCCCTGTCATCATTGATGTATTTACCCCAGTCTATAACACACAGTAGGTACATCTGTGTTTCAGTGCACATTTGTATGGACAATCTCAATGGATACAGTATAACCTAGATCAACATTCATCTTTCCCTGAGCAAAATAAAGCCTACTTCTTGCAGATCCACCTAGTCAAGAGGAAAACTGTGCTAGTGTGCTTTTACTTCTTCCAGTCTGAGCCAACTCCTTCAGGGGAGTGCCAAAGCAGATGGCATTTCACGGACACAGCAGGATCTAAACTTTCTCAATCTGCTAATCACACCTTCAGGTTTCCACACAAATTTCCCTCCCCTACTACCCACACGTAAGACCATAACTGCTTGTATCTAAAAAAGCACAGTTTAAATTAACTGAAATTTAATTTCATACTACATAATGAAGATAATTCTGAGGGAGTGGGAATGTGTAGGATACCATGGAATTGCAAGAACAGGTATCAAAGCCTGTGAGTGCATTTATACGTTACACTGTCCAGGTGGCAAATCAAATGAAATGAAGGCTAGTGTGGACATTAATCAAGACAATAATCACTTAAGACTTCTCTCAAATACATTCTTTTAAAGTTAGCATCATTAAACTATGTGCATGACATTGAATTTTATTAACTACTAATGATGTCCTATAAATAGAGAGATTAATCCCTGCCTCAGAGAGAGCTCACAAAAAGCCTGTTCATATCTATCCCTTCCAAAGTTACAAGCCAAGCTAAGAGGCCGTCCACTTCTGTAAAGCATACACATTGTAAGGTTCCTTGGCCACCATATATCTCTCACACAGAAGATAAAGAGATATCTGAGGATTAGTGTTTATCGGTCATTAAATGTTGAAAACCAGTAGGTGTATCAGCAATTTGTGTGGAAGGATGGAAACTGGAGAGCCAAAAGTACTAGAAAAACTCACTGACACCTGTTCTTAAAAAAAACCCTGTACTTCCTATCCTATATTAGTAACTTAGCATACCCAGAAATTTAGAATTCCCTTCAGAAAATCTACTAGACAGAAGGAACAAAACTAAATTCCTGAAGTGGTAAACAGGTATCACACAACAGTGCTTAGGAGAAAAAAAAAAAAAAATTAAAAAATGGAAAATAAGTTATGATTGAATCTGTAATATTAAGCTGACTGTACAAAAAAATAAAAAGACCCTAAAAGTAACTACAGGCCTTTAATTTTAGATCATATAGGAATAAAAATCATGCTAAAGATGTGGACAGTGAGCCTGGTATAAGAATGCCTTTTAGCCTCCTGTCTTGTTAAAAGGGTTTAATCAAAAAGAAAATGTAACATCACTAATAATTAAGGTTAAGACAGACACTCTAATACCATCGTGCCTTTGGTGGGAGTTATAGTTAAGCTGTGACTTCCATAAAACTGATAAAACTTCCCTCTGCAAACCTTAAGTTTCAGCCACTTTCAGAAGAGTTTTGCTATATTATGAACTTTACTGATACAACTGTACTGACAATAGATGTAAACAGGCAGGTGTGACACAGGCTTGCTGTATCACCATCTAGCAGTGGTACAGTTCCTCTGGGGTGGGGGAGCAGCACTGCCTGTTTTGAGCATACTGAAAGTATTCACCCCAGATTAAACCCCATGTATATTCCTTAATTACTATTACCAGCATGGATATAGCTAAACCAATGTACCTATATTGCTAATTCATACCAATAAGCCTGGAACGTTCCTAATAAAAGAGGGAAGATCTCTCAAAACCAAATCCAAAGCACTCAAACACAGCTTCACGTGGTACATTTTCTATGGTATCTTGAATAGCTTAAAAATAGTAAGTTATATATGAAAAAGATAATTTTAACATTCCACAAAACAAACTTTTATTTATCAAATGAATAACAAATAGAACATTTGCTGCAAATATGCCTTTAACTTAGTGAAGGTATTTGGGTTTGCATAAAGGAACATTAAGGCTCGTAACTCAGTACTGGGTAACAAAACTTATCAGGATTACCATTCAAGCAGTCATTTAGTTAGAAATATGTCATCTTTTTCCACACCTCCTGTACAATGCAAGGTTAGCACTGGTAGTCATGAATGTTCTGCGTAGCAGCACTGGTTTTTGTAAATATTGAATTAGCAAACAAATAGAGGGATATAAAAAAAATTACCTGGATAACCATGCCCTATCCTAGTAAATTTGCACTTGTTTCAAAGGAACATGCTACGTATAAAAGCTGTGAAAAAGTAGGGATGGCCCAATACATCAAAACTTACTCCTGGTCAGCAGCTGCCTGTATTTATATGAATTGCATCCTTTCCCAAAGCTGTATGATCCATTTTCAAATATACAACTGCCCTGGAAACTATAATTTTATTTCAGCAATCATTTGTTGTTATGCCATCTCTAGTTCCTAGAAGACTTCGTTTTGCCACATTCACCCATAAGGCCATTCACCTAACTGGTCTTCCTTAAGGACAGATCTCCGATCTGTTTCTGTCGCACTTCCCTTTCCCAAATACCACCATCATCTGTCAGTTTACTTATTACTGTGGGAACCCTATTTTATTAGTATCTGTGGTTCCTGTCTGTTTGGAAGGCTCTAGTATTCTTTTACTTCCACTGGATCCTTAAAGTTATTGATCCTTTTTATGCTTCACTAACATTCACTCGTATATTACACAGTCTGCCCTGACCAGTCCAAGCCCTCACTATTACCATAAATTGAGTTGCAGAAATCTCCCGTTATTTTTTTTTCCATTAAAATTTATTCTGTTGTGGCATTTCATTGTGCTAAGCATTGTTTTCAACGTTATCTTTCACTCCCCTTTACTTTCATCTTAAACTATTTTTTCGGCTTTCTCTCCACATAGTTTTATCCCAGGAAAATAGATGAGATTCTAAAAAGAAATACTATGGCTGTAGCCTCCCATGATCTGCCCTCTCTTCTCATTTGGCAGGCAGAAGTTTCTCCTCTGTTTTCCTCCACAAGTTTTTGCATCAATGATAGAACAGACTACATCTCCCAGTTTCCCTGCCTGTAATCCTTATCTTTGCACAAAGGTACAATATTTTCTCTTTTCCATCTTCATCAACTAGTTTCTAAACACCAGACCTGACAGTTACAGTTACCTTTTCTCAGTGATTCGTTTAAATGATGGGTAAGGCTGCATGAAGTTTTCATTTTTAGGCATCAGAAAACCAAAATAGGGGAAAAAAGGCTTTTTTTAAAATATAACTCTCCTATCAAATGTCATATAAGGCCCAGGCTTTAACAGAATTCTCCCCACCCAGTTCTGGTATTCACTCATGACATGAGACACACTCTCACATGGATTCTTAGAGTTCATCTCACACTGCAGACTTGCCCTGCATTGGGGCATATTCCATAGAGTCTCTTCACTTGCCACTCACCTTTTTTCATAAAACTTGCTGGAATTTGATATCTTTGAAATTTCTAAGGCCATAGTATTCAATCAGTTCAGTTGGTCAAGTTCAACTATTAGGATGGTACTGTCAGGCATATACATGCACACACATACATTGTGTCAAAAAAACGAGTCTTTTCCTGAGGAAAATACACCTGACTCCTTGTAATCCTCTTCCCTTTCATATTTAACCTCACAGAATATACTGTTCAAGTACTGCAGTGCAGAGGCTGTCCTCTTTGCCATTCTAGAGACCCTCCTGGGAACGTTTATTCCTCATCTGTACAATTTTCTTTCATGAGTTTAAAATGTCTTCCTAGTCAAAGCTGAAAATTAGTACTTTATCCAATTTGTCCTGTTAGTTTTCTTTGACACAGTCAGTCACACAGTTCTTGCAACCTTCTCTCCCAGCTTCCTCCCTTTCTTTCCTACTGGTGCTCTCCTCACTCTTGTAATAGGCCATCCTCACCTTCCTCCAAATGTCTCCAGCATTTCCACAGCAGTTGTCTTTGACCTCCTTCCTTTCTCCTTTTATGTTTTCTTTCTGGGTAACCACGCTTGCAGAAACAGTCAACCTCCTTTGCTACACTGATGACTTACAGACATGTTTACCTGCTTTTAGTACACTTTTTTTGTCCAGAACATGAATTGCCACCAGGTCTTGGATATCTAAAAACCAGCATAAGGTAAACTTAGCTAACAGAGCTCTTGACTGCACTCAGTCTCCCCAATAGCATTCTTTGTCATTCTCTGCGAACCACTGTATAGTCCTGGTGGTCACTTTGCCAGAGGATACCATCTTAGACTGACCTCTCAACAGGTCTCTATAGGCAAATCAAGCTCAAATCATCCTTTCTTTCTGGTACAATCTTTCAAGAATATAACTTCAGGGTGACAAAAAAGAAAGAAAGAGAGAGAGAAAAACAAACAAACAAAAAACAAACGGATGCAACTCTTACCAAAAGTCTTCTCATTTCATCTAGTGCAAAAAATTTTGTCAGGATCAGAGAGAACAAGACAGAAACAATATAACTTATCCAAAATATGGTTGCAAAAACAGTTTTCCAAGACTGTTATCTTCACTGTGTAATCATTCTCTTTGTATATTCCTCATACTCAGCTGCATCCCATTGAAATTGATTAGATTCACAGGTCAACAAACCCACATTTCTACCTCGATTCTCCCCATAAGACAAACAATAAAAACCCAAGAGATATGAAGATTCTGTTAACAACAGAAACAAATTTTGACATGCAGGTACACTTGTGATTCCAGTCATTGTCACCATTAGGGGAAAACTTAAAATTTCAAAGAGCTAGTTTCTCAAATATTTGCAAGAAGAGTTACCTTTTATGTTATTGGCTGCAATCAACAGGTAAAGGCTCACATGTTTCTAGGCTGCAAACAGTATTAGAAGTTAACAATTCTAAGACACTGTGAAATACATATTAACTGACAGCTTCTGCACTAGAGAGTTTATACCTTGAGTACTTAAGGACAAAGTATAATTTGTTTCACAAATAGGTAACAGAAACAGATATAAATTGTCTAAGCAAATAAGGAATTGCATTAATTTTAAGTTACATAAATATTTTAAACTCTTAAAATTGAGTCCTTATCTTCCTAAGGTAATGCATCAAAGGTACAAGATAGGTTGGGACAGAAACTGGGGAGAGGTGGCAGTCAATCCAACAAACTAACCACAAGACAATTCTTCCTGTAATTATCAGAGTGCAAAATGAAAGCAGTCTTTATCCATGAAATATTGCAGCCTTCCTATGTGCTTTAACCTAGTCAGCTAGCTAGGAAAAATATCAGCTTTGTTTGCAGACACAAATCCTGTATATTTATCACATATTCTTTCTGGATTCTGAGAAGTTCCTATGTATGAGTTCCTACACATAGTTATTAGATCTCATACACATGTTCACCATCATATTAAAGAAAAAAAAAACGTTTAACTACAGTATTTTTCAGCACATAGAGTGTTTACAGGATCTGCAATATTGACAAGCACTTTTTAGATTCCCAATTCGGATTTGGCTTTCATGGGAAAAAAGGTGCTAAATACGCAATAGTCAATGAAGATAAATCCTTTGATACCAGTAGCAATAGGTACAGCTAACAGATTAGCATCCAATTAATATGTGCAATGTAAACATAATCTACACAAAATTTGTAACACCAATCCAATACTGCAGTCATACTGCTAATTAAGCAATTCCTCTCCAGGTCCAAGATCAATACTAAAGTAAGAATACAAAAAGCCTGTTTACTGCTAAAATCATATGAATTTCTGTGAGCGGAAGTGTTAATATAGTAGAGTTCAGAAAAGACACTGCATTTGCACAATTTTTAACTTTGGTTTTAGCCACATTGCTTCCTTCTGTGTGTCTATATATTTTGATAATGGCATTTAAATATACTTACATAAAAATTTAAAGCTATAATCTATTCAAGACTCTTTCCTCCCACCTCAAACTACATTGCTAGCCATATGCACTATAGAAAAGCCACACACAGCACAAATTTGTAGACTTTGGTGGCTAAAGTAAGCATGGATACTTATATAAAAGATAAGAGTAAAGGTAATCTGATTTTATCAACCTTCCAACATTCTAGTTGTCATACCTGTTCAAGTAAAGAAAGCAATAATCTAAATATTTGTCATTAGGAATTCTCAAATTAGAAAGCATTTACAAAATCATGTTCACAGGGCCTCTTTCCACTTCTAGCCCAGAAACAGCAATAGCTCCACCTGATTCCAGTGGGCACACACAACTGGGTGCACATACCTGTTCCCACACACACACTCTTCATGCACACAGACTCCTTAGAATTGTTGGCTTGAGCTTATTAATGAAAAAACAGCCAACTCAATGTAATTATTTTCTCATGTATTTAACTAGACAGAGAGTCAGGCATAATTTCTCAAAACTTAAGGTCAATACTAGCATTCCCTATTTTCCTCAAAGAGTAACTAAAATCTACATCTGCCTTTTTTGTTCTTATGTGCCCCTGCTTGCAGAGGTTGATACAAACCTCTACATGCAAGAGGTTTATAACAATTATACAAAATACATCTAATAGAATCCCAATAGCAACTTAGCTCTCATTCATCAAAGTATTCCTGTCATGGTGGACCTGTAGCACGTTCCTGGTACTCCACTGATCTTCCTAACAAAGCTTATTAAACTCACTATCTTAAAATACTAATATTGAAAAAAAATCATTGTAATATTTTATAAAGATCTGCAAAACATGCAATCGATCCTTAAAGACGATTAACATAATAAATGGTCTCTGAAAAGCATTAAGTGCATACATTCCTTCTGTTTCAAGGAAGCAATATAAAAACCTAGTAGTGTTTATTTAAATAAAGTCACACATTATAAGCTTACTTGTCCCGCCCAAACAATTGATGTTTTATCAGCTCTGCAATGTCTGATCTCTCTCCAAGTCAGACACGAGATCAGAGGATTTAACCTGTGTCATCCTTATAAAATCACTTATAAAATACTACATGGAACATGCGTCTGTGAATCCCATTTAAACTGTGCTTAATAAAGCACAAATATTTATTGTAAAGCATAATAGACTATTAGGAAAATAAAGAACTTCAGATCTCTCTGTTGTTTCTGTTCACTTCTAGTGATAACAAAGATATCAAATTCTGGAAGTCTACCAAGCAGTTACATTTTATTATGAACACGTATGACTTAAGTACTGCCAATAAATTCTACATATTTAGTTATGGTTGACATTTATTATGTTACTTAAAGAATAATAAATGCCTTAACTCAAAATATGCACATGCTTTTAGGAAGTGAGCCGAATATCAAAGGAAGCATTTAGTAACTTGCATAAGAGTAAATATCTTCCATCATCTAGAAAGGCTAATGAAAGATGTTATCACATTTTCTGATTTTTTTTGTACTGCAGACAAATGTGACAGCAAAAGAGAGCATTTACTATCCAGAAAGGAACAGAGGAAGTAAATTATTATACAATATTCCCTACATATCTTAACTGCTAGTACAATATTTTAATGTTTCTTTCATAGTATGCATTAGATAATTTGAAACTTATTAAATGAGTTATTTCTGAAGCCTGTTACAGCACACTTGCATTTTAACCTTTTATGCAAAAATAATTGCTGCTGTATTATTCTATTGTGCAAATGAAGGGAAAGAAATGCTCGAAAACTACTCCACCGTTTCAGATTCACCTCGTATTTCCTCAGACCTATTTCACAGTCAATCACAAGAAATATATTGCGGAATACATGTCAAAGCGAAATTAGAAAATTTCATTTGCTATCCATTAATTTCAGCCACAACAGTAGTAGTAGATGGGGCATCCTGCAGCAACAAACACTTCCCAGAAACTGCCCGCTTGCACGTTTATTATATACACTCCCCTTACTCTCCCTCCTGTAACGGGCTGATAATCCGCTTCCAGCAGCCTCGGGCCAGTTCCACCGGCAACGCAACGTGATGTTCCTGCAGTTCACGTGCAAGTTCCCAAATATAAACAAACTCCCCTCCCACGCGGGGGTTTGCGCTACAAAAAACAAGACTCATTGAAAAGTTTTCCGGGAGGTAGAAACCAACAGAGTTCCATTCAAGAAAACTGAGCGTTTCGGGCATCCCTCCAGACTCTACTGAACAGCTCTCTCTTCAGTAAAAAGAAGTTTCTTAAATCCCATCAACCCAAACCTAATGTCAATTTACGTGGAGCGAGGAGGAGAGGGTGAGAAAGAGAGAGGAACAAGAGAGTAATCTGCAGGGCAGGACAGCTGCCACTCACACAACGCCAACATTTGATAATTAACATCCCTCAAAAACTGATTTTTCTTTAGCACTTAGCAATCATTTTGTCGATAGAAAGCGGGAAGAACCTGAAGTGCCGAGCAGCTAGAAAGCTGTGGTTTCTTTCTCTTGTAAAGTCTGCCAGAAGCGGAGGTGGTGAGCTTTGGAAAAGAAACAATCAAAATAACAAGGCAGTTGATAGCGGAAGATGTTTGGTTTGGGGGTTTTGTTTTAATCAATAAGAATTACTTTTTAATATTTAAGATCGTATGAAAAGCGAGCGAGCCTTCTGTCCTATAGCAAATACAGTATTATGATTTAGCTTCTATACAGACATAAAGGATTATATCGATTCTGCAGAACCCAGTTGAGAAACCCGCCAAGGGACTAGCATTTTCCTCCACTCCTCTAACAGGAGTTTGACAGTTAGCAGACTTCCAGCACAGAAATATACAGCAGTTAGGAAAAGCAAGCGGCGCTCATTCCTCGGAAAGTTTCTCCCTCCAGTTTCGGAGAAACCTACCTGCTCCCTGGAAATGCAAGGCAACGAGGGTCTCCTAAACATTTTGCAGCTGCCATAGTAGCTGGCCGAAGTTTCCCCCAAGGATACGCAGCTAGATCTCCTCCTGGGTCTGATCACAGGCACTTTTTCCTCCACGTTGGGGAGCCGTGGGTGGTGATGATGCTGGTGGTGCTCTCCTCGGCTCTGAGCCGAGAAGATGCCGCGCTCCCCGCCACAGAGTGCCAGGAGGCAGCCTGCCACCCCGACCGAGCCGGCCAGCAGCGGTCTGAGGACTGGGGGCAGCGAGTAAAGGCTGCTGAGAGACACCAGCCACACCAGGCTGGTGAACACCAACACGAGGAGGCTCAGACGCAACTTCAGGGAAGTCTGCAGCAGGGTCAGCGCCGCCACCGAGCCCAGCACTGTCAGGAGTCTGCCTAGGACCATCTGCGGCTCGGCGGGGGGCTGAGGCTCCTCTTCGTGCCCCTCCGCGGGCAACAGCCACTGCAGCGCCACGAAGTCCCCCGAGTAGCAGCACACGGGAAGCGCCAGTAGCCACCAGCGGGTCGCCCCGCCGCCGTGCTCCCCGCGCCTGCCGCCGGCCAGGTAGCAGGTGAGGAAGAAGAAGGCACAGGCGATGCTGAAGAGGGGGCTGAGGCAGCGGGACAGGCATAGCAAGGCGTGCAGCAGCCGGGGGCTCCGCCAGCTGCTCCCGTCCTGCTGGCCCCCGGCGCTGCCCCGGCTGTGAAAGGCCAGGAGCGAGAGGACAACGGCGGCCAGGGCGCCCAGGCTGAGCAGCGCCCGGGAGGAGGAGGAGGAGGAGGCGGCGGCGGTAGGGAACAGCAGCAGAGAGAGGAAGCTCTTCGGGGGGTCCTGTCTTAGGGGGGTCGCGCAGCTCTTCACGTAGCCGTTCCGCAGGCTCTCCGGGCTGCTGCCGCCGCCGCCGGGGAGCGCCAGGGGCGCAGCCGCCCCGCCGCCGTCCGGCTGCTGGGAGTGCTGCGGAGGTTTGCTGGGTCCGTGGTGGGAGGCGGCCGCGGCGGTTTCTCTCTCTTCCCTCATGGTGGTCGGGCAGGCGGGAGAGGGGAGGACGGGGCAGAGGCGCGGGTCGCGCTAGCTCCGGCCCGGCCGCGCCTCCCTCATCTCCTCAGGAGAAAGGCGCCGGGCTGAGCTGCCGCTTCTCCTCGGCGGGCAGCGGCGTCCGCAGCATGGTGGGTAAAGACGGGGAAAAAAAGAGAGAAAAGGTAAAAGTCTCGTTCGCTTTCCCCGAACGGATCCAGCGGTGGGGACTCGCTGTCGCCTCCCAGCGCTCGCCGGCGGCTGCTGCCGCCGGCGAAGCCCCGGCGGGAGTGGGAGTGGGGCGAGGAACAGCCCCCGCCCGGCGGCCCGCCCGCCCGCCTTCCCTCACGCCGCTGCACACGGCGCGCGCGGAAGCCCTTGCGGCGGCACGCGCCCCGGGAGCGGTTGCGCGCTAACTGCCACGCGCTAACGGCCGCCCGGTAGCGCGGGGGGCGGGGAGGCGCGCTCGCGCTCCGCGCCCGGCGCGAGCCGCCTGCTCCTTCCCGCCGCCCTGTGCCCAGCGGTTGCCCGGCTGAGGTGACCGGCGGGGCTCGCACCGGCACCGGCCTCCCGCTCCCTCCGGAGCGGCTGCCGCCGCGGCCAGCGGAGGAATGCCGCGGCGCCCGGGCCCCAGGGAACCGCGCTTGCCGTGTGTATGAAACAGATCTTTTAAAAATAACAATAATGTGTATGTATATATGTATCCCGCGCGACAGTAAGCCGTCCCCGCGGGGGAGCCGGGCTGCTGCGAGCTCGGGCGGCCGCGCACCGCCCTCACCACCGCGCCGCAGCTGCGGGAGGGGACATCTGGTGAAGCGATTTCGGGACGGAAAGGCAGAGCTGCCTTAACTTTCTCGTTTTTTCCCCTCGTCTTCTTGTTTTAACACCACGGAAAAGTTGCTAATGTGGGCTTTAAAGCACACAAAGAGTATCGGAGTATTTTCCCTTTAAGGACCACCTCTCTCTTTTCCTTTTTTTCTTTTTTTCTTTTTTTTTCTCTAAACACCTGAAAAGTAAGTATGGATTAGAATAATTTTCTACACTTTTTTCCAGTCTTTGTTAACTGAGTTACAGATTAGATCACATTGCTCGACCAGGTTTGGTTATTTGCACAGCTAATCCCTTCGGAATGGATCAAAATAATTATTTCGGACCAGCCTATTGAAAGTGTTTAGACTGCTGTAAGTGAAAATAGGCGGCTAATGGGATTTTGAGTAATGCCTTTCCTCATTCATCCTGTTTGTTTCTGGAAGAGTAACTGCTTAGCACTTCAGAAATTATCATTATAACTCTGTGCCTCTTTACCTCGTTACATGAAATAAATGCCCTTTGAGCCATGTTTCCGCATAATATTGTACTGCTTTACTTAAATTTGTTTAGAAATCGGATCAGGTAAGTTGGGGATTGCAGTTTTTGCTTGCTTAGTGAAACAAGGAGTTCTTGAAATGACTGTGTGATGTGCGACATTTGAATAGCCGCGGAGAAGCAGTTGCTTTGGGGCGGCCCTGGTGTAGCAGGAAGTGGTGCTGCAGGCTACGGGCCTCAAAGTTGACAATGTGTAGAAATCGTCCAGCGTGATTACCAACAGAAAATAGAACATGCGGTGACAAAGTAACTTCTGTACATAAGAAGATGGAGATTCAAAGCTTTTCAAAGGACAGACCAAACCGATGGAACTTTAATACCGTTGTACACCTTCCTCTCTTAGAAATACTCCTACGCGCTTCCGCAAAAAAGAAAAAGAAATTCTTTCCTGACTTGGTACATATAGTACCGATGTGATAGTACAGAATCCTTGTTAAAAAGTTTTCAGAAGAGAAAATGTGAAGTTCCTTTGGGGATTATATTCTTACGTTTACTTTTATTCATACGTTATTGACATCAGTTGGACCAGAATCAAGTGTATACGTAGATGTTTTCAAGACTGAGATGTATCTGATATGTTATGCATATCCTTTATATTTTGATTCCATTGAATTCAGCTACAAATAAATGCATTTCAGAAATAATTAGATAGTGTAGTCTTCATTAAAATACCATATTTGAGTATAGATGTCTGTAGCAGTGGACACTAGGAAGTGCCTAAGGAAGAGTACAGAGACAGGACATCATATGCTCCTATAATACCCTGAATCCGACCATCTGCAGCTTTAGCATTTTCTGAATCAGAAGTGGTATCTTATTTTTAACAGTTCTCAGTAGATTTTTATTCAAAAAATTCGCTCCTTTTTTAAGTCCACATAGGCTTTTGGCATCTGCAGTGTACTACAAGAGGAGGTCCTTGCTCAATGCAAGTTAACTATACATTGTGTAAAATGTTTTGGGTTTGTTTTTTTTCAGTTTTCTATCTGTCTTGGGTGCTTGTCTTCTTGTTTTGATAGAAACAATAAACAGTTGCTCTCTGGTCACCTTCTCTCTTCAACTCATGATTTTATACCTTTCTGCAGTCTCATCTTTTCCAAGCTAAAGAATTTAGGTCTATTTGATTTTTCACATTTGTTATTAATCTCTCTTTTTTTATATTTTTTGAGTGCTACTGTATGTTTTTGGAGGTGAGACCAGGAGTTAAACACTTCATTCAGAGAATGTATTCAGGATACAAGAGCAGTCAAAATAATGGTTTTCATGTCATTATGTGTTTCTTTCCTTATAATTCCTGTCATTTATTTCTTTTGCTTTATTAAGGAAGCAGAAAGCAGACAGACTGAGCATTGTTGAATGTTGTTCTGTTGAACATTGAACAAACATTGAAAATTGTTTTAATAGCATTAACTATAGAGATCCCAGTATGTATTTTCTGAGTGTTGACATCTACATCCACTAGATAATTTTATAGGTAAAGACAGGATTTTTTTCTGTGTTTATGTTATGGTTATCTACATTAAATTTCACCTGCCTATGCACTCAGGATTGTGAGGCTGGATGCAGATTCCCTCAGCCAGCTCTATTTTTACTACCCTCAGTAACTTAGTATCAACAGCATACTTCACCACCTTACTGTTTATTTGTTTTCAGATCATTTATCATGAAATAATTACCTTTTATTTCAGTGGTATGTCTGTGCAAAAACACCCTGAGGAAATGTATACGCAATTCATTCCAAAATGTAATGGGAAAATAGTTGTTCTTTAGTAGCATCCCTGTTGCTAACAGTATTGTTCCTAGCATATTCCATTGTAAAAGGCTATGGCTGTGAATAGGCCCCTGTCCTGAGAAGTTTACAATCTAATGATGAACAATTTCAGTACAAGGAAAACTTGGTTTGAGTAGGATAGCATCTATCATAAATTAGAAGAGCATTAACTAAATTTCTCCTTGTGACAGAATAGTTTTAAGAATAAAGAAATACCTTTTCATTTGCTACTGGTACATCCATATTCCTTAAACAAAAAAGAAAAAAGCAAAATAGGAAGTGTTTTATTTAAATTGGAATAAATAAATTAATTTTAGGGTAATGTAATTTTTTTGTCATCCTCCAATTTCACTGACAAAAGAAAATGGATAGTTCAGTGATTTTGCTTGATTCTTAAGGTACCATATGATATAATACCTGCATCTGTTTAACAGTGGCTATTGATACTGTGGTCTCTACGTACCAATAAATGTCTTCAGTTGCTGTTTGGTAAGTTTCTAAATGAAAATTGGGATATAGTATTTCAAAATACTGAATTACTTTTTTCATTGTCTGTTCTCCATTCCAAAACAGAGTAACTAGAAAGAACAGAGAGTATAACCACGACTGTCTTCAATCAAGGCTGTAATCTTGGCATCTTCTTTGGCCTGTTTCTCTCTTTTGACCTACACATCCAGAACATGTCTTACCACATCCACTTGAATATTTCTAAGTTTTAATCATTCCCTTCTGTTTGCACTGCCCATTTTTTTTTTTTTTTTTTTTTGTCAATGCTCTGGCCATTGTGTGTCCTGTAATCTTGGTATGCGCAGGGATCAGCTATGTTCAAAATTGCTGTGTTTTTCACCTCTAAGTACCTTTGTTGTCTTATCTTCTTCAACTACATCAAATGCAAGCATTTGATTCTTCCTTTCTAATTTAATCCTGCGATTCCCATCAGTTTCTCACCATGTGGACAACTTTTGCATCTGTTTAATAACTTTGGACACAGTTGTCCAGCTCTTCGCTTCAGAAAACCATTTTGTGCTTTCACTTGTATCAGCACGGAAAGGTTAATCAAATTCTAGGAAGTTGTCTTTAAAGTTTCTCTTCAAGCCTTCCATACTGTATTCATCAAAGTAATAGTAATTAGATCTAATAATTATTGTATGTAATTGTGCCCTGACTTTAATTCTTGCCTTTTTTACATGGGGAAAGAGATTAACAATACAGTGCCTAACTTGGACACTCACAGGGTAATATTTCAGGAAATTATAAGACACAGCAGTGCTTTCTAGGTTGTCCTTTTTGTGTATTTCTGTGACAAAATTGTCTCAGATACGGTTGATAGCTTTCTCGAGGAATGAACTTTATATTCGCCAAAATGTATCTGTTGTATTTGAGATTCATTTTTAATAATAGACTTAGATGTAATCAAGTTCTTAAAGTATATTTTGAAATTGGAAACAGAAGAAATTTAAACCAGCTATGTGGTTGAAATAGCTTGGCTTTCTAATCATAATCTGGGATCATTTGAGTAGAAATTCTTGTGTATAACTGAAGAATGGGTGAATTGATGCCTTGTTCAGGGAACAATATTCTACTACCTGGCTACTGGTATGGTGTAGAGCGTGTGTGGAAAAAAAAAGGTGAGAACAGAGGACATATCTTGTGTTGGAGCACTGAGTTAATTGCACTTACTGATTTTCTTTCATTCATATCCACGAGGAAGTTGATGTTTGAATACCATGTTTTCCATTATTTCTTATTTGAATACTACAGTTTGAGAAATTAGTTTGTAAATTAATATAAAGACAATTAAGGTGGTGCAGGCAGTAACTGTGTGTACGTCAACTTCGTTACCAGTTTTACATCAGATGTTTGAATAAATAAAGAAATGGCGTTATTACAGCCATATTCAGTAAGCAAAAAAAACCCCACCCAAAACCAAACAAATTTTACACTTCCAGAAAACCCATGCAAGTGTAGTTCACTTAGGGAAATCAATTCGTAACCAAACTTGAATGAACGTTTGGAGAAACACCAGCATTATCTGTTATCTTCCTAAGTTTGTATTGTGGCAAACACTGTGGCTGCTCTGTTTGGTAAACTGTAGAAACATGTACTGCAGCTAGCAGCTAGGACTGCCTGGGTGATCTCAGATTTAGTTGCGTGTAATGTGCTGTCCGTTAAAAGCAGGCTATGATATCAACTGCTAAGATGTTGGTATGTCTTCAGCGCTAAAGGCCTAGAGAGATCTGTGGTGGTTTGTAGGTAACTAGATGTAATGGAAACAAATGACTGAAGGATACCAAGGTGGTGTTACTAAGGGAAGAAAAAACACAGGTAAAAGAAGCTTCTTATGGAAGTGGGTTCACTATGCTTGATGTCAGTGTACTTGCAATAAGGTGTTGCTGATGACTGTGATGATGTCTTTCCCACCCTTAGACATTACATGTCTAAGGGTGGGAAAGAGGTCCAGTTGCATTCCACAAGCAAAGCAGTCAGTTTCAAAGGTAAGTCACAATATTTTGATTTTCAACCTATCACAGCAAAGATAAAGTTACTGCAAATTACGTCTTTTAGTTTAATTTGTCAAAAACAGGCACATGACAAAGAAAACTGGAAAGGAGTAGTGGAAAAAAAATTGCTCCTTGTATGATAAGATGTCTCTAATGGATATAGCACTTGTCAGTTTAAAAAACGTGGGTGATAGCACTAAAAAGATGGAGCTCCTATGATATGCCATTATTAGATGAGATTTACCATTTCTGACGAACAGAAGTAACAGCGCAATGGCAGATTCCAAGCTGTAGCTCAGCAGCCACAAACTTGAACAATCCGTGAGTAGCATAAATATTGTATCAAGCTAGTTAAACACTTTACAAACTGGAAGAACACAAGTCTTTATCTGGTCTCTCGAGTTTTTTCTGGTGACCATATTTTTGGTTTTATGACGAGAAGCAGCAGCGTGCTGACTTCTGATACGGTATCCAAATGCTTCTACTACCATATTTTTTCAAATCTAAGCAATCAGCCTCCTAATCTGAACAAACTTGGACTCTCTTCAAATGGACCAACATCTGCATCTCCTGATAAGCACGTAATGATGTGCACCTCTACAGCTCAAATATATTTTGGTCATATCCTAGCTTTGACTTTAAAGGTAAAATTGTCAATAGGCAACGATTTTTAGTGTTTTGCCAGCAGAATCCATTGATGCTGATGCAGTTTCAATAGTCAGGCCATGTAAAATCTACGTATTCCTTCAAGTAACATTAATAGTGTAACACTTCATATTTGCTTTATGGAAAGTTTTCTTAGAATTGCATAACTTTTTAATACATAATTTTTATGCGATATAGAAGAAGTGAGTGGTTTGGAAATTACCCATTCAAATAAATGAGGATTTCTGTGGCTGAATTTTTTTCCCCAAGGTGTTGTGAATTTGGATGCTTATCTCCTGATAAAAATAAAGATAATGGGCTATTAAGTTCAAGAAATAGCTGTCAAATTCTGTCTTTAAGATATTAGAGAATTGTGTAATTAAATATCGTACTGATTTTTTTACATGAGCTTATTTGGAAAATAGCGGAACAGTTTAATTTTTTTACAATAAAAATGTAGGAACTTGTCAAATGTGAATTTTTTGCCAGATTTCACCTTTCCAAAGGTGATTATTTGAGTATAATATGTCATCCTATGGTATGAGCAAAACTAAAGATTAATCAACAAAACAGAAAACGGGTGACTTTCTTCATCTGTAGCATCTCTGTAAAAAGTGTACTTCATGCTGAATCATGTTTTATTATAAAATCTACAACTTCAGTGAAATAGCATTAAACTCAAGAATGCATACTGATATTTCTATGGCAATTCAGTCTTTAACTTGCTAATTGAAATTTCTATCTTGAATTGAAATAGAGGCATTTTATGGCCTCTGCTCATTAATAGTACTAAAGATTAAATCTAACTTGCTTTTTCAGAGAAGTCTGACTTAATGCATGAGCATCAGACACATAGATATATTCTGAAAAAGATCAAAATTAGTCCATCAGGTCATTTATTGGGAAGGAGAGGGGGGAAAAAAGTGAGCTGAATCATTCAGTCAGCTTCTCACATTTACGTGTCTTTCAGATACCCAATTTACTGACCCCAAATCATTAAGACGGGTCCTTGTTAATTAACATGTATTTAAATTCTGTTAAATTGCTAAAATTACATTAGATTGTCAGCAGGCATAAAACAACCCAGTAAAGAAATTGTGCTGAGTTATACTTCTTCAGGGTCTGGCCTGTGTTTAAGTACATGCTTAAGTATAATCTCAACTATTTTGTTTGGCAGTTTTATTTCATTCAGTTGTGTGTATGAAACCCTTAAAGGCCTTAATGTATTCAGAAGTTCATCATACTTAATGCTTTCTTATGGTAAGTATTGTAAAAGCTTGCGCCTAGAAGAACATAGTATTAACATATTCACTAATTGTTTTGTTTGTAATTAAATAAAACTGAAACCTTTGACTTGAAGTATCAGGCTGCAGATGTCTGAATAATAGTGCTTTGACAGAAAATATGTGGAAATATGTACAATATCTTGCCTCTTGAATACAAAAAAAATATGTTGAATATTAAGCATTCAAAATTATCATAAACTATTCTGTTTCATTATCTTGACTTCTAAAATGTTTGGAGATTAATTTTGTTTTAGCATCCAAAGTAATGATGGTCTAATAAGACAGTCTATGTAAGCAAGTCTCCAGAACAAAACTTTTTTTTTTTTTCTGCGCAAAAGAAGGAGAAATGTAGCAGAATCCTGTAATTGTGACGTAGTAACTACTACTTCTGGAGATTCAACATGAGATGAAAAAAATAGCAAAATTATGCAATTAAGATAATCAGCTTATTATTGTGGAAGTATTTTGTCCTTCGAACCACAGAAGGAATTCATCTGAGTAAAAAAGCAGACAAGAATAAATTGTGGTAGGAGACAGAAATTGTCTGGCTTTAAAATGATAAATTTATGTGGTTTATGTTTGTCCTCTAAAACCTAAGCACGGCACCAGCATTTCTTAGGTTAATTTTATTTTTATTAATTGTTAAGACCAAGTTGTTCATCATACATAATATGAGCCTTATGTGTTGTCCAGGAAGTCATGACACACAGTGAAAAGTGTTCCAATTTCAACCAACTTGGCTCAGTAATCTTTCGTATTTAAGTCTACTTATTTAGCTAAAAGTTACTTTACTTCCTCGTGTAATGCAACAGGACTGTTTAGCATTCATCATCAATACTGCGTACAATTGCAGTAATTTATCGGCCTGCTCTTAGCATCTTAGCTGAAGCTCCCACTCCCTTTCACCATTCGCAGTTTATTGGAAGCAGTACCCATTGCTTGCTTTGGGCTGAAGACAACACACAGCCTGAATTTACCACATCAGAAACTGCACACCAACTAAAGACTTGAAATGCTTTTGTAACTGATGGGTTTGCTGCTTATGTCTCCTCTGTATGGTATAATGATACATCGTGATTATTTACAAACATGGAGGGATTGTATTTAGTTGCCAGAGGCAAACAAATGTAGGTAAAACAGACAGCAGTTTCACAAGGTCGAGTACCAGAAAAGTGGCTTGATCATTTAAATCAGTTATTTTTGTGCTCAAAACTAGTGCTTATTACCTTCAGGCATGATGCTACAGTAAAAGGAAGAAGAACAGTTCGATGTGAAAAAGTATTTAAATATTTCAAAGATGTTAATTTTTGTTAGGCAATATTCTTTATGAGTAAGAATAAATAGCAGCTTTTAGAAAATACTGCTAATGTGCCTGAATTGACTATGTAAGCAAGAATGAGGGTATGCTATGGAAATTTTACAAATGCTGAATCTAGATAATGCAGGTGTATTAACTTCAGTTGATTGAATTTTATGTGCTTATTTATAGCTAAAATGTGTCCAGCATACTGGGGTACAAAGTAATGATGCAGAAACAATCAGTCATGTGCACCTGTTGGATCTTTCTTGCAATGAAAGAATAATAATTGATCAGCAAAAACAAAAACAACACATTTAGAAGGGTTCTTCCGTTGCTTTGGAGTTTTTGTGTTTGAGTTAACAACAATCTGAGAGGAAAGGGCCTTGAAGGAGAGCAAACTGGACACGGCAACAGGTTTTACTAGAGCTGATTAATGAAACCAGAAGTTTACATTATGATATCTTTGCACTTATGCTCAGTTAGTAATAACTAGGTAGCAATGACTGATGCTTAATATAACAAACTCAAACACTGTATCAGTGAAGAACTACGTTTAAGTTTACATTATTAACTGATTTCTTATTTATCATGTACTTGCAATATCATTTATACCATTCCATAATGATTCCTGTTGTGATTGTTTAAATTATGTAAGAGTTTATGGAAACATGGGAAAAAATCTTGAGGGGTTTTTGAGACCTGAAAATCTGCCGAGTTCAACCTTGATGGAATTTTAATTACATTTGGAAGAAATGTTCTATCGATTGCAAGTTACATGAAATGCATGTATCTTATTTTATTATAACTATTAGCGTAACATTGACCATAACATAACTGAGTTACAGAGGTTGTTATTTACTTAGCATGCAAGTAATTTTTTTCAAGAGGAATAGATATTGCATAATAAATTTCACTGATACAGCTATATAAACATAGCGCTGATCTACAACAAACTGCAGTGCTATGTTTACTTGATTATTTGTATTGCTATATTCAAAAGGTCTTCTTTACTAGAATTGGAATGTTTATTAAATGTGAACATTATGCCAATATATTACTAGAGAAAAAAGCATAGTGAACAAACAGTACAATTAGTAAATGAAGTGAACATGTACCCATATTACCTTTTATTATTGTTTACTTGCTTGCTGATTTGTAAAATTTGCTGATTTGTAATCTGTTTCTCTGCAACTGCTGCTAATTACAAAGACTCTAAGATTCATAATAATTACTGCTTAGTACCAATGTGTGCTTGATAATGGTTTGAAAGTTTGTGATTCTTGGCCACTTTGTTTTTTAGTACTTAATTATTGTAAGGTTTATTGCAATGTAGTAGTTTCCTAAATGTGGGTCTCCTAGATGCGTGCAGCCTTTGGAATTTAAAACGTGACACACTGCTTTCATTATCAGATATATAAAAATTACAAAAAAGCTGTGTACCAGGGGGTTAGCCAAGTCCAAAGAAGCTGAGTGACATACTTTAACTGAAGTTGCTTATATCATGTAGTCAACTTGCTGCTGTTAATGCTGAGGCACTTCTATATTAAAAAGCGAACATCAGATGTCAGGTAGTATTGTTAAAGGGTTGGATTTAAACAAGAATTTGCATTCTTCAGTTTTGGCCTTGGTTACTTACTGTGAAGTTACTTAAATCGCCCTATTTGTTAAAATATTACGTACTTGAGATGTTTGCTTTCTTTAATGGTGAAAGTGAGGAATCTATCCTTTAACACGTACCCTTCCCATGATTGATGCATTTTTCGTACAAGTTCTGAAAGGGGCAGAGGGAAGAAGAAAAACAGCATTCCAGTATTAAGGAAATGTTTAGTTAAAATTTTAATGCTTTCTGATACATTAGTGAAAAAAAGATAATATTTTTCCAGACTCAATTTATATACTTTATAGTTTAGGAATGGTTAAAATGTACACAGGGCAGTTATAGTCTTAATTGAAATCCTGGGATGGATCCTATTTGGTTACCTCCCCGGCCAGGTCTCCTACACAAATAGGTCTGTACCAAATCTAACGGTGCAATTAACATATTTCTGAATAGAAAAACGTTGAATTGCTGTAAAATATATAAATCTGGCCTGTAAATTAAAACAACTAAGGAATCTTTAGGTTTTGAGGTGAGAGGCCCAATCTGTACATTGCCCAGCAAAATAAAAGAGCCTTAGAAAGGATAGGCAGGAATGCTGCTTTGGTATATATATTTTTTTTTCTATTGAGGCTTTAGGCAATAATGATCTATAAACAGGATCTTGCTTCTGAGAGGTCTAGCTAAAAGCCTTTGGTTTTATAGCAGATACAGGAATATATTGACTTGGGACATAAATGAAGTAAGTATATAATAGTTTATTTTACTGTATGTAAGGCAACAAGATTCCAGTTGCCTGAGCAGTATGCACAAGTACATTTGTCTTCTGTTTGTGTTAATCTGAAACATAATTAAACTATTTTTATAAATGGACTTGACATTTTGTAAGATGTTTGTGAAGTCAGGCCGTGCTTTCCCAGTTACTCAGAAAGTTAGTCTTAAATGACAAAATGACTTGCAGAAATTTAACTTATGTTAACTTACGTGGACCTTAACTAATAGAATCAGGTACCTTCCATGTATAGTTAATTACTTAAACACTGAACATAGTTCACAAATGCAAATGTGATTTTTTAGACATGGAATGCAAACAGTAAGTTCCAAGAGTCAAAAGCTGTTTCTTCTGGTAAGAAATGTCGTCTGTTTACACTTCCCCACCTTTTTTTCCCCTTTTCCCCTTCCTTTTTTCCTTTGTTCCATATAGTCAGGCTGTGGGACTCTCTAAGCGCTAGCTTTCTTTAACAGCTTCCTTGATGATTAATAGTAAGCTAAACATAAAGTAAGCTTTGTTTGAATTATGCAAGGATTCAATATTGTCTTTATAAGCTGATCTAACTGTTTTAGTTTTTTTACAGCTAAGAGAGTTTTAGCTACTGCTGGTATTTTTAT
Source organism: Vanellus vanellus (assembly GCF_965231255.1). Classification (NCBI taxonomy): domain Eukaryota; kingdom Metazoa; phylum Chordata; class Aves; order Charadriiformes; family Charadriidae; genus Vanellus; species Vanellus vanellus. The sequence goes on along the minus strand of NC_138911.1, from coordinate 13,968,989 downwards.
TCTACTTTGTTTAGGTTCTGCTTAGGGCATTGTTCTTGCCAGTTGTTTTTTAATTGCAGATAATTATTCCCATTGCTTTGGTAGCCCGTATTCCTGGGCAACTTTTTCTTTTTGCCCGCTGAGATCATTAGCACTAGCTTCAGGAATATTTGTTAATTAGGTTTGTGGATTCTTCAGGACCAAGTAGCATCAAAATAGCTTATTATCCCATCAACTCAACTAGAGAATTGAACACCCTGTTTCAGTCAGGATGGGAGAGGGCTGTACTCCAGACAAAGACACAACCCCATACCTGGGACCATCTGATTGCTGAGCAAGACCTTAGTAGCAGGTCAGCTCCATGACCATTGTGGCAATTGGAGAAGTTTGTCAGACCTGCAGCATCACACTATCTGTTTTTGAGAAAGCCCTAACACAGGCTATTACCATATTAGCATGTTCTTAAGGAAAAGATCTCCATGTGATCTAGATCTTCACCTCCCCTCAGTGCTTCACAAGTACTTTGCAAGGCTGCTTTTCTAAGAACTTCTGAGTTACTTGTGCTCCATAAAAGACTGGACTCTTCAGCCTCCCTTCAGTTCCACGTTTGGAACTACCTTGTGTGCTTCTCAAACTATATCCACAAGATCTTTGACCATCTGGTGACCTTTATCAGATTACTGCCCAAAGATTTTTGCCAAAAGTTTGACACTCCAATTATTGAGGGTCATATGTCACCTAGAACAATCCTGCAAGCCTCACTTGATGCAGCAGGGACAGCAGTCTGTGGTTTCACCTCCTCCTTATTTCTTAGGCGATTTTCTTGGCTTCTGTGTTTCCAGGGAGAACAAAACACATCTAAAGAAAGAGATTCTTTAGCATCCATTCCAAAGGAGCTTTACAGACCACAAAGGGGTGTAAGCTGGAACATCATACCAGAAGCAAGGAGAAGTGGTAGGAAATAGCTTACTCTTCTACTGGTTGTTGAGTGAAATTTTGCCCTTTTTTTGAAGTGTAGACATTTTGTGGCTGAGTCTGAGCAACATTCTTATTAGAATGTTCTGATTACCCATTCTTCCAGGTCTTTGTAACACATGCTTGCTTTCTTGGCTAGAAGTTGTCCTTGGGTGACTTGAGATCAGAAGGAGGTATGCTCTCCTCCCCAGAAGTGTAGTATATCATGTATCAGTTGTTTCTGATAGTAATATGCCTGGGTTCTTGAATGAGCTGGAAAACAGATTAGGTAATTTCAAGCAACCCTAGCACAAGCGGGAAGTCCATGACAATGTTCTGGAGATTTTTCTATAACAATGTGGTTAACCAAGACCTATTCTTCCCATAGACATGAATAGGAAATGCTGGCATTTTTACTCCAGAGTGCCTTCCAGACCATTTTGTAATCAACTGTTAAAAGAGACAGATGCATTCATGTCAACCATGCGTGTGTTTTCTAATCTTCAGAGTTGTTTTGAAAGATAAAATAGGATAATGGTGATCGTTCTGATAGCTAAGGATGAACATAAGGCAGATCTGACATCATTTCAACTTTTCTGCTGAACTTCTCTGATCAGCTTCATTATTGAAGTTCATTTTCTTTAAATGCCCAGAAAATTTTTATTTTTGCTTCAGAGAAGTACCCTAATTAATAGAATTAAAAATGAGTCAATTTTATTTGGCCAAGTAGATGTAATTTGCCATGTGATACACACAAAAAACAATTTTCCTTGACTTGGCCTCCTTGTCTGGAATTCTGCTCTATTTCCTAGTTGGTGCTGGGTTCCTCTATCAGCTCAAGCAATTTGGCAGTTGTTTCAGCACTGCACTTCCAGGCTGGTGGCTTCTTTGTTTTTGTTGATACTATAGTAATTGTATCTTGAAGGGTTTATTGATATATATATATATTTTTTTTTTTTTTTATGTACTAGTTTTCAAGTAGGATCTGAATATCACAGTTGTTTCCTCTGTTTCTGAACACTTTTTGAGTGGTCAGAAATGGTACTTGAGCTTTAAAGTGCTTGTGAATGTTCATCACAGGTCCTTCATAACTTCCACTCCTCTTGTAAAGAGGTATGCATTGAGAAAGAAAAAGCATGGAAGAACAACGCCATGCAAAGCTAGATATATATAAAAACTGTTGTCAACTGTTTAAAGAAAAGACCTTAAAATGGTGATATGTATATGCACAGCAGTGCAACTTAAGAAATGGCATTTCCTGAGCTGAGAAACATTCTGTGAAATTCATGTTCACTTAACTTTGTAGAAGTGATCGTATAATGAGTTCATCCCTGGCTAGAAACCAGAGAAAGTTGGTCGATTTGATACCAATGCTCAAAAGTCTCTTAAAGGAGAGGTAAACCATTCCTCAGCAATGAAGTACTGCTGTCATTTTACTTGCATGCTACAGTTGCACAATGCTGTATTATTGAAACCTTTTGTAGAAATACTAATGTGCCTAATAAAGTTGTTATTCTGTCAATTGCTGTTATATTTTTCAATTTCTTTCATTCTTTGTGGATAATCAGATTCGTGCCAAAACCCAGAAGACCATTCACAAATATGTTGCTGCAGGCTGATACCCAGTATCTAGGTTAATCCTTTAAATTCACAAGGCAAATGCTATGATGTGAAATTTGAATATAGACACACATACCCACCAGTTTTCAATAAAAACAGAAATAAACTGTATTTTATATAGTTTCTTAATCTAGTTTAAATTTGACAGTACCGAGTACATGTTCAAGATCACAGTAAAACTATGGCTATGCTGAAGTCAGTGAAAAAAAAAAAATCATTGATAATGATGTAAACACACTGTAACTCAAAACCTGGAATTTAAAACTCAGGTTGAATATATTCTGAAGAAATGTTTAATTAGTCAGACTTGCATTAGAAATATGTATTGATATCACTTCAGTAGAAAGCTACATTATGAGAGGGCAAGCTGTATACCTGAGTGAAGATTGATAATTATTGATAAGGAAGCAGTATCAGGGCATACTTCAAATTACATTGTATATGTGGGTTTTGGATAAGATCCCAAACAAATTAACTTAACGTTTTGCTTTAGTGGTAAGAAGACTATTTTTGCCTGAAACTAAATAATGTGTGCTGAGTATTGTGTAAAGTTAATAGTGAGAATACATAATTTGATAAAGGGAGCATTCTGTTTGAGAGTAGCTTATTTTGCAACTTACACCTATGTAATTTTGCACAATATTAAGAAGAAATATAAATCCATTCATATTCAGTGCTTGCTATGAAACAAGGAGGTACTCAGGGCTTTCTGGTAATTGTATTACCTTAAAACATTTCAAGTTGCATAACAATAAATTGATAGCCTTTTATTACTGGTCACTTTTCAAAATCTTAAGGTATGCATTCAATTTCCAACCTGGAAAATATCTTCCTGTTTTTATTAATTATTATAATACAGTTGAAAGGGTCTATGCAAATGCAAAGATAGTCTTCTGATTTCATGCTCGCTCTCTTCTTTTTTTTTTTTTTTTTTAATTTCCCTATTCCAAGTATGAAGTCTTCCATCGGGTAATAACTTTCGTCTGAAGAATTATTATTCCTATTCATTTAATGATGTGATAAACACAGCTTAAAAATATTTTGGTGCCACAGAATCTGTTGTGAATGAGACATCTGTAGTCACAAATTTATTTGATATATACGTCTTAAAATCAAAAACAGATGTGCAGATGTGTTGACTATATAGTGATATGCTAATAGCTACTGCAGGGATTTTTTAGATACTCACTAGTTAGTTTCAAGGCAGGGTTATATCAAGGCTGTCTGGAATTAATATAGAGCCCTTCAGGCCCATCACTGAATCCTTCCATGCACCAGGCTTAGAAGCCAAGGGTTGTGCCAAATACTCTGGATTTAGAATTATCCTTACATCAATGGAATTTCTTCATAATTTAAGCATGTATGATGCACTGTCTGAGCTCAGTGATCTGTCAGAACGATTGCAGACAATGGACATTACACTGCCAAAAGCTCTCTCACATTTGTCGACAGGCTTAGATTTCTGCTTGCATTGTTGTTAGTTTAGGAATATATGCAATAAAGATGGCAGTGCCAAATAAAATTTGTACTATGAAAACAGGGATATGCATGACAGCAAAGCTGTTAAAATCCATGTAGCAAAATTAGGAGCTTGGCAAACAGTAAAAAAAAAGAAAACCAAAACCAAAACAACTGGCTGATGACAGCAGGACTTTTTAAGACTAAAGTTTACTCGAACATCTATTTTTTTTGTGCATATTAATTCTGCATTGTAGTCTTTCCTAATCAAAAACTGAATCCATGCTAAGAATGGGCTGAGTCACTTTTTGAAAAGTGGGGTCCACAAATACCAGAATTGTTGCCTAAATAGGATCTGACTATTACAGAAAGTTTAACGCTCCCATAGAACTTGAAAATGCCTGTAAAGAGAAGTGTCACAGAAATTCTTAATGTCTTGCCAGGAATAGTAAGTCATTCCTAGGGTCTTCTCTCTCTCGTGTCTTTTCTTTTCTTTTTTTTTTTTTTTTTAAGTACTTAGTTTAATAGCCTCTGGCAAATTTATTTCTGTATATGAATGTATTTCCATTTTTCAAGAAGAAACTTTTGGCAATAATAGATGGGGCAGAAACACATTGTGAACATTTTATTGTGTGATCTACATACAAGTACTCATTGTAAAATATTTATGGAGTATAAATGCATAACTAAGAAGGTAATACTGTGTCTAGCCATTAATTTAATATGATGATAATGTCTGTTGTAAGGAAATGGGATCCATTAGTGGTCTCATGGATTACAAAGGCTTTATCTCTGTATCACTCTATCAGTGATTTCCAACCTTTGCTGACAATTATACTTAATTCTTTCATGGGTAGAAATTTTGAAAAAAATTGTCACTAATATAACTGATATAGTATTTGTTCATGAACTCGTGTATCATTCATAGATGTCTGTCTCAGATGTTACATATCTACTGCTGAGTGTTTTATGACATTTTGGTTTTGATTCAGTTATAGTAAAAAATTCCAACAGTGCAAATCAACAGTAGCGATTAATATATTTGAAACAGTTTATGCAGCTATGTGCACATTGAAATTAATCTTTTATCCTCAGAACCTTAAAATAATAATTGCCATTCTTTTTTATTGAAATAAAAAGCTTAACAAATTTTCATAAAACTCCAATAATATATAATACTCCCATAAGTTCTGATAACAGTTCTTCAGTTATCATTTGATGACTCAGACAATACTATGTACACTGTTTAAATCAGAACTTCTAGGTTAGCAAGCAATTTACAGCTCAAAATATATTTTTCTTGTAGAATTAATCTAATACGGAAACCATTCCTCACTTAGAACAAAGAAATAAATTTCAGGTCCAAGAAATTACTGGCAGTAATATCCATGTGAATGTTTCTCTAAATATATTTTTGTTTTATTCAAACAAGAACTTACAAATAAAAACTATTTCCATGACCAGGATATGGCTTTATTGTGTTGAACCTTGTGCCCCTTGTTTGTTCCAGGATTGGACAAAAAGAACCAGACTCTTCTCTGCAGTTCTCTTTCCACAGGGATTATTTTAGCCTGCTTTCAGCATTGCTGGGTCTTTCCCAGCCAGCTTTGATGATCAGATACGGTTAGTTGCCCTGAAGGCCTGTCCTGAAAAGGGCAAACAATGTCAGTTCACAAAAACTATGGATTTTAAAAAATTAGGAATAGACTTTAAAAATTTGTGTAATTAACATTTTTCATGACAAAATATTCCAGTTTTTTAAATTGGTCAGTAGTTTAAAAATTGTTAAGAAATGCCTTTGGCAACATGAATGCAAGGCTGTTGTAGAGAAAGAAATGTCTGCATCCCTACTGAGAACGTGCAAAAGAATAAGAAAAGAATTTGGCATCATTTATAGAGACAAGTTATTTTTTCCTATTTACAGTACTAAATACAAAAGAATAGATTATTTTTTCTTTGTGAGCACTTCTGAGATCATCTTTAAATGATTCTAAAGAGAAGTATGTACATTATAGCAGCTGTCAAATTTTTGCCCTCAGTCTTAACCTAATTCATGAAAATGTCATCAAATATGACCACTGTTGTACATGAATGCTTACAATTAAGTAGCCTTTTCACCTTATATCTATTAATGAAGTAAATTTATTACCTGCATTAAATCCAAATATGGGCTGTTCACATTGTCGAGAGAGTAAGACAGTTCTCAAAAAAATATAGTCAAAATGTTCAGTCCTGAATGTTTTATGACACCATCCAATTTAATCTAATCTTAAGTAATCTTATTTTGACGAAACCAACCTGTGCACCTGAAGCTGAGATGTTTGTATGTCTGGAATTTGGGTGTTTGGGCCACTATTTAAACCTAGTTTTATTTTAGAGATTAAGATCCAGGTTTGTGGTGTTAAAAGACACAAATCAATGACTTGAGAAGTGTAAGAGGCATTTAATGTAAAGTGATTATCGACCATGGTGACTTGAGACTAAATTAGCTGTAAATGTAGTCAAACTAAATACAGCATGTCAAATTGAAGGGTCTTCTGAAACAAATGTCATTGCCATTTCTGCCCTACAGTATTTGTAGACTACAGTGGACAAGAACACCACCATTTTAAGGTCTCTCTTCTGTCGTTCATTCTCCTGATTATCATTTTTAAGTCTTGTACTCTGTCCAGAAGAAGGTATCCACCTCCTCTCATGTTGGCCTAGATGATTGATCATCAAATGGGCATTCACTATACAATACAAAAAAGGGAGCTAACTGTACAAATTATATTCTTTCTGTCTCAGGATTTTGCTGTCCTTAGTTTCTTACAGTGTCCCACATTTATTTTAAATAGGGACAGCATTGTTATAAAACCCTTGAGAGTTACTTGCCTAATGCAGCTCACTTTTTGTTACCACGTCCTTGCCTATGCTACTTATTCTAGGAGCAGTCTGACTTTTATTTGGCTGGTGAGCTTTACTTCATCCTTCCTCTTTAGCACAAGTAGTACCTTCAAGTCTCCTGAGGCTAGTATTGACCACTTCTTTCCCCCAATAGTAATAGTCAAACTCCCAACAATTGCTAGATATTAAGCAATGGATTTCTTTTTAATTTGAGGGAGATTGAGATTAATTGGTAACACTTTTATTCTTATCTATAAACAGCTGCTTACTGCAGGAAGCTACACTACGTGAGTCATGAAATACAGGCCAAAGAAATTAAAGTAGGGTATTTGAATGTTACAGTAATACGCCCATTCCTACTTGCCCAGCAGTAACAGCGCTGCTATTTGCCAGTAACCACTAGCCCATCTGACAGGAGTGGCTCCGTGATCTCCCTCGGACCTGTCCTTCCCTTCTCCACAGGGATGGAGATGCTGCCGTTGTTTAGTCTGTCTCTTACTCTGGCACAACGGAATTTTCTTGATGCTGCTTCTTTTGCAATCTGCTGTGCCTAGGTAGCATGAAACACACAGTCCCTGGGAGTGTTACCACTGGCTCCAGTGGAGCCAACCTTTTACCAGAAAAACTCCACACAACTACAGGAGTACAGTACACAGCAACACAGTGGTTAACATAGATTGACGGTGAGTGGTATCCCAAAGGCGACTTGGTGGAATGTTGTTTCCTCTAGTGAATCGGCAGCAGAGGAGGCATAATGGCCTTGCCTTTTAGTTCCTGTATATTAATCTCTCCAGAGCAATGCCTGCCATCACTCAGATGTCAGATGCTGTTTATAACTACACTGGAAACATAACATAGAACAAAATAGTATCATTAATTTCTCTTGAGACTGTATATGCATGTTTTAGGTTAGCTATTTTTTCACTGCTGCACTTAGTTTAAACATTGTATCAGCAGCATGGTAAGGTGGCTTGAAAAGTTGTTTTGTCTGTGAATTTGTCCAGTTGCTCTCTGAATACATGACCAAAAGACTGCAGCGTGTTCAGGTGGCAAAAGTTTTCACAGCACAGGTATGACATGCCTCAGGAAGTACCGCCTTGTCTTTACTTGAACCTGCTGCTTTTAACGACACCCAATACCAGTGCTAGAGGACAGAGAGAAGTATTGTCTTTATGCAGCATCTCTGTGCCAGTTGTGATTTAACAAGCATTTGTCACCTTTCCTTGTTTATGTTATTTAGACTGAAGACTTCTACTCCTTACTGTTTGTCTTTATATGAAGCTATTCCATAATTTGAATCATTCTTTCCACTTTTCCCAGTGCCTTTAGTACTGCCACATTGTTTTAAGGTGTGAAACAAGAATCCCAGCCAGTATTCAAGGCTGAATGGTGTCAGATGCAGTATGGGTTTAGTGGCATAGTAACGCTTTACGTTTTGTTCCCCCTCCTAATAATTCCTAACATTTAATTTGGCTGTTACTGAGCATTGGACATGTTTTCATAGAGCTATCAATTGTGTATTCATTTCTCTGAAGTGATCCTGATTATCAGGCTGCCAACTGTGAAACTAAAAGTGAGAAAGTACTATTTTCTCGTAACAGATGTTTTATAAGTAGATTATTTAAATATGAGGATAGTTTTAGTCCTGTAGTTTTTCAGTCCTGTAGTCTTCTGTAGTGTGATTTCTTGATGCAATATGCTGATTGCTGCTTGTCATTCACTTTTTTCTCCACAATTAAATTTGTATTTCTTTAATCCTCTTTTTCTGTTAATTTAAACCTTCTACACACCTATGCAAGCATATCGTAATGCTGGTGTTAGGACTGTTACCAAAGAAAACATTTGATGCACTTTCCTATAGCTTTTAGTATTATAAAATTAATACCTGTGACATGGATAATTGGGATAGTTTTGTAGATATTTGATAATGGTTCAGATATAGCAGTGGCAAAATCAATGTGAAGTTGTGTCCCACGTTGCCACACCGCCGAGTCTCATATCACGGCTTGGAGAAAACAGCAGTTCTCTGACCATCTTGGTCACTCAGCACCGTTTTTTCTGCTATCAATTGCGTCTGTTACCCTAGCCTTTTGTCATGTGGATCTTATCTCCTATGAGCTGTCTCAAACCATCAGATCATTTCCTGCAGGCCACTGTACTACCATTAAATATAGCAAGGGTGACATTTTCTCAGGTGCAGAGGTCAACATAATGCTTATGCATCACTTAATTTTTACTGAAACTGTCACTTAAGGCTTTCATTCAAACCTTCTAAGAACTCTGGATGACTGACAAACCACATCACTAATTTCAGTAACTTTGCCACATTTGGGCAAAATATATGTAAAATGGTTCCTTTCCGATGTGATGCCTTTGTTATCTGAAAAAGAGCTATTTGATTTTGCCTTGTTCATTCTTTTCTCTCATATTGTATTTAAATATTATACTTTTAGTTCAGATACATCAGTGGGGAATAGGTTGGGTGCTTTTTCACACCAATGCACTGAGATGTCATCAGAAATACATGACAAACCCACTGGCTTTAGCCCTGCCTAGAGAGGGCTCATACTGAGCCTGAAGGGCAAGCAGGAGCATGCAGAAGGAACTGAATGACTTCCTTCCACTGTGAGCATTTCCCCTTTCTAGAGATTATTCCTGCCTCTTGTGCTGCTGCCTTGGAAATATGGTAACCGTTATGCTGCCTGGAGCACTGGAGAGCAGCTGGAACTCCATTCCATGTCACCCTTCCTGCTGTCACATGACCTAAATCGGTTTGCTTTAGGATAAATTTTTAATAGCTGGACATCTGGTTAGTTTGGTTTTGAATATATTTGTCTACCCATGTAACAAAAGCAAAAAGATTACTCAGGGAAATAATTAAGTTGTTATTTAATAAACCTATACAATACTTCATATAGCTTCCAAAAGGTCTTTATACAGCTTTTACCATTTTTCTATGTGAAATTTTACAAATCCTGCCTTTTTATCACTAAAATCATGGTTCCTAACATTATTTCCTGTATGTATACAGAACAATAGAGAGTCTTGGCATAGGGTAGTGTTCTATCAAAACTAACACGCTTTTGCCAAAAGAGAGGAAATATCTGTCTATTGTTCTGTTACTGTAGGTGGAGAAAACAGATCTTTAGGGAGTCCCTTATTGCTGTGGGAAGTTATTACAGAATAGCATTATACCAGAGACTATGGGAATATTTACTGAAAGTTCAGTGAAACTTGAAAGCTGTTCAGCTCACTTAATAAAATGTTTATATATCCTGTTTCAGTGCACACCAAACAATATTGAAGAAAGGAAGTTATTTCAGATCAAATTAGGTTTTATTAATCAGAAATCTTAAAAATAACAAAACAAGTTAGATAATTTAAATTAGTCTGTTTAGGTTACACCCCACCTCCCCCCACCTCCCACCCCCAGACAACACTGTAGCCCTCTAGGGAAAAATAGAAAATTCTCCAGTGGTAAGAGAAACGCGTGAATGATCCTGCAATAATCAAAAGGTGTTAGAATACTGGTTTGACTTTAATGACTGTGACTTCAGAAACTGTATGCTTGTTTGAAAAATTAAAACACATCAATACAGTATTAACTGATTCTCTTTTGTTTTAATGCCTGAGTCATGCAATCCTATACAAGAGTTCTCATAGTAATTTTTAACTCACTTCAGTTACAACTATATAAAAATATTTTACATTGCACAAAATAAGAGCTCCAGTAAACAATTCATTTTTATTAAGCTCTTGTAGTTTTTTATCTTTGAGAGCAAAAAGACCCATTTAGAAATTTAATCACATTTTAGCTGTAATTAAGACATAGTAATATTTCTTTACTATAATTCATAACAGTGCTTCTCATTTAGCTTTATATAATTTCAGAGACTTCCCGTACCCTATTTTTTTCCAAACAGAAATATAAGAGGATTTCCAGTCTGCTACATCTGATTAACAGTGGCTGCTGTTTTACTCCTACCAAACTGTCTTCATTTGGTTTTTTACCTTGAGCTGTTTAAGCTTATAACTTTTACTAGCCTGGACGCTGTACGAAAACTTAACTGCAGTTTTGGGAAGCACACCAATTCATAAACGGCATGCTTGTGATAAAAGGGCAATGACTGAAATACAGCTTTAAAACCTTCTTCTAGTAGTTTTAGAAGAGATAGGATTGGACTCTGTAGCCTCCTGAAGCAAGAGGTCCCATTCGTATCCTCGCTGTGCGCCCAAGAATGGTGCGGCACATGCCCACTACAGACAGTCCTTTCACAACAGCAATGGAGTTTGCCTCAGTGGAAAAATAAGTGAGGGGGGAAACAGAACAAACCTAATACTGATGGTTCTACAGTATCATTCTTCATGCCTGTGTGCATCTGTGCACTAAATCACCATTCAGAGAACAAATTTTCACAGCTGTTTTAGAGGTAGCTTTTGTGAAGTTGACAGTGGTGGGTTTTTTTCCAATCAGTTTTTAAAGAGTAACTGTGATTGGATTTATCCATACATACTCCTATCCATAGCCAAGGTTTTGATGTAACGTAAAACATACTTGTAACAGTGGCTGTAACAATTGTGTTTGTTCCCATGCTCTTCATATCCTGTGAATACGAAGAACAAAGAGGAGTTTTTCTCAAAGCACAAAGAAAAGGCAAGCAATAGCACATGCATCCTATTTTACGTCAGTGCCTTTATCTTCAGCAGTTTTAAAATTCCTACAGCTTTTTCAAAACCAGTAAAATGGCTACGGTTGATATTTAGTAAGAAAAACTGAATTTCAAATTACCCAATGCAAGTTTTCCTCAAGTAATGAAATTTTTGTACTGCACACGGGAATCAACGTTAAGAGACACGCTTCATTGTCTTAAGTAAGAGATACCGAACAGTAGGAAAAACGCAGGCGGAGCAGGCTGAAGAAAGCCATTCAGGACCTTTCGCCCAGAGGAGCTGCCGGGGTTTTGTAAATTGTGAGGTGACGATGCCATAAAACGAGAGCTGGTCCGCGTCCACCGCGCCTGAGGGCGCCCGGCGCGCTGTAGCGGCGGCCGCCCGTTACGCCAATGGCCGTTACGCCAACGGCCGCCCAACGGTCCCTGAGGCACCGCGCATGCGCCGGCGGGGCAGGACCCGCGCGCGTCGCCGGGCCTAGGGGGCGGGGCGGGGCGGGGCGGGGCGGGGCGAGCCTCTGTGCGCTCGATCGATGAGTCGACGTGCGACTAGCGCTGCTTGGCCGCTTCCAGTCCAGAGCGATCGCTGAGGGAGCGGTCCCCCCTCGCTGCCCCGGAGCCCACGCCGCCGTCGGGGGAAGGAGGATGGTGAGGGGCGGCCGGGCCGGGGCAGGGCACCCCCGCGCCCTCTGCCCGGGCTGCCGAGCGAGCTCGGGGGGAAGGGGGAGGGCGAGAAGGAGGGAGCAGGGCCGTGAGTAAGCAGTTCCCGGGCCATGCGGGGCCGGGCTCGCCGCGGGCCGGGGCCGGGCCCTGGGCCTCGCTGCCGGGGCTTGGGACTCCCCGGGGAAGGGGGCGGCCGCGCTCTCCTCGGCGGGGCCCGGGCAGGGAGGGGGGCGCAGCGGCGGCGGTGGAGGCCGACCCCTTCGGCCCGGCCCGGCGCGGCGTGACGCTGCAGACAGGTGGGTCACGGCTGCCCCCGAAACGGGCGGAGCGGCGGCGTCAGCCCCGGCGGGGGCTCGGCGGGGCTTCCCGGCACCGGCGGCGGGACCTCGCCGTGCTGCTCTCCGCGCTTTACCTCCTCGCGTCGGGGGCGGAGGCAGCGGGATCGCTGCTCGGTGACTTCGGGCTGTGCTGCCCGTTGAGTGTGTGCGCTTTCTCCGGCCTGAGAAGAGATTTGACCGGAGAACGGCCCCCTGTTTCAGGCCTGGGACCGAACGCTTCACGTAAAAAGCGTTGTAAAGAGAACGACCAGAACGTCACTCGAGAATGCTCTTTCTGCCTGCTGATTAGTTACACTAATGGGTTTTATTTTGTTCGTTTTAGTTTCGCAACCAGTATGACAATGATGTCACAGTTTGGAGCCCTCAGGTAAAATCTGTATAAGCTTGCAGACTGGCTTTTTACTTGCTTTTTGGTTTTCCTTTGCTCTTGCAGCAGCGGTGTTGTAGTAGCATAGATTGTATTCAGGTGCCTGAAGCTCACTGCAGGCTGCTCCCGTGTTTTGCAGGCTGCCGCTTTCTGGAAGGCCACTGGCGCATCTTCTGGTGTGTGAACCTGGATGATGCTTAGGTGGGCCTGGTCACCTCACAGTCCTTCAGGCAGTTGTTTTCTGAATGGACCTGTGAGGTACGAAATAGACGCGATCATTGCAGGGGGGTTGGGCTAGATGATCTTTAAAGGTCCCTTCCAACCCAAACCATTCTACGATTCGATGAACAATTTGCAGACCTATAATAAAAAGGTATGAAAAAGCATGAAACTGAGCTTAAATCTCCCCAGTGTTAGGCTACTGCCAGGTCATTCTCTCTCTTATTCACTAGCTAATATTGGAAAGGAACTATTTAATTTACATTTGGAAAGAACTTTGGGGTTTTTTAAATTTTAAATTTAAAATTAAATAAATACAGAGCTTTACTGTATTCAAATTGTTCAGAATAAAATCAAATTATTAAAAGTTAGCATTTAGTGCTTAAGTGAGAATATGCTGACTTCTTCGAGTATGACATAACAGCACCTATTTCTCTTTTTGTCCACACAGTTTTTACGGACTTTTAAGCCCCTATTTGAATGACTGTACCCATATGGTAACCTGAGATACTGATTTGTCTAGTATCAATTCACAGATCTTACTTTTCTAAATTGAAATGGTCACAAACATCTATGTTCAATAAATTCCATTTATAAAGCTTATAATTATAACACCGAGAGCTAGAATATGTAAGTAGTTAAATGCCATATCATTTTGTAACTCAGTTTACATTGTGCTTCAATTATGAAGTTTGTGCAGCTGTGTGTCCCTAGTTTCCCATGCTGTAAAATATTAAGGAGGCTTCATGTTATCTCTGTACTTAAGATTATATTGAGATTTACCCTTGAATTTGAAATGTTGATACCTCTGAATCAGATTCGCATTGAGTATTATTAATAAAAATGTACATTGTGTGTTCTAAAACTTAAACGGGTTGAGTTGACTTCAAAATAAATATTCTAGAATTTTAAAAGCAAGTGTCAGTTCAAGTGTTTAATATTGCCTCTTCTCTCGGTATGGTCATTTTAAGGTAGTATACTTATGGAAAATCAGTGTCTGGAAAGTTTACTTATTCTAGATTTAGCAAAACTAAAGATTTATTCTAAATGCAAACATCAAATTGTATTGGTGTAAAGTTAACATATCATTAGTTTGTGGGTTTGTATTACTACTGAAAATCTTCATGGTGTAGTAGTATCATTTAAAAGATTATATCATTTAAAAGATATATTTTTCAACATACATTGTAGCAGCAAGTTTTGTAATTTCTACCCAGTATGAAGACAACCTTGAATATTTGAATCTTAGTCAATACCGGGATAGCTGTAGATGGCTTTGAATTGTTTTCATCCTTCTTAATGGCTGTGTTTCTATGGCAGATTCACTATCAGGAACTTTAATTTTCCGTTTTTTAATCTATCTGCTACTTTAAAAATTACTTTTAAAACTATAAAATTCTCTTGAGACTTCTAATAGATATTGTGAAGTCATCAACAACACTAATTTCTATTTTTTTATATAAATTGCCTTGAAAATATAAATAGTGTTGATGTCTTTTTTTATAAAAGACATTTAAAATTGCTGTTGTGCTGCAATTACTGCTCCATACACTCCTGTAGGTGAGCCAGTGATATGACACCATAATAATTCTTGGCATTGTTAATACAGGAGCAAAGGATAATCATATTTTATTGGGGGGGGAGGATATTTTCAAATATTGTTTAAAAGAAAAGGAAATATGAGATTAAAGGCTAGAAGGGGTTTCATGCTTTTATAGCCTTTCAAGTCATTCATGAAAGTTGATAAATACATGTTGGAGAGGTCACAGTGATTCCATACTGCTCTCGGGCAGGACATATCCTATGTTATTGAAATTCCATTTATAACTTGGTGGATGAAATGGAACATTAGGGTATTTTAAGCACCTAGTGGACCTCCAGACAAATCAAATCAAAAACCTTTTACCAAAAAAAAAAAAGTAATAATACTTTACGAGCAATGGAACTAACAGAAGGTGATTTCCTGTAGATTATCCCCAGTACATTCCACTATAATAGCTACTACATTCCACTACATCACAACTGGTAGGAGGCAACTGTGTGCTGCAGTTATTAATTCCAGTACTTGCACAGTAGCAGCGAACATGCTATTTGACATAGGCAGCCAACTACAGTGCAGAAAAATAGCTACTTTGCCCTCAGTGATTGCAATAAAAGGATGTCGTCTCATATTTCTGCAAAGCTCCTGGCCGCCTTTGCAGAGCTTCTGGGGACTGAATTGTCTTTGAGACCTCTACTCCTCTTTCAGACTTTACCGCAGTTGACTAATAACTTGTTCAGAAGTTATTGGGGAATGGATGGTGAGACACAACAATTGCATAAGACTCATTTCTTCAGAAAACTCGATTAAAAGTTCAGCATCCAACTTCAGTTGGAAGTTCCATCTTTGAATCACATTGGGTCAAATACTGATTCCTCTGAAGACAGTGACAAAAGTCTTGCAATTCTAATAACGTCAGGATTATTTGCCTTTTCTTTTTAGCTTTCCTGTTTCTTTGTACGCAGTAGCGAGTGGCTCAGAGACGGTCAGATTTATGTAGGGTAATGGTGAGGCGTTTGCGAAAGATAATTGAGGAAGTCTATTGGTTGTAGGTTTAAACTGTGTTATGCAGTCAGTGTGCCTGTTGGAGTGAGGGAATCAAAGGTCTGAAAATCAAGAACCATTGAAAATTGATGCAGAGGATTGATTTTGGAATTATTACTTTTGATTTTATTCTGTAGGGCCGAATTCATCAAATAGAATATGCCATGGAAGCTGTGAAACAAGGCTCAGCTACTGTGGGGCTGAAATCGAAAACGCATGCTGTTCTGGTTGCTCTAAAGGTAACTACAAAACAGTGCTCTTGGGACAATAGTGTTAGTAGAAAAGTTTTGGTTTGAGAAACTAGTTTTGCGAAGTCTGAACTTCTATGTGTAATGTAAATGCAATCAACAGTTTCCTGTTGCTTGAGTACCAGTATAGAGCTATAAATATTTTCAGTACCTGTGCAAAGCAGATTTTCGCAAAATGCTGAAAGAAATGAATGAAAGATTTTTTTTCCATTTAGAAGGTGTGTTCCTCTTTTTTTTTTTTTTAATTAGTTATTAAGTAGTAAAACTATTTATTTCTTTTCACAAAGCTTGAGTGAGTGTCTGTTCTTTCTATTTGACAGTCTCCGAATGAAGTGGAATTAGGTTGTTCTTGTCTTCTGTTGCAAGTTTATAAATTTTTAAATCTTTTTTATTGTTTCATGGTCATATTTAGTTCTTGCTATAAATGTTAGCAGATTTCTCCACAGCACTTGGCAAACTGTTCAGTCTGCCTCATAGCTTTTTCCTTTTATGCATAGAGAGCACAGTCTGAGCTGGCGGCTCATCAGAAAAAAATCCTGTACGTTGACAACCATATTGGTATCTCAATTGCTGGACTTACTGCTGATGCAAGACTCTTGTGGTGAGTATCTCAGTTGTTGACATACACAGTTCTGCAATAATGAGGGAAAGTTCAGTTGTAGACGATTGCGAATGAAATTTTATGGTCAGCTAAGGATTAGTCTTGAGTTACTGCTCTGTTGTACTCTGCCAAAGACCTCAGTGTGAAATTCTGGCAGATTTTTAACTAGCTGGCAGAAATCTCATTTGTTTGGCCCAAAATTTTGCTCTTTGGTTTTGTTACCAGTAAGACAGTCCTGTCTGGTTTCCTCAGTGTGATGGGGTTTCCAAGGAGTCTGAGAAAGTGCATCACTTATTTCCCTTTAGCAGCTGCTTCTGTGTACACACGTTTAAGAAAGTTACTAAATACATACACTGCTGTATGTGTCGGTTTCGGGGGGGGCTTGCTTTTTACCTGCTGGCGACACAATTTCATCAGATAAGGCAAATGTACGTGAAAGGAGGAGTGTTCCTCAGTTTGATAGGAAAGGACACGGAAGGCATATGAAGAATTTCTAAAATAAACTTTTAATTGCTGTAATGTTACAAAAAAATGTTACCTGTGGCTTTTTTCCAGATGATCTGTCTGTTGCCTGCACGAACTTCTACCTTTTTTGCATTTGTATAGCTGAAAAACAATAGTACTCATTCAAACCTGTGGTCAGCTTTCTAAATAACAATTATAGATCATGACAAAATGACATTATGTAATGCCTTTGACCTTTTTTTCTCAACAAGCAGAGCTGAGACAAAAATACACTTACCTTAACAGACAAATATTGAGGCAAAAACTCATAGTGACTTTCATCTATGTATTGGTTTGATTTTTTTCCATCTGTTTTCTTTTCTTTTTTCCTCCTAGCAATTTCATGCGTCAGGAGTGTCTCGATTCTAGATTTGTGTTTGATAGACCTCTTCCAGTTTCTCGCCTAGTGTCACTAATTGGAAGCAGTATCCTTTTTTTTTTTTTTTTTTTTACACTTCTATAGCTTTTTACTTGTCCATAAAATGATTTTCATATATCACAGCTTAAAAGTCATATTAAATTGAAAAAGTTAATTCAAAGATAATTTTTCTTTATTCATGTTACTTGTGTATCCTTTCAGAGAATATCCCATAATATGCACTGATTTGGTAGAGAAGCAATAAAGTACCATGTGACACTGTTTTTCCGTGACACAGCCCCATGCCTTTGGAGGTGGGGGAGGAAAGATGACGGCACTGCTCAAAATATGACCGTTTACTGGATTGCAGCTGCTCACTCAGATACTTTTTTCTGTGGCAACTTCTGTCTCTGCATGGAACGTAGCAGAGGCCTTTTATTCTGTCCAGCGCCTAGGAAAAGTTAAAGAGATAAGAAATTAAATGAGGCTGTGCAGTGTTAAGTGAACTGTTTGTATTACTTGGTTGAATGCACCACCCAGTTATTTCAGGAAAGCTAATTGTTAAAATTTTCTTTCGGTGGAAAAGAAGTTGGTGTTCCAAATAAGTCCTGAGATCTGTTGTTTGTTTGTTTGTTTTTTTTTAACATAGTCTTCACTCCTGCAAAAAGGTTTGCAAAGACTGTGTAACGATTTTGGTGCATCCCTGCTTGGCTTAGGAAAATGTTTTGGGTAATTAACATGTTGTTTTGAGACTGTTTCCTTAGCTTACTTAAGAAACCCAGATACCAACGCAGCGTTATGGCAGAAGACCGTATGGTGTAGGACTGCTCATTGCAGGTTATGATGTAAGTAAGCTGCGCTAGGTCCTGTTGATCTAAAAGAAAATGTGCTTAATGCCATATTTTACAACAAATAATGTCAAGAGGGGAAGATGGAAGAAGCAGATTCATCAAAATTCTCTGAATAAGGAAGTAATTTTCTGTATCTTACCCTAAAACATAAATTTTAAAAATGTCAATTAATAGCTCTTCCTACCTACACTTATGAGGTGTACGTTTACAAAAGCGAAAACTGAATTATTTTAAGGTGAAAAATGAGATACTGCGAAAACTCAATTTGTTTGTGTTTTAAGGGATCAAAATGTTGATCCCACAATGACAGTAATTATTTTACTATTGATTATGGAGTTTTACAAACTATTACTTTGAATAATTTCTATAAAAAATGCATGTGGCAATCATCACTGGCCTCTCTCACTTGTTTAGCAACAGCAACAGCTTAATGCAGCACACGGAATCTCTGCCCTCGAGATTTTTGATACGAGAATGGTTGAAGGAAACCGTTGTCTTGCCCGAAATGTTGCATGGCATAGTTCAGTCTACAGCAGGTTTTTACTTTTGTGCAGATAAGACGGAACATGTGTAAAATACCTACTGTGAGCTGTGAAGTAGGAAGCATATGTAAGCACAGTACAGTTTATGGAACAGAGACAGAAGCATTTTTGGTGCCAGCTATCCTGCCCAAATAAAAACTGCGTTTTAGTAAACAAAGCATAAAGATTTTTTTTTTTTTGTAGATTATTGCTTTTTTTTTTTTATATAGTAGCTTTGAAGGAATTGGTAAGCACAGTGATACGATAAGCAATATAAAATATATGTATGTGCATACATATAAGCTATGTGATGTACCTTGAAGCAAAACTGTTTTAGAAAAAAATCTCATGTTCCCACAGCAGACTTGGTATGAATATATACGTTTGTTTGACGTTCGGTGGGGGTTTTTTTCCTCTCTTTGTAGGATATGGGTCCTCACATCTTCCAGACTTGTCCCTCTGCAAACTATTTTGACTGCAAAGCAATGTCCATTGGTGCTCGTTCACAGTCAGCGCGAACTTATTTGGAGAGACACATGACTGAATTTACTGACTGTGAGTAATGAAACCTTGTCTGTCTAATGGCATTTGTCAATAATGCAGTTTGTTTTCTGCTACTCTTCTGTTCTTTTGCATTTAGTAACACGGGAAGATAAATTTTGGGACCCAAGTTTGGCATAAGTGTCAATCTGCATGAAGACAAAATTGTAGAGAAAAGGATACAAACCCGCATGTCTAACATCTGGATGCTTGTTACATCTAATGAAAAGAGAAGTTGTGCTCAGAAAAGCAGAGGGGAAAAAAAGTAAAAGGCTTCTACCCTGTTTAACCTGGGGAAAGAACAATTCTTTCTGTATCAGAGCAGGGATAGTATATCTGGGCAAGGATTTAGGTAGTGCATTTAAAATGATGGATTTATTTTTATATGAAACGGTGACGAGGAGGCAACTGAATGGTTGCTTGGGGAAAAAATAGTGTGATTATCACTGTACTGGAGGCGAGGCAGGTGCCAAAACCAGACACGTTTGACCACAAATGTAGGGAAGGGATGGTTTCTCAAGGTATACTTTTATAACCAACTCTGTGGTTGGTACCAGACGTACCTAAGGTAAGGAGAGGAGTTCTGGAAATCAGGTTCGTTTTCTAGTTGTCAACTGGGAACGGGAAGAAGAGGAAACGAGTGTCTAGAGATAATAACGTACATTTTGTAAACTTCTTTCTGATTTCATTTGAAGGTAATCTTAATGAGCTCGTTAAACATGGACTGCGTGCCCTGAGAGAGACTCTTCCTGCTGAACAGGATCTGACCACCAAGGTAAATACTAGGTTTTCTTAACCAGAAATGTTACTGCCACTGTTATTAGAAATCACTGTGACAAAATTCATGTGAAGTATGGCTGGCACTGGAATTTGGAAGCTGAATACTGGTAGATACCATCATCTTCATTTCACGTCACCTTTTTATCTACAGTTTCCTTAATTACCTCAGATGTCATTTTCTCCATAAAAATTACACTTTCTCTAAATAATACCTTGTTTCCCTGGTTGCTTCATTCCATTTTAAACTTTGATCAGTGTTTGAGATACATTACATGCAACTAGAATCGCAACTCTGCAACGTAAGCACAGTCGGTACTCTACCTGGGAGGTGAGGGAAGGGAACGTACAAACAGTTGATTGAGTATCCAGCATCAAAAAGTTGCAGAAACCTCTGACAATGAATTGAGGAACTGTTGAACAAGAAAATTCTAAGGATGCCCATTAGTTGGTGTTCTGCTTGTGGCTTATCTGCCCTCTTCCATATATAATTTTTTTTTTTTTATTCTTAGCCCTCCCTTGTTTTTTAGAACTCTTAAAATAATGAAAATGGAAAGTAAGATTGAAATAAGTGGGTTTGAAAAATCATGTATGTTATTAAAAAGAAAGAAATCCTTGAAAAGCAGTTTTACTTACAAGATTTTGAAACATAACAGCTTTTGTAGGGAGTAAATCTGCCTCCCTTTCCTTTTCTAGTACAGTCTACCAAAGAGGGCGTCTCTCAGAACTTCCTTTTTTCCTTAAGCAGACACAAAGAGCACAATGGGTCTGTTTATCACGGGGAGAAACGTTCATCTGTTTCACAGGCAAAAGCAGTAAAGCCACAGTTATTTCCAGAAAAACGCTTCTCACTTCTTTCAAAACTTTGCTTAACAGAATGTTTCCATTGGAATTGTTGGCAAAGACATGGAGTTTACCATCTATGATGATGATGACGTAGCACCATTCCTAGAAGGTCTGGAGGAGAGACCGCAGAGAAAGGTATGCGGTTTAGATATAAATAAATGGGCTTTGTTGAAAAACATTTTGTGATATGTGATCTATCACACTTGTGTTTACGACACTAAACACTCTCTACTATTATCAGAGTTTTAGGAATGTGATTTTAAAATCTGAATCTGAGCTAGAGACTAAGATGCTCATTAAATAGATTTATGCTGAATTGGTGAGGGCCTTTCCAAATTCATCTTCTTTCCTCATCTGTGATCAAGTACTGTTTTTTTTGTTGGTGTTTTTCTTTTTTTTTTTTTGCGACAAAAGTGGCTACATATATTTCTCATGCCTGCCCCAAGATGCATCCTTAGTCTCCTAATGACCAGCTCTGTCCTGCTCCCTGCTTAATTTGGATAACGCTACTTTTCAAGCTATTTGCTGACATGAGCTGTGTTGATGCACTCATGATGCTCAATCCAGGATGAAGCTGATTTGTCAAGTGTTGTTTTCTGCCCTTCTGTAATAGATATTTTTTTCTCTCTTTAAGCCTGCTCCACCTGCTGATGAACCTGCAGAAAAGGCAGAGGAGCCCATGGAGCACTAGTTGGTGGATGAGTTCCTCTGGGTTAACGTATGTCTAATTATACAGGAACATTTATCCATTTGCTGGTAACTTTATCCTCACCTGTATGCGTTTTCTGCTGATACATTCTGAGGGTTACTCTAAAAGAAAGAAACCAACCCACCTATCCTTAAAAGGTAGACAGGAGGTCATAATTGGGTGTATTTTCTTTGACAAGAAAGGTGTAATCATTTTCAAAATAGTAAATGATACTCTTTTTTTAATGAAATGCATACTGTCTTTAACTTGTAAGGACAAGTGGAAATAAATCACTTTCTTGGAATCTGCTGTGGGTTTGTTTTTTTTAATCTGAACAAACGACGATTCAAGTACTTCTGTCATATCAGGGTGCCATCGTGTGTTTGACCATTTGTCGGAGTGAGCATTTACTTACTGTGTATAAATGTGATGCTCTTGAGAACTGTTGAACTGAGGGGACTTTGAAATGCTTACAAAAAATACAAAATAGTTGTGGAACAAAGAGGATGCAGCGTGTTTCCCGGCGTTGTCTTCTCCTTGTCTCAAACTCAACTTGAAAAGACATTTCTGGTTATGAGTATTCACCAGAAACATTGTTGGCTGAATAAGCGTGTTATTTTTTGAGTTTTCTCTGCTTTAGTAAACCCCAGCTCATGTGGAACCAAAATAAAGCGCTTTATTCCTTTGGAGCCATCAGCCAGCCGTGGGGTAGCAAAGGGCTTGTAGCTCACTAACGGCCTAAATTGAAGTAACGAGGGAGGCACATGAAACTCCCATTATAACTCTCGTCCCTGGAGCAACAGTTGCTGCGTCGCCGCCGAATGAACAGGTTTTTGTCCTCTGCCGCTTGTTCTGTGCGGTCTGAGCGAGGGGTACCCTGTGCCCCTTCGGAGTCAGGACAAACGCCACAAAATCTGGGACTCACAGCGACTTCGTTAGGGCCGCCTGGCAGGGAAGCACAGTGAGTCGGTGCTTCCAGAGTACAAAACGGGGGTGATGCTGTATTTTACGCAAAAATTTGGCATTATATTTTTTTTTTCATTTTCCATGTTGGATCACTCTATTAAATTATTCTCACCATTGAATGCATTGAAAAGGGTCAAACCCAAGTATTTTGGGGTGGACTCACAAAGGGGCTTGACACACTGCTCAATGTACTTTAAAAAAAGACACTAAAAACTTGCATCTTGTCATTATTAATCAATAAAGCCTGTTCTGAACAGGCTTTAAATGCTGTGTTGAATCCATTTAAATAGTTCAGTCACAAAAACATTAACAAAATGATAATGTCAGCGCTGTGGCTTTGTTTTTAAGAACGGGACAAAGCTGCTTTTAATTTTTTTATTTATTCTAGTATTCTTTCAAAAAATATTTTTCTATTATTATTTTTTACCATTGCTTTTCTTTTATTTTTTTCCCCATTTGTTTTTCTATTTTTTCTCCCTATTTGTTTTCCCTGTTTATTTCCCATTTTTCCCCATTTTTTAATTTTTTTATTTTTTCCCCGTTTTTATTTCCGCACCCTATTTTTTCCCTTTTATTTTTTTATTCCCCCATTTATTTTTCTATTTTTTTCTCCCTATTTCTCTTCCCTATTTTTTCCCCTCCACTTGTTTTTTCCCTTCTTATTTTTCACTTTTATTTCCCCCCTGTTTTTTTCTCCCCCTATTTATTTTTTTCCCTCCTATTTTTTTTTCTTTTTTTTTTTTTTCTTTGTCTGGTTTTGTTTGTTTTGGGGGTTTGTTGGGGTGTGTGTATTGTGTGTCGTATCGTCCTCCGTTCCCCCCCTCCCCCTTTGCTATTTTGACGGAAGACATCCCCAGGATCACCGAGCCCACGCCTGCGCGGGCAAAACCCACTTCGCAGCAGCGCTGACGCTGTCTCTCACGGGGCCGTGACGTCAGAGGCGGAAGCCCCGCCTCCCGCCCTCGTGGCGATCCGGCGCTCCCTTTTCCCCCGCCCGCACGGCTACGCGAAAGGGGCGGGGCCGCCTCCGGCGGCCCCGCCCCTTTCGCGTAGCCGTGCGGGCGAGAGGCGTGTCCCGCCCGGGCCGCCGTACTATCGATGTGGCCGGGGGAGGGCGCGGCTCCACGTCAGCCATTGCCGGAGCGGGATCGCCGCGGGCAGAGCTCCGCACCGGGCCCGACTCCACCGCACCGGGCCGTCGCCCCGCCGGGTACGGAGCCTTGCGCCTGGGGAGCGGCGGCCTACGCCGGGGCCGGGGAAAAGGCGTTAGGGCGGGGTTGGGCCGCGGAGGTGCCGCCGCTCCGATGGGGCCCGCAGGCCCGAGGCCTCACGGCCCCGCCGGCCCCCTCCGGGCAGCCCCCGGCATCGCTGACGGGGGTTAACGGGCCTGTGCGGGGGGCTCAGGGCCGCTCCGCGGTTTTGGGAGCCGTTGCGGTGTGGTTTGCCGGAGCGGTGCTGCGGGTCTGAGTTTACTCAGGGGAACGGCAGGCGAACGGTGGGTGGCGTCGGGATATTTTAAGTTATAACTCGTAGCTAAAAACTGGAAAGCGACTTTTTACAAGGGCGTGTAGTGATAGGACGAGGGGAAATGGCTTTTAACTGGAAGAGGGTGGATTTAGATTAGATATTAGGAAGAAATATTTTGCTCTGAGGCTTGTGAGGCACTGGAACAGGTTGCCCAGAGAAGCTGTGGATGCCCCATCCCTGGAGGTGTTCAAGGCCTGGCTGGATGTGGCCTTGGGCAGCCTGGTCTAGTGGGAAGTGTCCCTGCCCATAACAGGGGGGGTTGGAACTCGATGATCTTCAAGGTCCCTTCCAACCTAAACCATTCTATGACTCTAAATGACAGGCGTTTTGAGCAAAAAGTAGTCACCGGGAAAATTAAGAGAGAAATCTCCCTAAACTGTCTATAAGTTTACTTGGGGGATTTCAGATAAGCATTTTTACATATGTATTGTAGGTCATGCATCACCAAAGCAATGCTTGCCCAGGGTTTTTGCCGTAAGGTTCATAAAGTTTCCTGAGGATGTAGCTGGAGAGCAGGCGGGGCTTTATGTCTTCCTGTGTTGTACAAACTGCGTAACTTTCAATTTCCTTATACAGGTACAGGTGCTGAGAAGTTTTACTGCTGAAGAAGTAGAGTAGCGCCTACTTTTGTGTCTGCGGGGTTCTCAGTGAGATTAAACTGCAGTTTCGAGGCTCGGTGCCTTGCGAGGAGGAAGACTTGGTGGTGGCTCTCCCTGCCAAGTCTCCAAGCTCTGCGTTTTAGGAGAGTTGTTTTTCACTGCTGCTATTCAGAGCCTAAAAGACACTGCACGTTTTCATGCTGTGGAGACCTGTTTGGCTGGGATTTTTTGAGGGATTTTCTGCAGTTGAGATCTTTGTGTGAGTAGAGGTACCCGGTCTACTGTTTGCACACATCTATGGTCCAGTCTGTTTGGGTAGTTGTTGGAGATGAAGGTGGTAGCTGCAGGACTCTGAGGCAGTTCTTGGTAAGAATATGGAAAAAGTATACAAAAAGGTGCTGCTGAGGCAAGAAAAAAGTTGTATTTCTAAAAATGAGCAGGAGTTGCTTATGTGGATATTTGTAAACAGCAAGTATCCTTAAAAATATAAAATTCATGAGAGGTGCTTTTTAAAAAAAAATATTGTTTTTTTTTTTAGTAGTCGTAATAGTAGTTGGAGTACTGTTTTAATTGTGTTGTTTTCTTGTGTAGAAAGAAGCTGCAGGCCAAGTGCCCTCTTCATGAGGAAAGGGATTTTGGACCCAGTACCACCTTGTGTAGCATCTCAGCTGTTCAGTCAAATGCCACAACTCCCATGTCCCACTTTCCCTTGTCTCTTCAGAGCTATTTGTTGGGCAGCACTCTTAACCAGGATGGGAACGGGTGTTTGTTGGTCAATTGGATTCTGTTTGTTTTTCACGCTGCTTCAAAACTAAAATAGGAGTGGAGGGCTTTCCAGGGTTTGTGTCTCAGAAGTTGTCTGTGCTGATATAAGAGGTGATGTGGGGTAGGAGCTGGTGTTCCCAGACAATAGCTTGTTAAATTGGCGTGTCATTGAAAGCTTTATGTCTTGGAGGTATGGCCCTGCTCAAGATCATGGAAGGTAGGGGAAAAGTGGTCTGCAGTGAAAGCGTAGTGTTGACGTTGAATTGGAGGGTTTTTAGGATTTTCATCTTTTATGTGAATCAAAACCTTTGATGGGAGGATCATTTTGTTCAGTTATGTTGGCTCTATTTCTTATTAATACTAACTATTGCTAATTAGTAGTAATTATATAAAACAAGTGTGTCCTTTTACATAATATTTGACTGAGGTCTAGCATCATAATTTAAAGTAAAAAGGCATCTACCTTGTTTTAGTGATTTGTTAAACTCAGTCTAAGACTTCAAGAAGATTAATAGCAATAAAAGCACAGAAAAAGTAACTTTTCTGTAAATATTTTGTCATGTTTTCTGTAGAAAACACAAAATTGCTCATGTAGTAAAAAGTAACAATTTTCTTTACTATGCTTTTCAGTATGGTATCATAGCGTGAATTGAGCAAGCTCAAACTTGAACATTTTTCATTACTTAAGAAATGGAACAAAAAGTTTAATTTGATCCTAGATGTCTGTTATGTAGGGAAGAAACAAACATGAGAATGAGGATTGAGCTTAATTGCTGATTTTGTTACCTGTACTGTCAGCCACACAGCAGCTTTGATAGATCTGTAACCTTTTCTTGCTTTTTCAAAATGAAAATACTTACTTTCCTAGTTACTGTCTAGCGGAGCAGTTAGGCAGTAGAGTTGAGCTGGTCTGATGATCCTTGGTGGGTAAAAGGGCAGTCCTGCTTCCCTCTCCACTGTGATGTCTTTTCTCCCATCCTTGGTTTCTGCTCTGTTGGACCTTGTGTTCATTTTCAAAGCTTCCTTCAGAGGCTGATTCAACTTGTTAAACAAGTCAAAAAGTCGTCTTTTTTTCCTGTGATGTTTTTCAGCTGATTTTGCATCTTGGGTCAGTTCGGCTGGAGGGATACAGGACTGCAGGGAAGGTAGTGGGAATATATAGCCAAGATCAGGGGGGTGAGTAGATGAAGGAATGCTGTGTGCGTTCAGCTGCAGTCAGGCTCCTGTATGCTTCTGTTATCTCTGACTGTGCCTAAGTATGGGAAAGACTTCTTTAATTTACTTTGGGTTTTTTTCTCTGTGGGAAATTTCGCGCCCTTCTTTTTTTTTTTTTTTGGTACTAGCAGGAATGTTTTAGCAGAACAGAAAATTGAGAAAGTTTTTGAATGTGGCTTCTCGGGAAACCCAGCAACCCCTTCAAATCACTAAGTCAGTTGCAAAAACATTTTTGTGTTGTGTGTTAATAAAACCAGTTAACTTTGGGATGGCTTTGCTTGTGTTTTAGGTTGTCTGATACTTGTGTTGAAATAATTCTTCCACTGAGAAAACTTTTGTAACCAAGAACTATGACAGCTGCAGAGAATGTGTGTTACACGTTAATCAATGTTCCGATGGATTCAGAACCACCGTCTGAAATCAGCTTAAAAAATGACCTAGGCAAGTAAAGAATGATGATTGGAAGGATACCCCATCTTACCTGAATTCTTCTCGCGTTCTCTCGTTGTGCCTTTCCTAGAATATTGTTTACATTTTATAAACTCAAACAAGTCAATTTGTTGTTTATTTTGTTCTGTTAAATTTTGAAATGTGTGCATTCCTCTGTTTGTGTTTTGAGAAACTTCATGATATTTATCTTATGGGGTTTGGGATTTATTCCCCCCCCCCTCAGTCTGTGCAAAAATTTGAAATCCATTTCTGTCTTTCTGTTTGAAGTATTACCTGCTTAGTTTGTGTTTAGTGTACGTATGACATCAGAGTGCATTGGAGTATCCTGGTATAAAAGGCTATTTAAATTTAAGCACTGAAACAGCTATGAAATGTGTTGAACTCTGTTAATTCCAATATATTGATCCTAGAATTAAGTCTGAGCTTCGTGCTTATTCTTTAAATATCTCTTGCTTCCTCTTTATCCTTTTAGTGGAAGTAAGGGCGTGAATTTTATTGATACGCTACATTGCAGTCCTTCAGAGGGGGTTTGTACCTTCTGACACTGAAGACTGGTGTTCCTGTTAAACTAACCGTGACATATTAGCCTTCCGGATCTCGTGATTGCTATGGTTTGTTTTCTTGATTTTTTCCGTCCTCTCTAGAAAAAGGAGATGTCAAATTGAAGACAGAGGCCTTGAAGAAAGTGATCATTATGATTCTGAACGGTGAAAAACTGCCTGGGCTTCTGATGACCATTATACGTTTTGTACTGCCTCTCCAAGATCATACCATCAAAAAATTGCTGCTTGTCTTTTGGGAGATAGTGCCAAAGACCACTCCAGATGGCAGGCTTTTGCAAGAAATGATCCTCGTATGCGACGCATACAGAAAGGTAGCCCATTGTTCATTTCATTGCTTGTGTTCCTATGCTGGATCTTTATAAAAAGTATATCCTTTTGTGTTATTTAATAAATACTTTAATTAATAATTTAATGGTTTATGCTCAGCATTTCCTTCCTAACCACTATGTCTCAGTGCTTCAGAGCTGCATAATTGTAGATAACCAGGAGACCTACTAAGAAGGAAGTTTTATCTGTTTTTTTACTATTAGAACTTAACAAAAATTTAGTGCTCTTTGTTTCTAAGTCAGTGAACCTCAGAGATGAGGGGTAACCTAATTACCATCTTCATAGCCTCTTGGGACGAGCCATGGGCCATAAAAGGACACTGGTTTTGGAATAACTTCATTGTGATGTATTTGGGACACTGCTAAATAAAGATAATAAGGTCCTTTAACTTCTTTGGGAATGGTTCGGAAGCAGATGCATTAATGCACACTAGAGGTTAGTATCCAGCATGCAGGAATGCCTACAGGGTGAGCTTTCACAGCCCTAGCTATTGGAGAAAACACATACAATGCAGAAAAAAAATCCCGCAGGTTTTGTAAGTTTTACTACACAGAAATACGCGTTTTTAAATATTTATGGGGCAGCAATGTTTTAAGAAGGTATTTTATGAAGAGGTTGTGAGGTGTCGTTGTGGATGTTGGGAACTTGTACCATGGCAAAGCTGCGTGTGGGAGAAGGCTGGTGAGTATATTCAGCTGAGCTTAACAGTCTGGCATTTCAAATATGTTTCTTGTTGATTTTAGGATCTTCAGCACCCAAATGAATTTATCCGAGGCTCTACTCTCCGTTTTCTTTGTAAGCTGAAAGAAGCGGAACTGTTGGAGCCTTTGATGCCGGCCATTCGTGCATGTCTAGAACATCGTCACAGCTATGTGCGCAGAAATGCAGTTCTTGCAATTTACACCATTTATAGGTAAACGCCAGAAACTGTAAAGTCGTGAATACAGAAGACTAAGGCTAGCTTTAGTGATCTGGATAGATTTTGAGATCTCATAAACATTTATTGATCACTGGTGTGGTGTTCGGGTTTGGGTTTTTTTTGTATGTTCATTTGCTTTTTCTCCTCTGTCTAATGGACTACTCTTTGTAAAAGCAAAAGGTACCACTGCTGCTTTCTCAAGTATGACTGAGGTCCTTATATTTCAGGTTAATTTGTATGGGCAAATGCCTTTCTTAATTATCTAAGTGCTATTAATAGTAGTCATTGTCCACAACCATAAATATAGAAGAATTCTTGCAGGAATATGCATATATAAAATTATTTCAAGTGAGACATTCTTCATGCACTGCAGTTATATACTAAACATTATTGCAGGTGTTACCCGGACAGTCTAGCTGAATGTTACTATTAAACAGAAATCATTGATGGTATAACGTCTTAGTTATCATGATAAAAACCAATCTTTTAAAGCTCCTTGAATCTGTTCACAGATTCAAATAGCTACACAAAGGCTATGTATCACTGTTTTAGCTTTTTAAAATTTTGTGAACGCTTGTCTTTTAGGATATGCGCTTAAGCCTTAGGTTCTGCTCCTTAACAGTAGTTCTTTTAATTATGATTTTTCTTTTTAAAGAAATTTTGAACATCTTATACCTGATGCTCCTGAATTGATCCATGATTTCTTGGTGAATGAGAAGGATGCCAGCTGCAAAAGAAATGCATTTATGATGCTAATTCATGCAGATCAGGTAAGAATAGTTGTCCTCAAACTCATTTGGTTTAAATACTTGAAAATGTGCTAGGTAACTAGCCAGGAATTTGTCGGTAGTATCAACTATTTATATCATGACAAACTATATATGGTAGTGTTAACTGATTTGTGGAATATTTGGTAACTGAAAAAGTTGAAGTAGGTCTTCGTTTTAAAGGAGAATTACTGTATTTGGTGAAGGCATATGTTGTTGCCAAAAACTGTAATTAGTTTTGCCGAGTGAGCTTAACCAGATTGAGAAGTGCTCCATTACCTACTGTTTATAGCTTTTGTAGTCACAGGAGAAAGAAATGACAATATCTGTTTAGCGTTTTGGATTATTTGCTCTACAGGCAATTACCTGTTGGGCCTGATTACCATTAGTTTTGTCTCTCTTTTTGCCACCTGTAAACAGAACGGATTAATTTGCTCTTCAGGTTTACAATGTTTTCTTGTTTGTTTGTTTGTTTTTTTTTTTAATTTCAAGTTGAAGGGTTGAATATATGCTGGTTTGTGTTTTGATTTAAAATATAGCTGAGTGAGCAAACTCAGAATAATTTAGAATAATGTCTCTTTTATTTGTATAGGATCGAGCTTTGGATTATTTGAGTACCTGTATTGACCAAGTCCAGACGTTTGGTGACATACTGCAGTTGGTTATTGTTGAACTAATTTATAAGGTAAAAGGGAAGGGTTGTCACACATTTAAAATAAATAGATTTGTTAGATTATATTAGACTGCTTTTTAAAATGAAAGAACATTGCTGGAAAAGGCATTATAGCTAGCATTTCGTCCGCGTCAGGGCTATGTCATTGTTTAGTAGAGCTGATTAAGATTTGTCTCTTGAAACAATAAACCGCTCCAGTGTGCACAGTAGAGAGCAGTATGTCTCACCTGATTTCCCGTGACGTGGACTGTGTATTACCAGACTATTCTTCATGGACATGAGCCAGGGCATCTGTTACAGAAGCTAGCAGATTTGAAGACCTTTTAGCACTGCGTAGGATTGTCAATAATATCTTTTTAATAGCTTTTGGAATTAGATTTTTACAACTGTGAATGACGCTTCTTATCCCCAGAAAAGGTTGTCACCTTTTGCTTAATTTTCTTCTTGCGAGATAACGGAGCAGTTAAGCCATATGATTGCTGTTTTCTTTTTTCTTTATGTGCCAACTCTGCATTGTTCTTCTTATCTAGGTCTGTCATGCGAATCCATCAGAGAGAGCTCGGTTTATTCGCTGCATCTACAACTTACTGCAGTCATCGAGTCCTGCAGTGAAGTATGAAGCTGCAGGTACTCTAGTTACACTCTCCAGTGCACCGACAGCAATTAAGGTATAAAAGTGATGTTTTCAGATATTTCAGTAGCTTTTAATGCACTGGAATGAATACTGTATGTTGATACTTTGAAAGAGTGAAGGCTTTAGTAATATGGTCTGTTTGACACTTCGCCTGTGAAACACTGTCTTAAAATACCTCTTAAAATTGCTCACAAAAAAAGGCTTGAGGCTCTGTTTTGCAGAACTGCAGCTAGTAGACATCATGTCACTTTGGTAGGGCGCAAGCTTGAATACTGTGCAAACTGTTGTACGATCGTTGGTACCAACCTGCCATCTTCTTGGTGTAATTAGCAAAGCAGACTAAAGCTGAAGATTTGCAGAGATTGAATTACTTTCTTTGCTCATAAATATTACTCTTTTCAGACCAGGGTAGAAACATCAAGCAGTGAAGATTTATGCTGATTACTGGTTGACCTTGGGTTCCTAGATTTATGCTTGTACAGCTGATTATTTGAGATCACACAGAAATTTTGAATTTGCATGGAAATTTGAAAAGAAGAATACGCAAGTTGAGATTTAAAGTAAAAGCATTGTAAATAGTAGTTTCAAAAGATCAGGAGGAGGAGTATTAATTCCAGCATTCTTCCTTTAGCTTAGTCTTTTTTGTTGAGTTGGACTATCGTACGTACAAGCTGTCATTATAACTATATCTAGATAGGCTAACGCTGGCAACGGTTTTAAATTGTTTTTTATGCCCTGTTGTGTACTTTAAAGCTGACCCAAAGCATACCAGGAAATTTATCTCTTTATAACTTACTTTGAATTTGAAATCTAGTCTGTGTATTGTAAGCTGATGCCATCGCAAGCCTTCCTGTGTAATTTTTGTAACGTGGTGGTGGAATCGATGTTTATCGTGGACCAGGAAACTCTAAAGGCTGTTTCCAGATTTATTTCTGTGCTAATTCTTTGAGAAGTTGCTTTAATAGTAATGTAGAAGCTGTCTTTTCTCGAATTTCTCTCAGAAATTTGCCGGTTTCTCTTCTTCATTACTTAAAAAATGTTTTTCATCCTTTTAATTTTAGGCAGCTGCCCAATGCTATATAGATTTGATTATTAAAGAAAGTGACAATAATGTGAAACTGATCGTTTTGGATCGGTTGATTGAATTAAAGGAGCATCCCTCCCATGAACGAGTATTACAGGTACGTGAGCTGTCTCTTTTCCTGCAAGCTTATTGAAGGCTTTACTTTCCTAAACAAAACTTTCAGGTGTTGTGATATATGGAAAAATGTACTTCTGCAGTTTAAGTCTTCTGCTGATATGTTTTTGGTAAAAACATAGTGGAAGGACTTTTATGTTATGACTTGCAGCTTTTATTGTCTGCATAAGATTTAACAATCGCAAATGCTGTCTTGATCGTAAGACTTAATGATGTAGTTCGCATGGTAGGTAAAAGTGGAATGTATTAAATGTACACTGAAGTTCCTAATGCCTAGAACATCCTGCTTGTTTGTCAGTGGACTACCTGCTATGTGTCCAGAAAGTGTTTGGAAATCATTGAGTACTGAAAATCAGAATTGTATGAAAAGGAAGTCATTTAAAGCAACAAAGTAGTTATTGTTTTGTTATCATTTCAGGATCTAGTTATGGACATCCTCAGAGTGTTGAGTACCCCAGATCTAGAAGTGCGCAAAAAAACCCTTCAGCTGGCTCTGGATCTCGTCTCTTCAAGAAATGTGGAGGAGGTAAAATATATATTAGTTTTGTTTCGTCACACTATTTTTTATTCTTTGGAAAAATATGGGATTCTCTTCAATTTTATTTGATCTTTTCTGCAGCTTGTGATTGTCCTGAAGAAGGAAGTGATTAAAACTAATAATGTGACAGAGCATGAAGATACCGACAAGTATAGACAGCTGCTTGTTCGTACATTGCATTCCTGTAGCGTTCGGTTTCCAGATATGGCTGCAAATGTTATTCCAGTGGTATGCAAATGTTTAATTATATTGTCATTAAATATGTTCTAGTTATACCCAAAACCTGGAGAATAACTGAAGCTGAGGTGTTTCTGTTAGTGGCCTCCCACGAAGCAATGCTATTTTTAATCTCTAAAGAAATAGAGGACTTTCGATGCTGTAGCTGTTTGTCTTCTGAGACTTTATTTTTAAATACTTTTGAAGAACATGAGCTGAAGAGTACCTTTACTTAAAAGTGCAATAATTTATGTCATTAGAAAAAGAATTTCGGGATTATGATAATTGGTAATTGATTGGAATGTGCTCAAGGTTTTTTGACTTCAGTTTTGTTTAACGGGTGATACGCATGCAGTTTTATTTTTCTGAATGTAAAAGGAAAATGCTGTTGTACAAACTTATCCATGCTGCTATTTGTGCTCGTGTTCACTCTTTTGTGGTAGCTGATGGAGTTCCTTAGTGATAATAATGAAGCGGCAGCTGCTGATGTCTTGGAGTTTGTGCGGGAAGCAATCCAGCGATTTGATAACCTCAGACCTCTTATTGTTGAGAAGATGCTTGAAGTCTTTCATGCTATTAAATCTGTCAAGTGAGTCCAAAATATGATATCATATAGACATTGGAGCACTCTCTGGCTCCCTCGCACTACATGTATATTGTCATTAAATAGCTACCAAAATCATTGCAACCCACACACAAAGAAGAATCCCTGAAGCTGAGCTACTTTGGGCGTAGATGATTTCTAGGTACAGCTTCATTCTTGCCTGCTTGTACAGAAGTTATATTGGGTGCCTGTTGCATTGAATGAAGAAAATAAATTCAAATTTCATTTTTATGATGCAGTTGATAATTGTATTTCCACTTGCTAGAAGATAGCATTGTTGATGAAGGCCAGCTCTAAAGTGATATATTTGCTAAAAGAGAATTACAAAGGGATTGTTGCAGCAGGAATTTGCACTTGTAGGCAACTGGAAATACTTACCATACATTTATTAGAAAACCCAGTCTAACGCAGGCTGGGCTTTGCAGTCTGCAAAGCTTCTTTAGTACCTTTGCAAAGCTTCTTCAGTACCTTTCAGGTCTCTAAAAACTTGGTTTTCTGATGGATCTGCAAAGGTTAAATCATATGAGAACGTCTCTATATCAAGACACTTCTCTGCCGTTCTTCCAATACACCGGAAACGGAATCCTATCTCCGTCATCGTGTCATTAAGTGTGGGAAAAAACCCTCTGAAGCTTTGCGATTTTTTTTTTTTTTTTTTTTTCCCTGTAATCTTTATTCATGTTCTTGTTTTCCGTTTTCTCCTGTATGAAGGAAAAATTAGTTCATCTCGGTTAACTGGAGAAATTACAGCTGACTTCATTAACATGCAGTAGAGTTATTTCATTATGCTCATAATGAAATTTAGTTTTGTGATTATCAAGATTAACACAGATGGGAATAAATTTGTAGCAGAGAATATATCTCGTCTGATATACTTGTTCATTAGTTTACTAAGGCTGAAAGGATGATTGTTCTTGATCTAACTTGCTTTCTGTCAGTCGTATCTTCTTGAATTTGTCAAGGATGGCTTTTACCGCCTGACCATAGATCACTTCCCTTGATGCTAGTTTTGAGTATATCATGAAAGCATGACTTAAGTTATTTTCTCGTTTTAGGATTTATCGAGGAGCTTTATGGATCCTTGGAGAGTATTGCAGCACAAAGGAGGATATCCAAAGTGTGATGACAGAAGTTCGCAGATCACTTGGAGAGGTGTGTTTACTTTGTTAGGCTAGCTCTTTGTGGTTTTACTTACTATTACGCAGTGTGTTTTCTAAGAAAAAATATATTCTTAAAAAATCAAGTAAGATGCAACAAGGTTTTGAGCACCTGTGATATGTAATGGCATGTGCACAAGAAATCTAAGGTAAAAACTAGTTAGGTTTTTGCATTCGTTATTAATTTTTTTTAAGTAGTATACCTGAAGCTAGCATATACTAACAATAAGTGATATCTGTTAAGAGGGGAGATGAGAAATTCCTCGTTTCCAAAAGTTATGGCAGTTTTAAGATACAATTTAATTATATCAGCTAACAAAAGAAGAGCGCTTTAAGTCTGCGTTGTTCTGAGAGGGATCTAAGACAATCTGTGCAATGTGAGCTTTATTGTATGGGTAGGAGGATTCTGTATATATTTCAACATCTGCCTGCCTCCTCAAATTCTCTCAAAACTGGTGCACTATAACTGACCTTTTACTTACAAAAACCTTAACAGTGCAGATCAGTTTTGTTAAAACCTTCTGCAGAACAAACCCATCTTTTTAATATTAATTGTAACAGTTGTTTCCTGTTTGTTTGTAGATCCCAATAGTAGAATCTGAAATCAAGAAAGAAACTGGTGAGCTAAAACCTGAAGAAGAGGTGTCTGTGGGTCCAGCCCAAAAATTGGTGACCGAGATGGGCACTTATGCAACACAGAGCGCTCTCAGTAGTTCCCGACCTGCCAAAAAGGAAGAAGACAGGTATTTAAGAGTGCATACTAGGCCAGGAGTGACCTGGTTAATTTTTTTTTTAAAGTGGTATTCTCTCTTATGCAGAGTTTAGTTGTTCAGGTAATTTCCTGTTTTAAGGTATTATCCCACGGAGATGGTATCTGATAGGAAGTTGCCCGATTGCTTAGGGTTTGTAATCAAAGCTTACTGCATATCAAAAAGGGCATTATTCTTTATGGTATTCTGAATTCTAGTTGATTCTTTATAATTAATGCATAAAGTCCCCTCACAATTTTAATTGGATACAGAGGTGTTGCCTTTAGATTAAAACATTTTTTTTTCCCTTAATATCACCTTTCACTATTTAATATTTGCTGTAGTCTATTTCATTGGTAGCTAGAACAGTTACTGTATTATTTAATTACTGCAGATGGGCTACTTCATCTTGACTAGTTATTATCACCTCAGAGCCACAGTGAAATTGTTATCCGTTACACTTTTCACTTCACTCCTTATTCTGTGTGGAAACGGCTGTGACTTGTGAATATCTCTGTATCTGGAAAATTACTTCTAGAGTTAAAAAAAACCCAAACTTCTGAGACCTTTCGAGCTTGTTTTGTTTGTACAGTATTGATATTAAGGTATGAAGATAAGTAGGCTAAAGAGTGTCATCCAAAACTAATTTTCTGATTATCATCTGTCTTTGCAGACCTCCATTACGAGGATTCCTGCTTGATGGCGATTTCTTTGTTGCAGCTTCTCTTGCTACAACTTTAACTAAGATTGCTTTACGATATGTGTCACTAGTTCAGGAAAAGAAGAAACAAAACGTAAGTCATCTATTGTGTTTTCACTGTAGCTGCGAGGAAGAGCTGGTTGTTGTCTCTTTTAAACAGATGGAAAATGGTTCAAGTCCAAAGTGAAGTGCCAGTTACGTGATTGGACAATAGTGATGATTTGGGTCACAAAGAGGGCGTACTGCTTTCCAGTCACTCTAGACAGTCTCTAAATCACGCTGCTTGGTTTCTAGATAAGAAGTACTGAAAAAAACAAGAAACCAAACCATAAAATCTCTGAACAGATTAGTGTCCACCCTGTTGTAAATAAGTCAACGTCGTGGTTTAACCCCAGCTAGTAGCTAGGACCGTGAAGCCTCTCGCTCACCCCTCCCTTCCCCCGCCTGCTGCGAAGGGTAGGCAGGAGAGGGGAAAGGGGAAAAAAAACCTCATGGGTTGAGATAAAGAAAGTTTAGTAGAACCCTAACAGAAAAGGAAAATAACAATAATAATAATGGTAAAAGAATATATAAGACATAAGTCACTCACCACCCAGTAAATTGGTTGCCCAGCCTGACCCAAGCAGAGATTATGGATTCCACACTCTCTGGCCAACTCCCATTTATATACAGAGCATGACGTCTATGGTATGGAATATTCCATTGCCCGTTCTGTTTTCTGTCTCTGCTCCTTCTCAGCTTCTATGGGAAGCTGGAAGAAGTCCTTGACTAGTACAAACATCACTTAGCAACAACAAAACCAACATGAGTTACTGACATTCCTTGCATACTGAATCTGAAAACACAGGAACCACTAGAAAGATAATTAAGTCTATCTCAGTTGAAACCAGGACAGTCAAATAAACATTTCTGTAAAGCTGTTTAAAATGCAATAACCTCCTTCCGTTCTCTTTCCTTTGTCCTTCTCAGTCCTTTATTGCTGAAGCTATGCTGCTGATGGCCACTATTCTCCATTTGGGAAAGTCATCTCTTCCCAAGAAGCCAATTACAGATGATGATGTGGATCGTATTTCCTTGTGTCTGAAAGTTTTGTCAGAATGTTCTCCTCTCATGAATGACATTTTCAACAAAGAGTGCAGGCAGTCCCTCTCTCATATGCTGTCAGCAAAGCTAGAAGAGGAGAAACTTTCCCAGAAGGTGAGCTATTTTAAATGTGTAACCATAAACACTTGGAATTTCTTGCGGGTGTTCACATCCAAGCAGGTCCCAGAAATGTCGCTGTCTGACTGTATGTCAGCCATTATTTGACTGTGTTTCTGCACTAAGAAATAGAATTCATCATGAATTCTTGAATATTTCTCTTCCTGCAGAAAGAATCTGAGAAGAGGAATGTGACGGTTCAGCCAGACGATCCCATTTCCTTCATGCAGCTTACTGCTAAAAATGAAATGAGCTCAAAAGAAGACCAGTTTCAGCTTAGCCTGCTTGCAGCAATGGGAAACACACAGAGGAAAGAGGCTGCTGATCCTCTTGCATCCAAACTTAATAAGGTAATGTGAAAGCCAGTGTTTTGATTATATACGCTTTGTGCTGCTTATGCACAGGATCAACTTTGGGAATTGCGGGCTGGAACTGCTGAACCAGGCTATGCTGGTTGATTGGAAAGACCCGGATATTTCCTGGTTAGGATCAGGAGAAAGAGAAAAGCTCTTGTACTTAAAGTTGTTACCCTCTTTGCATGAGAGGGGAAGAATAAGGAGGAGAGACTTCGAGAGTGCTGAGCTGGTAGGATATGGAGAAATTAAGATTGTTTGTTGGTCTGAAGAGCCCAGTAAGGTTCACAGGGAAGAGAGCAGGGTTGTCACAAGTGATTAAGAACCCCTTTCTTTGGCTGCCATAACCTATTGCCAAGTGCAGCACATCCTTGTTTCGCTCATTATACCTTTTCTGCTGCTGGTTACCAGGACCTGCAGAGAAGGTCCAAAGAGAAGTTGTCTCTTGATTCATTCATTAGTCATGGATAAAAAACCAGGCGTTTTATTCTTTAAAAGTCTGGATGAATTCTTTTTGCCGTTTGAAGTTACTTTCTTATTTCAAGTCAGCATTTCTTTGTCCTGCTCATCTTTTTAAGAATACAGTCCATATTTTGCGAACTTAGATGAATTCTGTTCAGAATGCATTTCACCTGTAAAGGTTTTATAATTGTAGTGTGTACGCAAAAGGACACGTGAAGGAAGGATGCAGTAAAATTGATTTGTGTCAATGATACGGACAGTCATTGTGTGTTTAGCTATAAATTGATGACTTTTTTTTCTTTCACAGGTTACTCAACTGACGGGTTTCTCAGATCCTGTCTATGCAGAAGCGTATGTCCATGTCAATCAGTATGACATTGTGCTGGATGTGCTTGTGGTCAACCAGACCAGTGATACTCTGCAGAACTGCACACTAGAACTAGCCACGCTAGGTAAGGAGCACTGGTGGAAACAAAGCAACTGTTGAGCAGCAGTGAGGTGCTGGGCGTTGGCACCCGGTTGTAAGGAGTTCCTGAAATGCTTCTAAATACTTAGATTTATTCCAGCTGGTTGCCATTTTGAGAGGATGTTTTTTAATGCCTTTAAAAATATATTTTTCTTCCAAAAGGTGGAAGACTTGTATCCACTGGCACTGACAACACTATCTGATGTTATAAACCGTAGTCAGATCTTGAACTTTTTCATGCTTTTTTCACTAGAAAAATAGCATTCCGTTTCCCCTTCTCCCCTTTTCCTGAAATACAGACAGGTTTTTTTATATACTTATTCCCCATTGTGCTGTTACCATAGAGCGAGAGGACAAAATCCAAATTGGTATGGAGCAAATGTCAGGCAACAGAAAGCCATCTGCCCTAGGTGGTTCTTGCACTCAGCCTGAAGTACTTAAATACTGCATTTACTCAGCTGAAACCATCCCTGTACCAACAGCTGTACCAGAGACTTGCTTGAACAATACTGAGACTTCATTAACTACTTCTAGGTGAGGGACTGGAACAGATAATCCAAGAACAGTAACCAGTTTCCTATTAGTTATGTTCTGTTTTGGCAGTCAAGAGTTGAAATATGTTTACAACATACTAGGAGAATGCATGTTACATATTTTTAATTGATGTAAATATGACTGGTGGTGCATAACCTTCCTCCTAATCTTTTGTAAATCGTTTGATTGGACAAATGAGGGAGATTACAACTTACTCATTTTAGTTATTTTCTATCTATCAGCTCAGTAAAGTGGAAATCTGTATTTCCCAGTTGGTGTCTTCAGATACATTGCAAAAGCTGACTTGATGCATCACTCGTGCGTGCAGAGCTGATGCTGTTCCTGCTGTGTACTCAAACTGCACAGTTTGATAGAACTAAGGAGTCTTACAATTGCTTGCTAAAGGATTAGGAAAAATACATCTCTTACTGTTTCCTGGGAGCAATTATATTCAAAATCAAGGTGATACTTTGTCC
Organism: Vanellus vanellus; assembly: GCF_965231255.1. Lineage (NCBI taxonomy): Eukaryota > Metazoa > Chordata > Aves > Charadriiformes > Charadriidae > Vanellus > Vanellus vanellus. The sequence goes on along the minus strand of NC_138911.1, from coordinate 13,929,259 downwards.
TGTTTATAAATAGCTTAGTGCATGTAATATTGGACATTGGACATTGGACTTTGGGTTTGAGACACTTTGACTGTAGGATTAGGCATTATGGTGTTAACAGCGATTAAAACATAAAGTAGAATTAACCATTTCCTGATAGTTAAAAATTTAATACAAGACTCAATCCGAAGCCCATTTAAGTCAGTATTTACATTTGTTTTCATTGGGGTTTGGGTGAACATACTAATATTTTAACTGAAATCTCCAATGTAATGTAAATTATTTTGTCTTACAGGTATCAGACTGTAAAACAAACAAACAAACAAAATTCCAAATCAACAAACCCTTTTGTGGCAGTACTTAGTGCAACTTTGTAGGCATTGGAATTGAATGACAAGAAAATAAAAACATTTGTTCCAAAAGCTAAACTCATTGTGTATGGTTAATGTTTCTTGATCCCCATCTCCCAATTTCTTTACACAGGTGACTTGAAACTTGTGGAAAAACCATCTCCTCTGACACTTGCTCCGCATGATTTTGCAAACATTAAGGCTAATGTCAAAGTCGCCTCAACAGAAAATGGAATAATTTTTGGTAATATTGGTAAGTAAATAAATTCAGTGTGCAACATTAACATTAATGTGTAGCATTTCTTAACTGCTTAATAAGCTCAAAAATAATGGAAACACTTCATACTGGAAGAGGAAATTAAACGGTCTACAATGTATGAGTATTTTGTAGTGATTTTTTAAAAAAATACATTGCTTTTACTTAAAATTATAGTAGAACACGCTACCTTTAGAATGATTGTCAGCATGATACCTGAACCCAAGTCTCTGGATTTGGAATGAGCTTGCCTGAAAGACCAATACACTTAAAGTTCTGTCGCAACTGGGTAAAGCACTTGAAGAGGACAGAGGTCAGCAATGAGATTGAGCAAGTGTTGATTGTTGTTAACGGGCAGGCGGTCACTGAGCACTCTTATTTAGTGCAAATTCCCTTTTTTAACCATTAAGGTGGCTTGTGTTTTTTATTGCAGTGTATGATGTCTCTGGAGCAGCCAGCGACAGAAACTGTGTGGTGCTCAGTGATATTCACATTGACATCATGGATTACATCCAGCCTGCTTCATGTACCGATGCGGAGTTCAGACAGATGTGGGCAGAATTTGAGTGGGAAAACAAAGTTAGTTTTATATTTTGTATGTTATTTGGAGTTTTTGTTGATGAGGTCTAATTCTGTTTCTTGTTTCTTCATCAGCTCATTGCATCAACATTATCTCTTGTGATGCAGATCTCATTTAACATCCGCGTTGGATGTTGGCCTCAAGTAACGCATTCTCTTATTGTTATCTTACCTGTTTCACAAGCTTAGTGATGCAATAACTATTTTTTTCTTACAAAAGACCTATGTGCGTTGAGCCTTACCTCCTGTAGAGAAGGTGTCCAAATTGCTTGGTGATTGCTGTGTATTGTGGCTCAAAGGTGAGATGGCAACAAGTATAAGTTTATGCTGAGACTGCAGAATTAGTCATACTGCTTAGCTGCTCCAGTTCTGGATTACGTTGTCTTTTTTTTTTTTTTTTTTTAATTATAGAATGTTTTGGGTTGTAAGGAACCTTTTAAAGATTATTTAGGCCAACCCCCTTGCCATGGGCAAGGATGTCTTTCACTTTGTTACCTTGCAATACAGCTGTAGCCTACAGTGGTTCCGGATGAGCAGAAAATAATAGGTACACTTAGTATTAGAGGTGCTCAAACTGTTAGTTACAGCCTGTTAAAAAAGCGTTTAAGGGAGATAATCGCATGCAACAGAGTAACATAATTTAAGAACAGAGTAGAAACATAATCAGAATGGGAGATCTCTTACACAAACTATAGCCTTGTTCGCTGCTTGTATCTACGTGTGTTTGCTCGAGAGTGGATTTAAGTTCTCTCAAAGGGAACTCGTAAACAATAAACTTTAATCTGTAATATGTGAAGCCTTAGCAGTTTGTAAACTATTCCTAAAAGCAGTAGTCGTCTTTGTAGAGTTCTGAAGAAGAGATGGTTTCAAAAATGCCCGAGATGCTAAGTAAAGTAATTGCCTTCTTTTTCCCCTTCTTGAAGGTTACAGTGAATACCAATATCATTGATCTAAATGAATACTTACAGCACATACTGAAGTCAACCAATATGAAATGCCTGACTCCAGAGAAGGTGAGCTGTTTGCTTGAAGACTTTTAGACACCCTTTTTAGTTTGCGTGCTTTATTTAATTTGTTTAGCATTTGTTATAAATATTAAAGACAATTGTTTACAATATGAAATAGTACATATACTTCAGAATTTTTAAATGAGTGGGTCTGAACTGAGTAAAAGCAAATTAATGTTATCAAAATTCTCATCACTTTAGCTGTTTCTCCCCCAGCTAGAAAAATCAAAATATCTGGTTTTCATTTGCAGTAGCTAGGGTGTAGTATAGGTTTGATGGAACCATCTATTTTTATACAGAGGTGTTTTCTTTAGTAGCTCTGAGTTCCATCCTTCTTTGTCAAAATTTACCTTCTGCCGATTTAGCCTTTTTGTAAAGCAAAATATATATAGATAATAGCTATTTGCTTTTAAGATAAATATATATATTAGCTAGTATATGTTTAGTAGCCAAAATAAGTATAGCAGCTATTGCTACTATTTAGCTTCTTTACCATTTTGCTGTTCATAAAATTGGATCAAAAAAATGCCATCCTACCTTGTTTTGCTGAATATTGTAGTCTGCATATCTGTCAATATTAATTTTAGAAAAAGGCCACCACTGTTTTCTATTGCACGATTCTCACATTTTAAAAAATGTTGTATGCAAAGAAAGAAGTTTAAATGTTAAATACTAATATTTGCCTAGCTATACTTAGGATGAATTAAAACGTATTTAAAGGATTTTGGCATTTCTAAAGAATTCAGATGTGCTTTTTGTAGGCGCTTTCCGGTTATTGTGGCTTTATGGCGGCCAATCTTTATGCACGTTCCATATTTGGAGAAGATGCACTTGCAAATGTCAGCATTGAAAAGCCAATTCATCTTGGACCAGAGGCGCCTGTCACTGGTCACATACGAATCCGTGCAAAGAGTCAGGTAATGTGGCTTCTGTTTAAAGCACTGTTTCTCCTTGTCGGTTTTAAGAAAAATGTACTGAGCACTCTAAAAAAACTTGCAAATTTTTGGACATTAGTGATTTTCTGGTATTAGGTAAACGGGAAAATTTTTAGGGAAGGTGAATATAGAAACTTCAGCCTTAGTTTTTTAAAACTATCTTAGACACATGTTACTAGGAAAAAAAGGCTTTTCAGTTGGGTGTAATCATACCCTAAGACCACATTGTACATGTTCTCTCCCAGTGCATTATCATAAAATAGGCCTTTGGGCCAAGATTTTCTTATTTTATCCATAGTGCTGCAACTAAGATAGCATACTTGATTTGCTTTTAAATAAAGAGTAAATGCTCCCCCAGGGTCCATGATCTATTGCTATTGAATTATACATTTCAATTTCATGTAAGAAGAAAATGTTATCCATGTAATTGCCATTCACTGGTTCTTTTTAAAAGCAACAAATCCCAAAGTCTTTCAGTAGAATTATTTTCTAAAGTACATCTATGAGTCTGCTTTGGATTTTAGAAATTCTACCTCCTGACTAAAAAATGTACAAAATTTGGAACTGCTTAACAACAGAACAGCTAGTGTACCAATAACAGTATTTTAAAGAGCATATAATAAAGGACTGCCTGAGAATTTTCACATTCGTCACATACAACAGTTTCGTTTGTGATGTCATTGTAAAGATTTCAGAGTGGTTTCATGTTTCTGATATGTTTAATAGTGGCATTTTTATGTATTCAATTATATGTGCCAGCTTAGTTTCATCTTGAGATTGTTCTGTTGTTGATTAGATGGATTTACTTGTGCAGTTTCTCTTGAGATTTCTTCCGTTTCTTGCAATATTAATATGGTTCTGTGTTTAAATTATTTTCTGTAACTTCAGTGCATTGAGTGCTAGTATCAGCACTGAGACTTTCAACAGCTGAATTTCAGTAAGTGGACTGACAGTTGTAATTTCTTCAGTGGCAGCATACTTTGAACTGGTGGGAGGTCAGAAGGTTTACATTTTTTTTCATTTTTCTGCCTTTTGTATTGATAACAGATTTAGCAGCTGCTAGCTCAAATTCAAATTCCATTATTTTAATAATATATGTAGATCTAGTCTTTAGGTGTTAAGAAGGTGTGCACTATAATGTATATAAATAAATGAGCATTTAGAAGTAATTTAATTTCCATGGCACTAACTTCATAGATTTCTGTATATGGAACTTCCATTTTACTATAGATAAAGTTATTTTGAAGTATCTGTGTCATGAATGTCTTCTTTCTTTTCCTTACAGGGAATGGCCCTGAGTCTTGGAGATAAGATCAACCTGTCTCAGAAGAAAACAAGTTTATAAATTTTACCTAATGTCTTTTCAGGTCTTTTACAATTTAACCTTAGGTATGTGGATTTTGGGATCCAGAACATCTTATATTCTTCAGTGTTCTGTAATTGTAGAAGCCAAGCTTTTGAGCTGAAAGCATTCCAGCAGATAATTTATAGGTTCTCCATGATTGATACCGAGCAAAATTTTAAATCTCCAGGTTTTTTTTTCTTTGTCCTGGAAGTCATGTTTTCTCTGTCTCTAATATATACTGATGCTCATAGTACAATAAAGAAATCATGCCAGTACTGTTTTGTCTGTAAATTATAAACTCTTTTTATTTATTATTTGATCAGTATTGAATACCTGGCAGGGGTATTTTGATGCTGTGAGGAAGTGGGTGTGTGTAATAGCTTAAGTGTTTGCAGTAATGGTTAGGCCTGAATGGTGTGAATGACTCTTAGTGTCATGACTCTTAAAATACTCCGGTACACCTAGGAGAATATATATATTGACAACTAAATCAAAGGCGGTGTGTTCTAGATGGTTTAGTAATGTAATCACTTGGCACAGACAAGCTTGTAATATCAGAAAAGAGATGATTGTCAAAATTCAGCTCTTTCCAGCAAGTAGTAGAACCTCAAACTTTGGTTTGGAAATGCTTTCCTAACAGCGTTATCATGAGTAACAATAACATTGCTGGTGGTGTTCCTATTTTTTAGTTAATACAGAAAGGATAGCCAAGTGCAATATTAAAGCTGTGGCAGCGTAAGCTGTATTTTCAGTGAACGCAGCCGTTAGCCACATGCGTAAACTCGGGCAGGAAGGATTCAGACTGATTATGATCTTGCAGTGAATTGAACCAAGCTGAGGAATTGTGGAAAAAAGAAGAATTGTGAGTGAAGGTCAGGTCAGGATGTGGAAGTGAGTTAACACCATTTGGCTGCTAAATGTTATGCAAATTAGCGGTAGATTAAAACACATAACCATTAGATTTGAAAATACTTTTTGCTTAATCTGTTAAGCATTGATTCTGAATTTGTTCAATTGTTGCAAGCAATTAAGTCTACAGAAGAGTCCCCAGAGCCAACAGTACTCTTCCAGTTGGCAGAAAGTCCTGCTGCTGAACAGCTGTGTCCTGCTCCAGTAGAACAGAAGAGAACTGAGTTAGTATCCCGAAAAGCTGATTCCCAAAACATTTAAGGCCTCGGGGATGAAAATACCTATTTTCCCCTCTGAATGAGCACAGGAAGGAGCATGCATGTAAATTCGGAAATGAAAGAGTCTAGGCTGCTGTATGATGAATCTGGCTAAATGATAGTCCTAGAAGTACAATGCAAAAACTGAGCTACTAAGTGACAACGTTTCATTACCTGTTACTCCCAATTTTGCCACCTCTGGTCTGTTCTTACATGCTTTAGATTCACTTTTCATTCCAATCCTGTTCTTAGCTTAGGTGCTACAAGAAAATAGTTTGCCCATAGTAAAAAACGGGGTGGATCTGTTAACAGCTAAAATTTTGCGCTGATGCAGCTGTACAGTTCTGAATCTTTAGTACTTAAAAATCGTAAAATCAATAGAAGTCTGCTGGCAGTAGCTATTTTTTAAGCCATTAGCCATCAAAGCTATGCTGTATCTAACAGTACCGAAGTCCGTGTTACTATAGTCCAGTGCACACACCTCTAGTACAGACAAGCCTGTACACCTTCTAAGGCTATGTATTTTGTTAAATATTGAAATATGTGACTTCCAAAGCTATGGCTTGTTTATTTTACCATTTTCTCATAGGTGCACACCTCACGCTTATTACATACAATAAGGAAAAGGAAGGAGTCGTAGATAAGCAGGGCTGCTGCCATGAGTTTGAGCAGAGAAAAAATACTTGAATGTAGCTTCTGAAGGCTCCGATTACCTTGTGCATTTCTCTGAGCATCAAATACGGTCGTGACATGTACCGGTGACAGTAATGTATGTTTCAAGTATAAGTAGTGGATATTGTTGACTCTATTACGAGGATGTGATTTTTAAAACCTTTTCCTGCTATAGTGGAGGGTGTCCAGTTTTTTTTTACTCCCAGCAGCTGTTAGCGACAGTAAATCGGTAAGATGGTGCGGAATGGTTTTGCGGAGTGACCTGTTGGTTTTGCATGTTTTGAAATCCCTTTTTGATTCTGCCATTATTTTGCTTTTTAATGAAAGCTCCGACTTGCACATCACGTGATACCGGCAGGAACTGAAGCTCTGGATATGCAGGTCTGCCTTGATAATGAAGTTATGTCTCTACGTGGTCTCACAGCAGTTGTATCACCTTCTATGAAGTCACGCCAGATTCACAAGGATATAGTAGAGACAACCAGATTCTGATCTGAAATGCTCAGTACTTCATTATTTGGGGAGGTTGATGGGAGAAAAGCATAGGAGTATGTGGTATGCGCTCTCCTGTGAAATTCCGTGAACATTGCTACGCTGCCTGGGGGCACATGGGGGGCGTTTTATTCCCCAATTACTATAAGCCAAACCGAGAGAGAAGAAAATCCTAGGACTCCAGTGAATGGTTTTCACAGATACATTGTGGTTCGTAGGACGCTAACAGAGGTTGAGTCATAGCTGCGTGTATACTGACTGGCGTGAACGAGATGGATTTGCAGACCGCAGCCAAGGAAAGGATGTTTTTGGAGAAGGAGGATGACTTCCAGTATCATGTTATCCAAGCCCTATTTCAGTCACAGTCTGCTGTCGTCGTTGGAGAATAGTGAAACATCCTGGCATGTGCCGATACCCATATTTCATGTGACTTTTAGTCAGCTGGGAGGAGCGCATAGTTTAACTTCGTTTAGGATATCTTTTGCTGTCAGAACTTTATGCAAGGACGTGAAAACACCTGTTCGGCACAAGCTGCCGTGACTTTAGGATTCATTTTCCACCTGTCATGCTTTTCAATAGCTCTCCTGCAGAATTGGTCTCGTACAGAAGTTTTCATTGGTGTGCATTTTTTTTCAGTAACCTGAACACTAAAAAAAGAGATGAAATTCTACTTCAGAGATGAAAATCTGTCCTTTTATATATATCCTATTGTGTTTTGGCCAGGCGTTTGCTCAGTGGCTTAGATAGCAGGCTCATTCCAGTTCAGAGCAGCTCTTTCTAAAAGAGTTTTTGTGCCCTAAAGAGAGACTGACTGAGAGAGATTTTATATGTGTCTGTGTACACAGACAGGATTACCAAGTTGTGTCACTTGAGGGTGGTGGTCCAGTGCTCTTAAGCCACTCCTGGGCAGGCCGGTACGGTCTGTTCCCTTGTCACTGCTTAAAAAAAAAAACCCTGTACTTGTGACAACTGCCACAACCACTTGCAGGCAAAGGAAATAGGAGGAAAATTGATGTATGATTATCGTGGTTTCCATGAGGATTAACAATTGTGAGCAAATAGGAGAGCTGAGAACCGCAGATGCACCCCTGGTCACTTTAAAAATTGCTGTTCTAAGGAGAATGGGAACTCTTAAGTAATTGCAATTGAAGTGTTTGATCAACATTAATGGGGTGCAAAACATATCCTAGATACTAGAGAAGAGTTCTGCATGTACAAAGGAGTATTTTAAACAGACTATCCTACTTTAGGATCCACTTGCAGCTTTTTTCATTGTAAAAGCTAGCGTGCAGCTGGGGCTATGCTGTATTGCCCAAAACCTTGTACAAGAAGGCTACTAACGTATTTTCTGAGCAGCAACGAGTATGATTGCATACACGTTGCTTGGGTAAGGTAGGGTTATTCCACAACTCTGATTTCAGAAGCTTGGCTAAGAACGGGAATAAATTCCTAGTAGGTATAAATGGAGCTCCAGCTTGCTACTTTTCCATTAAAAGTTTGTTTGTTTTTTAAAAGTCATTGCATGATGCAGCGCTGGCGTAGCAGGAGGCTCGTTTCTCCCGTGCCCCTGCTCCGAACACAGAGCTGCTGCAAGTCAGGGCCAGATCCCTTTATTCAGGGCCCAGTGAGGTTTTATATTTCTCTCCTATTTAGGTGATAGATGAGAAGCAGGAATGTTTCCCTGATGAGAGGCAGGATATAGGCAACTCTCCGTTGTCTAGGAGAGGGAGGGGTCATCCCAAGAAAATGTGAAGGTAGGTAATGTAAAACAAAAATTTGGCTGTAGGGGAACCTAGCTTGTATATCGAGCTTTAAAAAAAAAAAAAAAAAAAAATTGTAAGCGGTTTCTGTAGAGGCACCTTGATAACAGCTGTCAGAAATGCGAAGCCTCATGTGAGGGGCGTTTGCTCTGTATTGCGCATTTTTTGGCAGGGAGCCGCAGCTGGAGCCTTGAGGAAAGACCCAGCCACTTCATCCACGTAGTAAAACCTATCTGATAGCTGCGCCCCGTCACAAATTAAGGTACTTTATGTAGTTTTCATGTGTTGTTACACCAGGTGGTGCTGTCTCACAGCTGATAATAAATTTCGATAGGGTTTGGTTTGTGGTTTGTTTTTTTTTTTTTTTTTTTTTTAAAGTGTGAAGAGGAAGAAAGTAAAAAATGTGCTGCAGGTTTCATCGTAAAAGCGATGCAGGGTAATTTTGGCCAGCTCTTGGGGTCGCTTTCAGTTGCTTTTTGTATGTTTTCAGGTTGCCTAGCTATGTATAACCAGTGCACAGCCATGCCGCCAGCTCAGATTACTAATACAGTACATCTGTTTCAGCACTGTCTTTTCTCTAGAGATTTTACTTTTCGAAAGCATAATGAGACGGGTTTGGCTGTCTACAGCTGGCCTAGGGAGGATCTCCTCGTTGAAAGACATGATAATGAGTTCATTAATAGAAAGATGTAGGTGAAGTACAGGAAATTGTAACTGTGACTTTGCCTGTTCATTTTTTATTTTTTTTTTTTGCGCAAAGCCATCTTATTTCACTAGATGTTTCTCCTGTTTTTTGGTTTTGTTTTTTTTTTTTTGTGTATTCTGTAGCTTGTAATTTTAACCTTTTCCAAACAGTGTATCATTTTTTAATTGCATCTGTGTGGTATATTTCATCAAAATGATCCACAGTTGCCGAGAATAGAATGGACTTGTGAGCGAGAATGTGATTTCTTTTGTTTTGAAAGATCGGCATAATTCTTATAGCTATAGATTGTAGACATTTTATAATTGACTTATATGAATTTGGCTGTTGTCAGAAATGTTTCACTTTACACAGGTATAAAATCTATAGTTTACGTGGCTTATGAGTCCCTGCTTTGCTCTTTCTTTCACTGGAATTTCACTTAAGGGAAGCAGAGCAAACTAAGCCTGTTGTTATCCCGGCCTCAACACAAGAGCGGAGTAGTGGGTCTCACTGGTCCTACATCTTTTTCACGGTGTTTTTCAGGTGTGATGTTTCATGTTTTCCCTATAATAAGAGATCAGAGGTTTAGTCTTTACAACAGGTGGTCACATTAGCATCTTTTCACTAAAAATATGTTCTCTTCTTTTTCTAAGGTCTTACAATACCATAAAGAGTTGTAAGAATTTTATCGTGCTTTTGATTTTAATTACTTCCAAAGTTTAGAAATGCCATCTAACTTCTGTATTTAGAAAGGTTAGGAAATAATTTTCTTTTACAGAAGTGATCATTTGAATTTCAAAATGCAGCAATGAGTTTTTAATCTGATCTTTTAGAACAACTTTGCTGTCACTCATATTCAGACACGAGAATGAATTATTTCCACTGAGTTGTTCTTAGCCTATACGTTATATGAGAATAGGTAAATATTTTATTAATGTGTAGAAACTTCACTTTAGATGAGATTCCCCATGACCTTTACTTTTTTCCTTCCTTGATTTTAAATATTTATGTTACTGTCAACTGTAGGTCTCATGGACTGTCCAAAACTAACCCGACATGTTGCCAAGGCATCCCTGCTTTTAATTGTTTTTCAAATGAAATTCTGTCATTCTTTCCAATATCCATTGAATTCAGTGGTGTCAGTGGGCCAGTTTCCTCTTTGAGCTACGCCTACGGAAACACGTGGAAGGGTTGTTCGTACGCAGAAGCATGTACCATTTAGCAGGAAATTCTTTTTTTGAGGCCAGGAACAGCGAATGAAGGGTGCAGGCACGCGTAAGCCCCTTCAAACTCTGGAGGGTAGCATTGCCACTTCAGAGCTGTCCCAGCTTGTTTCAGAGTACTCTCTTTTTTTACTTGTAAAACAGAAGAATGTGGGACTTGTGGGCACAATGAAAACCCACTGGGTTCATCCGCTTTGATAATGTAGCGCATGGTTTTAGGTGTGAATCTGCTTTGCATCTGTAGCTGTAGTCTTGAGGGATGCACTTGAACTTAAAGCGGTTTTCCTCCTGGTGGTGCCTGGGCTGATGTTGTGATCCAGAGCACTATCTCGGTGCCTCACTTGTCATGTGGCTGTGAGGACCTCCACCCATTAGATTGTGTGTGTGATGTGCGCCTGGGACTGGGACCTGGTGCCAGCTTCATTCCTGGGTAGGACTGAGCCTGGACACGCGGTACCAGAATGGCAACAGGTCAGACCAAATCAAAGCTGATCTCCAAGTTGGTGTCTGAGCTTCACTTCAACCACTACCTTAGATCTACGTCGTCCCTACCTCATTCAGTGGCTGCTGGCAGAGAAGTACCTGCCAGCTCCAGGCATTATCCCATGCTCTGACATCTTTCAGGCTGTTCCTCTGCTTGTCAGTAGGAGGCCACTCTACATGATGAGACATCTTGTCACAAAGACCAAATGTACAGTTCTCTGTGCCAGATGGCAGTTATGCTCCAGGCTTCGATCTATTAGGTCTTAAGCAACCTCTCTGCTTGTTTACAATATTCTAATATCTGAAAACTGCAACTTGAAATGCTCCGCTTAATTTACTGTGTGTTATGCACAGATCTGATACCAGCCTGGAAGGCAAGTGTCCCACTTTATTTGGTTAGTACAGCTGATGTTGTCACCATGTAGAAAGTGACGGCGTTCGCTGGCTCCTTACAATTGGATCCGTATTGACATGTATTATTTTCCTAAGGAGAAAGAGTGAATTTGTATTCTGTGGTTCTTTGAAATGTTGTCATCCTCGAGGATCCTGTAGCTCACCCTTCATCCCTACTCCAGCTAGGTGGAGAAGAAAATGCCGCTTGAATGTGTAACTGGTGGCACGTGCAGCAAAGCACATATTGCCGGCCGATTCAGACTGTCTGCGAGGTCCTGCCCGTGTGCCCAGGGAGAGTCCCACGGACTGCACCCGCTCCCAAAACCTCTGTTTCTGCAAATCCAGTCTTCCCCAGTTTACTAGGTTGCGTTCAGACAGGTGTTTACTTTCTCTGATAGCACCTACCTGCCGGTAAAAACCCCGTTGTAGGAGCATTCTGCTTCGCTGGTTCACCCGACGTGGGCTTGGTGGCAGTTGGCTCAGAAGAGGGATTTCACCCAAAGTGTGGCAACTGGCTCCCTGTGCCACGCTGTACCGTCCCATGCTACAAGTGGCTATATCTCTCCGAACTTTCTAATAGAGACCAACAAGGCGATTGCCAAAACTGACATTTTTTTTTTTTTCTTACAGTTTACATATATAATATACATATCTCCATCATGGAAAAAACAGATTCACCTTTTCCTCGGAATAGCAGGAATTGCCTTGGATTCCTATGTGATTTTTTTTTTTTTTTTAATGCCCTATCAAACTTTCTTTTATGAAGGTGCAAGAAAATAAGCTCTTAAAACATTAAGGTGTTTCACCTGTGGATGCTTTAGTGCTTGTCTTTTAAAGCGTGTAGCGTTATGTTAACGCGTCTTTAACGAGAGAGAGAATTATTCCAGGGTTTGTGTGCCTACTCCATAAGTCAGAACAGGTGTTTTTTTCCTACGCCTGTTCTCACTTACACTTCAGGCGCACAAGTTCAGCAGGGATACTATATCCAGCCTTAATAAATGTGAACGTTGCCGTAGAAACACTGTCACTTTGAGAGAGGTATGGAATGCCAAAGAAACCTGTTCTCGCAGCATGCAGATGCTAAAAGCAGATGAAGACATTTATCAGTTAATCAGTTAAGCTTATTATTTATGGAAAATACAGATCATGTGAGACTACGGAATGCATTTGTTAATTAAGTGAAAATTCAGGAATTGCGTGTGTTCCAGCTAATTCCTCACGTGTTATTGTAGAGCATGAAGTTACAAGCCCTGACACATATATACCTATATTTCTGGAAGCGTAAAGTAGTCCCTAACTTCCCAAGTCATACATATTAAAGCACATAAGTAATGAAGCTGCAAATCTTGTTTAACCTTTGCTTTTTTGTTTCCAATACGTTGTTTGTGTTTTTTTTTTGCATTACCAGTTTTCTTGGGGAATTATTGGGGTTTGTAATTGGGGCAGCCATGTTTTCTAAAGCTTGTAACTGATTTTTGCAGCAGTATTTAATGGATGGTACACGGGAGTAGGTATTGAGAATGAAACGGATCAGGATTTTTCTCCTCTGCCCGGGAAATCGCCTTAGGGCCTCAGTTTCACAGCTGTGCGGGCGGAGATGCGCCGCCACCTTTGTGAAGTGTTGTGACATCTGTTGGTGAAAAGTTCTGTACAAAAGCTCAGTTGCCGTTCTGCTCCTGACGACCTGGTCAACAGTCCCCACCTCCTTCCTAGTCAACGCGTGGGCAGGTAACTGAGCTCAGACGGGTTGCAGGGAAAGCTCTGGCTGAGTGCCGCAGGGCGGAACTGGGAACTGGACGGCCGTGTTGCAAAGGAGTGCTGGTAAGAACAGAGGCTTCGCCAGCTCTATCCTATGACTTGCGCTTTGCCGTCGTTTAATACGAAGACAGTAAGTTCTCAGCAAAGCAAGGCTAGTTTTGACGTGCACAAAAGCTAATAAACAGTTGGGTACCCGAAGCGGTGTTTAGCAGGAGCACTCTGCAAGAGGGACGGCTTAGTGTATTTCAGAGGACCTTTCCCATGAGCCAAGGAAAGGGAATCGATAAATAATGGAAAGCTGGGCTTGGCAGGCTCGTCCTGCTGCTCCCACACAGCTTTTAGTGAAAAGACATGTGCAACACCTTCTTTGTTATAGCAAAAGTGTGTTTTCTAGCTCTGTTTTCCAGTATGTCTTGTCTTTAACAGATAGTGGCTTTTGGAGGGCAGATGCAATAGTCCTGCTGTCACCTACTAGGCAGTGGGTTTGGAAGCTCCTTTTCTAGTAAGACTGTTCATGTTAAATCCCTGCAGGCAGAGGGCCAAATGTGCTTCTAGAGGGCTCTATCTCGATCCCTTCGAGGGACCCCTGACCCTCCTGGAACACGCTTGCTGCCATCTTGTCCAGGGGAGCCTGGGCACAGGATGAGGAGGGGGCTGGAGCCCAGGCACACGAGGGGAGGTGGAGGGCAGTCCCTGTGCCCAAGGGGCAGCAGAAGAGCACGGGGGAGCGATCCCCAAGAAAGGGACCCTCAGTCCCCCCCAACCCTCCTCCTTCTCCCACATGGGGCCATCTTTCAGGCCGCAGGCCCCCCAGCTTCTAGGACGGCCATATTTGGCCACATGCATCCCCATCACAGTGGCCTCCTGATGTTACGAGCCACCTTGCTGCTGTTTGTTCAGGGCTCTGTAAATACAGGGACCCTGGCAGCTGGCCCATAATTCACTGAGCTTTGAGGCCCTCCAGTTCCAAGAATGACTGGAAGCAAGAGGTCCAAAAGCAAAGCATGTGGCTGCCCATCTTTGCATGGGGCAGAGAAGACACATGGCTGCAGGAACTGCAGAGGAAGAGGAGGCAGCTTCAGATGGGGGCACCATCAGCCACACTTATGATGTGGCTGATGGTGTGGAGCCCACGGAGGTGGGTCAAACTGCAGATCAAGAAGAACTAGCAGAAGTGGATCCACCTCCAGCGTGGCTGGCTCCCCCAGCACCACTACACTGTGCCAGGGTTCCCCTCCATGATGCCACGGCAGCCTCACCTCTGTACCTGGGAAGATCATGAAACAGATCGTCCTTGAAGCTACGGCATGTGGAGGACAGGGAGATTATTTGAGACAGCCAGCATGGCTTCACCAAGGGCAAGTCTTGCCTGACAAACCTAGCGGCCTTCTATGATGGAGTGACTACATCAGTGGACAAGGGAAAAACTACAGACGTCAGCTATCTGGATTTCTGTAAGGCCTTTGACACGGTCCCCCCTAAACATGCCTCTCTCCAAATTGGAGAGACATGGATTTGATGGGTGGACTGTTCTTTGGTTGAGGTATTGGCTGGATGATCGCATCCAGATAGTAGTAGTCAATGGCTCAGTATCTGGATGGAGATCAGTGATGAATGGTGTCCCCAGGGGTCTGTAATGGGACCAGTACTCTTTACTGTCTTCATCAATGACATAGACAGTGGGATGGAGTTCAACCTCAGCAAATTTGCAGATGACTCCAAGCTGAGTGGTGCAGTCGCGATGCCTGAGGAACAGGATGCCATTCATAGGAACCTGGGCAAGCTTGAGAAGTGGGCCCATGTGAACCTCATGAGGTTCAACAAGGCCAAGTGCAAGGTCCTGCAGCTCGGCTGGGGCAAGCCCCAGTATCAATACAGGCTGGGGGATGAAGGGATTGAGAAAAGCTGGACATGAGCTGACAATGTGCTCTTGCAGCTCAGAAAGCCAACCGTATCCTGGGCCGCATCTAAAGAAGCGTGGCCAACAGGTCGAGGGAGGTGATTCTGCCCCTCTGCTCTGGTGAGACCTCACCTGGAGTACTGTGTCCAGCTCTGGGGCCCTCAGCACAGGAAAGACAGGGACCTGCTGGAGTGGCTTCAGAGGAGGGCCACAAAAATCGTCAGAGGGCTGGAACACTTCTATAAGGACAGGCTGAGAGAGTTGGGGCTGTTCAGCCTGGAGAAGAAAAGGTTCTGGGGAGACATTATTGAGGCCTTTCAGTACTTAAAGGGGGCTTATGAGAAAGACAGGGACAAACTTTTTAGTAGGCCTTGTAGTGATAGGACAAGGAGTAACACTTTTAAGCTGAAAGAGGGTAGATTTAGACTAGATATAAGGAAGAAATGTTTTACGATGAGGGTGGTGAAACACTGGACCAGGTTGCCCAGAGGTGGTAGATGCCACACTTCTGGAAACAGTCAAGGTCAGGTTGGATGGGACTCTGAGCAACCCGATGTAGTTGAAGATGTCCTTGCTTACTGCAAGGGGAGGAGTTGGACTAGATGACCTTTAAAGGTCCCTTCCAACACACACAATTTTGTGATTCTATGATTCTGTGCTTCAGTATACTGCATCAAGCTTCAGATGCTTCAGATTGCAAAAAACCAAGCTGATTTAGAGAAGTCTGGAGGATCAGATCTTGCAAGAGAATCTGCAAATTGAAATGTACTGTGATCAAGGAAAGACAGCAGGGTTTTGTAATCATTGAAAAAGGGAGGAGCAGTGGAGTTGAGTCTACCTCCAAAGAACTCTTAAATGCCCCTCGAACAGTCTAGCTGATTCTGCTTAATTAGATTATGATAAGCTTTTGGGGGCAGTTAGTTTATTTAGCTTTGTGTGATACTGTCCTATAACTATCTTCATAAAAAAGAACAATTCCTGAATTGTTCAGGAATCCTTTAGTGGCACTGTCCTTCGCTAATTAAGTGCCCAAATCTTTCCAAAGCAGAGGAATATGTACTTTGCGAGCACAGAATATGTTGTGCCTGATCACTGCAGCTATTTGCATTCCAGGTGTGGCTTTTTAACTTCACGTTTTGCAGTATACAGTAGTTTTTAAAATAACCTGAAATTGCATTTAATTAATTGGGAGCTTGGAAATGCAATGACATCTAAAGAAACGATGCTGTATATGAAACTCCTGGTAGTGCTCATTCACAAAGGCCTCTGCTCTAAAACACTACTACACCGAGAGTGTGTGAATGACAGCCATAAGAGAGTTCTGTTGTGGAGTGGGTCTGTTTCGTGTGAGAGAAGTTTTTCTGGGTGATGTAAGTAATGCAGGTATTGCTTGTCTCTTCATGTTTTTTGATGACAGTCTTAAAAGCGGTAAAGCTTTAACACTATAGATTATTGTATGAAGTTCAGTCATCTGAGAAGTATGTTGAAATGGTGCCATTCACATAGATGAGCTCCGTGTAACCGTTTCAAAGTCCAGCTGAATTCTGTAGATTACCCAATGGCAATCCAATGCATTTTCGTTTGACTGCTGTGTAGATGTTATGTTCCTGTGGCTGAAATTAATTCTGGTGCTTATGACTGGGCAAGAGATACCCGTCTCTCTGAAGTTCCACTAAACCTCAGCTTTCATCAGTTGAGCAGCTACTTTTGAGAAATGTGTCTTGTGTTAGTTCTTTCTATGCGGAATTTGAGGTACGGGATGAAAATGGGATCTGAGCTTGAGAATAACTGACTGATGATCATCTCTGCCCTGCAGTTTGGATCCAGGGAAATATAACCTCCTGCGCAGCTACACCGCAACATCAGCAGTGATGGAACTGAGTGTTAATTCAAGTTTCTTCAGTGCTGCGTTTGGGACTAGCACATCGCATCATTGAGAGGGCAGACAAGGAAGGTTGCCATTTGCTAGAGGATGGTCCTGAAGTGGCAAGGAAGCTTGCTGGTCTCCCAGTCGGGGCCAGCTTGGAGCTTCTTAGAAACATAAGCAAGATGGAATCTCGAACCCCGGAGCACGAGAGGCTCGGCTCTGGCTGGGGCTGGGCTGCTGCTCCCCGCGAGAGAAGGACAAGGAGGAATGGATCTGAGGGCAACGGGCGGATTGTAACTGGTTTTCCCTCTAATGCATTCCGTGCAATACCTGCAGGCCAGGCGCTACCCGTGGTTGTAATAGCAGCTAGTGCCAGGGCCTTAGCTGATCTCCCTAGAACCAACCTTTGGTACCGCTTGCCAATTTGGATTAATGCAGGGTTGAATTTTAAATGAATAAGATCGATTTGTTTCAGGAGTGTGTTTCAGGGGCTGATAACGGTTCATTCGATCTGTGTCTAGACAAAAGCACTGCAGCCCTCATCCAAAGGGGATTAGGGGTCTCTGCCAAGGGCTGTGGTGTGTTTGGAATCCCAGGTACTGTATGTTTACTTCCACAACTGTTCACAACGGCGCATAATGTACCAATATATAGGTGAGAGAAGGGTGGTCCTTGATCCTCCTGCATCACTAACACCCCCAGGGAGGTGCGCTTCCCCACGCGCACACAGGCTCACGCGCTCTCAAAGCATCTGAAGCTTTTTAAAAGGATCTATTATTCTAAATGCCGTGAAAACTTCCTGAAAATTAAAAATCAATCCATTTTCTAGATCTCTTGTCAAGCCAGTAATGGGAATACTTTTTGTGCGCAAACTGAAGGACTCTGACAGGAGACAAATGCAGTCATTTACGCCGGCAGACTCATTCTCTGCCTGACCTCACCCCAATGGCATTTTGAAAGTGTGGGTGCGTTATTTTGTTCAGGTGAATCATTCAAAATTACCGTTCGTCTGAAAGAGTTTATAAAAAAACTAATGGGATTTTGCAAAATAAATGGCTTCGCAATCCTTCATCTAGCAGATTGCTGAGAGATTAAATGAGTCTCTGAGATATTTATTAACTTCTGTTGGTAGCTCTGACTGTAAGGAAGGTGTGTGCTTTAAACTTTTCTAAAGGAAGTCTTACCCCCTTTAGTTATCAGTGAGGAGATTTAATGCACAGTGAAAATGCCGATCATCCAGTTGTTCCCTGCTTATAATACTGTTTGTAGCGACAGAAGATTATTTTTAAGAAAGAATTCCGATTTTCCAAGAATAATTTTCTAAGAATAAGAGGTTTTAGAAAATTCTTTAGAATACTGTTTTCTGAATAGTCGGTCTCTTCTGGCAGCTCAGAACACTGGTGGATGCCCGGTCCCTCAGGGGGAGGAGAAGGCTTTCTCATGTAGTCGCTCAGTGGTGGACTTGGAAGAAAATAGCAGCTATGATGCTCATCCTTCTCTTAAGTTTTATCAAGCAGTTGGAGTACATCGTCGAGTTTTGATACCAGATGTAATTATTCACTAGAAGCAAGTGTATATTTAATCCTGTAAGGTAGGAGTGTTAAGTAGGCAGGATAGAGTTCGCACGTATGGAATATTGCATCCTTTCGTGATGCTGGAACGGGCTAAAGTTTATTCTCTGCTTTTGTATCTGCATGTCAAAGCGTGAACACAAATCAGAATCATTGTTGGTGCAGATCAGTCACAGGTGCGAACGTGCAACCGCAACTTAATTAGTGCAAACGATGGCAGCAAAGGGGAACTTGACTTTCCCAAAAGGTACCCCTCAAATTGTGCTTTAGCCAGAACACTGTGTTAACTAGATGAGCTCTTCCCACCATAAAATTGTGTTTTGAATCTTATCTAGATTGTCAGCTAAGCTTTATGGAGACAGGGGTGGTATGTACATAACACGTGCTAGACGTGTTTGGACCATGATCTGCTGTGCCATCAGTTATGACTGGGTTATCTGAGTGATACTGTAATATAAGCTTCAAATGGTTTTTACCTTCTCTTTATCCGGTGTTATGTATATTCTCATTCTCCAAGGAGCAAGGGATTGTGAGAAAGAAACAAGGGAGGACTGTGTGTAGACAGGGAAATTCCTTGTAACTTACTGTAATTCTGTAATTTTCCACGGTCACCTGTGTTAGTGGTGTGCTTATACTTTTTTTTTTTTTTTTAATGAACGCTTAGCAGATCCAGAATAATAGCAGATGAAAAAAGCAGAACACTGTCACTGAGAGATTGTTTTAATTTTGGTGGTCAACGGAAAGGCAGTTCAGCAGTGCAAGGGAAAAACAGATGGAAGCAGCAACTCTAAAATCAGATGAGGTTAAGATTAGTTTTGAGCGGTTCTCCATCAACTAGCTAGTAACATCTCTTTACGTCGTATTTTAAAGGCAAAATATTTTTAAAGTAGCTTTTTGTCCAGCATTCTGCAGATTTTTCAGGAGATGATTGTCTCTAATGAAGTGTTTTATGGCTAAGACCATTGCTGGAATAAAACTGTTGTAGAAGCTGCAGGCAGAAGTAGCCATCAAGATCCTATATACACATTCACTAACTCTAACTTCCTCCTTTCTTACTGATCTTATTCATTAATGAATACTGTGGGTTCCGTTATTGCATCTTCTTCACCCTGGATCATCATAGGGTCACTAAATGTAATTCTTCCCTGTGGGTATATACTAGCTGTTCCTGCTCATTTCACAACATCGTAATTATGGAGAAACCAGAGGTTACAAAGGATGAAAACAATTTAGTTTAATTGAGATTCGGTGTGGGCTGTAGGGGAAAATCCATTTATGCACCTGCATTGTTGGCTTTATTTTTCGCCTTGTTTTTAACAGGAAGAGACCTGGTATTGCTGATCTGATGCCTCATACAAGGTGGGAGTCCCGTGGCCGTGTCCCTTTGTCGTAGCCACTTGGATTTGAGATGTTGGTACGTTTTAAATGAGATTATTCTTCTGCCACCAGGCAAACGCACCTGCTGTCCTGCTGTCCTGAGCAGCGGCAGCTCCGGAGTCAGCGAACGTGACGGTCGGTTCCCTTGAGGGCTGCGCTGTGCGCCACGGTGCTGTCCGTGCGTACGAAGGAAACGGAGAGCGCCGCTGCTCGAGGCCTCCGGCTCCATTCGGGTTTTTCCTCTCCTGCGCTTCGAGCTGGGCGAGGTCGCGGCGTAGGGCTGCCCGCTGCCAAAAATGTACTTGCGTTTCTCTCTTTTGCTGCGTGTGCCGTCAGTAGAAACAGCAGCTTCTTAAACAAGACAACCGACTCCTCTGTTTTTTGGAACAGCTGCTTCTTGTCTCATCCCGCTGGCGTGGAATCGGTTCCCCACCAACGACAGCCCCTGTTTTCCCTTTCTAATTTTGCAAAGCCAGGGGCAGCACACCTTGCTTTACAAAGACGCCGTCCGCTACAGCGCACGTCCTCGGGCTGCTTATGTACCTCTGGATGACCCCGGGAACATACAGCTGCGCTCTTGAGCGGGATGGTTACCAGCAGACGCTTTATCTGATTCTGCGAGAGAGAAGGAGAAAGGGAAATACCCATCTTTCACTGGTCAGCGGTACAAATGCTCCACTCTAGGTTTAGTATTACACTAATCTCGCTTGTGTAGTTGGTGTTTAAAGCCGAAGATGACAGGTACTTTATGGCACTTTTGACAACAGACAAAGCAGGTACTGAGCACGGACTTCCAGACAGCACTGCTGTTGAACCTCAGTGACTTCTGCCCACAGCACATCCATTATTCCAGTCCTTAGACTCTGATCATCAGGAAACGGCTGTGGCGTGAGGGCTGCAGCAAGAAGAAATCCCTGAAGTGTCTGAGGGCCATACGCCCGTTTCACCTCTACCCATGCATCAAATATGAACTCGTGTCTTCAGAGGCTTAACTTTCTGCACCACCGGTCTCCAGCCCTCTCTGTAATGCCCTTATTTCTGCGTGGGTCACAGGGGAGTCTCTCAGGCTTTTAATCTGTAGCTTATTGTTTAAAGATTTATTTGTTTTGCGAGACTGCTGCCAACGTTGATGGCAGGCCGGCACCCATGGAAGGAAGCCGGACAACTGGAAGAGTGTCCACTACTTCTCCAACGGGGTGCCTGACCTGTGATGAGACTGTTTTGCAGGATTCAGGTCATTTGCAAATGTCATCTTAAAACTGCAGATGCTTCATTTTTCTTGTTTACAGTGAAACTGCGTGAGAGAAAATGAGGTGTAACCAACAAGTCCCTTGATGTTGCAGAAAAGCCTTTTTTTGTTTGTTTGTTTTTTGTAGGAGCGCCTTGTTTCCATGGCTACCCTTTGTTACGATTCCTGCTGTTGGGATCAACTTTAATTCTGCAAGTACCAGAGGATGCCCAGCGGTGGGACGGTTCGGTCTCAGGCAGGGGGTGGGGGCACAAACCGGCAGCGCCTGTTTTCTGGGCTCTGCTAATCCCTCCTCCTCCTCCTCCCTCATCTTAAAGAAGGCAATCTCACGTTTCTTCCTCTGCCTCCTTCAGCCTCCAGCAGACTTCCCCCACCTCGGGGACGCACCGCCATAACAGGCAAATTAATTAAGCCCAGAAACCATAAAGAAAATGCTGATCTTTCTCCCTGCTGCCAAATCAAGACGGTATAGCTGAGGGAACACCGGAGTTCTTGCCCCAACCCCTCGGCTCGCCCAGGGATCAGCCTGTATTCTGCTAAAAGAAACACCAAACAAACAAAAAAAAAAAACCCAAACCCACCCAGAACAAAACAACCCCTGTCTCTTGGAATTGCTGTTAATTTCAAATCGAGGTATTAACGTTAAATATTTCCGTCTCAGATTTTTCCCGTGATTTTTTTCCTTTTCCAGATTCTCCCTCCCCCATGCAGGCAGCAACAAGTTGAAGGAAGGAGGTGTTAATTTTTGGTCGTTAGTGTTGCTGTACTCGGATGCCACAATTTCAGGAGTGTTCAGTTTTAGATGAAGTAGTAGTTCTTATACTTTTTCACAGATAGATCTGTCATAATAGGGAAAAGTTTCTGAAAGCCTAATGGAGGTCTGATAACGTTGGTAACTTCTCAAAGTTTGCTTGGGTGTTTCTGTGAGTTTTTAAGTGTGTCACATGTGGATCATTTGATTCCCTCTCTCTCTCGTCTGTGTCGAAATTGCATGTTCTTGTCAATGATGTGTGTCCAGAAGCAGTAGACTTCAAACCTATTCATGGGTATTTCTAATTTCTCATTATCTTTCTCCCTTTGGAATTGATTGAATATATCTGGGGCTTTCTCTCTTGTCACAAAAAGGAGCAATGCTGCTTGCAGCCTTTTCTCCTACTTATCTATTTCTGTAGCCATGAGGTACAAGAGGAATCTCAGCTTCTATTTTCTTCAATTTTCCGCTAAATTTCCTTTGAAGGTTATCTTTCCTGGAGGCTTCAACTGATCCATTTTCTTTTCATTTCCTTCCCTTTTTTTTTTTTTTTTTTTTTTGGCACTGCATAATGTGTTTGTGTAAAGAAGAAGAAAGGAGAGGAGAAGAAAGTATACCTTTCTGTTGACATAAAAACTCTTTGGTTCTTACTCTGCTCCTGGGCTTTCTGCTTGGAGATCCTAAATACAGCCACACGTCTCCTCTTGTGCTATAAAAGGGAATGCTGCTGTGAAGAATGCTATTTCAAATAGCTTTCCTTACGGACTTTGAATCAAGCCCTTTTGTAGCAGATCTGTTGTCCATATATATTCACGTAATCATAGCTCTTTGCTTTACTGATTTAAAGTCAGCTTTAATTATTCCTTGGTTTTTTGATTCACCTGAAGCCAACGCAGCTAAAACACATTTATCCTATTTTGGAGAGGGTGTGAGGTTTGGAGGGTTGTTTCTGCTCCATAAAGACGCCCCAGAAATTGAGTGTGCCCATGTGCTTGTAGGGTCCCAGACCCGAGATGTTTGAATGACTCTCTCTTTCCCTACATCCCTGCAAGGCAGTAAAGATCGGTTGTGGTCGCCCTGTTCTGTCTCCTGACAGGGCTCATCTAGATAAGTTTAGAAGCCTTCTAATTTAGAGAATTAATTGATGGCATCTTTTCCTGAGCATGCTGTGCCCACAAGCTTTATTTATGCCTTCAAGACTTCATGCAGAGCTTTCTTTTCAAGCGAATTCATCCTTTGACAATTTGATCCCTCTTTCTCAGCAACTCTTCTGGACTTTTTTATTATTTTTTTGACTGTTTCTGAGCGTGCCTATGAGCTGTCTGAGAGTTTGGTTAGTATTTTAAAAGTATTTATTTACACATTTTGTATTCACAGCGTGTAAATAACCAAATCGATGGTGGATAAATCCCAGTTGATACCTCAGAACGAATGGAGGGAGATAATTGTCTCTCTCCTATTCAGAGCTGTTCCTGCCCCCAAAAAATCAGCCTCAAAAATCAACCTACTTAAAGCTGTTTCTGTTAGAGGAAGACTGGAAGCGGTGCGTTTCCGATCAGCTCTGCTCCTGTCACACCGTATCTTCCTCCTCTGAGGGGGCTGTGGCATGGCTGGCACCAAAAACTCTCCTCGGACACCGATTGCTCTACGCTAAAACTTCTGTCTCGTTTAAAAGTGCGCTTTGCACTGCCCCCAAATTGCCTCAGCAGGATGAAGGATTTGGCCTGTGGCTTTCCCAGTTGAAAAACAACCATAAATTCCTTGAGAACAGCAAGTTTTCTGTTAAGAGCAGAGCTAGTGTAGCTTTCCTGCGCATCCGTCTTCTGTATCTCCATCACCTGCTCGCATCCACACTGCTTTTCCTTCTGTTTTTATAAGACTTTCTAGTTCCTTTTCTGTATTTCCCTGGGCAAGCAGCAGCATTTTGGCTGCTTTAGAGCTGTGGACGGGCTGAGTGGCAGGTCAGTATTGGTGCGTTTGTTAGTCAGCTGGCTTCTCCTTTGTTGAATCCATTCTTTCCTCTCTCTCTGGCTACTTGTTTGGGTTTCTATCCTCCATCCAGCTGATTTGCATGAGGAAAAAAAAATAAATCTCAAGTAATAGGGCAAATTTGGCTGAAATTGGTATTAACAGGAGGGGTATCAGTTGGCTTCTTATGCTGAAAAACTTCAGGGTGCTCCTATTTGGCCCCAATTCATCTTATATTTTACTGAAATATTTGCCCAGTAGCCTTAAAAGGTACCAATAATTGAGCTTTCATTCTCCTTTTTTTTTTTTTTTTCCTGTGGAATTTTATTTATTCATGGGGGAGCAATCTGATAGGTTATATAGCCTGTAGACCTTTGGTTATATGAGTTTAGTAGAAGGTCATTGTGCAGAAGATTAATAAAGTTATTTGACTGTGCTGCATTTCCTCTTTATTCATTGTATGAGCAGTGTTGACGTGTGCAGTACACTGATACAGATTGTACTGTTTCATCCAAGTACACACAGTCCTATTCTCCCTATTTTTTGCCTTTAAAGTGAAGCACTTGTAGTTGTGAATGATGTGATTTATTTTATTAATGGTATCTTTGCTGCAGGCTGTAGCATTGAGTCTCTTTGTCCTGATCAAGTCTTTTTTATGACAATGATAATGTATGACTTAGTGTTTGTTTCAGTAACAAGGAGACAACTGTATTTTGCTTGTACTTATTTTTTTTCAGTCTGGAATTCTTTGGCCACTCCCAAAATAGACAATATAGTCTGAAGCATATAAAAAGATCTTCGTTTCAAACTTAGCATTATCTCTGGCACATATTTTTATCCGGAGACAACAGCTCAAGAAAACCAACGCATTCCCTAAGCGCGTCCTTTGTTTTTTATTGAAATCAGTCTGAGATTTCCGACCGACCATGCGCAGCAGGCTTAGCCCGTTAAATCTGCCAAGTTAATCAGAACCGTGGATCGCCGTGGTTCCGGACTATGTTAGATCCCATAAAGTGAGCCCAGGGACCTGCACGGGCTTTGCTAGCAGGGAGAATCCGTGTTGTCTCCGGCTGCAGCTGCGGCAAGGGGTTTAGGATGCAATTGCAGAGGCTGGATTTGGTCCAGGGTATGAGGAAACCCTATTCAGAGAGCGAGTGGGCTGGGGCTTTTATAGACCACGCGTCGCCAGGGCTGCCCTTTACAGCTCTGCCTTAGCAGTGGCAGCGCTGCCGGACGAACTCCTTCCAAACCTCGTCCTGCGGTTGTGGCGCAGCGCTGGGTCGAGCCCAGCTCTCATCAGCATCGCTTCCCGCCCGCGCTGGTGCCTCTTGGAGACCTTCCACTGCAAATATTCATCCAGCTAACGCTGCTTAGCTTACGAGAGCCGAGGAGATGAAAGCGTTTGGCCTCACGGCTGCAGGCTATTACAAATGATTGCGATGTGAATCAGATCCTCCGCCTACCTGTGAGGTACCGAGTTTGGGATTCTTTTCCATCCCCTGCCCACGCAATCTTTAGCCCAAAGACTGCTACCTCTGGAGGGAAACGTGCTGCTGGAGGGATCCGGCTGCCACCACCCTTCTGGTTTGTGTTGCTGTCTCGAACACATCATCTTTTTCTGTTCATTATATACTTACGATAAGTCACTGGGTAGAGTGGAAAGGTTTGGAGGCCTTTTGGCTCCAGCCGCGTCACTGCTTGTTCAGCCCGGTGTCGTGATTCACAGGTCTGCATTCTTTGCACTGAATCAGGCGTTAGCTGCGAAGGGTCTGTTAGGTCACCTAGCACGCCCTTTGGGGGCTCTGCCTTTCGGGCTGGAAGTCCGGTTTTCGTTCAGCTAGGAGGAAAAAAAAAAAAAAAAAAAGGAAGCAGGGTTACGTGGTGTCTCTGCAGTTCTGGATAGCTGCGTGAACCCCTTGGCTCTTCGTCCCTTTGTGCTTGTGGAGAGCTTTTGGCCTTTATGGATTCAGAAAATCAGTGTTGTTTCTTTTGGACTGATCACGTGTGAGCTGATGCAGCAAAGGCAGAATAAAAGTCACAGTGCAGCAGATAACCAAGGGGGAGAAACTTTCTAAATAGGGGGGTTTGGGGATTTTTGCCACCTGTTTTTTGCCCTCACTCAGGGGAAAACACAGCACGTGTGTCTCTTTCCTGGCTTATTTCGTCCTGACATTTCTTTTTCTGCTACACTAAAAAACATTGTTAATATTGATACCTCTTCGATGTGTGTACCTAGCCAAAAAATCAGGATCTTATTGATTGACTCACTTAAGAAAAACTGGTGAAAGAGAGAGGTGCTGCTAGGAACAGATCTTGTTTATTTGAGAAGTTTTCCTTCCTCGGGCACAGGAGAACCACTGGAGCAGAAACTGTCTGTGCTCTTACCGCCGACACCCTCCTTCGCCCGCTGGGGTGTTTCTCACGAGTACGCCGCCGCGCTTGGTCAGGGTGAGCATCCTTCTCCCTTCGCTCCGTGCCCCTCCTTGGCAGTGCCCGTGTGTGCAGGAGCACCCAGGGCTCGGACAAACGCCTCCTGCCACGCTCAGGTTTCCAGCCAGGCTCACGTTTCTGCTTGGCTTTGTGTGCTAGATTTTGGAGATCCTTATTTCCAGTACCAGCTCTCAAAGAGGAATTTACTGATCGCTTGAAGCCATTTTAAATGAAGGTCGGTGTTTACATACCGTTGTTTTGGGGAGGTACAACCCCAGCTACAATCAAACTAGCTGATTGCTTGTTTTTCAGCGGGACCTGGATGGAAGTTTATCTTGCTGGGCTCCGTACATACACAGTGGGAGACACCCTTTGAGGAGGCCCTACAACAAAGGCTGAGAGAGCTGGGACTCTTTAGCCTGGAGAAGAGAAGGCTGAGGGGACACCTTATTAATACTTACAAGTATCTAAAGGGTGGGTTGAAGGAGGATGGAGCCAGGCTCTTTTCAATGGTTCCCAGTAACAGGACGAGGGGCAATGGGCACAAGTTAGAACACAGGAAGTTCCGTTCAAATACACGGAAACAGTTCTTTACGGTGAGGGTGACCGAGCACTGGAACAGGCTGCCCAGGGAGGTTGTGGAGTCCCCTTCCCTGGAGATTTTCAAGACCCGCCTGGATGCAGTCCTGAGTAATGTGCTCTTGGCAATCCTGCTTTAGCAGGGGAGTTGGACTAGATGATCTCTAGAGGTCCCTTCCAACTCTGAAACTCTGAAGAGGAGGGGAAAAAAAAAAAAAAAGGCTAAACACCACAGAGACAGTGGATGTAGCTGCTGGAAAGCAGGAACCAAATCAAACTGAGAGCCTGACTTAGAAACTCATCTTCCTCGGGTGCTGCCTAGAGCCTAACGTACTCCACCCCAGTCCTTCCCAGGTGCTCTGTTGTATAATTTAAAAAAAAAAAAAAAAAAAGCATTGAAATCGGTGAAAAAGCCAGTGGCTTTAAGTCCATAATGCAGGATTCTCATTTCAGTTCGGTTCACGCTGAGGAGACTTGTTAAGTGAAAGGTGAAGTTATCAAACCTAACACAGGAGCCTTTCTTTTCAGTGGAAAAGGGAGCTGCTGCCAGCTTGTTTGGATAACAGCAGCCAGCCAGGCCTGTGTCCCGGCGCCCGCCTTAACCCTCGGCGGCTCCCAGGTTTGCCGGCTGGGTTGGGGCAGGCAGAAGGGCAGCCCAGGTTTGCAAGAGCTCCCTGTCTGACCTTCTCGCCGGCCGTAGCGTGGTGGCAGCCGGGGCTTTCTCTTCCTCGGTGAGAAGCACATCAAAGAAACGGGTGTAAATTGGAAACTAAAAGTTAGGGTTCATTTGTATTTCATTTGGTGGACGGCGAGTCAAAAGTGAGAACAGCGAGGACCCCTCCTCATTTGCCTAAACAGGTCTTATAAATCCTCTTAAAGCATCCTACTTAGGGGAAAAAAACCCAAAACCTTATGAATTTCACTGCTCAGGAGAGGCAACTGTGATTTCAAACAGTCTCTGCCCTCTCCCAAACCCCAAAACAGCCTAATGATGCTCTGATGCAGAGGAGTGCTCGTAGTGCCCCTAGCACAAGCTGGTCTGAACTGGAGATGCTCCAGCCTAGTGGGATGTGGGTTCGAAGGCAGGATAGTGGGCAACGGGGGCGCAATTACCGGCGTGGAGGACAACAAAATGATGACTTTTGTCCCCTTTCTGTTGTGGCTCTGCGTCCCTCTTGCCTTGCCGCGAGAACTCTTTAACCCCACCCTGTTTCTTTAATTAAGTGATGTGGAAAAAAAATGAGGGAGGGGTTGGTTTTGGTTTCAGTCAATAGCGGAGGTGTTTTTATGTTTGGGGGAGTAAAAATTCATGCCCAATTGCTCAGGATGGGAGATTTTGCCAAAGTCACTCCGGTCACGCCTCAAAACTACTTAGGAATTCAGTTATTGAAGTCCACGCTGAAACCTGAAGACCTGTATCTGTGGAATGGTTTTTATTGTTTGTATAAGTCTACGAATCTGTCTTAATGTTTTAGCTTTTTGGTTTAAAACAAGCAATTCTTTAAAAACTGCAATCTTTCCCCAGATACCTCTGACCTGAGTTAGTAGCTACGGGGCCCAACAGTCACCAGAAGGGGGGACACTTTCCGGAGAGGTGAATGCCCAGGGCAAGTGGTGATGCTTCTAAAGGTTGCACTCGCTCTGCTGTAGGATCTGTTCGAATGAGAAATTATTTTGTTTCCAGCTCAGCTTGTTTTGGTTTGGTTTTTATTCACGTTTTCCTTACCAGTGCCTGTAAAGCAGTCCTAAGGGGTTGTGAGGAGTCCTGAAATGTTCCTTGCTTCTCGGAGGCTAAACAGGTCACATCCAGGGCTGCATCCTACGTGGCTTATTTAAGTATGTCTTTCACAGGAAATGCAGGGTACGCAGCAGCTCACAA
Organism: Vanellus vanellus; assembly: GCF_965231255.1. Taxonomy (NCBI): domain Eukaryota; kingdom Metazoa; phylum Chordata; class Aves; order Charadriiformes; family Charadriidae; genus Vanellus; species Vanellus vanellus. Next base: position 13,900,605 of record NC_138911.1, on the reverse strand, counting down.
CCCCATGTTTTTAGTGCCTCTGCTTGATTATGTCTAAAATAAGTAAAATAATACGCACCTAAAAAAAAAAGATGAAATTACTTTTTTCTGGAAAATGTTTGGCTTGGAGTTCTTAGTCTATTCATTGATGTCTGTCTTGGAAAGGGCAGATGAATCTCACATTTCCAAGAAGACTATAAATATAGACCAGTGCAGTCTCCTTTACTAATATTATGAAGCTAATTTAGCTGTAAATTCAATCTCACATCTATCTAAACCATCAAGAAAGAAGTCACTGAGACTGGGTTCCCAGCAAACGTCTAAGCAGGAGCACAAGTCTCCACTCTTCCTGTCCAACCACGAAAATGGTGTTCTCTTGAAGCTTTGAAATTGGAAAATCTTGATGGTTTTGGGACGTGCTGTTGTCTGAAGGCACCTTTATATGCTTCCTTTTAATTTCTCTATGGCTTGTGATCTCTATATATTTAATAATTACTGAAATTTGCTGCAGTTAAAAGCAGTGACTCCTTAGTTATTAATTAATTAAAAAAAAAAGACTCATTTGATAATCTGCCTGGTACTTTTCCAATAAGTGAGTGATAATATACTATTCTAGATATCTCAAGCAATTCATTAAGCCTTTCAGCCCTGAGCAGGCCACTAATGGATGCAGAATATCCCTTAAGTCCCTACTAAAATACAAGAATCTTTACTGGAAATGGTGAGCCTTTGACAGTACGCTCTAGTGGAGGGTGGCAGCGATCTACCTGAGGTGGAATTTGGGGGGACACGCAATTTATTGTCACTCGCTTACAAAACGTTCCAGGAATTTCTTCCGATTCTCTGAGCCTTCCCTCACGTCACCTGACTTCGACTCAGAGCCCAGACTGCAAAACGTAGTTTGGGTTATGAGATAAGGTTCTCAATTTCAACCTTAACAGAATTAAGTATTGACTTGACATTTATACAGATTCTGACTCACGGGATGAGTTGACTGATTAAAATGAGGACAAGTAGTCTTCCAGAGATTGAATAAAAAACGATGAATAGTGAAGAAGCAATGGTTGATAGTAATTAGGGAAGATTATATAATGTCTGTAGATCTATAGGACCTCATACTGAATTAACTGCAGAAGTTAGTTAGAAGACCCTTCAATAGAAAAACAGGAAACTCCCGTGAACTTCTTAAGTGTGATTGACTTGAGAGTTTGTTTAGTGCAGGTCTTTTTATGTCAGGTGAGAATTTATCAGTGGTGTAAAACACAGCTTTCCACCTTCCTCCTCTCCAGTGGAGAGGTATGGGCAAGGCTCACTTGCAAGTCTGTTTAAAATTTGCACTCTGTCGTGCTTTTTTCATAACCTTTAATATTACTTTCCGTTCTCTAACTGTTGAGTGACTCCCCCTGAATAAAACCAAACAGAAATAATGAAAAGGCCCTACGGCAAACTGCACTGCGGGGACCATTATCACAGCTTGCAGAAGACGGAGGGTGGGCAAATAAGGAGCTGTGTCCTCAAAGTCCTGGTTTCTTCTTATATTTCATTCACTTTTTTTGTTGCCTGTCCCTGTTGTCCTTTTCAGTTTGGTGTCTCCACTGCCTCAGAACCAACTCCTGGACCATGAGCTTCCGTGCTGAAACTATCTGAGCTGGGCACAGGGTTTGGCTAGCGTTTTTTTGTTCTCTTCTTAGAAGTGGTGAAAATTGTGTTATTTATCTCTGTGTTGAAATAGAGTTGAATAGAGAAACAGAGTCTTAATTTTTCTGTCTGATATTCCTTGTACCTTTATTAAAACAGTAATCTGGCAGTTGTGTGGAACCTGTCAGTAAATGAGCTATATGTTAACTTTCTAGAACCGGATTTATCATCTTTTTTTTTTTTTCCCTCTATAAAATTTATGATGATCTATCTATAGCCTGAGACTACACCAAGTTCTTCCCTGGAGCTGTGAGGAGGTGCCATGAAGGAATACTGTAAAATCTCTCCAAGAACAGCAGATGGGGGGAGAAAACCTGCTTTGCTCCCAAAGGCAAAATATCCGGGCACAGAGACAACTATTGTTTATAGCAAGAGCTGATAATATTCTAAATTTAAAAAAAAAAAAAAAAAACAAACAACTAACCAGCTTCCCTTTGGAAAATGCTACTTTCTTGCAATGATCTATTTCGGTGAAGCTGGGCAAAGTTGTGAATTGGTTCAATATTGAAATGGACACTTCATTTAGACTTTCTTGTCTCCTTTACACAGAGAAATGGAAGACATTTCTTTTGCTCTGATGTCTTCGCTTTGTTCCCACTATGTATATTATAGGAATGATCATATATTGCATATTGGAATATTTTTATATTCAGAGTTCATTTTTTACATTTCAACTCTATTTTCATTCACGTTCACTAACTTCCCGCTCTCAGTTGTTTGTTTGTTTGTTTGTTTTTTACTTAAAATTACTTCAGCCTGTGACACTCTCCCACCTTCTGTCTCCAAAGCGCTTGAACAAATTTTCGTTCTTTTAGCACGTTGCGGTTGAAGACGGGAGATGATGGCAAAGTCGTGGGGCTTCAGCAAGAAGAAGTGCTTAGGAAAGCTTTAGGGAAAGAAAGGGAGAAACGGCAGCGACGGCGGAGGTGAGATTGTGCCAGTCACTGAAGCTGGGAAGCCCAAACACAGAGGCAGGAGGCCAGCAGAGGGATTCCTTGAAAGAAGCGGACTCCAAGAGAGTATGACGAGGAAGATGACTTGCTGTTAGGGCTTTGCTGTCACCAGCCTAAGGTGACAGTAAGGAAGAGCTGTGAGGGGTCCGGGAGGCCGCGGAGGGAGGTCAGCGGTAATCCGACCGAGTGGTGACCGAGCTTTCGCGGCGAGGGATGTCTCCGGTGAGATTTTAACTGAAGAAATGAGCGCTGGCGAAGCGATGCATCGGGTGCTGTGACTCCTGACTGCGGAGAGAATAATGAGTGGCAAAGACGACCGGAATAAGAAATAGGTGGAGAGATAAATAGAATCTATTTACCAGAGATTTGTGACAGGGCGGGCATGAGCTGCTTTGTATTGAATAAATTACTGTCACTGCAAATACTGTGTAAGTGAATCCATTCTTCATCCCTAACGTGTATATTAGCGAAGTCATGGCTGTCTGTCCAGGATTTCAAGCGGGGGTCAGGGGCTACTGCAAACCAGACTGCGGCTCTGCCTCCGCGGTTGTTCAGCCTTGTCATACGTGCTGTGGGTTTACGCTTTGCTTTTTCTCATTCTGCTGATTTCTGTTTCGCTTCCTGCTGGGGGCGAGGGGGGTATTAGTTGTGTTTATGTTTTTTATATGTGTTATTTAAGGAAGGGCGAAGTCCAAGTTCGCCAGTAACTACTGCAAACTGCCTTCTGGGCAGGTGCTGTCTGGAATTGAAAGACTCAGGAGGCTTCGCCCTCTAAGGATGTATGGATTGAATCTCAGTCCTTGTGCTTCACTTCTTCTAGGCTTGGCCTTTAAAAATGTTAAACAAACGTAGATATTGGTTGCTGGACCACAGAATACCTCCTGTCTTGGGTACCTAAATTTATCAGTATTATTTTATTAGTAGTAGTGAATTAAATGCAAACATTTCATTGCAACGTTGAAGTGAGAATACCGCTTCTAGAAGCTGGAACTCAACCTCTATGGCAACGTCGAAGGAAGGTCCTGGGGGCTCTCTAACAACGCAGGTTCCATTTTTGATGATTAAGATAAGGTGAGTGACACCGTGTTGCCTCGAAGAAATCTTCTTTTGCCTATGACCTGTGGCTTGCCCTGCTGACGGGCACCGAAAGGTTATCTCGGTGGAAAGGTGAAAGGGAATTGCCTCTGTTTACTCGTTATGGAGAACCAAAGCACTTTGTGTGAACTTACAGATTACTTTCAGATAAACACTAGGACACTTAAAAAGTAAATTTATTTCCTATTTCTTCACATGCCCTCCATAGTGACTGCAGGAGCCCTTTTTTTCCGTCATAATTGATAGCTCGCGATTCTTATTAACTCTGCAGTAAAATCCTCACCAATTTCAATCAGTGCGGCGTTAATCCCTTAACAAGGGACAGAAGAAACGGCACTCTCAAGGTGAATTGCTGAGTACTTTGCTTACCCTGCTGTGGTTTCCAACCTCCTCGTTCGTTGTGCGTGCCGTGGATACTCCGAACTCAGGAACCCAGTACTGAGATCAAATCCAATTCATCTTAATCTGAACGTAGCGTATCCGTAAGTGGTACAAACACATGTTATCAGTCAGTAGGGAAAAATCTGGGAAACTGTCCCCCGTTACTCTGATTTGTTTCTACAACTGACTTTGTATTGCCGTGTATTTTTCTTTTAATATGGTAATTGCATGGTTAGAAAACGCAATAGCTTGTTAGTAGTCACACATGTGCGCTCGTGTGTTTCTCTAAAAAGCATTTCAGTGCCTTGGATGTGTATCCAGTGTTTATCCAGGGTTTTAAGCAGGTAATTGTCTAACCAGGGATCCATTGCCTTCGTTTTGACTGTTGAGAAAGCCAGACTGACATATAAAAAACAAGCACATGCTGAATGCGTTGAGATTTTTAAAAAGGTTTTATGAACTTATTATGAACCTATTTTAAAATATTTTCTGCAGCCCTACTATGTAATTCCTGAGTTGAAACTAGTAATACAGGAAAGCCACTTCTGACTTTCCTAAGGGAAAAAAAAGCACTGATTGAAGAAACGAGTGAATTATCCATGTGAGTAAGGTGCGCGGCAGGCACGCGAGGGCTTCTTCTCAGTGCTGCATGTGGATGTTCTCAGGAGACTCCCAGGGCCTGGGAACACCTTATGGCTGTTCTTATGGCTCATGATTATAAAGGTAGAAGGTAGAAGTCTGTCTGATTCGAATTCCCAGTAGCGGGTGACCTGTTTCCCCTGGGCTTTCTCCCGCAGGATCCAACTTTCTCAGGGGTCTGGCTTACGGTCTTCTCTTCTTACCGCTTGCCACAGACCATTGCTGGCCTGTGTTGAACGCGTGCTGAAGGACATGGGAGGGCACGGCTGCAACTGGCGACGTGCAGTGTTTTAGCTGCCCGGAGAGCGTGCAGTCGCCCGGTCTGCTGTACTTCCCGCAGCACCGGGGGTCTTGTTAGTCATTCGGTGGAGGTAAACTGCATTTAACGAAGTTTGCCCTGGTATTTCAAGGATGAGAGTTCAAATCAAACTCATTCTTACAGAAAAAATAAATGATCTGTTGAAACAATTAAGCTAAGCAACGCCACGTCGTGCTATTTTGGCAGCGATCTGAATCATGACACACCTTCCCCCATTTGTGTGGGAGAGATCGCAAGTGGAATGCAAGATTAATTATTTGGTGACGGTTGGGGATTTTTTTTTTCCACCGGAGATTACCTTTTTGCATAGCTATGAGCTGCTGTTGGTAGTTCCTGTCCATATCCCTAATAAAACTGTGACCCTTTATCACCGAACCAGGTCAGAGACAACTAGCAGCTACAGCTTCGTCTGCCGCAGTAATAGCGCTTGTTTCTATTTACGCTATGGTTTAAGCTGCAGTTCTAAATTGTTCTTATTTAGTAGTTCCCACGTGAACTGCTGTGTTTGCCCAGAGACCAATTTGATTTCAGGAAGGCTCTGTGTAGTCACTGCAGCCTGTCTAGATGTTATCAGCTGAAAGATGAGAGCCATAGATCTTAATTCTCACTGTTAAGGAGTGTCAAAAATACTCAGCAGGAGCCCATATGTTACGTGTACGTTACTTAGATCTGCCTGTTATCCCTAGGGCAGCTTTTTTTATATATTGAAACACAAAAATAATACAATCACGCTGCTTGTGGATGTAACGACTATAACCCTGTTCGATCCATTCCCAAATGGCGAGAAAAGATGGTCTTTGCCCTATGCCTCTCGTTATTAAATCCAGAGTGACGCGAAAGAAAGAAAGAATTGGTGAGGATGAATCCCTGCTCAGATATACACCACAATAAAAGGCCAAATAAGAACAAAACTGAAGTTCTGTCTACATTAGACATTGTTCTGTTTCTTTTTCTCTGGAAAAAGATCTGCCCCTCAGTCCCTGCCCCAGAAAGCATTAACACTTCGTTCCCTGATTATCTAGAAAGGTTCTCCAGTAGTAAGACAAGTGCCAAAAAGAAAAGGGTTTGAAAAGCCTGTAGGGTGCGGATGAATGACAGGTTTGTTTTTATGACTTCCTACAATGAAATGAGAACTGACTTTACTTTTCTGACAGCAGGAATTATGAAGAAGATTGGTCAAACATATAGTGTGAAATCTTGCTTTCAGCAAACTGAGAAACATTTTCAGCAAATGCGAAGGCATAGCTTGATGAAAGTGTTTGGAAGCCAAAGTCTCTTTATCACTTCTGGCCTAAGTGTAAATAGCTTAATGCCAGTACTAACGTGAATCTCTGTCGTTTCACTAACATCAGGTAAATCCAAACAGAATGAACAAACCACACCTTTTGGCTGCATCATCTCATGACTTCTGGTGACGTGATTCTCATGTCCCTCTTGAGGAGCAGGCTGGGCTTGCTTCTTCCTGCCTTGGGCACAGTGCTGCCTTGGAGGATGCTCCTTGCCCATGGCCAGCCAGCGATCCTCACGGCTGCGGGCTGCGGCTGAAGCCATGGACTCGGCTGCTCCCAGTCCCTTTGGGGATGGCTAATACTGCTGGCAATGCTTGGTTTGACTGTGCTCGCGATCTGATCTGGTGCCAAGCTGTAATCAGGGTCTGTTTGTTCTGTCTAACCTCGGGGCTGTATCACTGTCTTGTCCTTGGTTTGTAATTTCCCTACAGCAGCAGCTACGGTTGTTCTTTGTGCGATGCCGGCCATCAGCTGCAGGTATGGATGCGGTTTGGGTTGGAGTGCTGATGTGGCTCTGGAGTGAATGCCCCCAGTTGTCCCCTCTTGCTGCCCGCTGGTTTGGACCACAGAGCGGTTTTGGTGCCGGCAGACTACATCCTTTCTCGAGGAAACCAAAGCACTTTCAGGTGGGCACTTGCTGTGTGCCCACTCCTAACGTCTTCAAAACAGCAAGTGGGCCACACCATCACAAAATCCTCCAGCGTGGACTGAAGTTCCTCAGGAGATCCTGTGACACTCTGAGTGTTTTCCAGGTATACAAAGACCCAAATCGTGTCAGGCCCCTCATGTTTCCTGCTGACTGCTCGCCCTCTAACTTTTGCAACTCACTTCTTCATCCTCCCTAAGACTACCCCTGCTTAATCTTTTCCCTGCTTTGCTTGCTGTACCTTCTGCTGCTGTTCCCCCTTGCTGAAGCACCTATATCTTTTGTCTCTTTTCTGTTGTTACTGTTTTTCAGGGTTGGTTGTTTTTTTTTTTTAACTTGTTTATTTTGTAACATCAGTCCTTTTCTTCTTCCAGGAAAGCCAGTACAGAGCAACCTAGACCTTGAGGGAAACAGCACTGCAGCACTCTCAGGTTACCAGCTGGTAATGAGAACAAGTTCAAGGTGTCCACGTGCTTGAAGACCTAAGGAAAGAACTATGCAGGGTGGTGACACGGCAGCTGTTCCCCATGGTATGATGTGGTACAGACACCTTGAGCACATCTCCCAGGGGGAGTACACCACTAAATCAGACGCTCCTTTGGATAGCCATGTTGTGGACAGACCATGCAGGAGAGTCAAAGGAGAAGGTATGTCTCCCAGAGAAGAAAAATCCAGGAAATCTTTTCAGCCCGCTCCCAGCCCCAGCCTACATCAGCAATCCCCTGTGCCAGTAATTCTCGTTCCAGCCTAAGTGAGCTGCGTTTCTATTAATTTCTTTTTTTGAGCAATTGGCAGGGGGCACAAGTTGTGACTTCTGTCAGGAGAGCTTCTGGCTGTCTCTAGAGCCACTGAGTTATGCTCCCAAGAAGTGCCAGGGAGGCCAGTTAGTGGAGCGCAAGGAAGAGTAATGTCTGCTGTGTCCCCCTCTCTTCAGAGACCTCTTTCGGTGCAGGCTGAAAGGACCCAAAATGTCAGTAGGCTCCAGACCACATGGTCACTGTTGGAGCATCTCTCTGCGAAACGGAGAAGCTTTGTAACATGTAGGGTGCAGGTGGCCTTTCGTGAGGTTCAGAAAGCATTGCCACTCCATGAAGCAGTTGGCCAAATGCCTAGGTAAATGGGGAAATGGCCAATTTCTCTAGAGATAAAAAAGGGAGAGAACAGGATAGGACAGAACAGAAGGTCTTGTCTCACTGTGGACAGGGGAAAAGAAGGTTTCCTTGGTGAAAGGGTGCTTTTTTCTTTTGTCCTGCAGGATCCAGCCAGCTGGTTCCATTCCTTGCCATTCTAGCCCTTATCAAGTCTTACTCCCCCATCTATACGAGTTGCTTACACAACCTCATTCCCTCTGCCATTCCCTCCACCGCCTCCCAAGAAGCAGACAGCAAGCAAACCTCTCCTCACCCTCCCCCCTTGCCACTTGTCAGCTGCATTTTTCTCCAGCAAAACACGTAGCCCTCAGCCTGTGATGTTTCCTGAGGGTTGCGGAGGCAGCCGTCACAGCCGCATGCCAGAATGATCGAAAGGTCAAAAAAAGACATGGAGGGCCAGGGCAGACGCAGTCAGAGTAACCGTGCTTGACCAGAAGTGTGGATTGAAGTCCCCTGGGGAGTGAGTGGGTAAAGCAGGCAAACATAAACCCCTCCTCTAGGGCACGGAACTGGATAGAAAAGTCATTTACGGTTAATGGGACTCCACCCTAACCTTCTCAGTTCACCCCTTCAATGAAGGCATGGTCAGCTATAGGGGGTCATCTGGCGTCTCCAGCTACTCACAGACTGCAGAAGATAGGCATAAAGCTGCTGAAGAAACTAGTCCTTGTTCTCCTGGTCCAGATGGAAAGGCTCACCTAATTCCTTGCAGAAGCTGTGTAGGACAGAGCAGCCACCGAGGCTGCACTGATTTGTGCAGCTTGTGCAGTTTGCACATTTGTGTCTAGTCTGTCATTCAGGACCTGCCATATTGCAGTCAAAGAAAAAAGCACATTCCACTTATTCATAGCGTTTCATAGCATGTGGTTAAACTAGCCCTGTCCTCCACTCCTGTCTGGGTACAGCTTCGTGGCCCAACAGCACAGAGGGGGTTTCAGCCTCTTCCACATGATAGGCAGTGAATAAGCCACCTTCATGCTGTGAATGATCCTGCTTGGAAAGAAGGTTTCAGCACCCCCTTTGAAACCAATGCCGGAGGAAGGGAAAACACAGATATCACGAGGGCTTCTAGTGAAGCCTGCCAGGATGCCTGTAAATCTGTATTGGTGGGTCCACCAAGGCCTACAGGCAACTGAGTGGCAGCCCTTGTTGGTCAAGTAGTTGCAGCTGCTCTGGGATGGACACTGCATGGGAGTGGGCTTTATCAGATAGGAAACCTGTGGAGAGCTGTGGCCTGGATGGATTCAATGATACGTCTGACTCATGTAGTCCAAACTGAGGAGGTTTGGAGGATGGCCTCAGGATCCTTATTGACAACTTTGCCCATGTTGGATTTTTCCACCACAGCCTGCTTTGCTGCTGGCTGGTGGGACTCGGAGGTCACAAGGTTCTGAGGGGCAACCACCATGCAGTGCAGCGATGGTAAGATGGTGGTGCCAGTGAGCTTCATTTTTAAGTTTTGCACTGTGCTGTTGGACAACCCACTGGTTCCAGCTCATCGCCCTGGCCCAGAGTCTTCAGCTGACAAGGGACAAAGCGATTACAGAGACGAAGACTTTCAGAAACTCAATGCCTTTATCTTCTTCCCCAGGCAAAGGATTGTCCAGGAAGAGCCAGTTCATTCTAAATGTCCTCCTGGAGGAGCTGCCATAACTGCAATATGAAGCCTCTCATTGTCCCTCCACCACTGACCAACCGTAGCGCTGGGAGAAGGCCTGGACAGCAGGCCCATGGTGTCACCTGAAAGAGGACGAGGAATGGGTAAGGCAGGAATACAATCGAAAGCAAGAAGTTTGTGCATGGGAGGCCTTGTACCGGAGAGGATGAACGGGGTAGGATGTGGCATGAGGAAAGACAACTTGCAGGAAGGCAGAGCTTCGAACCTTGTGCACGGATGTTCGGTCCAGGGAACCAGACTGCATCTTGTCCAAAACCGTACATTTGAGGCGGTGCGTACCTCAGCTGTAGGGACCTCGGCACGGTTGAATTGAGTCTCCTGATCCACTCTTAGGAGAGGAACTCTGCTGTGTTCCTCGTTAGCAGGCAGTGCTCAACCAAGAACCGAAATGTTTTCATCTGCGGGGAGCCAAGTGCGCAAATATTTGCTTGCGTCTCATAAGCTGTTTTGAAGAAGTGCAAATCTAATGCAGGAGACTTGATGCCAAGAACGAAGGAAAACTGCAGGTTCTGCGCTTCCCTACACGGCTCCCCGCCGACGGGACGATGTGAGAAAAAGCTGTTGGTTTCTTGCGCGAGCTCTGCCGTGGCCGGGGAAGACGTGCTGACCTCAAGGTCAGATGCCTTACAAACGCTCTCATCACCGCGGAATGTGTTATTTAGCATTGTCTCTGCTGATTTTCATTTTCACCCCTTTCCTTTTTGCCCTTTGCTTTTTTAAACATTGCCGGTTCAAATCAGGCCCTAGCCTTGCAGACGCTTTTGGAAAACGTCCGCGCACAGCTTCTACCTGAGGAACCAAGAAATGATTTATTTGGGTGAGAGTTTGCTGGAATATTACCGATTAGCATTCATTTACTACAAGGTGGTAAAGGAAAGCGCCATTGGAAGCACAGGAGTGGTTCAGTGAGTGGTGAATGCCCACGTTTCAGTGAGCTCACGCTGCAAGATCCTCGACGTGCCTGTTCATTCTATGTAACCAATAGAAAGATAAATTTAGATTTAATGGTAGGTTTAATGAGTATTATCATTTGCTCCATTATTATTTTGTGTGATTACTATTTTTTATATATCCTTTTTATATCTTTTCTCTTAATGTAAGATTTGATAGTGAGCCAAAGCATCTTAAGAATTTTGCTTTGTGGCGTTACGGACTTTATAAATGGGAATCGGAGCTGCTAGTAACAGAAAATCCTAGAGATGTGTTTGTTCGATTTTTCTGAAGGAAATTATTTAGCAAGCAGAACATTTGTCTTGCACGATGCTTATCAGAGAAGACAGAATTTAAAAAAATTATACATTGAAAAAATAGCGTCTGATTACATACAACATGTTCTGCCAGATATTCTGAGACAGCACCAGAAGGCACCACATTTCAAGTGGCAACAACATGTCACGGAAATATCTGAAAAGTCTCCTTTTCAGTAAAATGTCTGTTTATCATGCACTTGTTATCAAGCTGGCCTGTTTGTTTTTACCTTAATTTCCCCATTCGTCAATCGGTAGGTACCTTTTCACTTCAGATAGATAGATTCTGATTTTGAGTGATTTAAGAGCATAAATATGCATAATATACTTTAAAAAAATATATATTTAGAATTAATTAATTCCTACAGCAGATATATTGATCTCATTGATTCATATTGACTTCAGTCCCTCGTTCTCATGTACATAAAAAATGACAAAAAAGAACAAAATCTATTTTAACAGCTTCTTCACCTGCGGTGCTCCTGGTGGTGAGTTAATAGGCTGATTTAAAGGAAGATACAAAGCGTCTGGAGAAGGAGTAAGTAAAGGGCTTGTGTTGTTTATTCCCCAGTATGCCTCACTTGACTGATGTGGGCTTTCTGTGTATCCTCAGGCATATTCCTTAACGTGTTTGTGCTTGAATGCCCTGTCTGCGAACGGGATAATAATATTTCTTCTGTCTATTTAGATGGTAATTTCCATGTGACAGAACTTGGGTCTTACGACATGTTGGTACAGAATCCGCCGGTGTGATCCACTAATACTAGTTCTTTAAATTGGTGGTAAAAACCAACCTGTACAAATATGAAAAATTAAACCTTGATTCCTCAGCTGAAATCTCAGTACAAACTAATTTCACATATTTGAACAAGTGCTTTTCTTCTTCTTAGCAACAGGCCTCACTGGTAAAAAAAAAAAAAAAAAAAATCAACTCGGCAAAGTCTGCTAACATCACCTTTGAACCAAAAGCTCAAGTGCCTCTGGAGCCAAACAGAAGGTATTCTGAATATAGGATATTCTGCTACACGTATAGGGTTTCCTTAAGGTATATAGGTCAGGGCAGGAGGAAAAGGAGAGGAAAAGGAATTGCTGAAATTCTGAAACAGCCTCTTTTCTCACCTCCAGCAATTCTTCTTTCACTCTTATTTCCCCACAACTAAATTGGGGCAAGCCAGAAGACAACAATTTCACTTGGGTAGTGTCTGTCTGTTGAGTTTTGGAAAAACACCATTCCAGGTCTTTCAGCTGGTGTTCAGCAGTACCTCAGAATGCCCCGTATCCTGAGAAGGGGCTCCTTGGTGTGTCAATGATGGGAAGAGGGTGGAAAGGGAGTTGACCTGATTGTTCGTTGTGTGTTGAGATGTACAGGGGGTGTGATTAGACCACTAGGCTGCAGGACTTGGTGGAGGGATCTGAGGACAAGACCGGCAGAGGAAATCAGTAGAGAGGGAGCCTGCCAACAAGGAGTTGCCTGCAGAATGGGAAGAAAAAACGTGAACAGTGGTAGACAGGAGAAAAAGTCACTTTTTACAGGGTTATTACATTGGCATCTCAATTCTCATGTCCAAAGAAAATGAACTGCTCAGCCTCCTCCCGTTCATCCGCAACTAGCCCTTAAGTGATGAAACGACAGCGCTGAGGCAAATTGTTGTAGGCTGAGAGAACAGTTTCACTAAGCAATAGCAGCGATTTCAGCAAGCTGTGACGTTTGAAAACACAGCCAACGTAGCCCGTCCTTTATTTACTAGCAGTGGAGATGCCCTGTTATGTTAATAGGCAACCTTGCTCAGTAGCTAAGAGTTGACCAAAATAGTAAGGGAAGATTCAGCTGTTGGGGCATATTGGAAGTATGAGGAAACGTGGCACTTTGGTGATAAAAAAAAAAAGAGAGTGGGGACAGGAAAAATATCTCCTTGAAAGCAATTTTTATCCCCAAGCAGCTTTTAGCCAGAGAAAGAACGTTTATGTGTCTGTGAAACTCTCTACAGAGAGGACCTTGCGGTACAAACCCCATTGCTAACAACAGTGCTGGTTTAAGACACCACCTAGGTGAAGAATCCTTACTGCCATATTTTTAACACTTGGAAACTGAAAAGATTATATGAGTGTTTTGAAGGACAGCTCTTCTGGCTAGATGCTGATCCCACATTATATGGATTTTCCGTCACTTTGATTGCCACCGAAAGATCAGAACGTGACATCTTGAAGAGCCAAACTTTGGACAGCCAACAACAAAGGGTTCATCACCACCAGACCAGTTCTGATGGTTCAAGGAAGAAGCCCACATTTCCTACCAATGAAGACCAAACCTTTCACTATCCTGAGGATGTACCTGCATTGCACAGGAAAGCGCACACTGTAGAGGCAGGGTGGGTAAACTAGTCTGGGCACCAAAATCATGGATCCATGTATAAATGTGCTTGTTTAACTATACTTCCAGTATCCCTGTCCTATTCCGCAATCTCCGTTGTTTAAACCACTCTGAAGTACTGAATCTTTGAAATCTCGTCATTTCATAGTCTCAGACATCTGGTAAACTCCATCTGTGCTACGGAGCTATGCTATTTCAAGGTCACGCGTTTCAGTAAATGATTCCTAGTGCGTTTTGCTCCTGTGTGGATTTAGAGTTCTCAGAATTATCCAGAGAGCCCTCTGCATCCGGCTGAGGTACAGAAATACTGGGACAAGGAATTCTAGAAAAATCACATCGGAAAATTAATCCATGGGAAGGGGTCATGAAGGGCAAAGGGAAATAGAAATGAGGCCGCAAGTGAGTGGGCTTGCAAAAAGTGAGTTTCTAGGAAATAGCGGCGTTGGCAGTTTGCTAAAGAAATGCTGTGAAGCACAAGCACACACCACTTCAGCGCAAAAGGAGGACAGGAATTTTAGTACGACCAGAGTGCTTCAATCATTAGCTCTCCTTTGATCTCAGCATAAGGAGGAAACATGCAGAAAACGAAATGTAGGTCATCATACTAAGGAGTTATACCGAAATGGTAATACAAGCCTTTGTCGTGGAAACTACCCTGTGAGTTAGCAAGGGAAATAAAATGCAAGGACGGATATTTCCGAAAGTCTATCAGTATCAAGCTCAGGTGTTGTGCAATACCAAGAAGTGAGGGAAAGCACCAGGGAAGGGGAAAGTAAATTTTTTTTCATTTTTTTATAATACACTTAACTGCAATCAAAGAGCTAACAAATTCTTGTCTACGTACGGAACAATGCACGTGTCATTTCTGAATTGCGTTCTCTCTTTTTAGAACTTTTCTTTAATTCTCGTGGTCACTCGGAAGTCTTGTCTTCTCCCCCGGAATGCAGCTTCTGAACACGTAGGACGTGCACTTTCTTATTTCATCATCTAGGTTACTACTGAAATATTTAATAACGCTAGATCGGGTCAGGTCTTCTGGACAGTTGTGCGGTACTGTCCTCAGTTTTGTCAATGAACGACTGAAAATCACCGAGTCCAGTGTTCCCACCTGCCCTGCTGCCGTTTTAGTGCTGCCACTAAACATAACACGGGGAAGTAGCCCGTTTATAAGCGCATCACGAAAGGCAGTATCAGAAGCTTTACTAAAATCGAGATATAGAGCGCATACTGCTACCTCCTACTCAAATGCCTGTTGCTGGATCATAGGAGACAAATATTTTGATTTGACACAATTTGTTCTTGGAGAAGAACATATTGGTTGTCATTTACCTCCTTGTTTTCTTCCAGGTATTTGCAAATAGTTTAATTATTTGTTTTAATATTTTTCCAGAAAATGAGATTTGAGTGACTGATCCATAATTCTCTACTCTTCCTTTTCTCCCTTTTAAACATATTTATCCTCTCCGATCTGCTGGACTTCTTCACTCATCTTCTATAAAGTGCTGAGGGTAACCACCAATGCCTCTGAGACTGCTCATCACGTACTTCACAACAAATGTTGTCAGGCCCAGCTGGTTTAGTCCCATTGACTTAAGTAATTTCTCACCCTTTCTTTCTCTGTTCAAGCCTAACTATCACAACTGGGTGGATCTAGAAGAGCAGTACTGCTGTGGGAGCTCTGTGTGAGGAGTGGAAATATGGCTTTGACGTGGCAGCTCTCTTGGCTGCAATATCTTTGCGACTCCAGGAAAGCAACCGAAGCCAGCTCAGATGAGCCTACAAACCCTCGGGTTTTTTTTTACAAGGTGAGTGGCAGAGGTTTCTTGGGGCGGGTGGTAAAAGCTAACTGCCTCTTTCCATTCTGGGGCAGAGGCATCATGCACGACCGACAGGCGTGTGAAAACCTGGCTGTTCCCAAGCTTGAGATTCCGAGGTTGTTTTGGCCATCCAGGCGTTTCCTACACAAGAACTACCTATTTGCTATCCTGCCTCTCTCTCAGTGCGCTGTGGAAACATCACAAATGTAAGAAAGCAAATAGGTTTACGAGCGTTTGGGAAAAACAAGAAATTTCTTACGTTGTGTATGAGTGTTTAGCCTTTTGGCAGCGAAGAAAACCGCCCCAGATTCTGTGCCTTGTGCGGGGCAGAGGCTCCGGCCGTGCTGTGGTACACAAAGTGACTGTGTGCATCGACTGAGGTGGCTCATTTTCTGGCCGAGGAAATCCATCTGTGGCTTGTGGGACTGTCTTTCACAGCACTGCCAGTCTGTTCCCATCTGAAGCCCCCCGAATTGTGGAGGTGGAGGTGGTGGGCACAGTGAATTTGGCTGCCGAGCTGGAGGGGGCTCTCCTGCCGTGCAACATGGGAGAGGGGCAGCTCGCTGGGGAACCCCGGCAGGTTGCGAATCCCCCAGACTGCCCTCACGCGGTGGCGTATGCTGCCTTTGGGGACACACACCGAGACGGGCACGGGGACAGAGAGTTGCAGGTGTTATCTCGGCTTTCAACCCTGAACTCGCCACCCACGCGTTTGCTGCAGCAAGCCAGGAGCTGCAGGGCTCTCACTGGGGCACGTTCTGGTGGCCCATGGCAGCTGCCTGCTCCCGAGAGACAGCGCTCAACCTGAAATTGTGGATGCAGTTATCCATCAAGGCGTGGGCACCATAACACGAGCTCTTGTGGGATGCTGGGGGACCCCTAGCCAGCTCCCTAGCCTTACCCCATCCCTCTGGCCCAGAGACAGGTCTCAGAAGATGCCATGAAGACCCCTGTGATGGTCTCAGACATCTCTCTGCACAGGCACGAACAGCGACTGAGGGCGCACGTGAGGCTCACTGCTCTCGAGGGAATGCTCTGGTTTGGTCCCACACTGCAAAGAAGATGGGTCAGTGGTGACCACAGCAGACAAAAAGAGGTTCACGGTGTGGCATGGACATGGCCACTCTGCCCTGGGAGGCCCTCACGCTGAACAGCAAGGACATGCCACCTGCCCCAGGCTTGCTCCTGCTGGCCGTCACAACCAGCGGTGGTACCCCTCGTTACTCGCTTTATCTGGAGAGAGGCCAGAGAAGGTACAGTCTCCTTTCCAATCGAGTAAGGGTCTTCTCGCAAGTAGTAATTTAGAGTTCATTTGTAGAGAGATTTTCTTTTGGGCTCACTTTCACATTTTTAGGATCTATGGGGAAGGTCTAAAAGGGACTAGTTTGGGTTTCTTTCCTGCTTCTTTTTCATCTTAGCAGCATCACAAAATAAATCTATGAATAAAGACATATGTAAAAATATATAAAATACATAATATCTAAATATATATGGGAAAAAAAAAATAGCCAAGATCGGATTGCTTTCTTTGCTAGAGAACTGCCTGAGCGCCTGGGTGTGCAAAACCTGACCTGCTCACTAAAGAACCGATGCTGGTGTGTTCTCTAAAAATAAATAAATAAATAAATAAATTCGCCCACATGTTAATTGCTCAGTGCAGTTATGTAAGTGTTAGGGAAAACATATATCATCATAAACTTAAACAATCTCGTCTAAAAATCCGGTTCCTACGCAGTTTATTTTACTCTTTTCTCTTGGGATGTTACTGTTTTGTAATTACTACTGGGTATAAACACATCTGAATTGCTAAAGTAATCATAATAATTAATAAAAATTGACAAACCCATCTTAGAAATTACAAAAAAAAAAGGGGAGGGGACACAACATAGTATTTTTCCTTTGTAGATCAATTTCAAGCCTCAGAGAAAATGACACATTTTGAAGTGTTTACTACAGACTACTTTACTGGAATAGGTAGATACAAAAATAGATGAACATTTATAAATAGCTGTAGCTACTTGTCTGAAAATAGTTTTACTTCTTACTCAGATAGAAACTGGTGAGTGTGTCTGAAGAGAAATGGCTTATCTTTTCTTTTAGTTTCTGGGTGCTCATTGTAAGTGTGACAACTACTTGATATTTCTTATACGCAGGAAAAATTATTGCCCGTTTTATTCTGAATTAGGTCTTCCGTTCTTCTCCCAAGGAAAATCAAATTTTTCTCCCTAGCTTCTTGTTTTACGGCTTTGAGAAACCCAGTTTCCTCCCATCTTCTTATCGGCAGCGATGGAGCTGTTGGTGGGAATTGCAGCACATGGATCTCCTTAGGTCATCACAATATCCACACCGTACTGGGGTGGTGTTTAAGGCCTGCTTGAGCAAGGTAAATAAACCAGTGCCACCGTTAGGCATCCGTATAATCCTAAATTAGTGGCATAACTCAGTGTTAAAGTTATGTTCCGTGCTGACTCATGTCCCAAAGATTTTGTAACTTTTTTTCTGTGATAAGCCTGTGAACAAGTTTTCTTTTAAATAAGCTATTATGTTCTCACAGAGCACTTTTAGCTTTCAATATGTCACTTACTGCATACGCGTCTTCTAACCTTCCAAACCCACAGCTTTGCCAGGCTGCCAATGTAAAATAAAGTTCTGGATCTTTCCCCCAAGCACTTCCTGAAATCTTCTTTTTTTTTTTTTTTTCTGTCATTATATAAAGCGCCGTGGTGCTCTTTCTTTTAAGCTTGCCATCTGGATGTCATTCTTGATTTTGTCTCTTTTTAAATATGCATATTCAAGCTAGACCTGAAATGACGCAGCTTCTTTCTATGTAACGGTTCTAAAAGCTGTACTTTCTTTCCCAGCCGTTTCATCAAAACTTCGGTCATGTCTTCATCATCTCAGGTCTCGGTATTTCAAGTTCTTCCTCTCTGTTATGCAACCCTGTGTTTTCTGCCTCCCTAAGGATATGCAAACTGGTGCCGGAAAATTTATTTTCCTGACTGCATGGACCGTACAAAACCCCCTTTTGAATCGTCTTCTCCCGCCGCCTCGTATCAGTCAAGGGTTTCTTGTCTTCACCTCCTAGGCACCTCACCACACCGCCTGGCCTACGTTAGCTCATCTTGCAGTGAAACCTGGCGGGTGTTGCATCCTCATCTCCATGTCCTCATCCACGTGTAAACCCCTTGTCTCCTGAAACCAGGGCTCACAGCAAGGGCTGCTGGTGAGGGAAGACAAGGTGCCGAGTCTCTGGCGGGGCTGAGGGTGCCGGGAGTGGGGACTGGCACGTCCAGGGCTGGTTCTGCCCTGGTACCCTCCTCTGGAGGGTCCAGCTGCTGTCCACCGACAGCATGGCGAGGACAAGACAACTGTTTCCGTGTATAAAATTACTATTATGCATATATGTTTGAACACCCAAGGTTTTAGCCTGTAACATCTCTGTACTTGAGACTTTCTCCCTCTACCTGTGTTTATACATCAACATCTTTGGATGCAGTCATAAAACTACAAAAAAAAAAAAAAAAAGCTGTTCGTTAATTGCTGTCCCTCTCTTGTTTTTCTGGGATCACTACCTTGTGCTTTGCAAGGATATCACTCTATTTGTGAAACCGGATTTCATTACCGAAAATAACAAATGCAAAGAATAAGTAATCGTTTTTTTGCAATAGTACTTTTTAATGTAATGGATGATTGAGTTGTTTTAATCCTTTAACATATCTGTCAGTGCTGTTTAAAAACCCAAGATTTTCTTGTAGAATTCACAAGATTGGATAGCCACATCAGTGAGAATAGCTATTTAAAAGGATGTATAACAAAACTGAAACCTAAAAAAAAAGATAAGGGAAAATAAATATGTTTGGTTTTCTATGTGTCTTTAAATGAAGAAATCAGATATCCTGCTGCAGCAGTTCGCACGGAGATTAGTGTTTTCTTAAAACTCACTTAAAATCTGTTTTTCGTGTCAGCGCCATTTCAACAGTGTAGTTTACTGGTTACTGTACTAATAGCCATCTATGAGATTGTAATTGTATTTTTATGAAAAAACACTCAATGCTTGGGAAACCAGTAGCAGTTCAATTTCTGTTTTCACTTCATCGTAGTCTGCACTTTGTTTTTTTCTTAAGCTACAGAACGTAACTAGGAATTAGAAGACTTGTCCTGCTGGCTTAGTACTCACACCGGTTCCTGATCCTGACAGTGGCCGGTAAGCGATGCGTAGGCGAGAGCACCGGAGCCGGGACACCTGGAAAGTCACTCGTTTCTCGTAGCCGACCCGCCTTCAGGCTGCCAGTGTTTCAGAAACTCCCCGAGTCAAACCCGTGCCCCTGAACGCTGCGTTGAGTAGCTGCTTTGTGCCCCGTGACTTTGTCTAACCTTTTGTCAGTCAAATGCAGTTTTGTCCTCCGCAGCCCCTTGTGGCAGCGACTTCCACAGTTCGATGATTGTGTCTGCGGAAAACAGTATCTTTTTTGTTTGTTTAAACTTGTTTCTTCGTAGTATCACTGGGTGTCCCTTAGTTCTCCGATTTTGAGACTTTCTCTGTTCAACTTCTCCATGCTGCTTAGGACTTTACAGACCTCTGTTATATCTCCCACTCACTTACCACTTTTCCGAACTGGAAAATCTTAGACTATGTAATCTGTCCTGTGTGAGTTGTTCCTTATTTCTGATCACCTGGGGCAAGAAGGAAACGGATGGGAAAAAGGGGCTTACCGCTACAGGAGAAAACCAAAGTGGGACCTGACTCCTGCCATTCCTCTTCCAAAATACAGCTGTGAATCCCAGCGGCAAAGTGCTTCCCTCCTCTCCCTCTCATACAGTAACCCCATCAACTCATCAGGTGCGGGTTCGGTTCCTGCGTGTCGAATGCTCTTCCCTTCCACTGAGCCAGAATGAGAGGTGAGACATGTTATTATGTTGGTTTGGGTTCTACAGTTTTGCTTTTTTAAGCAGCGAAATCCAGCGCAAAGTTCAGCGTGACAAAATAAGAAATGGTAGAATTAAGATGAGGGGTCCATCATTGATTTACCTTATGTATATAGGGTACCATGTTAGTTCTTAATTAGCTCCACAGTATGTTATTTCTCAGTTAGTCACTGCGCCAGGCAGGCAGCTAACCAACTAACCGGGCTGGACCAGGGAACGCAGCTCCTGCCCGTGGGTCACGCAGCTCCTGCCCGTGGGTCCCCCATCTCCTTTGCTGCAGAGCTGAGACCTGTGTCGATGGGAGAAAGCCTGGGTTTTTTTGGGAAATAAGCAGAAGGCTACCAGGATTGCTGGCCCTGCCTCCCCACACAGCTTCAGCATTGTACCCACCACGTCCCTTCAACAGAGTTTTCATACATGGCCACTGCTTCTGTTTTCGTTATTTTCCAGGGGGAGGAGTGTGTCTATGTTAGACTTGTTGGTGTGGCTACGCCAGTCAGGAACGCGATCACAACTGACTGTTGTTCCGTGCTGGCAAAAGGCTGTATGTATGTTTATATATGTACAAACTATATGATTTTACTGCTATATTTCTTTTCTAAACAGGGAGAGGGAGAGGAAAGGAAGAAGGTATTACCTGAAAGTAGGTCTACTGGCCAAAGTTCTGCTTCTTTGTAATATGTGCAATGGCCATCTGCATAGTGTTTTGGATGCCCAGAAACATGTCGGACAGTAAATTATTACCAAAATAGGTAGGTCACTACTGAAAGCAGTAGTCTGCCCCCAGCAGAGGTAGCGGAGATGTAAAGAACCAAGGTGAGTTTACCACGGACTGCAACCAGCACGCTCCGACCGTGTGTGGAAAAGGATTACAGGACTGGGACACCCAATGGTGTGTCACACTCGGGGGAGAGGGTGGCCTTGGTCGGAATGGCCTTAATGAGTGGGAAACCCATTCACGTGCGTGGTCATAAGAAGACCTGATGAAGAGTGGGGAAGGGCTAAAGTCCCTCGGACTTTTTTCCCCCCTTTTTACCTCCCTGGTGAATCTGTGCCTGACATTAAGGATGCTTTGCCTTTCAAACCCTCTGTGCCTTGGCTCAGCACCCGCTTGTAGGGGCAATAAAACCTCCCTCCCCACCCCGTGGGTATTCACAGAGGTTCATTCAGCAGGGACGTGGTGGAGTCACCTTTCCTGCAGGTATTTAACAGACAGCAGACGTGGTGCTGAGGGACGTGCCTTAGTAGTGGTTTTGGCAGTGTTAGGTTGATGGCTGCACTTGATGATCTTAAAGGTCCCTTCCAACCTCGACAATTCTATGATAATTCTATTAATGTTGATGAAGCACCCAGCGGCGGGAGGACAGCCCACGAGGAGATCCCCAATTCCCCCTTTCGCGCTGGGTTCGGAGGCAGAGTGCGGAGGATAGGGATGGCCCCGGGGCTGCCACCACTCGCCCGTTAAAAAACAAATTGGTGCGGTACCGGAGAGCCGGACCCGGTAACATCGCTGCTCGACTGCTGCTCCCGCCCGGCCCCGTTTCCCGCGGCCTCCCGCCGCGCCGCCCGCAGACCACGCCCCCTCATGCATATATTCGCCCTTATTAGCATACCGATGAGGCGGGCCACGCCCCCCAGGCGGCCATTTGTAGCCGCGGCGCCCTGGCTGCGGGGGCGGGCGGCGCTCCCTCCCCTCAGCTTCGCTCCGCTCTGCTCCGCACCGCTCCTCTCCCCTCGGCTCCGCCGCACCTCACGGCGGGGCGCTGCCGGCGGCGCACTCGGCGGAGGGCAGGGGCCTGCGGCTGCTCAGCCCCGGCGGCCCGAGGAGGAAGAGCGAGAGAGAGAGAGGCGCCGGACCCGGCGGCGCTGCCGCGATCGGCTCGGCTCGGCTCGGCTCCCCCATGGCCGCGGGCTGCAGGGACGGCCCGGGGCAGGAGAAGTACCGGCTGGTGGTGGTGGGCGGCGGCGGCGTGGGCAAGTCGGCGCTCACCATCCAGTTCATCCAGGTGAGGGGGCCGCGACGCCCGATGGAGGGGAACCGCTCCGCCCGGCCGCGGCGCCGGGGCCTGGGCGCTGCCCGGCGCTCAGCGCAGGGGGGGGGGGGAGCGGGAGGGGGGGGCCGGGGCCAGCGCGGCGGGCGGCAGCTCCCGGAGGCGCCGCGGGCTGTCGGCGGCGGCGGCGTGACCTTGAGGGGCCCGGGGCGGTGCGAGCCCCCGGGAAGGTTCTGGAGGGTGGGAAGGGGCGGCTGCCGTTTCCCCCCCTCCGCCCGCCATCCCCTTCCCCGGCCCGCCGGGGGGGTGGGGGGGGGCCTCCGGCGCCGGCGGGGCGGGCACGGCGCCGGGGGTGCGGGATGGCCGGGACCGGTGGGGCGGGCGGGGTCCGGCCCCGCGCTCCGCCCGGGAAGCGGCGGCGGCGGTAAGCGGCGGAGAGCGGTGACACTCGGCGTCCGGCTGGGAAATAGCTGCCCCCGGGGCTGAGCCGCCGCCTACCCTGTGGCGGCCCGGCGAGCGGCCGGGGAGCTCCGGTAGCCCCCGAGGAGAGGAGAGGAGAGGAGAGGAGAGGAGAGGAGAGGAGAGGAGAGGAGAGGAGAGGAGGGGGTGTGCGGGGGCCGAGGGGGGCACCCTGCGCCGCCTCGGACCGGCGATCGCCCACCGCCCCTCCGGGCTCCTGCGCTTCGTGCTGCAACTTCCAGATGATTGAACTTTGGTTTGTGTTGTTTGTTTGTTTTTTTTTCTTTCCCGTACTCATTTTCGGTAAAAAGCATGACAGAAGGGGTGATGTAAAGCGTGCGTATCAGCCTCACGAGGAAGAGCCTTTTTTTTTCCTGTTCCGCTACTAATTCAGCCATACCCCTCCTATTATTTATTTTCATCTTCTGCCCTGTTGCTTTTGGCGTTCCTGCTGCTGTCACGGGGGCGTTATTAACCTGCCCCTGCCTGCTCACGGTGGAAGGAGGAGACGGCTTCTTGCTGGTGTCGCTGGTGGCAGATGAGCGCATCTGGAGAGAATGACTTTTTTGTTGGATTTCTTGAATTCCACGAGGAGAGGCCGTAATATTCTACCTACCCTTAAGACGGGCTGTTTGACAGCGAGGCAAACTTGTCTTTAACGCTTAGGGCAATGATAATTCTCAAAAAATACTTTGTCAGAACAGATGATCTGATAGCAAATGGGCTATTTTTTTGCTTCAAATTTTCTTCCCTAATGTCCGCATCTGTTTGATAGTTCTCTGTGGAGAACTCAAGCTCTGCAGCATAGACTGAGTAACTACACAGAAAATGGCACTTTCAAAATCTGGGTAAGCTCTGGATACTGAATACTTGGAAGATCGGGTATTGTACGGGACATTAAAATAACTGACACTTGAGGAGAATGAGTTCTTTGGAAATTAGTTTGAATGGTGTGTTTGAGATGGAAAGGAAATATGTGTTGTACCGGTGCCTTATCAGAGGTGTAGATGGCTCGTCAGGTACTGGTAAGATACTGACTCACCGGTCTGTTTGAAGGGGATGGGGCCGAAATAACTGCGGTCCCCTCAGCGTGTGGATTGAATTCCTCATTACAGAGATAATTAATATCTGTGGTTGACTGAAGCTGGTTTAGAGTGCCATTTGCTCAAACGTGGTACTGTTGCTTTAGATGGTGTTGCCCGTATCTTCGTCTGGGTGTCTAAACTGGTTGTGGCAGCAAAGTGTGCTGCAGCTGGACACAGCTTAAGTTCAGTTCTGAGATGCTGCTGTCTCGGAAAATGTTGCCAAATGGATCTCTGGAGTCCCTGGCTATGCTAAAGGCTTTTAGGTAATTTTAACTTCACTAAAGAAAAAGCTGTAACTTCTGTTAAAGGCATAAGGAGGAAGAAAAAAGTGAAGTTCACACCTGATGCCTTGGTATGTCTAATTATTTTAATAGCAGTAAGGTTCTGCTGAGTACTGGATAACTTCAATATTTGAGTTCTGGGAGAAATTCATTTTTTAAAGTAAAAGCTTCAGCTGCATTCCTATAGAAATAAAAGTTTTGGCTTAAATGCTGTGACTGACACTTGTCTTCCAGTGAATATCTGCAAAAGAGGAACTGTGTCTGTTTTGTCACGTATAAGGATCTCTTCAAATTAACAGCAGAAAAAGAAATAGTTCACTTTGAAAGAGCGGTGAGGGAACAGCACTGTACTGTTAAGCTGACATGTTGAGGGTGAATTTTTCAAAACAACTTATTGTCAGTTTGTATTAAGTTATTTAGTCTTTTTGCCCTCTCAGATGCTTTATCTTGAGATAAAATCTTGCCACCACAAAGTGATGTTTAGCAGAACATTCAATCTTCTGGAGGAAAAAAAAAAAAAAAAAAGACAAACAGCTGGGAAATAAAGGCCTTCTGAGCAGAACCTGAGGTGCCTCAGAGAGGAGTTTTGTATTGTTTCCATGCTTGCGATGTGATTACAGACAATAGGAGATGAGGCTTGGTGTATGATTTGTATACCAC
Organism: Vanellus vanellus; assembly: GCF_965231255.1. NCBI lineage: Eukaryota > Metazoa > Chordata > Aves > Charadriiformes > Charadriidae > Vanellus > Vanellus vanellus. The sequence continues at coordinate 13,875,940 of NC_138911.1, read as the reverse complement.
AGGATCTTCCTGAGCTCTGAAAGCTCGTGATGTTATCAAGCGTATGCGATGCCATACAGCCAGTTGTGTAGTTTCTGTATGGCAAGTGCATTGCCAAATATGTTGTTTGTCTTCTAAGACCGCATAGAAACTGCTCCAAATTGCTTTAAAATTGATTACAAGCACGTCACATGCTTCATTTTTGGAATGTCTTAGGATTAAGTGACAAACTCGTAGCCGCCGTCACAAAAACATGGATCGGTACTAGCTCTTGCCACATGACGAATCTTGATGTCAGGGAAGGATTTCAGTTCTCTTTTGCCTCTTTATTGCTTGTCTTTAAAATATGGCTGTCATCAACTCGGTTTTGAGGCTTAAAAAGGAAAGTTTCTTCCTACTGGTACTAGTAAATATTTCCACACTTGGTCTTGCTTTCCTATAATCCTGTGTTTAATTTTCAGTAAATCAGTACTCGAGTACAGTTGCCTTTGCCTTTACTTCAGTGCAGCTGATTATTTTCCAGTAAACAAGGCTATTGTGGTGATAGGATATCATGGGAAAGCGTGTGCCGTGATTTATATTGTGTCTTTGAAAGACTAAGAGGGATTCATATTTGAAAATGGGAAAACTCTTCCTTCATTTCACGTGGAATAAATGAAAACGGGAGGAACCGGGAATGCAGAGAGAACCAGTTCATTTTTTTTTTTTTTTTACCAGCTTTCTGGGATTTATGCACAGCGCATCCTTTCCAGCCTTGCTTAGGTGTCGGTGGGGAAAAAGGTAGCGTTTCTTCTTACAACAGTAGTAATGGCTGAGGTTGGACTGCTCTTGTTATGGCAGTGATCAGCACGTAAAGGTGCCCTGTGTGTGAGAGCATCGGTTCCTGCAGATTGTTGTGCCTCAGCCTGAGCTGAAACAACAATGTTTTGATGAGGAGGCTGAGGGAGCAAACCCCTCTCATACACGGACTGGGTTCAGCATCGTTGTGCTAATTAGTAGGAATGGTACATGGGATGTAACTGGTCACTTGCTTACAGTTGCTTGTGATCTTGAGGTTTGCTTTTCAGAAGTTCGTCTAACAACTTGGGGAAACTTTAGAGCACGCGTGAGCAGATGAAAGCTCCCGGCAGTTAGGTGACTGGTGTGTTCCTCAAAATTCTTCCTCTGGGGAGATAAGCAGAGCTCAATATTGCTGTTGGTGGGCCAGGATTTCATCCTGGAAATATCAAATCATTTCCTTTAAATCAGGATATGATACACGCACTCGCTGCTATCGAGGCTGTGCGCTGTTAAGACAGGAAGCGAAGACGTCTTTAATTGCGGAGGAGAGTTGATGGGGTCTGTCGCAGCTATAAACTTTAGGAAAGCAGCAGCGAGGGGCGGTTCAACACTACGCCACAGCGTTCTGCCAAACTGTAAGCGATAGAACTAAGCATTCCTTCTCTTATTTAAAACATACACAAATAATCCATCATGCTCGTATCCCGAGAGGCAGAAAACTTTCAAAATGCGTCGCAGCCGGTTCGCTGGCCGCTTAGCAGGCTGAGGTATTTGGGAGTATGGGCTGTGCAGAGCACACAGCTGTTGCCACAATAGCTTTTCTCCAGCTGTCATGCAGAGGTCTGTCGCAAAATACCCCACATTCCCTTCTAACTCAGTCCTTTGTAATATTCAGGTTTCCTTGCTCAAAGGGAGTGCAGCCTCCCAAATACCTAATAACCCCCTGTGGTTTTTTTTTTTTTTTTTTTCTTATCCTGCAGTTGCCATTTACTTCATGCTTTTTTTTTTTTTTGTTAAACTGAACAATGTGTAACTAGTTTTAGCACTGTACAGCAAGAAAGCCACTAATGTTTTATTCTTTCAAATCTGCTCCACAAAACAGAGGATGCTTTTGATCAGAATTGTCAAAATTATTTTTCATACTGTTTTTCCTCTTCATAAAACTATAGCTTTTGTTTTGTGACAATGATGTGTATATTTTTTGCGTACTGAGTAGACTTGGTTGGATTACAAGAATGTATTAATAAATGTCACTGGAACCTCGAGATGGTATTGACTGGATGTAATTCAGTGTGGCTGAGCTGAGCTTAGTTTGTCAGTCAGCTGAATGTTAACTATGGTAATGTATGAACACATTTGAGACTGCTAAAAATGCTTGATGTAATAGAAAATATATGTAGGGGTACAGTGTTTGGTGCTTTTTGTTTGGGTGGGGTTTTTTGTTTGTTTACTGATTTTTATGTTGTATTTACAAATACAACTGTACAACTGGTAAATTTCTTAAAAAAAAAAAAATATTTTTCCAACTGCTTATAAACTGTCAGTAACAAGTTATGATTGGAGCTGAGCTTTACTGTTCTACTAAGTGGTGAGTAAAATGAGTTGGATGTAGATTTGTTGACTCTTTAATGTTAATATCAGACACTTGTCTGAAAGCAAGCATACATGACTTGCAGATGGGTGGTGAGCAGCTGTTCAGACGTTTTTTTTTTTCCTTTTTCCTTTCTTTTTCCAAGCTGCTACTTTCACAAGACTCTTAGTTCTCATTAACTATCAATGAAGCTCAAGGTGGGTTACCTCAAAGTACCTTTTATGTTTGATATAGCTGTTGGGCAAGAAAATAGCTTGTTCTGAATTTAATGGCAAAGCTCTAAAATAGAGTGGTAAAAGCAGATTGAAAAGCAACAACTGAAAATGCAGCTGGTGTTCGAGGCGGCGTGCTGGATGTTTGAAACACCCCGATGCCTTAGCGTACCACTTTTGTACGCTAGACTTGGGGGACGTGCAAATCCCTCTGCAGTATCGAGGTATTCTGACTAACCGGTGCTGACCAGCAAAAAAAAAAAAAAAAAAAAAAAAAGGTTCTTCAAGTAGGCACATAAAAAAAAAAAAAATCAAAGGAATAAAATGCCATGAATTCCAGGCTGCAGATTCATGCAGGGCTACGCTAGGACTGGTATGCTTACATTTTGATAAAGTGTGGGGCCTTCTTACGGTAAGTAGCTCAATGTAACTTAAGGTGACAAAATACAGTTTAGGAGAGCGAGCGCCTGATTGTCGGTGTCTCTTGAGGTTAAAGGTGGGGGGTGCGTGTGTCGGGGGAAGGCGGGGAGGTAAAAATCCTAATCAAAACAAAGCACTTGTGATGCAGTCACCTGGAATAATAAGGGCTGGTGGTTGCGCTTCTTGTGAAACTTGAACTGCTTGGCTCCTCGCTTCCTACAGCACTGCTACCGAACAAAAGGTTTGTCTCGCTCAGGCTAGTTTTAGATCTACAGCTTGGGAAATGGAGCGGATGGCTTTGGGCTTACCTTGCAGGCAAGAAGGAAGCATGGGTTTGCGTGTTGGTGTTCTGGTGTAGCCAGCAATGGTGTGATGCATCGTTAACTTACCCAGCAGGGACACCGTGTGTTCATCTGTGTATAGGGTAGAACTGAGCTGGTTCAAAAGCCAGCGTAAATTTGGAGTAGCGCTTACATTTTGAGATGCTGATCGTTCCAGTTTTCAGGAATTTATAACACTTTCCTGAAGTGAAATTCCTTTGAGATAACTTGAACTGCGCTGCAGTCGGAAAGCACCTTTCCACGTGTTAACCACTAGCAGCGGTTGCTTATATAGCAAGTAAATATTGACGTACCTTTTGGTTATCGGGTTGTCTTCTCCTGCCACTTGCACAAGGAGTGCTGGTGCAGCTTCCCGGATTGCTGGCCGGCGTGCCCTTTGCTCTCTCGGGGATGAATAGGCAGCCGCTGGCACGTAGCCCTGTTCCTCCTTCCCGTGCTAGAGGGAGAGGCTCTTGCTTCTGGTTTTGGCTGGAGCTCTGAATTCCAGTATTCAATAGTGGTGGTAAAGGGTGGCTCTTATAAGTAAAGCCCTTACACTGGTAGAATTTTGAGGGACCGGAATGGCTCCTGGTTTTGCGACCTGTCTGTATTTACCGAAAGCGTTACCAGCACTGAAAATGTTGTGAGTGAGGTCCTCGAGGTACCCGGAGATAAATACCAGCCTTATGAAGTGAAACCTAGCAGTCTTCTGGCTAGCTGGTAGGAAGCTAGGTTTGTTTTTTTTTTTTTTTGCAGACCTTCCTAAATGAGTCACTCCTCAGGTCTAGACTGGTGCGACGCAAGTGGGTAACTTCATCGTTGGTTCTGACGATTTGGGCAGCTTAACTGCACTGGTTTGGTAGTCTTGGGGTCAGTTATGGCCATGAGCACCGTTAAAGGAAAATGCAACATTCAGGTAAATGTGGCATTTACATACTTCTTGAAATAGAACATATTTTTAGTAAAACCAGCATTAAAACTAAAATCACACCTGTAACTGCTCCCCTTGTGGTGTGCGTAGGGTTGTTGGTTTTGGTTTTTTTTTTTTTTTCCCTGTTGCTTTGCATATAACAAGTCCAAAAATTTCTGGATGTAACTTTGATCAACCCAGACAAATGTTTACTGAAAGGGGTAGAATGAATGGGATCCAGATTGAAAAGCTTAATTGTGAATAATACCAGTAGGCAGCGTTTGCCTGGCACATGGTTTGCCTCGCCGAGTTGCTGGAGTTTTGTTTCGAAATGCTGACGGATAGTAGTGGTGATCTGTTACTCCAAATTTAGAGTTGAGTGGGGTCCTCGGTGAATTGTTTCTACCTGAGCATCGGGTGAGGCCCTACCTGTTTGTCTTGAGCGGTATCTTTCTTTACTAAGAGAGAGAGGCCCTGTGACTATGAACACATTATTTTCTTGGCTCTTTTTACCTTCTGTTCTTTGCCATTTTACGTTCTGCCTCACCAGTGCGGTTGCAGCTCGGGCCTGGGGTAGCCTATAGGGCACTCTGTGGGAACGGGTGATACAAAAGAAAAATATTTCTTTCCTCCGCTTACAACTTAATTACCTGAAGTAGATAGCAGGCAAAAAGGATGTTTACTTAATCTGTTTGCTTTACCTTTTCTTTTCTGCGACGACACACCGTGCCGTATGCTTAAGCTAGTCACATCCCAGTGTGTAAACTGCCTGATACGCAGCACCGCTTCTAGATGGGACTTCCGTGAGGTTAAAATTTTAAAATTACCTTTTTTTTTTTTTTTTTTATAGACCGCTTGCTTTTATTCGGTTCCCTCTAAGAGGGCTGGCTGGAATGCAGTGCAAGGGCTGTTCATGGTGAAGTTAGAGAAGGTCACGTATTTGCGTTTGAAGCGCTTGATCTTACGACTAATCGAGCATTGCGCACAAGGCCGCTGGTCGTTAAAGTGAGGTCAGGGTTTCTTATCTGCCGCTGGAAGGGGAAAGGCTGGAGAACTTGCCCTTCAGCTGTCCCCAGGTACCCACGCAGCCTGGAACCTGCGCCGGGTGGGGGGTTCCTCAGGAGGACCCCAGTGGGCTTCTCCCCTTACTTGGGGCTGTGCCGTCTGCTCTGCTTGCAGATGGAGACCCCTCGTGGGTGATTAAGTTCTGTGGTGAATTCCCGCAACGTAGAAATACCTTCACGCACAAGCTCATAGAGGACTGAAAAGGCGAAGGTGAATTTCCAGAGGCTCGTGCGGAGCTCCCCAAAGCCGCCGTGGAAGGCGAGGGCTGCGTGCGCGGCCACCGGGGACCTGCTGAACCTGCGGCCAGTCGGGGCGGCGATGGTGCAGCTGGAGGAACTGGAGAGCCTTGAAAGTGGGGGCAAGTTGGTCGTTGGCTTTTTAGAAGTGACGTCTGGGGGGAGACACAAGGCTAGGGAAGTGTTTTTACGGGGCTTTGAGGGTTTAATTTGATAAGCTAGGACTACTAATAAGGACTGGCACAGCAGTTTACCACTATAGCTATTTACTCTGTTGAGTTCGCTGAAACTCCAGAAGCACTCGGAGTTAAAAATAACCGGGGAATGTTTTTTTTTTTTTACCCGGGATCGGTTACCCGGTCTGGTTCGCTGTGCAGCTCTGCAAACAGCTTGGTCTGGCAGTCGCGCTCGTGCGGCCAGACCTGCACCAGCTCCTCAGCCCTGTCCGGAAAGTAAACTGCAGTTTCTGGTGAATCTAGATAGGAGTGAGTTCAGATAGTAGGAATGTATGCAAAAGGGCGCTATTAAAGATAGCATAAAGTACTAGCTGCAAGGACCAGCGTGCATTAATAATTAACTAGATGTTAGCACTGACACATAAAAATGCTACAGTTCAAGCAAAAAAATCAGTGTAACGCTAATAACCGATGTATTCTGCAAACATCGTCATGCAGAAAACCTGCGAGAAGCGTTATTTCTCAGCAGATTAACCTTAAGTACACGTATTCATAACTATCATCTGTGTCACTTTCCTCAAGTCTTTTAAGCCAGAAAATAAACTTGAGCTTCCCCAAAACTTGTAAGGAAATTGTTTTTCCAGTCCTGTTCTGAATATTCTGGAGTGATATAATATGTTGAGTCACTAATTGTATTTGCTAGGAAAAGGTGAAATTTTAAAAGCACTGCAGTTACTGTTTTGAGTTTTTTCTGACAAAACAAACTTGCTCAGCTCATACCACAGAGCATCTTCAGCATTCCTCATTTAAGCAGATATAAATCTATAAACCTGCAAGCAAATCTGAATATTTTGCTTCTTATGTGGTAAGTAGACCGTGAAATGGTAGGATGCCGGTAATAAATCTGTGTGAAAAATCTGGCATCTTTGGGTAGAAAAGTGGTCTGCTAAACTTCTTCTGTTATTAGACTTAATGCTATGTAAGGAAAGTAAATGGGATTATAGTAATACGCACTGTTTCTGGTAGGGGGCTTATAAATTGTTTTCCTAGTCCTGTTTCTGTGTTTGTCTCTGCTTTTATTAAGGTCCTTTATAATCCTGTTTAAAAAGTAGTTGTTGATAATATACTTGTGTACGTCCTACCAGCCCTACTACTTAAGAGATGTTAGAAATACATACAATGTTTTCCTCTACTAGCTCGCACTAAAAAGTATAACTCCCCAAAATAAGTAACAGTGATGTATTTAAAAGGATACTGGCTTTGTAAAGTGACCCAGCGATACTACGAACACATTTATAAGGGTATTTTGTCTTGCAATTTCAGTTGCTTCTTGGGGATTTTTTTTTCTAGTTGTTTGTTTTCCAAGTCCTGCAGAAATGTACTATCCTTGAATCTTTTTCCTGCCTTCCCCGACTCCAAACAAAGCTGTCTGAATCTTGACCACATGTCCCGATTGAGATTTCCAAGATGGAAATCTATGTGCTATATCATTTTGATTTCCCACAGTTTGACTTTCCTATAACTGATGTCTTCTCCCCATGAACTGGGTTCTCACCTTGCTGGGAGTTCTCAACTTGAGATCCTCCGTGGGGTCTTAAAATATCATGGGTGGAGACAATAGCCTCCTGTGCTCAGCAGCACTACTGCTGAGTGAATTTGGAAAACTTTGTCGGTAGGTTCTGTGCTACGATAAACAATTTCCAGACCCTCAAGTTTGAAAGTAAAACTGTAGGCCAAAATCCTCCTCAGCGCATATACGAGATAAAGCAACTTTCTCAGTTAAGCCAAATGTGTCTTGCCTTACCGTCTGAGAGTATTAAAATGAGAAGTTTTAAACTGTGGAAATATGTCTTATTTCCATCTCTGTAGGGGTAGGTTGTGTGTATGGTGGTTTGTTTTCTCTCTCTTTTTTTTAATAGAAATTAAGTGTTCTGCCTGTGGCATCCAGTGGATGGACCCCTTTGAACATCCTGCCTTGCTGCTCTTAACGCTGGCTCTAAGCAGGTTGTCACCAACCAACAGTGCTGCTGACTGCTTAGCTTTGCTTTGGATGCATGTTCTTCTAGCTTTTTCAAGTCCAGAAGTCTCTTCTCATAAACCAAGGCAAAAGGTCTACTAAACTGCTGTACAATCCTGTGTATGGTTTTACTTCTGTACCTCTTGGTGCAATATTATTTTGTTACACAAGTGGTACTGCCAAAGTACAAAACCTTAAAGCTCTCATCTTGTTTGATTGCCGCAATAACTAAACATTTAAGCGGTATTCCATACCTGGATTATCGGAAGCCTAGTCACCTGGAGGCACTCTCCAAAAGAAATCATTGGAAGGGAATTGGGCTGCTTATTTTGACTTCTTGAGCATGATTTTACCATTAAATGTTACATGAAAACAGGTCTTCAGCAGTAAAGATAATTTAAGATGCTTCTGCTTTTAGCAGTTACACGGTTCATAACTTGCTCTGTTGCATCACTTCAAGCCATTGGGGGTGATGCTGTAAAAAGGTTCACAAAAACCCCAGTGAAATTCTCAGTAGCTAATGTGGACCACCACAGTTACACCGAGACCCAAGTGCAGGCAGAGCACGCGGGGGAGGGATGGGACCGGCAGCAACTTCTGCAGCCGGTTAACCACCAAAGATGTGTGTACAACTGCATGAAGCCTTGTGCAACAGGGGGGAAGTTAACCTGATCCAGCTCTGCTCAAGATGGAGAATGAGACTTAGGAGTGGTTGCTCTTATCGGGTAGAGCAAACGCAAGAAGACTTGCAAAATGCCTCCGGTGTATAATACTGATGAGTGAGTGCTGTTATCTGATAAGAGGGTGTTCAGCTGAAGTCTCTCAGACTTTAGACTGTGTCAGATCAACTAATGGAGCAAGAGGTTTGATTTCTTTCAGGCTCGGCTAGAAATGTCAAGGCAGCTCTGAGGCTTCAAGCTGTTGCGGTCTTCTCTCTACAGTAGGTGCCTGTGCATCTCCGAGACCACTAAGGCTGAAAGTTGGTTTATTGCCCCTCCGTGGGTCAGCTCTCTGATCCCCCCGGGTATTAGTTGCGAGAGTGTTACTTTGTGCGAGGAGACACTTTGGAGTGTTTTACTTTTAACAAGGACGTTTAAAGCCTGAAAAACTTCTGAATTCCTGTATCTGTGGCCTAAATCTACTAACTATAGAAAATGTGTTGTCTTTTTTGGAGTTTCTACTTTGTTGTTGTCTTGCTGGAAAGGTACACTCAAATAAATTGATGCATCTTGACTACTTTCAGTTTTAAAAAAAAGACACTTCAAAGCTCAGCTTTTGAAGTAAAGACACTTTTTCCTTTTGCTATCGAGACGTTTTTGTACCCATTAGAATGGATATATTGTACATCAGGTAACCAAAGGATTTAATAATTTTTTTTTTTTTGTCTGTGAAACTAAATTTCAGTCGTGTATATTCTACAAATGTTGATGATGATTCACTAATATTTGTAAAGTTGAAATTGCACAGTGTCTGTGTTGGTGGGACTGTATGGGAAAAGAGCCTCAGATCTGAAGTAGTAGACTTCCTTGTCCCAGTATTATCTCCCTTTTTCCAAGTAGGTTGCATTCCACACATTTTTAATAGTGGCTTCCCCTCCTCCATAGCTGCTCTGACTTGTTTTGTGGGAGGATTTGAATATTTCAACTGACACACCAGAAGTCTTCTCCCAAAAAAGGAAACCAATAATAGAATTGTTCACTTTGAGCAGAATTTGAAAATAATCTGATCTCTGCTGACTGGATGTCTGTTCGGAGGAATTGTGACCCGGGGTTTTAAAATCCTGCTGAGTTTAGGGATTTTACTCAAGGTTTAAGGGTTTGGGATTTTTCTAGCTGAAGAGCTAAAATTGCACCTTGAAATTCTGTGTTCTGTGCATTTCTTCAATTTGCAAGTACTGTGATGAAAATAAAAGCCCTGCATCTCTTGATATGATCTCCCGAAAAAGGCGCTGGCTGCCTCCCCGTGTGAGGGGAGGTGGTGATCTGGAAGAATTTGTTCAGGGTGATTGCAGAAGATGAATAATTTAAGCTGCAGCCACTTGCTTCAGACTAGATAATTGAGACTGAGTTTTGTAACAGCTGGACGGTTTTATGTTAAAACTTAAAAAATTTACTGCACTGTGTGTACTTCAGCTAGCTGTTTTGTACAGGGGTACTTCCATGCCAATCAAAAAGCCCGAGAAAATTAAAAGTATCTCAGCTTTTCCCCAGTGCTAGTAGTTATTATGAGCTGCCAATGTGATAGCCTTAACACTGTTCAGTTAGGCATTTATCATCTTTCTGTAACTTCTTCCTTGAATGGATCCTGATACCTCTGGTCTAAGTCTAGAAAACATGTGAAATGTGGTTAGTGAAAGGAACTCCCAGTATGTGATTCTCCTGGGGGGAGGGGGGAACCAACTGTGTGTATCCTCGTTCTGTTTATTGCTGATAGAACACCTCTGAGCTGGAGCACTGACTCTTTGTCACCTTCCACGCTATCGCTTTTAAGTGTGTGCTGCCGCAGAGCGGTGGACGGCTGCTCTCCTAGCAGGGGGCTACCACAGCGATTCCTAGGAAGATATCCCTAGAGTTGTTCTTGTGGCTTTTCACAATCTGACGCTCCATTCCTACACCTGAAACACATAGGCTGTCAGTGCCACAACACGGTCGTAGAGGACTTTGTTGTACCTCTGCTTGCTTTCTTTAAGAAAAAAAAACAAACCAACCACCCAAACCCAACACATTAGTGTGGTCTTGGTTCTGTTCAACAAGTTCGTAATACATACATCCCATCTAATCAGCTTTGAGTTTTGGTTGTTGTGAAAAGTTGCTTTTAACACATGCACAGGAAATGAGTCTGGAAGACGTATAAGTTAAATTTAAAATAATCTCTGATGCGGGAAGAGAGCTCAAAAGAGAAACTACTTGCCTGTAATTGGTAGTACCCACCCTGCCCTTGTAAATAACGTTAGCTTTGCTGCCTGTTAAAAGCTGGCAGAGCTGCACGGTGGTAATGCTGCGTTCAGAGGTTACGTTCACACTTGGCTACGTATGAGTTAACCAGCGAGAAGATGAAGTCTTCTGAAGGGTTTCTGCTTGTCCGACTGCTGTACTTACTGCCTGTCCGGAGACTTCACCTGTGATTACTGGAAATCTGAACGACGCTGAATAGTCCATTATTCTAAGTATGGTGAAGTGGAAGAACCTGTTTCTAATCTATAAAAATGAGAGAAACGAATGTGCTTTCCTGTGGTTTGGGTGCAGAAGGCTGGCTGGCTGTGCATTCCACGCTCTGTTTTCTCTTCAGTGAATGCCTTTACCACAAGATCGCAACTTGGTAGAATATGGGAGCGGAAACAGCAGTAGGGTTTTGGTTGTTGGATTTTTTTTGGTGGTGTTTTTTTTTTTTTAAAAAAAAAAAAACAAACCCCAAAACAACAAAACCCCCTCTGATCAAACCCCATGCATTCTAAAACCTTCTTCCCATGCATTCTAAAACTTTCTTCTGAAAGTAAACAAGTTGGAGGTCTTTGCACACCGCTCGCACGTTTTAAGGTGGCATTTGCTATACTGCTGCCTCTTTATACCTTTAAACAAAGCGTTTGCCTAAGTTCTTTGCTCAAGAAAGCAATCAAATAATGACATTCTCTACTTCAAGTCATATTTTATTGTGCCTGCCTGTCTGACCAGGGAAGAATATCGCACATTACAGTTTGAATTTAGAAATTACTGTATAGACGATTTTCTTAATGAAAATGAGTGCTTTTCAATGATGGGGTACGTTGATTCTTTCAGGACAAGGTGTTTTAAGCTGTCTTCCCCACTAGATGTACAATAAAGCCACTTTTTCGAGTGATGCTAACCTCTTATAGCACTAGATGGCTGTGGCACACAATCAATTTGGCTAGTTTGGTGTGCATTTCTCACTTCTGTACGCATTATGAATTGGGCTCAGGGAATTTATTTATGAAGTGCTCAGTTTATCAATTTCCACTTGCTTGGAGAGGGGAGAGCTTGAATTTGTTTTGTTTCTAATGTTTTTGTTTGGGGACTATATAATTGCTGTATCTCATGCTACAGAAACTCTTGGGTTGTCTTCTTCCACTCTGCGTGAGAGCGCCAATTCTTTTGGTTCTGCGCCTTCTGCACTGTAGCATCAACGATGGTGTAAGTTGAATTTGTCATGTTAAGACCATAAACAAAAAGGATCTTCTTTGTAAGTTGCTGCTAGCCTGTGTAGAAACCTGGTAACTTTCTATGCTGTTTGTTGGATTCATACTAGTATCCTCTTTTCTGAGGTTGCTATCTGCTCTGAGGATATATATTATTCTATTATATTTTTATTATAACTTTTTTTTTTAAAGGTAAAACATCTTAGAAATGAAAAAATTACTGAGTTGCTTTTGCGGCAGTGGCTGTTCACAAAATCTGTCCTGAAGGAGGTAGCTTACTTCATTGAAGATGTGTTACAGTTAGTAATCAAAATCGGAGAGAGACAGCGGCAGGTAGTGGGACCAGCTTGTCTCGAGTGGAGAAATGTGACCAGCATGATCGAGTTATTCTTCATCAGCCCTTGTCCTCCTCACTTTGATCACACGTGAACGTGGTTTACATAATATGTTTACTGATGCTATTCATGACCTATATTGATATGCTCTGCACCTGTGTTTTCTGGATAGTGATGCTTTTCTCCTCAACTGATACCTGTGAAGGAATATCATATAGAGAAGTTGACGTATATCCTCTTAATGCAAATGAAGTAAATCATGTGATCTGGTTGCTCAGTGCAGGCTGACGGCGGCTCGTAAGTTTAGAAAACAAGTTTATTTGAGAATTTATGTAAATTCTTCGTAAGAATGAGAGCACACAGGGGACAGAAGGGAAATCACCTTGCTGGAAACCCCCCGAGCAAGTGTTGACTATATGCTGTTATTAAACTGAAGTATCTGAATTTGAAGCCTTAGTTTTTATGCTCCCACCTTCAACGAGCCTAAAAATCCAAAAGCCTGCCAATCTTGAGGATGCGATGATGAACTGGTCAACATGAGTATGGTGTGGTAAAATCACAAGTGCTTTAAATTTTTAGTGGCATGCATACCTTCTTTCCTTTAAAACTTGAAAGCCTTGTTCCACAGGGCTCAGTGCTGGGGCCAGTTCTGCTCAATATCTTTATCAGTGATCTGGACAAGGCGATTGAGTGCACCCTCAGTAAGTTTGCAGACGACACCAAGTTTGGCGGGAGTGTTGGTCTGCTTGAGGGTAGGAAGGCTCTACAGAGGGATCTGGACAGGCTGGATCGATGGGCCGAGGCCACTGGTGTGAGGTTCAACAAGGCCAAGTGCCGGGTCCTGCGCTTGGGTCACAACAACTCCATGCAGCGCTACAGGCTTGGGGAAGAGCTACTGGAAAGATGCCCAGCAGAAAAGGACCTGGGGATGTTGGTCGACAGCCGGCTGAATATGAGCCAGCAGTGGGCTCAGGTGGCCAAGAAGGCCAACAGCATCCTGGCCTGTATCAGCAGGACTAGTGGCCAGCAGGACTAGGGAAGTGATCATCCCCCTGTACTCAGCACTGGTGAGGCTGCACCTTGAGTACTGTGTTCAGTTTGGGGCACTGCAGTATAAGAAGGACATTGAGGTGCTGGAGCGTGTCTAGAGAAGGGCAACAAAGCTGGTGAAGGGTCTGGAGAAAAAGTCTTATGAGGAGCAGCTGAGGGACTTGGGGTTGTTTAGCCTGGAGAAAAGGAGGCTCAGGGGGGACCTTATCGCTCTCTGCAACAACCTGAAAGGAGGTTGTAGAGAGGTGGGAGTCAGTCTCTTCTCACAAGTTACAACCGGTAGGACAAGAGTAAATGGCTTCAAGTTGCGCCAGGGGAGGTTTAGGTTAGATGTTAGGAAAAACTTCTACACTGAAAGCGTTATCAAAGACTGGAACAGGCTGCTCAGGGAGTTGGTAGAATTGCCATCCTTGGATGTATTTAAAAGCCATCTAGATGTGGTGCTCAGGGACATGCTTTAGAAGTGGGCCTGGTAGGGTTAGATAATGCTTGGACTTGAGGATCTTAAAGGTCTCTTCCAGCCATAACAATTCTATGAAAATAGAAGATTATATTTTATTCAAAACAGGAGTAGCAGGAGAGGGAGAGAATAATTGAATCTATTCAAGTGAAATTTGGTAAAGAGCTGTCCTTCAAGTTTTGCGTGGACATACCTGGGTAGCTCTGAAGATTTGGCTGTGTTCCTCTTAATAAGAAACGCCAACAGAAAACTGGGCTCAAATGTGTTTTTAGGCATAGAAAGTTTGTGTTGCAAAAGGATGAGGAGCAAAACATTTTGCTGAAGGGCATTTAGATGAGATCTGTTGTAGTTAAACCGGCAGTGCTTCTGCCCTCTTCTAGCTGGGATGGGGCATTTCCCTAAAGCAAAGCGTGTGAAAGAATAAGCCACCATCGACAGAAAGGAAAGACCTTTGGGTGGGGGCAGTCCGCTCAGCTTTGGCACGCCAGCAAAGACAATACTAGAAATGACATCTTTGAAAGGTTTCTGTGTCTGCAGCGCAGGTGGTTCTCCTGGGGTTTTTAATGTGAGGGTTAAGTAAGGAGCAAAGGAAAGAAAGCGAAACGGAGGATGAGCACTTCTAGATCTGGTGGAGGTTTGTGTCCTCTTGATGGCCTTAAGTTCTATAGATTCATTTTATAGTCTCCAGAGAGTTCACTGCTGTACTGGAGGAAGAGCATTTTGATGTTGAAGCCCTATTTGCAGTATTAATTTGCTAGCCAATGACTTAAGCAGAGCTGTGCGTACAAGCTTTAGATGACAGAACCAAGAGTGGAGAACGGCTGTCTCAGTGCTGTGCTCTCGCTGCGTGTGTGCCTGGCTTAATATCTGGAGCGCTTGTGCTGCAGACAACGAATTGCAACACCCATAGTTTCATGAGAAAAGCTCTTCACTGGAGAGCTCGGTTTTTTCCTGAGCATCCAACTCTTCAAAGAAATAAAGCACTGGTTCCTTTTAGCAGCTTGTGTGCTTCTGAATGAGACTGTCTGTAGCGTTTACTCTCAATTTGATTTTTAAGCTCTCCTCCCCATGGAGAAACCTCACTCGCAAACTGTGGGTAGAGAAGTGTTCTAGAACCTGCTCTGACATACTGCCAAACAGGATGTTAGAGAAGAAAATATTAGACCTTGCTTTCCAGTGATCCTCAGGTCTAGGTGAGTCTAGCAAACGCTTCTGGCTCAAACTGTGAATTCCCTAAACAACAAGGGATCGTCTGTGGATGTAGTGTTTAATGCAAATCATGTTTTTCATCTGTTACTTAGAATCAGCTCCGCCATGGGAAATGGTGCTGCTCAGTGTAAAATTGCTCCAGTCTTTCATTTGCCTCTTTTACTGCTACCATAAATGGCCGTACTGTAAAAACACTTGTTGACTGCCTGTGGTGTTTGGTTATGCAGCACCTCAGCTGAATGTTTGCTTGCAGTTTCTTGATGTGGTTTGTAATAGATGTGGCTTTTCATAATGTGAAAGTAGGTATTTGCACATAAAACTGTAGTTCGTGGCATCGTATAGTGTGAAGCAGATCTTAACATGAAAACAAGTCTGCTAATGCTCCGCTTTAGCATGCTGTGTTGCTGGGTTTTGTTAATTGAATGAGGATGGTGCCTTACAGGACGTGCATTTATTTATTTTTTTTTTCCTTAGTTATAACAGTGCTTGGTTCGGGGGCAGTTATTTTCTCACTGAGTGAAACAGTCCTTGCTGTTAAGATAATAAATTCTCAAAAAGTATAAAAGACAGTATTAACACCTAACTGCTTAGGTCCTCTAGCTCAAAGGTCATGTGAAACACTCCTCTAACATTCTTAAATGCCATAGGTGCTAAGTGATGTTGGTTATCCCTATCTTTTTCTATTCCATGCGCTGTCTATGATAATTCCAAGCAAAAAGTAAGCTCCCTCTGAGTTTCCTCCGTGTTTCCCTGCCCTGTGATTTGGGGTGATGCTGACTAAGAATGGTACTACACCTGCAGGTGCGGAGAGGAAGGGGAAGAAACACACACACTGTGGTTGGTTTTAGTATAAGCAAATGTTTTGCTGGTAAATATGCTTTTTTTAGATGGAAATTGGTGCTTGCTTAAATATGTAGACTGAATACTGAAGGCAAAAGCATTTTTAATAAAACTTGAGAACGTGAGACTGTTTCTATTTGACACTCACTCTTTTGACTTCAAAATCTAAAATTGCTGAGGCTGAAAATTCCGGCGCTGCTTAAGAACATTTGAATTGTGCATACTGGGGCTTCAGGATCTCTTCGTTTTCCCGGTAGACCAGGCCCAAAGCTGATTTTAGCAAGGCAGCGCTTGTAAACCAGTTCTGCACTATGAAATCTTGCTCGCATGTCAGGATTAGCAACCGTAAAACCACTCTATCGATAGTTTCTGGTTCCTGGAATCTGAGTCGGTACACATTTCCCCGTATGTAAGTTGTGACGATATTGGTCGCGTTGTGCTTTTAAAGTCTTCCTTAATTGGGAGGGTAACACCGCTCAAGAACTTGCTTCTCTCGGCCTCCCGAGTAAAGGTTCCTGTTGTGAATGATTCCGCATCAGGAGCGCCGCGCTGCTGGGCTGTGCCTGCCTGCAGCGGCAAGGGAGGGCCATCCGAGCATCCTCTGCCGGGAAACCATCTCCCCCTCCCTTGTCCTGTGATTCTGACGTTGGTGAGACTAGGTGCCCGCTAAAAATGATCCGGGTAAAATAAGCGCTGCCCAGCGTGATGCTCTTGAGCTTGAACACAAGCAAGTACGGAGTGGGGGTGAGGGGCACAGAACGTGTTAGGCTGTACGTAAACTTCAGGTGTTGGTCTGCAAATTTGCTGGTTGAAAAGTGAATTCAGCGGTTCTGAGCAACTTTGTGCTGCTGAGGTGTGGGTGTAAGTGCAGCACAGGCATGTGCACAGACCTCAAAGTGAAATAAAACACGGGGCTGGAGCTACTGCAGGGCAGTACGTTTGGGTTGACTTGTGGGACACTGACACAAAACATGCAACAGTAATTTCTAAGCCTTCCCAACCATGAGTCTGGTGGTTTGGGGTTTTTTTGCATATTTTTTCTTATGTTTGGGATAATATTTTTCTATACAATCTGTCGTGGTTTAGGCCAAAATCCACTACTGGGGACCTGAGGGACCCCAGATGGGACCAACAGATGCTCCCCTTTACCCCTCTTGTATTTCTTCTAGGAACTTAAGCTAACTGTCTCTAATGTAAAAGTTCCAATACACGTGGCTTTCATTTCTGACCTTTCAGAAGCAAATGCTACATTTCCTATTGTAAACACTCCTCGTGCACTGTACTGCAACTTACTGCTTGATGAGAAAACCAGTCTGAATTACACTGTTGTCAGATGTGAAGGACTAATAACCTTTGATCTTGAAATCTGCTGCTGGTGGTAGTAAGAAAGACTATGAATATATTCTCTGAGGACATTAAGATTTAACTTCTCCGCCAGCACTGATTAGGCTGGAAAGAAAACCATTGTACTGGGCTGGTATCTGTGATGGAAAATACTCAGTATTGCTTTTTCAAAGTGGTTTGTCCAGCGGAAGCTTTGTTTCAGTTATGCAGGTCCACGCTGCAAGTTCCTTGAACTCTGTATATTGGATTTCTAACTTTCTGTCCTTACAGAAACCTGGAGTTTTCAAAAATAGTGGTATTTGAACCACTACTTTCGAAGCAGAAACATCTACGTCTGTGAGACCAGCCTCTGTTTAAAATACTTGTGCTTTTTGTCAGGCGTTGTGCCTCATCATGATTTCGGGTCAGCCTGCCTCACTGAAATCTGTATCGGGTATCTCTGCTGAGATGGGGTAGGGTTTCTCTGTCTTGATTCATGGGTGAAATAACTTACCGCATTGCTCTGCTAAGTTTGGTTGACAATGACCAAGTCTGGTCTTTTTTTCTTCCCCTCTGTCAGATTGGGATCAGTCGAATGCCGTGCCTGAGCAGTTGAACAAAACAGAAGGGACTGCTTGTGTGCCAGGAAGATCTGAACACACTGTCCTGAGAGCAAAAAGGGTTACACAGCCTGCTCTACCTAGTGGGAGATCCCTTTCCCTTCTTCTCACTCTCTCACAATTAGGCAGGTTAATCTGACACCTTAGCTTAGAGACAAGGCAAAAAATAGCCTTAAGCTTTTTGTTGTTGGGCTCTAAATTCCAAACTAAGGTTATGAGTACTTCTTCTCAATGTGTCAGGGTTAAAAACCTGATGCTGAAATGTCAATCTTTTGAAAAAACATCTCTTTGCAGAGGGGACATTAAGGCTATGGAGCTTATTGGTGGACCTGGGAGTGACTAGCACGTAGGTGTGCTGTTCTCCTTCCTCATCCCCGTGGGAGCCCTTGCGCTGGCCCCGCCAGGAGCTGCTCAATCTGAAAGTACAGGTCATGTGGAGAAAACACTTCTTGACCAGTACAAATTCTCCCTCCATCTGAGGTTTTAGTGCTCAGCCGCAAACTTCTGAGAAATGGTTTCAGGAGGCGGAAAGCATGTTTTCATCTTAGAATACAGTGCTCTGGCTGATACGGATGTGCAAAAATACCTGCTGGTGGGGCATGGCGGGTGCTGCCAACTCTGCTGAGCTGCCGCGGCGAGCAGGACCGCAGCGTGGGGCTCGCACACCTTGGGGCCATCAGTGTGGTTTGGTACGGCTTTCGTGCCGTCTCTCTGGTGGTGAGAGGAAAACTTAAGAACCTGCTGCTGTGCTAAAAGTGTGTCTTTAGCGCGTTATCACCATTGCAGCTTTTTTAGCATGAACTTTTTGTTGATAGCTTGACACCTGCAAGCTGTTCGGATACCCTTTTCTAAGGGAAAGTTGCCTAGTGTGTTTTCATTTTAATTGATTTCTCCCATTATTTCATATGTAGGCAATGAACTCTTTCATTATTTAAAACTTGAATGACTCAAAAAGATAACTGCTTTGTGTATTTTACATAGCTGGATGAGGACTTTGGGGGAAGGCTAGCGATAATTAGCCTTGGTAATGAAAGTAGATGGCTAAATAACTGCTGTTTGAGCATTCTTGGCACTTCTGGTTACGGCGCTTCCAAAACTTAAAGATTATCGTAATTGTCTGTAGTCCGCGAAATGAGTCTAGACAGTCTAGTCTCAGGCCAAAAGGTTGGAGTTGAATAAATACGTAATTTGGGAAAAAAAGCTATTAGAACTGTGCTTATCTTCTGACACAATAGTTCTTATTAGATATAAGTGCTATTTTATAGCTTTTTCCTAAATAATTAGCTTCTAATGATCAGTCAATAAATCTTCAAAAAATAAAGTACTCCAGACTTCGCTAATGAAGCCGAATGTTTTTGTGTTGGATATTGTCCAAGCTGGAGTTCAAAAATTCCATGGGATTAACTGTGGTAATAGGAAAAAAAAATACAGGACAGGAACTAGTGTATTGCTATCTATGACTGCAGTGATCTCATAGTATAAATGAGGTGTGTTATCAGCTCCGAATGAGTCATCTTAGCTTTTAATTATATATGTGCTAATGATTCTCTGTCTCTCTCTTCTAACAGAAGAAGTGGTATGATGAAAACTTCTAGAAGCTTTCAGTCTTGGTTCAGTCCCTGTTTGGCACATATATACGCACACATTATATCGTGTGTGTGTATATATATACATATACAAACACATTATATTATGTGTACATATATGTGTTGGGAAAAGGCATCTTTATTGATATGCTGTGAGCTTTCCTGAAGTGTCCGGACATTTAAAAGTGGCAGCAGTTGACTAGTGTTTGGGTGTTTTTTTTTTTCTTTAATTTTTAGTTAGGAATTTGAACTCTGGTCTCCTGATCATGCTGCAGACAAGGTCTGGAGTGGGGATGACAAAACCTCCCTCTTCCACTAGCAGGAAGTTGCTAATGCAGTTAAATTGTATTGTAAAATACTAGTCTACAAATATTTAACCCTGCCTTGAATCATGCTAGAAAACTGTAGGCTCTGGGTTTAATGGACTAGTTAACCTAGCTGTATCTCAGTGTTCAATATTTTAAAAGAAAGGATGTGGAGAACTAACCTTTCTCGGACTTTCTACCTGGATCTTTCTGCTGAACTGTGGTCCGAGCCCACATCTGCTTCGAAGCTATGACAAACCTACACACTGACAATAGCGCCTGGCTTTGTAGAGAACTGAAATGTAAGAAGAAAGTTAGGAAGAGGCTTTTACTAGTTAAGACGGAGCTTTACTTACTACTTTCAGAAAAAGGAAGGTATTAACTTCAGAAACTTTTGACCTTAGTTGCTGTGGAGTCCCGGGGCTTAAACATTTTCCAGGTACTTAAAATGTGGAGTAGGAGTTAACGTTACTAAAATGCACTAGAGCTGCTGAAGTGAGGCTTTGCTTTACTGGCTGGTTTGGGCTAGAAAAACTTCTTATTGCATTGATATAATTCTGTGGGTCTAAATGTTCATAACCTAGGCTAGGCAATCTGAGAAGTACAATTAACAAGCAATTTCGTTGCGACTTTAAGCTGTTTTAAAGATTCTGATTTGACACGAATACCTGCACTCTCCTCAAGAGTTTGTTTTTGCCATGGACATAATTTTTGTAATCCAAATTTCAGTTCTTCCAGTACATTCTTCAAAGAGTTGTGTTGTGGCTTCTTTGTTAACAGACTAAATGCCCTAAACATGAGTCTCCTCATAGCCTCTAATCTGAAGTCTGTTCCTGACTGTGTTTTAGTTACTCAAGTTTATATATTATTTAGGTTTATTTTAATTGATTCTAAGTTTTACTGTGTTATTGTACTTATGTTTATAAATCCAAAGCTCTCACATTACACCGTATATCTTGAGGTGTTCTGATGATGTCATGTGTATGAGAAAAAGGTGTTCCAGTAACTTTACTTCTGCCTCACCAGGAGAATTTTGCAGTAACCTTACTTTCTTTTCACTTATAGCTATATATTCCCATTTTCTGGTTATACGCATACCCTAAAATCAGATATGCAGCTTCTAAAAGAGGTCAGGGGCTTCTTGAGGTAAAAACTGAGTTAATCCTGAAGAGTTTGTGTGAGCTGCTGTGTTGAAAACTGTCTGAACTTGATAAAATTTTATGGATTAAAAGATAGTATGTAGTGAATATTTTAAGCGTTTCTTGAATTGCAAGTGGCCGAGATCAGGACGATTAAGTACTTGGTGTGTTCATAGTTCTTGCACATATTTACTGTGAAGCAAAAATGAAATCAAATGAAATCAAGACTCATCTATGCTTGTGGTGTAGAGTACGTTTTATAGTCGAACGTGTTTCGACTTGAGAAATTGCATAGCTGCCTTCAGAGAACTTCGTAGGTGCTTACTGGCATTAAAAGGCACTAATTCAAGGCACTGCAAAGAAGTTTCAACAGACAGTGAAAGTTTGTGTTCTCTGATCTTGAGTAATGAAAACTGCATCACCAGGAAGTAGTCGAGAGGCCAAAGTTTAATGCGTGTATTGCTTAAAACAGGTCTCTGTGTGAGTGCGCTTGGTGGCTGGTGTGGTTTGATTTGAGAAATTTGATGAAAATTGTAAATCAATTTTCAAATTTGAAATTTGCAATTTCAAAAAATTGCAAATGCTCACAGGCTGGTGAGCCGCTCATGCTGAGTTGATGTGCAGGGTGAAGAGCTATAAACTTGTGACTCAAAGAAGACATAAGCACAGTGCAGATTCAGTTTGAGTTTAAAAGGTGAAAGCTGCTTTTTAAAGAAAGTATCAATCTGCTGTTTTTAAGGAAAACAGTATTTAAAAAGATGTTCACATGCATTTCAAAATATATACCTTGGAAAAAAAAAAGAAACCAAACAAAAAACCAAACAAACCAAAACCAAAACCTCTCATCAGTATTCATGTTATATGTATGTAACTGGTACCCACTCTGTCCATAATTCAAGTGTTGAGGCTGCATTAACACTTTATGGCAGTTACCCTAACTGTTTAAGCTTGGCATGATGTTAGCAAAAAGGCATGTAGTCTTTTTCAATAAAGTAGTTGTAATAGTTGTTCTTTCAAACCTCTATGACTTGAACGTGCACTGAGAGGCTGCCTGAGTTATGTTTTAAAGGCACTTTCTTTTTTCCCCCAAGTGAATCTGATGTCTCTGGGTGGATTCTTGGGTTGTTGGTTTTGTTTCTTTTTTTTTTTTTTTTTTTTTTTCCCACCAGAATCTTCTAATTATCTGTTTAGCAGTTAGAAACTCTCCAGATTTCTACCTGTAAGCTCAAGCTGTTCTGTAAGTCGCTCCTTGGGTGCTAGCTTCGAGGGAGAAAAAGGAGATTCTTTCCTGAGCTGCTGCAGCACAAGCAGGGTCGGGGAAGGTAAAGCTGCATTATAGGTAGCAATTAGGGCAAGGCCAAAAGCTAACAAACAGGTTTTTGGGAGTCCTGAAAGGCGTAGAGCTGATGGATGTTCAGAGCACATAAGTCAGTTTGATTTCAATCTTTCATCTTCTTGAGTCTTAGTCCACTGTGTGACCTCCACAATAAGTTGATGCTGCAGAACCAACGTGGCTCTTAAACCCCTAACGCGCGTCAGTCCTGCTGAACTGTGGATGAAATCTGTGGAATTTCCTAGCGTATGGATATCTAGAGAAGCATCATTGGAAACGAGTGTGTTTATGGATGCGAAGCTCGAGTGTTCCTTTAAAAAGTACAAAAATTAAAGGTGCATAGACAGAATTGAAGACAATTTACCCTCTACCCTTTCTCCCCTTGCTCCCCCTATCCCAACTCAGGTTTCCCAACATCTGTGAGGGAGGTAAAGTGAGTTCTGCTTTTAGGCACTCTGGGTTAGTGACCACAACAAAACCCATAAAGAAAAGAGCTGTGTTATATGTAGCGATGTGCAATAAATATCCCCAGGCTCTGAACACAGATTTCTTAATAGTTTTCTCTTTCTGGTGTGCTTGTTTGGGTGATACCTGGATATGGAAGGGGGAGGGAGTGGAGAGAGGGAGAGAGAAGAGTATGTGGCGGTATAACAGGACTAATTTGTGCTTTGTTTAGTGTTTCCAGACCAAGCACAAGCTCTTGACAATCCTTGCATTGGATAAAAGAGTTAAGGGGAAGACTTGCATATACTTAACAAAGTCAGGTGTTTATTTTTGTATCCTACCATATCTTATTCGGGATTTGATTTTTATCTCTCCTCTCTCGAGTTAACGTGTTGCATGATAATCTAATGGATGCACTCTGAGGCTGCCATGGGTTATTCAAGGACTTTGCATTCTCCGTTATCGTTTTCTTCAACAGAACCATTAAGATTTGATTAAGCATGTGCTTAATCATAAATATCAATACTATATATGTAATGCTAGTTCTTTGGGAACAAATAAAAGAACTTTTCAGCTTTTGTATTAACTTCATGAGCAGTGAAAACTGAGGCACAAAGAGAGAGGAAAATTAAACTTAAAAAGTTATAGTGAAAGAAAGATGTCATGAGCCATATACAAGCTAAACCCCTTGGAAGTTATCAAGTGTTTCACATCACTGGTTAATTGCAGTAATTGTGGTTGGAAATGACATCTGTTTCCCTGGATAGCCATAACAACACTGGCAGTATCCATTAGAACAGTGGGAAGCAGTGTAAATTGAGGGAAGCATCATTGATTGCTTACAAGCACTGACTATCTTTTAATTTATGTTTTCTGGAAGAAAGGAACAGGTGCTCTTACTGTTTGTATAATTAAAAGAAAGTAACTCTTAAAGATTTGTATGGGATAGTTGGAGGAGGATACACCTGGCCTTTGGTGGTGTGATCCAGTGTTTTGTTCGTTATCTCTGCAGTCTGGTCTTTATCAGCATCGTTCTAGACCTTTAGTCCCCCACTCTCCCCAATGTTCAACACCAAAATACTTCCCCTCATTCCGCAAAGCGTGACTGTTTATGCCAGCAAAGCGTGCTCGATGCTGTCTCATGCACTTCTGTTTAAAACGATGCTGGGTTGCTGTGGGTGGCTCCTGCAGTCCTTCTGCTATGGCTGGGGCAGTCCCCGAGCCCTTTGCAGAGGTGGCACTCTGTGATGTCCACCCCAGCAGCATCCATCTCCTGCTGCCCCAACACCAACCAATTAGACCTGTGTGGAGACATCATGTCCTAGTGAGCCACCTGCTCTCCGGGAGGTATAAGTTAAGCATTTAACATGCTTGTGGAAGGCTATCTAATCACTTGTGTGCTGTTTGTTTTTCTGTGACCCAAGTACTAAACTTGTACGTTTTGCTGTGTCTGTTCCTTTGCTCTGGAATGCGGTCTGGGTTTAAGTTTGCTTCCAGAAGTCAGTTCGGGTTTTTTTTTTTCCTGCATGTTTCCCCTGTTTCCTGGCCAGCCAATTCAAATACTTCTAAAGAAATGACTGCAGGAGCCTCCTTTGTTGTGTGAAAGGAGGTTCTTGTTCAGGTGCTGAGGCCCCAGCAGCTGCTTTGCTTAATTACAGGTTCTGCTGGGCAGCGTAGTTTGGGATTGGGGCCAGTGTTGTGCTTGAGCGAGGTGGCAGGTTACTGCTGCCCACCCTCTAGGAATGTGTCTGTGGTGACATTGAACCTGTTTGTGGTCCTCTAGGGGCAGCGATGGAAATATAGATTAAAGCTCCTTGACATAGTCTCTAACCTCCTCTGCAGCCTGGAGGAGAGCACAGCGTGACACTCTGGTCATGTTCATATAGACTTGGCTGCTGCGTATCTCTTCTTAGGTAGAAGAGCTAAAGGCAGAGGCTGTAAGATTTCCATGAGTGGCAAAGCAGTGAAGGTTACACACTGATTTAGGCAGTCAGTGGTTTTGATCTTAATTTGTGGTCTGAGAAAGCTTTTACCATGTAGTCAAGTACTTCAAACATAAAGATGTTCACTTATGGTCCCACCAACTGGCCAGGGCACTATAGTTCTGGTCTTAGACAAAGTCAGTGCCCGAGTTTTTGACTTGGAAGGAATGTCAGCCATACTAATTCAAACGAAGAAAGGTGTTTAGAGGAGAACTTGGTCAGGTTTCTGTCTTTTTCTGGATTAAGTATTTCTGATCTGATCGATGAGGTGGGTGATAGGGCTGTAGCTGATACTGTTCTTTGTTCTGTGCCCATGGTGTGAAGACATGCCACTACAGATCCTGAACTGGACTTTACATCCATCAAGTGGGACAGGAGCAGATAAATGTTACTGGTGAAGTGTAGAGGAAATGAGGAAGAAGCTAGAAAAGAGATGATAATGTTAGTGGTAGTCAAAGGAGAAACTGCCAAAAGAAATACTCTGTCAAGTAGCACTTGCAGCCTAGGAGATGTCTTGGGATCATGTATTTCAGGTATTTGGGAATGTACTCAAGTCTAAAGCTGAAGCTTTGGTGTGTAGCATTCACCAACACGTTTGTTTTAAGTTCTGACTTACAAATTATAGCCGGGAAGGATTTGGGGGCTATTTGCAATGCTGAAATTGTAGATGTTATTTAAATCCAGAGCTGCTCTGTAACTTCAGTTGGAGGGTGGAAACCCTTTTATTTCCTTGCCTCCACTGGGTTGAAACCAAAAACTTAAACATGTGGAAAAAATTTAAATAAGCAACTAGTGACTCTCTGAAACATTAAGCGTATATTTAGTAAATACAAATGGAGATTATAGACACAGCAAGGATGAATATATATTTTGGCGTGTACCACTCCTTTCACTTACAGTGGTGTGCTTTCACTGTGCTGGGCTGCCTTTCGTCGCGCGCCCTTCAAGCTTGGTGTAAAGATAAAAGGAAGCGCATTACGCATCCAGCCTCTGGACTGCAGCTTGTAGCAGCTCCCTGTTGATAGACTCTGACTTCTCTCACCTGAAAACCTAAATGTTGGTGCAGAAGAAAGTAATTCAGTGGCTTTTCAGCTTGTGGACCATTGATGACCTTATGAAGAGTAAATAAAAAAAGCTGCGTAAGAGCTGTTAAACTTCACAGGGGTTGTCCTTCTTTCCATGGAAGATGTCTTCACTTCAATAGCTGTTTTTACTAATTTATGGAGTGGGACTCTGAGCTTTTAAGCGAGTCCAGCTAATGGAGGAATTCCCTTATGTGTATTAAAGGCAGCATAACCAAGGGGGAAGATGATAAACTGAAAGCAGATTTTTCACACCTTCTCCTTGCCAAAAGACTTGAGTGATTGCAACAATGATTTAGGGATTACTGTTACCTTAAATGGAGAAAGACTGCTAGAGCAGAACTCAGTCTAGTAGTGTCATCGTTCCTGAGTACTGCGAGTAGGAACTCCTGCAAGGGTCAGGAGGCTGTGTTTGAAATAGAGTTTTAAGATGACAAGTGTGTGTATAGGAGGGGATTGTGGTGACGCGTTGCCCACCTACAAGTGATGTAGGTAGTGTGGAGATGGGGGTTTTGGTGTTTGTGGGATTTTTTGTTTGTTTGTTTTTTGTGGTTTTCTTCTGCAAAAGGGCTTGCATCCTTGGCAGGCTTTCCCATCTCTGGACTCGATTGCCTCAGCAGTATTAGAAAGAGGAAACCTAGAAAACTTGTTGCATAATATTTTGGGTAAATTGAATGGCTGATGAGACTACTGGGCTCGGCTTCTCATTTCCCTTCTAGGAGGTGGGTGGAAAGAGCCTTGATTTTTGCTAGTGATTAAGGGAGTGGTGTAACAGAAGAGCATGTTCAGGTTGTTATCTTCATAGAAGAACTTATTTTCTTCTAATTACTGCCTGCAGGCAGTGACCAACTGTGGTAGAGCCAGTTTAGCTCCTTCGATTCGTCACAGAAACTCAGCTGCTCCTGGAATAGTGGATCTGACAACCTGGTCTGTGATGGGTCACCCTAGAGAGTGGGCCAGCGTGTTTTGTACCAGTTGGCCCCTGAGATGCTGGAGCTTTCTAGTATTCTGTAGTTCAGCAGGGCAACTGCTTTGAAGTGTTAGTGCT
Source organism: Vanellus vanellus (assembly GCF_965231255.1). Taxonomy (NCBI): domain Eukaryota; kingdom Metazoa; phylum Chordata; class Aves; order Charadriiformes; family Charadriidae; genus Vanellus; species Vanellus vanellus. Next base: position 13,849,325 of record NC_138911.1, on the reverse strand, counting down.
GGCATATACAGCTTTCATAGAAGAGATGGCAGTAGGCAGGCCTGGGTGTTCCAACGTGGTGGCGTGTGCGCGCTCCTCTAACTTCCCTGGGCTCACTGTCAGTTTAAAACCAGTGGTTCTGCTGGAATTGCACTCCCATTAGTCTTTTAAGCAGTTTTGCCACAAACTCCTTGACCTCTACAAAGCTGGTTACGCTGGTGTATGGTTATGGGCTCGCTGGGTGCTCAGGCGCCTTCCCACTGCTGGAGGACAACATTCGTCCTCATGGAGTATTTCAGGATATTCTCTGCCATCCCCTAATTCTTTAAACACTGACTGTATAGCAGCAGTAAGGTCCGTTTCTGCTCAGATTGATAAATACTGTATCTGCTACATCTAATTTTCGTCAATCACCCCTGACTGAGGCCTGCGAGCTGCGGTTGATGTGCTCCCCGTGGCAAATAGTCCCAGTGCAATGTGGGAAGACTCCTTCAAAACCAGCAGCTATTTCAGGCACATTAGTTTAGTCCAGTGCCTGGAGGTAAACCGCAACACTAATTGCCTTGCAAAGCTCTCCTGTAGTGGCTGTGACAGCAGATTTGGCAGCGCAGCTCCATGGGAGGGAAGCAGTTGCTCAGGAGAGGCTTGTTAGATAGGGGAGCTCTGGCATCTGCTCGTTCTGAATTTGAGATGTGGCTGGCGCTGGAACAGGGCAACTCAGTCTTGTTCCTTTCCCTGAAGTAGGAACCATGTTCTCTACCTAGTCTGGCACTCTTGCTTTGTGTGTAGTTTTCTTTTTTAAAAAAAAAACAAAAAACAAACAAACCAAAAAGGGTGGAGGGAATCACAGAAATACTCTGGAGATTACAGAACATGCTGCAGTTCTTGGCCCTTGGACAGATAATAAGGAAAATATGAAGAATCCCTCTGAGATTATTATGGTTTTCTTTTTCTGACCTTTCTCAGTGAAAAATATTACCCTCTTTGGATATAAACTTGCTGCTTTAGGTGGTCTACTAATACTGATTCATGAGAGTGAAACAAATTGATTCTAAATTTTCCATTTTATTGAAAACTTGGCATACTTGACCACTTTATAGGTAAAGGGTCAGACAGTAACTTTGACCTCTGCAGGATAGAGAAATGAAAGTTGAAACTGGAGGAGCGATAGGGAGTAACTTCAGAGTACATGCTTTATCTTCCAAAGCAGAACCCTGAATTTCTAGATATACTGATAGCGACACCATGTTTTAGTCCTCTAATATTTTTTTTTTTTTAATAAATACCACTTTCTGTTCCTTAATGAAACATAGGACTTACATCCCGTTCCTTGTGATTGTCCCTTCCAAAGTCAGGTTCTGTAAATTGTTTTATTTACACACTTGTATGCTCACATAAGTGAATTTCTCTTCCGTCTTTCAAAGTTTGTTAAAGGCCACAAAAGACTTGAGACCCAATTTATAGTTTATGAATAAATTCATTCCTCAAAAGGTCTGTTCTTAAGCTCCTGGATAACACCTCTTGAGTCATGAATACAGGCAAAAGAAAAGAATAGTTTTGAAGACTGTGGTTTTTGCACTTTAAATCTTCAGAGAAGCGAGATGAAGGGACGATTTGCAGTCAGAATGGCATCTTCTGGGGGGGCTTGTTCTGTGGTGAGATGTTTTGCTGTCTGCAAATAGGTGGTCTTCTTGCATGCTCCGTTGATGATGCCATGCCTCTTGGTTTGTTTGGTTTGGTGTTTTGTTTTGTGTGGGTGGGGGTTTGGGGATGGGTTGGAGTTGGGGAGTTTGCTTAGCCTGTGTGAATGTTCTAAAACAATGGAGAAAACCATTTCTTATCCAGAAATGAGCAACTTGATTTACTCCTTTCTCACAGTGTTTCATGTGAATTGTAGCATCTTGTGTGTCACAAGTCTCTCTGGTGGGACAGACTGCTAGGGTTTTATCCTTCTCGGAGAGGAACGTGGTTGTTTTAATGTTTTTGCTACCTAAAGGCAGCTGGTTACACAGTGGTGCCGTTGCTGCAGAGCTACTGAGACTACTGTGTAGGTGTATCCTGGGAGCACAGTTTACTGATGTCTACCTAAAATGCAAAGGAGATGCGCAGAGCTGTTCAGTGTCTCCGCTCTAGGGGTCAGCGGTTTTTTGGTATGGTGCCAAATCTAAATGAATAGATAAACAGCAGTCTGTATGTAGTCTTCCTGTAGTCAACTGCACGATGATGAGGTGGTGGTATATAGCATAGGTTATATATAGTATACACAGCTGGTAGTGTGTTACGAGCAGTGATGTGTTCCTCCCAGTCAGGCAGCTGCAGCTCAGTTGATGGCTCTGCTGGGGGGCCCATGTCCTTGCTGTTAAACCAGAAACCTGGTGGGGACATGCCCAAAGGGCGAGAGTCAGCTGGGTGCAATCAGGACAAGGTACTGCCCCTGGCCCTCGTGGGCGACCCCAAATCGAAACTGAACAAGAACAAACACAACTACATTAATAAAACTGTGTATGCAAGAACAGAGCTAACTAGCTAACTGCATTCTGCACTGACAGTGATGTGTCTGGAGATTAGTGGGCTAGTGCTTTAACTTCAGTTATGTCTTTTTTTTTTTTTTTTTTTTTAATTCTTTTCCCTACCATGACATCTCTTAACTTGACTTCGGTAGGTTTAGAGGAATGCAGTGGTGTCTTGTTGGTATCTTTGATTTTGTGCGATGGGAAAGATGCTTCTGTGAGAGCCATTAATTTAGACATGAATAAGGAGATGCACCCTATTTTTGGTCATTTCTTCTTAGTGCAAGACCCCCCACCCTCCTCCCCCCCTCCGTTTTTCTGGCTTCCTAGGAGCCAATATGTAACTTCAAAGCATTCCTATTTCCTTACTGGCTTACAGAACTGAATAACATAGGCAGGTATTACTCCTTCAGTTACTGTGGTATTCATCTGGGTGCGTACGTATCGGATGCGCTTGATTTCTGAGCGATCAGGGTAGTACACATCCCCGGTACCTGCTGCAGTGAGCAAAGAGGGGGAGCAATTTCATCAGAGTTCAGATTTGTTATGCCAACGTGCTTTAGTTTTGGGAAGGTAACTTTGCTGTGACTTGCATGTGAGCTAAAAACTTATCCTTTGAAATCTAAACTTGTCATCTTCAGATAGTATTGTTACCCCAGTGTTCAATACCAGGTCACCCACTCTCTAGAAAGATGTACCAGCATGTGCTTTGCTCTGCACTTCTGGGAATAAGTAACGGGCTGGCAGTATCTGGTGGAGCCTTGTGCTTAGGCAATGGGTGATGCAGGTGTTTCATGGCTTATTCTGCTTTCAGGAGTTGTCTTTTTGGAGGCTATGTGCACTTAAAGTCAGTAAAACCAGGAGAGAAATCCTGAGAACAAGGGTGATCCACTAAACTTTATTCAGCTAACAAACTAAGTGCCGTTTGTGTTGTGTGGAGCTGTTGCTAGAAATTGTTATAAAACTACTAAAGAATTCTAGAAACAGCTGGGAAAATCCTGGCGCTTCCTAGGAATTACTGGCTCTGGGAGCAGGGGAGGAAATCCAGGAAACTTTTGAGAATTCTGAAAAACTTCTAAACCCTATCAGAAGTTCAGAGAAACTTAGCAGTTACTGGAGACCTTAGAAGCTGCTACAAACTAAAAGTTTCTAGGGATTCCTGCTAGGAGTTTGCAGAAATCTCTAGAAAATGCTTGAAATTCTGTGGGAATCCGGTAAATTCAGTGACTCTGCTAGCAATTTCTACAATTTACAAGTGTTTACTAGGAATGGGAAAGCTGTCACCTGCTGTCGTTTGGGATAATGTCGCAAACGGTTGTACGTGGGTAAAACTCTGCTCATCTCGCCTGAGCTGTCAAGCGTGCAGTTTTAGCATCTCACTCGACGAGTGTCCTGCACGTGCTCGTCTCACACGCCAACTTGTTTTGTTTTCTGCAGTCCTATTTTGTTACGGATTATGATCCGACGATTGAAGACTCCTACACCAAGCAATGTGTGATAGATGAAAGAGCTGCGCGCTTGGACAGTAAGTACCCTAGTGAAAGTGTGGCACTAACAGCCTGTAGCTGGGGGTGCCTGTGTTTACATCTGTATGCATAAAAATAACGCAGGTAAACAACTGTGCAGCACATGGTTTTTATGTAAGCATGTGGCTGATAAAAGCTGGCTACCTTTGTTTTATTAATGAGACACCCAGGATTTGAAGTGCTTATGCCTTATGTATGTGTATCTCTCGTTAAAGTAAATTGGACACTTTTTTTTTTTTTTTTAAAAAGAATTATTCCTGAAGCCTTAGTGCCTAGAAAACTAGGAGAATTTATATAACTCCTGGCAGTTACCTGGGTGACATGATGGAATGAAAAACACATCACTTGTCTGTTGTGTGCTGCCTCTCCCAAGTGCAATATAAACGCTTTGCTTTAAAAGTTTCAGTTCTCCCTTGTCAGTGATTTCTTTAAGGTCAAATCAGCAACCTTCCCAACCCCTATCCCCAGTTCTCTCTAAGCATTTTGCAGCTGTTTCAGCTGGTTGTGAATTAGCAGAAGTCCACCAAACTTTGTTCAGTTTGTTTGGTAGGTCCTGAATTGTTTACTCAGTCCAAGAACTTGTTGGGAATCTTAGCAAAAATCCAGTAGTATCTATGAAAAGTGATTTCTGCTTACTTATGATGTACAGGAGAGGCTCCTGCAATATCCTATTAGGAAGAATTTTTTTCTCAGTCTATACTCTTAAGAGCATGAATTGTAGTAATCAATGTTTTGCTTATGTTCAGTTCTGGATACAGCAGGACAAGAAGAATTCGGAGCCATGCGTGAACAGTACATGAGGACAGGGGAGGGTTTTCTGCTTGTTTTCTCAGTCACTGATAGAGGAAGGTAAGCCTGATGTCAAGCTATTAAAACAAACAAGTTGTAATTAATCTTAAATTGCTGCGTCTATATTACTGAAATAATCTCACACAGAAACTTTGTGTGCGTTCACTCATAGATTCTGTGGTGTGATGCTCTTTCAGCACTGATGAAAACCCATTTTAAACCAATCACTGCAAGTATCTGTCTCTTGCAACAGAGGATGCGAAAGCATACACAAGAGAGATCTCTGTTCAAGCACTTCATTACAGTCTATAATACTAGTTTCCTAAAAGCGACAGAGATTTAAACTAAGGGCAATATGCTATGATGGCTGATCTGTTCTTAGAAATATCACCTTGCTGTGTGCTTATCGACGTTGAGCGGTTCGCTCTGGGTTTCCAAACAGGTATATCCAGTTCAGGGTATGTCTCTGCGCTCTTGCAGTGCTCACTGCTTACTCCTGTGAATTGTCTGGAACCTGCATAACTGCTTGACTGCAGAGTTGAAATGAAACATGTATTTTTTTAGGAGCTCACGGAGCTTGGTCAGATCGCTCCTGATCGTTGTAAGAGTAGTAAACTGCCATGTGTATACAGACAATCACTTAATATTTTGGCTGTGATCTTCCTCCATTGAGCTTATATATAGTAATAAAGAAGTGCTCAGGGATCTGTCCTTCCACTTGTTTTGAGTTGCAACAGGAGAGCGATAAAATGACCGAAACCAATTTGTCTATGATTTTTTTTCCCCTGTACAGATTCAATCTAGATTTTAATGAGTTACTTCTGATCTTATTAACAGCCCTTTATAATGTGAATTCCGATAAATATTCTATGATGCATGAGCGTGTTTCCATTGAATCTGTATCTTACACTTGGGGATGCTGCTAAATGTGTAAATCCATCTTGATACACTGTCCAGAAGAGACTCTTACACCTCTGTCAGAGATCTGGGTCTGTGGATTTAAGACATACTGAGCACTTGTGTCAACGTGAATATTTTTGTTACAGGGGACTGTAGATTTTCTTGAAGTTGTCATGTGAACTCCTTAGTTTGTCTAAAAATCTTAAGTTTTTGTTAGCCCTTCTGGCTAAGGGTCTGCCTTAATTTTAAGCAGGTCTTGACACATTAAACCTGCATATCTCTCTTATCTCTGAAATACTTCCAAGACTTCTGAAGAGCAGAGTTTTCATTTTTATTATGATTAACCATTTGATTCAAGACTTACCTTGCCTGTAAATGAAGTATCTGCTCGTGGAGTCTGTCCTGCTTGTGAGGTGGAAAGTCATTCTGCAGCAAGAAGAAATCAAGATGACTTAGTTGGTAACTTTAAACTCTCTTCCTCCAGTTGCCACAGCCTTCGGAGTAGAGTATTAAAACAGCATATCTATATGGAGCATATCAACTATGCTTAGGGGCATACCTTCCTTCTAATTCGCCTTTCTTCTCGTGATTGCTTTGTATGGATGAGGTGGATTGGCATTGTTGTGTCTGACTACGTAATTTTTTTTTTTTAATGCAACTTTCTTACTAATGATCATCTTGCTTTTAAATTCTAGTGTGCAAATCGCTTCAGGCTGTATCCCTGGAATTAAATACAGTGCTTGGGAAGTCTGGGCTCCAAAGGATACGTGATTATCTGCAAGCATCTGTGCTGAAGCTCCTAATGTAGTGATGTAGCTTTAACAGTGTTTACTTGACAGTAGTGACTTTTTAATTTTATTTTTTTTTCTCAAAAAAATCCTTGTTTAAGCCAGAAATAGCTTGTTTAATATACTGCCCTCGGAGAAACTTTCTGTTTTGCTCACCTTCCCTTAAGCACTGCTGGAATATTCCTTACTGCTTGAACAGCATCAGTACCTGGTCTAACTTAGTAGCTGGGAAGCTTTCTGATCATTTAGCCCTGCCTTTTTTCTGTTCATCAAGAAATAAAATTTTCCAGCTTTGATAGCTTCCCCCAAAATTCCTAGAAGTAGCTGTGGAGGATGCCAGCTGAATATTGATCACCAGGGTCTCTAGACTGTAGTTTGAATATTCTAGCCAGAGTTGAACTCCCAAAGTCAACGTTTGTAGAATGGAGTGTGGTTGCTTGGTTCTCTGCAATGCACTGGCATCCGGATCCCTCTGGATTGAAACACAATAAGTGTTTCACTTACCCTGGAGCTCCACCTAAGTCCAGTGCATAGCACACTGTTAACTTGAGGATTTTTTTTTTAGTTTGAGCGTTGAATGATTTTCTAACTGGTTGTGCTGTGACAGTGGACTCTTTGGTAGAGTGCCTGCAGCTGTCTGCTTGTGTGGCATGGCAGGGCAAGTCCGAATAGGTGACTCATCGCTCCTGAACTTCTGCAGAACCTGAGACTCAGTGTACTAATTCATAGATTCTCTACTTTTTTTTTTCTTTTACAGTTTTGAAGAAATCTATAAGTTTCAGCGACAAATTCTTAGAGTGAAAGATCGCGATGAGTTTCCTATGATTCTAGTCGGTAATAAAGCAGATCTGGACCACCAAAGACAGGTAATTAATTTTCTATTAGTTACTGCTTGCTTTCTTCTAGGAACTTTACAGTTTTCCTCCCAAAAATAGAGTGGGAACAAGAAACAACTGAAAAAAAAATAAAAAATCATGTCAGGCCAATTCTAATGCAAGAAACACAACTACGCTCAGTTTCTGTACTTGGAAGAACCTTAGAAGCGCGATGGCATTCCACATACAGCACATCCTCTGTCTGACTCAGTGGGGTTATGTTGAGACCAAGTCTATTCACACAGAGAGTTGAGAGCTTGCTGTCATGACTTGATTACTCAGGCATGAATGTGTCCAATTCCTGCGTTGTGTTACTCACCCTGGCGGGCTGTGCCAAGCAGAGCGCATTCCAGCACTAGCTCTAATGGTCCTGAGACTTCGGTGCCGTTGCTTTTACCATTCGCTGCAGTTATATACAAATGAGCGGCCATTTGCTGTTTCCTCTTTGGCCGCTCATCTTCTGCATAACTGACTTAAAGCTTTAAAAGTTGGAAGTACAGCGACACAATTGCTGTCGTATTTTACGTACCTTAAAATTAAAGTTTTGAAACTAGTAGATTTTAAACCTCACCGCCAGTTGTAAGAAAGCTTAAAAGTTTTAGTTTAGAACGATTTAAAGAAGGAGCTTTAAATTTGTTTTCCCTGTTTACTCTTGGTTTTCATGAATCAAACTGATTTGAGCTGAAATGAGAATGACTTTACTACATCAGCAGGAAAGGAACAGGCGTCAACCTTGTATTCTTCTTCAGCAACTTATTTCATATAATCTCCTGAGACAGTAAGATGGCTCTTAAAGCTTGGTAGCAAACACATGATTGATTATTTTTTTTATCTGAAAGTAAAGCAAATATTACTAAAACTGCTGTAATTATTTTCAGAGTTTCACAAGGAAAACACGGCTTTAAGCAATGGGTTGCTCTCAGATTTGTGTACTGGGACATGAATAAGTTTCTGTTCACAGTGCTTAGATAGGTTTTGTTCTTTGTTAAATAAAATATTTTCTCTGTCAAAACCAGTGGCTGGAACAAGAAAAAAAAAAAGCTCGAAACAAATAACAATGAAGAGTTTAGTTGGTTAGTATGTTGTTGTTGAATGAATTTCTTGACTACTACATAAAACCTTCAGTACAAAAAAAGTTCCTGTCAAGTGTGCTTCCTTGATTGTCACAGCCTGTTTACCCCTGAGTCTGAGTAGAAAGGTCACAACAAAATTAAAACCGATGCTGAAAGAGAATGTCTTAAAAGTTTTCACAGAAGTCGCTCACAAAGTCGTCAGAAGTAACTTCATGTACTCACACGTGCACAGAACTATCAGCCTGTCCCAGAGACAGAAGTGAAACTCTTTCACTCCAGTTACCATACTGCCTCCGTCCAAATTCCTGAATTTAACCTTGCAGGTCCTGCAACATTAGATACTTTCTCATGTACAAGTGTTGGCATGGAAACCACGTAGGTGAAACTGAACTGTTCCGCAAATAATTGCTGAAGGACAAACACGCAGATGTGTTGGGAGGGAAAGATCTTCATCGCTGTCAGCCCCAGTTCTCGGAGGGTACCTGCAAATGTAGTTGGTAATCCCATAGATCCATTTCTAGAAACAGTTATGAACTTTGTTCTCTCTCCTCCACCCTCCTGCTGTTATTGCACCACATCTGTCTCTCCCTGTAAGGAAGAGGTGCCTGTCAGCTCTTCTGCCAGTCCTTACCTGATCCCTAGCTGCTTTTTCGGACGGTAATGGGCTGGTACACATTCAGGCTCAAAGCAGCTGTTTTCAAATTGCTTAACTTCGCAGTTTTGCTGCTTGCATCTGAACACAAATAAAAGCGTACGTCCCCAAAAGCTCCTTTGGCTTTTTATGGCTGTATTAATTGCCCTAATTGATTAGATGCTGACGAGCGTAACTCTTGGTGCTGTCACTCACACAATCTACGTGCAAATTGGTGGATTTGTGTCTTCCATCATAAGTTGGGGTTTAGACAGCTGGAGCTGAAACAGCACTTCTAGGTTTGCTGAAACGGCTAGTTATGTGTTCTTAACTCTTCCCTGCCCCTTCCCCATCACATGGTGTGTTTCCGTTGGCCTTAAGGCTGTCTTGAAGGAATGGTCTGGGGATGCTGAGCTGACGTAATCGCTCCCCAGAAGGGAGAGGCTCCCCTCCCTCTTGACTTCACGTTCCCGCTCTTTGCTTTGCTGGCCCCAGCCCTCACTTGAAGCGCTTTGAGTTGAATCATCTCTCTAGACGGGGAGAAAAACAGATGAGCCGGAATGGCTTTCTGGGACCTGTGTGAGTTAAATTCAGCTTGCAGAAAGATTGAGTGCCAGCACTGGAAGCATGGGAAGGGGTGGGACCGTGGCTTGGAGCAGATCGGGGAGGAGTTGGGGGGGGGGGGGAGAAAGTGAGACCTCGCCTTTTGGCAGCAGCAAGCACTTAGATGTTATCAGCTGGATGTTAAATGCAGCCCGAGTCTCTGCTCCATCACTGGGGTTGTTTCTGCTCCATCATGGGAACTCTTGGTGCGAGCATCCATTCAGTGAGTTGGACCAGCTTGCTGGTCCGGCTGAAAATGAATCCTGCCACCACATCTCCCCACGCACGGAAAAACTTCAGCCTGACAAGCAAAGTCCTCCTGCTCTGGCTGCAGGTTGGCTGCACGGGCAGCCGTGATGGGAGGTCTGGGGGCACAGGCGAGAGTACTCCTTACCTCCATTAGGAGTGCTGGGGTGAGTGGGAACTGTGGGGCGTCCCCAGGCTGAAAACTGTGGGCAAAACCATGAGAAGTGCTAGTCCTCTGCATTTTCACATTTTCAGTCTGCTGCTGTGTCAGACCTCACGGGAGTTACTCTGTAAACATGGTCGGCCAGGCTAGAGCGTCGCACTGCAGTCCTTTTACTTATCTGGCAGTTCTGCAAGAAACCCTCTTATTCTCTTAACTTGTTTAATCACAGATGTATGTTTTTTGGTTTCAGAATATAAGTAGCATTTTTAGAAATCCAGGAAGCTGGATATGAGTTTTTAGAGCAAAACTACTTGCACGGGGCATCTGTCCTCTTTTTCTGAAAGACAGGAGGCAAACCAGTGGGATAATAGAGAACACGTGCTACCTCTGAGAGCGTAAAACTAAGTTAATTTAGTGTGTTTTGAGCAGCAAACGATACTCAGTAGAACTGACACACAAATCTTCCTGGAGCCTGAAAGAGTTAAACATGTACGAAAGTATTGAATGTCTTAAGGGTCTGACCGCACCTTTATGCAAGTAACTGTATTTTGTAGTTGAACACAGTGCAGAGTACTATCATTATGATACCATACATTTGGAAGCGGATGATGCGTAGCTAATAATCCTCGTGTGGTGGCAACTGTTTTTCATGTTGTACAGCAGAAGCGCACAGACAATAGTATGATCCTGGATGAAGTGTTAGGGGCACAGCAAAGGTGTAGTCTAAAACGGCGGTGGATGTTAACACACTATAGGTCAACTCACAGGTGTTTCTTGGAAGAAGAGAGGTGAAATGGGAAGTTTGAAATAGCAATTTGTATAGCTAAACGGAATTAAGCAGGCTGCTTGTCATTTTTTCCTCTCCAATGTGGTATGGGAGGTAAAGCCCTCAATTTAGTTGACAAAAATGAGTTATTAAGAGGATGAGGCTGCATTAGTCTTTAGAATGCCCTCATATGATAAGGAATAAAGTTACCAGTGTTTCCAGATTCCCCAGTCAGTCACAGGTTGGTGACTGAAACCAAAACTGAAGCACCATCTCTCGTTGTTCTTTCCTTAAAGTAAAATCTTGAGTATCATTCAGTTTTCAGACACCAGTGGAGGCCTGAAGGATCCCGGTCTCACTTTGTGCCCTGCAGTTAAAAATGCAGTTCCGGGAGTTGATCTTGGGGTCGGGTTGTTTTTTGGGGTTTTTTTTTGGCTTCAGCAGATGGTGATAATACAGAAATAAATGTAGAGTTTCTGTGAGTGTTTGAGATCAGCAGATGCATCCTGGGTTACTCTGGCTAATGGCACAAGGTGCTGAGGGCTTCTTGTAGAGCTTCATGGGGGTTTAGTGGGATCAGCCCTCAATTCAGCAGTAAACGTATGAATATAATACCAGCGAGGGTGCTGCGGGCAGAGGAATCAAACATGTTGAGATGCTGTGCATGAAGGCTCTCAAACAGTGTGTGTAGCTGTTAGGAAAGTATTTTTCAAGCTAAAAGTACTTCTGCATCTTGCGAATGCTCCCAATTATGCTTTTCTATTCCTGTCTGTTTCCATTTCTGTGTAGCTTCTTAATCTAAGTGACTATCCGAGTGCCTTTTCAAAACTAAATTAAAAAGAAACCCTGATCTTTTTTTTTTTTTTTTTTTTTTTTTTTGTTCTCATCATATCAGTCCTCTACGTGCTGGTTTAACGTTTTTCCTGTGAAAGCAGTGTAATCTTTGACACTTCTTCCCCTGGCCGTTGTCTTGGCAAGATCTGTTGTGCTTCCTTTTATCACCGAAAGCTGCCCTTTTCTCCCCGGCCCTGTGGGTGACCTTCCTGCTGAAGCCTCGCATGCCTTGGCATTGCTCAGGGTGGCCTTCTGTTGTCCGACCTCGCTGCTTTCTACTTCATCTAAAAATATGCTTTTGGTTTTGCACTGTGACCAACTTATTGCTCCTTCCTATAATGGTCCACTAGCTTCCTGCCTTCTGCTTCATCACTTTAAATTTTATACCAAATTCTTCATGACCGTCGTTATTTCCTCTTCATCTCCCTTTGTTCTCCTAAGGAGTCAAGAAGCAGACGGGATTTCTTCCATATCCGTGGATAGCCTGAAGGCTTCATGGATTTTTAGATGTCTCCTAATTTAAGCTATGTTTAAAACTAGATGTATGGATATTTTCCTGTGTCATAAACAGATTTTTTTTTTAATTAGTTTTTATAAAGATTCAGAAGCTAAACATCAGTTCTGGTTTTAAATGTAGTAATCTGATTATTTTTTTCTCTAGATTTAGCTGGGACAGGGAGAAGGTGAATTTAGCAATAGTATTCACAGTTCTGTTAGTAATCCCACAGATGTTGACTGAAACACTTGCTTTGAGGAGGAATGGGGGACTCTTGTCTGCTTGTGAAGGAAAAATCGGTCTTGTTATGCACAAATGAAGATGACTCAGCTGCAATAAGGGATATTCCTTAGAGGGTCAGTCTTTATCTATTGCAGAAACTTTTTGAAAGTCATCTTCGCTGCGTTTGAAAGGATGCATTGCGTGGATTTTTTTTTCCCCGGTTGTATTATGTGTAAAGTGTGGAAACTATTCTGTGGCCAAATAAACGTTATTGTTTGAGGGGAGTAGACCCTTGGTGTGTATTTGCAGTGTCTACTGATACCATCATGACTGCAGAAGCCTTGAACTTAACGGCTGATGTCTGTTACAGGTGACACAAGAGGAAGGTCAGCAGCTAGCACGACAACTTAAAGTAACGTACATGGAAGCCTCTGCAAAAATCAGATTGAATGTAGACCAAGCTTTTCACGAACTTGTCAGAGTTATAAGGTATGATAACTTAAGACCGGGTAATTAATGCCCCAATGTTAATGGGTAGCTCCAGCAAATGTATTGAAATGTAGGAGACCGCTGAGAAAATTCTGCCTGCTGTTACCTGTAAACTTCAACCAGTGCTTTCCATTAGAAAACATTGTGATGTATTAGGAAACGTGTTTACATGAATGTAATATGTATTTGAAAGAGGATTTCTTCACCTTAGTCTCTCAGATTTTATTGATCACCCAGTAAGTAAGCCTGATAAACTAAATCTGAGATTGGCCTTCTGTAAAAAAATGATGTTTCTTGAAAACAAACAAAAAAGCAAACCCCCAAAACTATCACTTATTTAATCAGTAGTTTGAGTGCCAAAAGTTAGTCCAGCCTCCATAAAAGTGTGAAAGCAGTAACTTTAAATACAGTATTTCTTTTTCTTTAACTGAAAACGATTCTATGAATTTAATTTGAAATTATCTGCTTCCAGGAAATTTCAAGAACAAGAGTGCCCTCCTTCACCAGAGCCAACGCGGAAAGAAAAAGACAAGAAAGGCTGCCATTGTGTTATTTTCTGAGAATCCCAAGAACCAAGCTATCAACTGCCAGATTATTATTATTTTTTTTTTCTTTCCATCGTTTTACATCACTTCTGGTATTGGTCTAGCCTTCTATGTGCATGTCCTAAAAGTGGTCACCAGAATAGCCTTAGTCCAAGAAGCTGGCAGAATAGTTCTTGAAGAAGACTCGGTCATCCTGGGGCAGACTTCAAAGCAAAACACTAAGGCTGCTTCTTTAATACCACAGGTCCTTCCTTCTCTCCCTTAAGAGCTTGCACCTTGTGGAGTTTTATTCGCAAAGGAGATGAAACAAAACCGTGTAGGACAAGGTGTTGAAGTCATGCATAAGTTGTCTCTTGTGAATTAATTTATTTTTACTTCTGCCGTTTCATTAGTCTATTACAAAGACCTATGTTGAAGTACAGAGAATACTTTTAGAAAAGGGGTGTATTGGCTTTTTTGCCCTCAGTTAAATTAGACGTGAGTATTCAGCTAGCCTTAAGAAACCTACACTGAATTTCATTGTCAGCAAAAATGTTCATCTCTCATTTATGCTGCAGTTTTCTTTCAGTCGCCAAAACAGTCTACTGTATTTATTTTATGAATCCAGAACAGCTACAGGATGATTACTGCTACTATTAGGATATGGCCAAATACCTGAGCTCCTTCTGGATTGAGGCATTTCAGCTTATTAAGAAACTTCACATCACTCGTTCGGAAACAAATTTTGTCTTCCTTTGTATTTCTGGGTAAGGGATTAAGGAAACCTAAAATTATAGCTGTTTTTTGTTTCATGTGATATAAAAATGAATTTGATCTTTCCATTGTCAGAGATGATTAAATGTTTTTGCTATATACTTTTATACATTATTTTCTTATCAAACTAGTTAACAAGTATTTTTATATGTTTGTAAGCAAATATGCTTTCACAGCATAACTTGTGTATATGTAAAGATGAGTATTTAATTCTCACAGTTCACTTTTAACTGACAAAACGTGGGATTTGCCAAACTGTGGTAAACTTCTCCTTACTCGTCCGGTTATACCCAAGAATGGCCGATGATGTGCCTGCCCGACACACCCATAGAGTGAAATCTAGTGTTGTGTTTTAATGAATTTCAGTATCCCTTACTAAAGACTGACCATTATGTGAACTATTAAACTGTAAGACTTTTAACTGATTGTTTAGTTAAACTGTGGATGGTTGTTCAATTTTGAGTTCTGTGGATTGTGTTTAAACAATTCAAGAGTATGTTCCCTGATATTGAAATACTGAGTGGTATTGCACAGTTGTCACCTTACTGAATGTGTCCAACAGTTCTTTGAAACTTGATTATTAAGCAAACCCTTGTATAACTTCAGGTGCTAGAATTAAAGATGATCTAACCATTATCAGGGGTTAAGCATATTGCCTCTTTCCGATTCTCTTCCAAAACCTGAATTTTTTGGGGGGGGGTGGAGGGGGGGGGGAAGAAGGGGGTGACGGAAGCTGGTTAAGAAGTAGACACGCATGTCTGGACAGCTCGGAATAAGGAAAGGTCCTTTTCTTTTTATGATAGATGATAAAAGCTGATGTTTGTTTTGACTTAAATTATGTAGTCAGTGGTCCGAGCAATGATTCTTTTGTGTTTTCAGGCTATGCTCATTGTCCGGTGCTGCGCCGTAAACCTGTAAACGTCTGCTGAGAAAGCAGTGCTTAAACAAGTTCCAGTTATCTCTACTACAGCAAAGCGTCAAACCTAGAAGTAACGCTAGTGCCATGCGTAGCAGGGGAATTTGAGGTTTTTACATAATTGAGATAAGGTTGTGTAATAATACTGTCTTTGAGAGTGGGTAGCGTCGTATTTTCCCCCCACCCCTTAAATACAGTTATGGGTTGATGAATAATTTGTAGAAAATTCAAAATAGGAGTTACGGTGGAAGTACCTTTGGGAGATGGATCACATTTTTCAAGTCAGATGTAAGAAATTACAGCCTCTGTAGCAAACACCACGTGTTTTCTTAAATATGTAAACTCTCTGGAATTAAGTCACTAAGTGTGTGGCGTTAGAATGAGTTAAGACAACAAATGACAGCATGTGTCTTGAGACCGAATTTGTGTGGTGCTGATATCTGTAAGTTTCATCATTTTTTTTCCTTTTTTTTTTTTAAAAAAAAACCTTTCACTCATGATCGATTGGTTTTGAAATAGTAGACTGTAGATCTTTTAATATGTAACTAATTCACAGAGAAGGTGGAGAGCACCACACCCATGCCGTTCCTCGTACGGAAAGCAGAATAGCTTTAAACAAGTTGAACAGAAGTGGGACCTCCAGCTGCTGCTGTGGAAGTCTGCTCTAAGACAGTTTATTCCTGTGCATGTGTTTTTTAAGGCTTCTGCTGGAGAGAAGGGGCAGGGAAATCATCATGTAATGTCACGGTCTCTTTTTGAGACTGGTTTGTATATGGCACTTGAAGCAGCTGTTTTGATCCTACTCTTCAGACTTGAAGTAGGCATTTAGAAGAGTATTATCATGGGGGTTTTTGGCTGGTAATGATGATCAAGGTGGTTGTGAGTTTGAAACAGCTTAAGGTATTTCAGTGGCTTGGTCTTCTAGTTGTTGTACTTGGGGGTGAAAAATGGCGCTCTTGTCCCCAGCGTAGAGCTTGCAAAGTGTGCAGTAGGGACCTTGTGAGCCTTCTCTGAAATAGTAGCCCTGATCTTAGATGCCTTGGATTACTTGTGAATTTACAACACCGCCACCTTCCCGTGGGGTAGCACTTTAGCTAACAACCTGAGGGAGAGTTTCTCGAGACTTTACCTGGCAGAAGAAATGCTTAAAGGTTTGTCACTTATGTTTGTAGTTACTTCAGTTCAAGCCCACATCCATAAACCATTGAAATTCAGTTTGGGGTGCTCAAAATGTATCCACAAATGACCTCCCGCTCCCTCTAGAATGCAGAAGAGGGTCTGGATCTTTGTGTCGAAGCACAAAATCCTTTGCCTCTTTCTGGAATGTCACACTACTGAACCTGCTGCTCCGCTGGGTGAGGAGGATTGACCTGCTCATAGGCAAAAGCCTGATTGAGGCTTTGTGGCTGGTCCAGAATTGGGGAAGAATTACTTCTATGCAAGTACGTTGTAGTTCCTTATGCCGTGCTCTGGTTAATGCATTTGCTTTCTCTGACGTAGTGACTCTTCTGCATCCATCCTCACCTGCTAACTAACATATGCAGGTGAAGAGGAGAATTTCTAGAAGCATTACATCATCTGCTCTATTTTGTGACATGGCCTGGTTAGGGGATGTAGAGCCACTAATACTGATGATAATTATAAATTTACCTTGATGGTGCGGAAAAGAGAGCGATAAAAGGTCGGGCTGTTGGCTCGGGCTGTTTGCAGCCCGTTGCATTGGGCGTCTGCCCGACCTCTGCGTCTGCAACCAGTCAGCTTTTCTGCCGCAGGTGAAAACTAACCCAGCGTGGCAAAACTGCAGAGCCGCGTGAGCCATGTGAGGTGGATGATCTTCCTATCAAAGTTCTTTTCCTTTTGTTTTTCTAATAATATAAGTTTGCAGTGTCTTGCAGCACGCAGGACACGTTGCGCACAGTGCCTTGGCAGTGCCCTCCCTCTTCCTGCAGAAGAAGGAAGGTTCCTCCACCACCTCCTCGTTACGCTGACTAGTAGTGTTGGCCCTGTAGAAGTCCTCGGTGTTTAGACTGTCAGGCAAGAGGTGATTAGATAAACGCCCTAAGTGAGCCTGGTTAGCCCCAGTAACGTAATGAGATGAGCCGTTGCAAAAGGGTTGATAAAGCCAAATATATTTGGAAGGAGTTAACGCCCACTCACGCCAAGGAAAACGCTGACTTCATGCACGGCCTTGTGGTTAGTCATCATTGATAAAGTTCAAGTTTGGATTCAAACAAAAATACTAGCTAATGCTTGCCTGACATCAGTTGATGAGACAATATTTCACCCATGGCGTAGCTGTAGCCATGGCTGACTGGCAATGCCACGTAATATCATTACGAAGCTTTAATGAGCTTATTCCGAACAGAAGATTCTTGAAATCAGTCACCACAGACCAAACACTGCCAAAAGTTATCTGCGCTTAGTATTTGGAAGGTTTTTTTTGTCTGGAAAAGCTCAGGGATCTGCTAAACAGGGAGTGCGTTTGTTCACTAGGCTGAGGCACAGGTTTTGGAAGTAGATGCACCCTCATCAGGGTGCATCTGATGCACCCTCAGGTGCTGAAACCACGATGAAGGAATACTCAAACTGAACTTGGAAAGGCACTCAGGCTGGGAATGCGGGGGCACAGTGATGTTTCTGGAGTTACTCAGCTGACCTGCTGCAGGGCGGCAGTCTTTGCCAAGGCTGAAGGCTTAAAATTGTTAAGATGGACTCTCGCTCGGAGCATCCCAAAGGGTAAATGCAGTGCTCGCCACTTTGTAAACACAGCATTTCTGCCATACTTACCCGCTTCTATTGCAAAGCGAAGTTAAAATTGGAGGTTTGAAGCAGGTTCTGGGTTTTAAATGGGGGGGTAAGTAGAAGTATGGTCAAGGATCCCTGTGTTGTGTGGTACGTGTTGTAAGGCCAGAAAACTTGTGAACAGTCTCGATATTCAGATACTTTCCTGATACTTTCCTAGGGCTCTGACCGTGGGAACAGGAATTGGTTGAAAGGAATCAGGTTTTGTTCTTAAAACCTTGTGGTTGTCTCGGCTGCTTGCTCCATCTTTCGAGGCTTTTGTTCAGGCTCTAGGAGGAACAGTTGCTGATAAAGGGAACGAGAAGGAAACTAGTCTTGGTACTTTCCTATGTCCTAGCAACGGGTCAGGTGCAGAAACGAGGATGGGTGGGACTGTCTCAGTAGCCTTTAGCTGTGAAGATAAAGACCTTTGAGAAGCAGCAGATGTGGAAAATTCAACGGATTAAACTAGAAGGAGAGCATAACACCCAGAGCAACATTGTGAATGCGGGCTGAGCTTGCTTTCTCCAGATGTGCTACTGGACTTTTAAGACTGCAGTTATTTTGGAGAGTTTGAGAGACTGTTGTGCATTAAATACAAAGGGTAGATGGTGTCCCACACAACCGCTAAATTGCATTAACATATGTAATATAATTAGTAATGTTCCTGAGCAGCTGGCAAGTAGTATGCAGAACTAAATGCGCCGTGTTGCTGCTGGAAAGCAAATAGTAGTGTGGTCAGTACTTCTTAAACTGGATCCTGTGAACTGTATTAAGATACACAGTATTTGGTACTGGCTAATTTGTAGTGACATTAGCACTTCATAAATTACTACTTTTTTAAATAAATGCTTCTGACATGAAAGTATTGTAGAGAGGGAGAAGTTACCATGGCAAAGTACGGGCTCCAAAAATGCAAGTAGAGGCAATGATAAAACCTCTTCGTTCCTTGTCTCTTAGTCCAAGGCATGAATTAATGCATACTAGAGGCAGTTTTAGTTTCACTTGAACTGGACTATGAAAGAGTGATAGTAAAGTACAAATACATCCCACATTTCTTACTGCAAATGTAAAAAATGAACTTACTCCAGTGATATGAATCGCTTATATGCTTTAGAAAGTACTTTGTGAAGTAGTGTTTTGAGACCTGTCCGGGACCGTATATCCAGTCCACCATGCGAACGTAACACAAGTTTGTACAACAAGTGCTGTAAAACACTGTAATCTGAATAGGTAAGGCAAGCACTCTTCTAGAAGAAGGATCTGCTAGGACCAAGTGGTGGACTATCTTTTTGTTGCCATTATTTATAAAGCAGTGGAGTTGAGTGTGGAATCCCCCTGTAAGTGGGGGATGGAAGGTAGAATAAAGCAAAGCAGTGGTAAGAGCCACAAGGAGTGAAAATGAAGGCGTAAGGAGAGGACCTGGCTAAGGAAAACTGCTGATCATGAGCATGGAAAGTTCAACCGAAGCGATCGCAGCTCTTGGGTGCTCCCCCACTGTGCTCCCCTGCGGCTGCTCCTGAAGGATGGGGTGTCCGAAAGACCCCCCCGGCGGCGATGGGGGGCAGAGGGGTGCTGCCACCAGATCGCTCTGGCCCGAGGGTGGGTGTGCAACAAATTCTGCTGTCGAGGTGAAATGCACAGGCAACTATTTTACTGGCAACCACAAGATGTCACCACTGGTAGGCACACGTATATATTTAAAGGGCTTTTAAGAGCTGCTGGTACCGAGACCCTTGTACAGACTTAAAAGTTCTTATTTTTCCAGGCAGGGTAGGAATGAGCGACAAGAACCATAACAAAGCTGTTGATCTATAATTAAACGGGGCCACGTGTCAGTGCTATTCCAGAGTATTTTGTTCTGCGAACTCTGTAAAATCCGGAGCTGGGGGAAAAACAATGATTTATAAATAGTGCTTCTGAAGAAATTTGTGTGAAAAGCAGGAAGGATGCTTGCAATCCGAAACATTAAATGCACGTTAATTGCAACGTAGCACAAACACAGGAGACAAAACAAGTAATATTTGTGTATCATTAGTAACATGTACAATTGGCAGTCAAAAAGTTATGTATAAACACTTCATGCTCAGCTAAATAATACATCTAAATGAGTATTACTGTTAGTATGAGAAAAATGTAGTCGTTCTCGTCTAGGCACCAGTCCTGAAGTTTCCCTAAGGAGCGGGGAAATCTCTTGAAGGCAGTGCTGACCTTTGAAAGTGAAATAAAGTTCTGATGCTTTTCTCCTTCCTAATGCAACTTTCGGGCAACGCCTGCTGTGACTTTTAAGCAGTAATAGTTCATGTGTGCTCTGATAGTTGTCCTGAAAACTGTGAAATATGCCCGTCCTTCGTTGCCTCTCAGAAGAACGTCACGTTCCTGAACTGGCTGCTTCTCTCACCGTAAAAGGCATTCTGTCCGATCTCTCTCCTCCTGAGACTACGCTGTTCTGTGTCTCCAGCTGATTTTTATGATTTACGAAATAATCAAGGGCCTTAATGCAAATGTGAAGTACTGCACTGGCAATATGACCTGGTACCTCTTCTACGTAGTCATCCCTCCCATTCAAAAGGCTGACTTTCGGCCACTTTTTCAAGGTTTTAGAAAGCATTACGTGCTTGCTGTAACTTTTTGTTCCTCCCTAGTCCCACTTTTAAAATATGCATTCATCCAGTTGCATTTTTGGGAAGTGGGAGGGAGAATACCATGTGAATTCTGAATGTGTTGGCACTTCTGTTTTTTTTTGTCTTGTGGATTCCTAATGTGCAAGTTGCACACTGACGTCGCTCACCTCTCCATTCCGGTTGCCTTTATGAACTGGTCGTCTTAACTTCTTGATTATTTTTTTTTTTTTGTAATTAAAAGGCGGTGAGACCTCTCCTGTTTATCTTTCTCTTGAACAACCAGCTTGAGATCATTCAAATCCTCATTACAACAGCAGAATTGGTGATGCTATGAACATCTGCCAGAGTCTAATACCGTGTTTTGTAAGGTGTCTGGGAAGGCATCTCACTGCCAAGTTCGAAGGTCTGGGCTCCATCGTTGTTGCCAGAAGCCGCTGTGCGATGACTTCTTCCCAGCAGTGTTATTTCTAATGTCTTTGGAGGGCTCTGGATGTGCAAATGGAGAATAGACACCCGTTTCCCACTTGAAGCATCAGAGCAATCCCTTAGCAACTGCTATTTGAATTCTTCCTGTTACTGGGGCTGAGTCTGACTTATTCCTCCGGACTGTTTACTAATTAATATGCTGCAAATGATTCCTCTCTGGTTTTGCCTTTCAAGAGTTACGTATGATTTGCTGCACGAGAGCGGGGGACTGTTGCTGAATGGGATGAGTGATTTAGTGACAGCAGACACAGGTATGGCTGAGGTACCCAGAGCCTTCGATGCCTCGCTCTTGACAGGCCCATGTGAGTAGTGAAAAGGTAGGATGAGGAGAAGAGGCGGCAGCAGTGGATGAGGATCAAGGCAGGGGTTACTTCAGAGGGCTCAACCCATACAAATTCATGGGACCTGGCAGGCTCCATCCGAGGTGGTGAGAGAACCAGCTGATGTCCTTGCAAGGCTGCCCGGTCACCCTGATGACCATCTTTAGTGGAGGTCCTGGTGACTGGAGGAAAGCAAGTGTTGCACCCACCTTCGAGCAAGGCCTGGGAAGCAATGTAGGGAACTGCGGGGAGTCAGCCTTGCTTCTGTCCCTGGAAGGTTGCACAGTGAGTCCTCAGGAACACGGTTCTGGGCACCTAAAAGAGAAGTGGTTGGAAACGGTCCACAGGAATGTACCAGTTTACCAGGGCCAGTCACACCTGACCAGCATGATTGCCTTCTATGATAAAGTGTTGGAATTTGTGGATGGGGGGGAGCAGTGGCTATTTTTTTTACCTCGACTCAATAGGGCTTTCACTACTCTCTCCCACCGTGTTTTTGTATCGAGGTTAGGACCTTACAGTCTGGGTAGACAGATAACCAGATGGGTAAAAAAAAACCAAACTTGACTGGTGGTTTGGGCATGGAGATCGTCTTGCCAAATAGGACCTGGGTTCTTGATGGACGGTGAGCTGGACGTGAGCCAGCAGTGTGCCCTGGCAGCAGAGGCCACCAACAGCACCCTGGGCTGTACTGACGGGAGCATGGACATTACATCAAGGGAAGTAATTAACATCCTTCCTTTTCTCTGCACTTGTGAGACCCCATACAGACATACCGTATCCAGTTTTGAGCTCCCTGGTATAAGAAGGATGTGGATGAACTGGTGCAAGCCCAAAGGAGGGTAACCAAGGAGCACTTGTCCTGTGTGGAGAGGTTGGGGGAGCTGGGTTTGTTCAGCCTGGAAAAGGGAAAGCTTGTGGTGGGGAAGAGGGAAAGAGCAGCCTTGCTGTACCTGCAAGGAAGTCAGAAGACATAGTCAGGACCTTCAACAGTGGTGCATGGTGAGAGACAAAGGATAAAAGTTGAAATGAGAGGTTCAGACTAAATATAACGAAGAACTTACTCACCATGGAGACAGGCGGCCCAGAGAGGCTGTGCCGTCTCCACCCTTGGAGGTTTTCAACACCTTACTGGATAACGTTCTGAGCAACCTCGACTGACCTCATAGCTGGCACCAGTTTGAGCAGAAGGTTGAATAACAAACCTCCAAACATACCTTTCAACTTTAATTGTCCTATGATTTTTACAGAAGACCAGCATTTGAAAAAGGTAGGTACTGTGGCGTAAGAGTTCTGTTTGAAGGGGGGGGGGGGGGGGGGGGGGGGAAATGTTCTCCCACCTAATCTGATGATAGTAAGAGGGGTAATGTCTAACGTGATCAAAACTGTTATGTCTGTGAGGGAAACTGGTGGTGATTCTCGTTTGATACTTATGGGAAAATAGGTAAGAATATAATTATAATTGATGTCCTGGAGAGGTGTCTTTGGGGTGAAGGATGCCGGCTGTAGTGAATAATGCAGCTGCCCTGGACCCAAGATAGGATAACCTGAGATGTGTATCGGGGTCTAACCTATCAAAACCTTTCCACCAGGACTGTGCCCAGCACCCACCACTGTTACCTTTGGTTCTGTATGTGTGATCGCACACCCAACCCACTGCAACTATCACCAAACCCGACCTGCAGCCTGAGCTGTGAAGTGCACGCTTCCCTCAACCGATGGCAGGCGTCGGCTGGATGTACTGCAGCCTACTCTTGACCTCGATGGGACATTAGAGACACGGGTCTCTCAAAAGTGTTCCCGAGAGAGCTTTTAAAACCAGGGGTTTCAGTTAAAGCATCTTATGGCTTCAGCTGAGCGGAGCGCCTGTGCCAGCCCCTGGTGTGGGGTTTGCAGTCATGCACGTGAAGAAGAAGATAGTGGCACCAGACTGTGGTGGCTGCCCAGGGCACGCCGGGCTTCAATCGCTGGTTGAAGTTCACCAGAGATCCAGAAAGGGGAAACTAGTAACTAGGAGCAGGGGCTCGTGCAACTGGTATGTTTTTAGGGGGATAATGATGTACCTTTGCTATATTTTTGAGCCTGTTAAATGCTACTTCCCACTACTATGGAGAAGTCGGTTGTTTGTTGGCAAGAAGCAGCTTGTCGAGTGGGATGAGAAAGTTGATGAATGGTGGTGGTTTGCAGCTCAGGGTCCGATTATCTTTTGGTTTTTTTTTTTTTTTTTTTAGATGAATGATGAAACAGGCATTGTACCTTGTGTGCGGAAGGTGCTTTGGTCTCTAATGAATGGGAAATCCGTACGTTATGAGGCTTTCAGGTTAGTTTCCAACTGATAATCAGCCAAAAGTTTCTGCTACTTAATACCCAGATAGGAGTCTTCTGAAATCGGCGCCCTGCGCAAGAGCAAATCTCTGCTATAGTTTTATGGCCTGGTGAAGGATTTTGCAGTTCAAAGCTCTTCTCGGCCAGAGCAGGATCAAGTGGCTTTTTTCCATATCTGGAAATTGCATTATTCATGTCGGAATAACATTTAAAAGCCAAAAAGCGTAATTGGGGGGTGTGTACTTTCCAGTGTGGAAGCCATCATTGTTTTGTATAAAGCCCTTTGAGGTGCGGTGGGGCTGACAGCTGCGTGGGGCTTTGGTGCTTTTTTTTTTTTTTCAGATCTCCCAAAGACGGCATTTGTTTGAGGTGAGGTGGCCACCTCATTTTTTTAGCCTGTGTCACCACACTGAGGTGACAAAGCTCCCGCTTCCCCAGCAGAGGGGGCAGCCTGAAGTACGCCGGGCATGTGTCTCTCGGATTTCACTGTAAAATCTCAAATTAACATTTTGATATTTTTGTGTACTTCAGCTTCCGTTGTTTGGTTACCTTCCTAAAGTAATCCTTGCTTCCTGTGACGTTTAAACAACACTAACTTATTTTTTAAGCTTTAAAAATTAATTTTTCAAAGGGTAACTTGGCTAACATGCTGCTTTTTTTGCCCTTTTTTTTTTTTTCCCCCCAGATTCATACTTAAAAAAACCTGAGAGTGAGCCCTGCTCTAATGCTCCTGGTGCCAAATTTCTTCTCTATCAAGATTACAGTTACTTAAAATTTCCTGTACTAGAAGCCAGTCAGTGACAGTCCTCGTTACCGCACCGCTTTAAGGAGCGGGCTGCCTGGCTATCTAATTTATCTGCTGTCTGTAGTAGTTACGGAAATCCCCGGGAGCATCAGTAGTTGCATCTGAGGACAGAACCAAAGGAAGCGTTAAGACTTTGCTTCTGAACGCCAAAGCTGGCAGGGACCGTGGAGGAATAGCAAGGGGAACATCACGTACAGTGCAGGGCAGGGATTTAAAACACCTTTTGGCTTTAAGACTCGGTTTTGTACCGGGGCCGATGCCAAAACTCCTGCAGGAGCCTGAAGTTTGAAGGGTACTCTGAACTGGTGGCATCTCTCAGGGTGGAGGGCAGGCGATGCTGAGACCCGGCATCCTCCCCCGGCCAGAAACCTTCCGTCATAACCTCACCGTTGCTACGGGAGGTTTTTTGTTTTTTTTTTTTTACTTCTATTCCTTGCAGATGATGTGGATTACTGTAGGCACAGTAACTGTTTATATCTTTATTTGAAAGGACACTGTAGAGAGGTTGGTGCTGGTCTCTTCTCACAGGTAATTAAGGACCGAACAAGAGGGAATGGCTTCAAGCTCCAACAGGGTAGATTTAGACTAAACTAGGAAAGAATTTTTCACAGAAAGAGTGGTCGGGCGTTGGAATAGACTGCCCAGGGAGGTGATTGAGTCACCATCCCTGGACGTGTTTAAGAGACGTTTGGATGTGGTGTTGGGGGATATGCTGTAGGGGAGAACTTTGTGGAGTAGGGTAGATGGTTGGTCTCGATGATCCCAAGGGTCTCTTCCAACCTAGACAATTCTATGATTCTATGATCTAGGCTTCTTAGAAATATATGTATATACATATATTTTAGAGAGCTGCCGTGTTTTTGTTGAACCTAAATTTCTGTTGGTAAAGCTAGGAGCTTCCGCAAGTATGAGGATGCCAATCCAGAGGGATGAATCCAGTCTAAAAATCCCCCAGCAGATGGGGACTGGAATTGAGCTTCCCCCCCGCCCCCCCCCTTTTTTTTTTTTAATGAAGAACAAGGTGTTCTTCTTCTACTTCAACCCCTCTTTCAGTCTTCTAAAACTCAGGGATGACTTCTTAACAATCCGTCTCTGGAGTTGAAGCATCTGATACGGCTGCTGGACCTGAGTGGTGTTTTGGGGTCCTGCATTTCTCGCCCGACTTCCTTCTGTGTTGCTGCCTGCTGCAGTTATGCATCTTTCCTCTCGGCCTCTCCTGGGCCCTCTTACAAAAACCAAGAGAAAAAAAAAAAAAAAAAAGCAGGGAGGACAGAGAAAAAAAAAATGGTGTATCTCCATTGTTAGCTGGTCTACGTGAATGAGAAGATCTGCCCGAGCAGAGCGCACTGCCTTCGCAAATCGCGCGCCCAGGTACAACCTGGCACCGTGAGGGCCTCTTAACTAACAGCAATAAAACTTTTTGAAACGCAAAGCCTGTATGCAGCAGGCACCAGGCTGGATAGATGCACTGTGGCAGATTTTTCCGTGCTTTTTCCCAAAGAGTGGAGCTGCGAGCCGGCTCCTGGGGAGCTTTGGGACTGATGTGAGCTGCTGCGGCCCCGGGTAAACGTCGGGGAGTCACTGGTGCCCCAAAGGAGGGGGACACGGATGAATGTAGCAGCAGCCTCCAGAGCAGCTTTGTACCTTCTTTAACCCAAGGCAAGTTCTGAATGGTCAAAACAATTTTCATGTTTCATTTCTTTGCTCGTATTAAAGGAGCAACGCTGCGCTGAAGGCTGCTGTAACCATCTGTCGGCACAATCTCCAGTTTGAAGCACGAGAATTTCTCTATGTGCGGGAAACCGGCAAATATTACCGAGATGAGTAGGGGATGAAAAGAGCTAATGAGCTACTGAGAGCTTGCCGTGGCAATTCGGACTGTGCAAAGGGGTGAAACCGGCATAAAGTCCTTGCAGTAATAGGCTCTGCGAGGAAGGCAGTGTCTGTAGAATACATAGTAAATACAGTATTTTCTAATCGCTCAAAAGAAAGAGAGAAGTCAAGCTCTATTGAGCGCAGCACCGGTTCCTTTGGGTTGGAACCAGAGGGACTTTGAGACAGGCAGGGACTGCACGGCCGCCAGGAAGGAGGACGGGTTTCCAAACGCTTCCAGGCACGAAATGGTCAGGGGGACGGTGTCATCCTGTGCCCGCGTAGGATTTGGGGACGCTGCAGCGCGCGGGGAGCTGGAGCAGGACTCGGGGCGCTACAGGCAGCACGGGTGTCTGCCGGGGTGTCTTGGTTGCTGTTGGGAAAGCTCTGCGGCTTCAGTTTGCTTTCTGCGAGATGGCTTCTTCGCAAAGTGCTTGGAGACCGACAGATGAGGCTGTTTATTCTGTCAGGAGCAGAGTAAGGTTATAATGACTCTTGGAGGGAATTTTCAGAAGCTGCGTTATCCTTTGAGAGGAAGATGAAATACAGAAATACGCCAGAGGCTCTTAAGGCTGTAAATACCCTCTTTTCAGACGAAAATTGTGAAGCCCAA
The DNA here is from genome assembly GCF_965231255.1 of Vanellus vanellus. Classification (NCBI taxonomy): domain Eukaryota; kingdom Metazoa; phylum Chordata; class Aves; order Charadriiformes; family Charadriidae; genus Vanellus; species Vanellus vanellus. The sequence continues at coordinate 13,822,395 of NC_138911.1, read as the reverse complement.
CTTGCATGAGCTTTACTTTGGCAGGGTAACGTGAGGGCATGTGGAAAAACAAACAGCAGCATTCCTCGTTCCCTAGTTCCCCAGCATAAAACATTATATTATTCAAGGCACTGGCTTAGTAGTCCCCGGCACACATGTTAAGAGGCTCCACCGCTTGTCCCGTTGGTACGCGTTTTTGCTCGTTACGGCTAGCTCTTCTCCAGCAGCGCAGATGCTTTTATGCTGTTTTCTTCCGCTGCGGTAGGACATAGTGTACCTTGCAGCCTGTCTTTGCTTTTTTTTTTTTTTTTTTTTTGGGTGGGGGGAAATTATGCAGTGTTTTTTCACAGGCATCTCATGCTTCTTCGAAGGCAGCGAAGCCCCGCGTGAGGAGGCAGGTTCGGCGGCACCGCTCCCGCACCCGGGGACTCGCGTTGCATCTCGCATCGCTCCTGCCCAAGTACCTTGAGCCGCAGGAAGAGAAAGCGGTGCTGACGAAAGATTGAGACTCTTCATCCTTAAACCTGTCAGGAGAGGGTATGAGTAGCTTCGAGGCTCTGCTGACTTGTTTTATGGATCTCGCTCAGGACCGCGTTTAAACCCCGGGGGTCACCGTGTTTGGGCTTGGGAATAAACCCAAGTTTCTTTCTTAGTGCAGCCCAGATCCTGATTCTGCAGGGGGACGCAAGGGCGTTTGTCTAGGTGGCAGAGGATTTATATCTGTTTTATTTCTTGAGGTTTCCCTGTTGCTGTCCTAAAATCTGGTTATTGAAGAATCGTGTGTTTTGTTCAAGTCAGCCTGAGTCCCCCTGGAGCTGACAGGCACGCTGGTAGTCTCCTGCTGGTATCTCATAAACATCACCCGGGCACTCTCCCCCGGCAGCGCGCCGGAGGCAGCGGGTGTCTCAAAGCACGCTGCAGTGATTTTTCTGGAAAAGTCCCTATTCACAGCGGCGCTTAGGAGGTGAGGTCTCTGCCTGTGGCTTGGGGGTCCTCTCTCCTTGCTCTCCTCCCCTACTCACCCGGAGACCGGCTAGCCACAGGGTTGAACACAGGCAGACCCTCAGCAGGAGGAAGAAAGAGGGGCGGAATTTTTTTGTCACAACCACAGGGAAGGGGCAGTTAGTGCCCCGTTGGCGCAGGTCCCCATCACAGGGCGCTGCCTGCAGAGCATCGTCCCCTCCAGGCACCAGCCCCGAGGGCTTGCAGAAATCCTCGCTTGCATAAGCGCTAATTAGCTGTGCTGAAGGACGCGTAATCTCATTGAGGAACTTTTCATGGCTGTGGCTGGACACCAACCTGAGCGGTGCTGATAGGTGCAGCTTTGAGCCCTGTCTGATACGAAGGGACACCCTGGCAATTCCTTCACTGGATGTGCCCCCACTGGTGCTGAGTTTCTGCAGCAGCAAAGCAAATGCCATATTCGGCTGTGGCTGGTGCCTTTCTGGCCGGTCAGACGCAGAGATCTGTCTGTCTCTATCTAGAGCTCGCCTCCGGACTCGGGCTGGACTGTAACGAAGGGGCGGCTTCTGCAGCAGCAGGCACCTGATGGTGGGACAGATGGTTGGTCATGAACATGATGTTTTGCTGGAAAAACCTCTGTCTGGGGATGCCCAAAAGCCTCATAGTATTCCCAGACTGCCTAATCTGGAATTGCTGAATGTTGTTAGTTTTGTTTTGTTTTTTTTTTCCTTTCCACAGTTAAACCTGTTAGGCACCATCCAGTGACTCAGCAGCTACTTTGTCACTTGTTTGCAGTATGGTATGTGCCAGCATGAAAATGCAGGAACAGTCTGTTTGCCTCAACGCTGCCGCCAGTTTAATTTCTGTGGCATGTCAGCAGCTCAAACCAATATTCTAGATCACGCTTAATTGGGTGGTAAGGTCGTTTGCCATATACTAAACACCTGAAAAAAGGGAGGTTTTGTGCCTTCTCGGTGCTGGGTTCCGACCTTTCCCCCAGCTGGCACTGGGATGGCCGCTCTGCGGTGGGGCTCTCCGATGCTTGTAATGAAGAACTGCAATTTTATCACTGCTCCGGCATTAACATGCTGTAATCCAGAAGCCCAGCCCCCCTGCTCCCCCTGGATTAAACACTCCCGCTTTGAGGTGCCCCTGTATCCGCAGCGTGCAGGGCAAAGCTCTTGAAACAGGGAGCAGATGTGACTCATTTCGGATGTGTGTATATCTGCCCATGCACAAACACATGGTGACACACGCCTTGCGGCACCGGTAGCAGAGCAAATGACAAGAAAACCGCTTGTCTTTCTGACTGAATTCTAGCGTGGATCTGATTTGTGTCTCTTCACCTTGCAGAAGCTTACGAGTGCCCCAGCTTCCCCAGCAAAGCTTTTTTGAAAATTTCGAGTTTGAATATTGTCAGCAGTGCAAGTTGTGGGGTCAGATGGCAGAAGTGGAGCTGGGAGACTTGCAGGAGAAAGCCACAGCCCAGCAGGTGCTGTAGATACAATTAATGGCAGGCAAATGCTTTGCTATCAAAGGGGGCCTACAGGAGAGCAGGGGAAGGACTTTTTACTGGGGCATGTAGTGATAGGACGAGGGGGAATGGCTTTTAACTGGAAGAGAGTGGGTTCAGATTAAACATTAGGAAGAAATTTTTCACTTTGAGGGTGGTGAGGCACTGGAACAGGTTGTCCAGAAAGGTTGTTGAGGCCCCATCCCTGGAGGTGTTCAAGGCCAGGCTGGACGTGGCCCTGGGCAACCTGGTCTAGTGGGAGGTGTCTCTGCCTATGGTAGGGGGGTTGGAACTCGATGATCTTCAAGGCCCTTTCCAACCTAAACCATTCTATGAAAGTCATTAGTGTTTGTTTCGAATTAGCGACACAGGAGTTGGGGAAACTCCTGAGAGGAAGAGTTGGGAGGTTTTTGCGTTCAGGGAGCTTCCCATCCCCATTCAGGAAGCAGGGAGACGCTGGTGTCCTTGGAGGCTAAATTTGCCACCCAGAGTATTTTTCTGAGGCGTCTCAAACCATTGCTCACCTGCAGCAGAGCAGTGGAGATTGCACTTGTTTTTACTCTGGAGCACCTCCTGCCCGAGGATGTGTGTGGAGGGGTCTCCCAAAGCAGGCACAGGCAAGTTCTCAAAGCGCTGGTCTGCCAAAACGGTACTCCGTCTTTATACAGAGCTTGGGTGAGGGTTTTGGTTTTTGGTGTGTTACCCATGTGGAGAGGCTGTATTTGCTGTGAGGTTTGGCAGGGTCAACCCAAAATCTTCAGAACCCACCTGCCTCAGTGTGCCAGGACAGTTTTCGTTTCCGACACCAGTATAAGGAAATGAGGTTGCTGGGACAAGACAACTCTGGATGCACAGTTGTGTTTCCCCCTGTCTCAGCATGAGCCGCCACAACTGACGTTCTCCTACTCAACGCTCTGGTCCAGGATGAGTGAGAAGGAACCCGAGGTGCCAATGAGCTTCAGGTGAGGCATGTGGCGAGGAGAGTCTGTGCTCCAGCAGCTCACTTGTGCTCCTCACTCTTGAGCGCCTTGAAGCGTTTGTTTCTGATGGAGGCTTCCCTGGGATGCAGGAGCTTGTCAGGGCGATTTTCAGCTGCTCCAGTGTGGAGAACGTTGGCCTGAGCAATCCAACAGCCAAGTAAATGGTCAGGTTTCAGCCTGCCCATTTACAATTTTCTTAGCATGAGCACAGCAGTGAGCAGCTGCAGGTAGGTGGAGGAGATGTGCAGTGACTAACTCTGCTTTCCAGACTGTTCGTTTCCTCCAGGTCACTCAATGGGGGTTATACGTAAGATAAATGGGAACACACTGCCTATATGCAACATCAACAACAGCATTCGTAACAGGAGTCAGGATGATAAACTCACAGGATATACGCAGTTATGAGGAACGCGGCTCAGGCGACTTAATTGCCATTTCAAGAAAACATGGATGATGTTTTCCCTGTTTGAAAGTGTGGCCAAATATCACCCATATTCAGAGAAGGTTTGATTTGGATTAAAACTGATCCATGAAAAAAATCTCAGTTTTGCATGAACACCTTTGAGCTAGAAACAGGAAGGTCTCTGGCTGCCTGCAGGGTGGAGCTCTGGGAGCTTTATCTACCTTCTGGAGCTCTAGGAGCTTTATCAACCTTCTGGAGCACTAGGAGCTTCTAGGAGCTCCTCACTACCAGCCTCTGCAGCTTCAGCCCGAGAGCACTCATCAGATACATTTGTTTGGGAGATGAGGGACTGGGACTGATTTAACCCAAGTCCCTTCCAGTCCTTATTTATGTATGCTTGGGATTTTCCGTCATTTCTACTGGGAGATCTTACCCTCGGGAGCTGGGAGCGCATCATGCAGCTTAAGAGCAGGGCTGGGCATCTGGCTGGCATCGCAGCAAGAGAAGGGGCCAGAAGATGCTAATGCAGGCCACGGAGCCCAGGCTGTCTGGGAATGGTTTGAAAGCGGTCCCCCCCATCCCCTGTGCAGGTACAGAGACATGCTGGCTCACCTCGGGGACACCATCCGGCTGTGTCTGTGCGCCCGTCATTGCACAGCCATGCATCTCAGCCACCAAACTTCACAAACGTGTGGCACTGCGAAGCTGACGGTAAGCAAATATTTTAAAGGAGATGCAAGAAACCACTGCACAGTTTGAAGGCAGACCTGTAATAAAGCAGCTTGAAAATGCAGAGATGCTGAGCAAGTTCTACTGAACTGTTGGGTTTTTCTCTAAAAGGAAAACCACGAGTTAATTTGAAGGAAGATTATTTGATTATTTATTTTTGTGGAAAGTGGTTCAGTTTGAACTACTGTTGCACAGTCCCCTTGTATTGAGGTTATTGGAGCTGATCAGAAAATATTCAGTGAGCAGACAAGGTCTGATTCCCACCAGCGGGCAGACACGGGCACCTGGGAGCAGAGCAGACCCTGTGCTGTCTGCGGCTGCTGGAGGTGAGAAATGCCTCTGCGAGAGACCCACACGTGTCCTCAGCCCAGGCCCCGACACTGAGCGTTGCTGGTCCCCACCGGGGAAACGTGGACAGGAGCCCCGAAGTATGGTTTGTCTCTGGGTCCTGTGCCTGAGACCTGTGCTTAGAAGAGTCAGGTTGAGGCTGGCTGGCTGGCTGGCTGGCTGGCTGGATGGACGTCACGCTGATGCCCCTGCGCTGGGGCAAACTGGGGCTGTGCGCTGTGCAAAACCGGCGACTGCAACGGTGGATGCGAAGCACTTTTGCTGTACCATGGAGTGGTCCCCGGAGTAGTGTGTACACCGACCCGTGAGACACGGGGGGCTGCGGGTGCGGTGCGGTGGGGCCGTGTCCCCGGCGGGGAGGTGGTCCTGCCGAGCTGCCTGAGGGCGGCTGGCACCCGGCGCTGCCCCTGCGCCCGGGGGGATGCGATCGAGCGTTGCCTGCCTGGAAGAGCACGCTGGCGAGACCCAGGGACCCGCTGCAGGGTGGGAGATGGCTGATGTCAGAGGGATGGACCCGTATCTGTGGCAACCGGAATAAATAAATAAATAACCCGCGTGCGCTGGAGCAGGAGGCGTGCAAGCGGCTGCTCCCGAGCACGGCTTCGCTGAATATCTCTTAAGCAGCTTATCGCCCTTGCTCCAGTTTATTACCTGAGCGCCTTTGTGTCTGTCGGGAGGCTGAGAGCATCCTGCTGCCGGTCCTCCTGGCAGGGACCCCGGGAGCCTTCCCCTCCCTCCCTCCCTCCCTCCCCGGCGCAGGCAGTGGTTTGCTCCGTACATCCAGAGCTTGATGCGAAGCCGCCACTCGGCGGTGAATTTTGGCCCCGGCGTGCAAGGCCAGAGGCGCCCACCTGCATCCCCGCGGTGGGCCTATTTTCAGGCAGGTGTTTGATTCCCCAGCCCAGGAGCCGGCGCCTGCGGGAGGCGAGCGATGCTGGAAGTGCCGTAGCTGGAGATGGATGGTGTCGGCAGCAACATGACCATGTCTTACAGTAGATGGAGTTACAACAGGTATCATCTATCTTGCTTTGGTTTGTTGTGTGTTTTTTTTTTTCTTTATTTCTTTTTTCCTTGCTGATACTGTAAAACTGGCAAGCTGTTTATATGAACTGAGACAGAGAGCCCTCTTCAGGAAGGCATAAACCTTGACTGATGTTGCTTTTTACATCCTGAAAGACACTTGAGGCACCCCGGTTTCCCTGGGAGTGGAGCGGCGGCGTTTGCTGCTGTTTAGCGGGCGTTTGGCTGGGAAGCAGGGTGGTAGTCTGGCCCCGCTGCGGGAGCACTGGGGGTTACATCCAGCCCCGAGCGGTACAACACAAATGTTCTGTGGGCTCTCTCCTCTGAGCAGGGTGACTGAGACGCAGTGATTGCCTCAGCAGTGGCTTCGGCTTCTGAAAGGTGATCTCTAGTAACTACTGGTCAAAGCCAGCACCTGGGTGTTTTCTACAAATATAAACTAAAGCTTGGGAAAAGAAGGGGCCGGGGAGCCAGGATGGGGCACCGAGATTGGTATTTTCAAGCAAAAGCTGCGAGGAGCGCTATGTACAGCCCAGGTACCACAGAGTTGAGGGGGCTGAATTAGGTGTCTTGCTGAGACAGCAGAAATATTCACCCCATGTTTCATATCGAGATACAACTATCTATGTGTGTTTTTCCTCTTCTGGGGAATGGGAAATTACTGTAGTATTAGTTTGGCTTTTATGTGATTCACAGTTGTGATTGACAGGTTCTTCAAGCTTGGATTAAAAAAAAGGTACAAACTTCATAATTTATTTTTTTTTTTACACTTCTTGTCTGTGTAAATGTTACACCTGAAATGGAGCCAGATGCTAAGCAGTATTAGCATCTCACTGAATCACTACCGCAAGCCACCACAATATTCTGAAGAAATAACCTTTGGAAGTGGTTTTCAGTGGCTTAAACACATATTCAGTGTCGCCCACGCTCCCCGGGTGCGTGGGTTTATATGGTTTATATGTGCATCTAGAGAGTTTCACTCATTTTCAGTACATTCGTACTGCCTCAGCAGAAAAATATATACAGACGCATACAGTGGTGGCAATGGGAACGGTGTCTTCTTTACTAAAATGTGTGTATGTTTATGTATATGCAAAGCTGAGTTACACAACAAGCAGTGGTTTTATGCCTATATTCTCCCCCACAGAGAATGCTTTCCATCTGATGCCATGTCCTCAGGAACAGCAGTGCTGAGACCCTGTAGTGCTCAGGTCTGGCCCACGCTGTCCAAGTTTTGCAGCAGTTTTGACATCCTAACCCGACAGTTATCAAATCCAGAAATTTCACAAAAACTCCTCTTGGATGCTTTCTCCCAGCGCTATCGCGTTTTGATTTAACCTCACCTATTGCTTGCTATCTCTTTCTCTAGCTTTCAGTCTTCCTTACCGTGGCAGAGAAGTTGCTGAGCACTGTTTATTAGCCGTGCACCCGGGAGCTGTGCCGCGCTCCTGTGCCTATCCCGCTTGGCTTTCATACTGCACCTGGGGGCAGAAATGCAGTATTTCAGTGCCCCATCTGGTTTTTCGGCAGCCGGTTCCCAGATCTGGAGATTTTTCCCTAATAAATCCAAGCTCCATGAGCCGGTGCTCTCGTACTATAGATATTTTTTCAGTGCCGGGAGGCTGAGGAGTGAATTGCTGCTTTTACTCACAGTCTTCCCTTTCTGAAAAATGGTGCAGAGTTGTTCTCGCACACTGAGCCTGTCCTCCCACGTCCCTCTTGTGCCCAGGCCCCTGACAGCAGCAGGAGCTAACTCTTTTGTATTCAAATCCCCGGTGGATGTTATTTGCGGTTGGAGCATGTTCACTGCCCCGTCTTTGGTCTCGCTGAGCAACGACAGCAGAAAGGTTTTGGGGAACTTTCTGGCAGGGAGGGAAGGAAACGGGAGGTGCTCGTTTTGAGCATCTTTGAGCACCTGTGGTGCGTGCCGAAGCCTGGGGACACGGGCTCGCTCCCCCAGGCTCTGCTCCGGTGGGGTACAGGTGCCTTTCTGACCCGCAGGCTCACGCGAAGCCCCCACGGGCTGAGATCATCCCATGACTACTTATGTGACAAGACGAGAACACGAAGTTATTGCAAGATTTCACGGAAGTTGCACTCCAGTGTAGTGGCTCGTAGGATCTTTGCTAGTCGAGTTAAATAACATAACTTGCTCCTTCCTCAAGGGACGCTTGTAACCTTGGGCAAGAAATGCTGCTGCTTGTAAAGCAGGGTTAATGAGGCTTATCTCGTTTCCAAAAGTCCTGTGAAATGTAGTGATAATGCTTGGGTTATTCCTCCTCACCAGTGGACGCAAAATGTCACAGCTGCTCTCGGGGTAGCTCTTCTGTGGCAGAGTATTTCGGGCCAGGGTTCCTCCGACATCGGCTGGCAGCAAAGAGAGCACCACTGATATGTTTTTGTTGAGTAAAACCACAATGTTGACAATTCTTAGCTCTGTCGCTCATTACTGCTGGACCTGCAGAATTCACTTTGCTTTTTTGCTTGTCCCCCCCCCCTCCATTTCCCTGGAGGCACATACTTGTCTGCACGGCTGCGCGGGGCAGCGCCGTGAACAGCCAAGCGCTGTGCACGAGCCGAGGACTTCTCTGGATGCACACCCAGGTCTCTCCTCTTGCCATTGGCCTCTGTGAATCAGCCTTGCCGTTACAGAGGGACCAGGCTGACGGAGCAGGTGCTGCCTCCCGTAAATACAATTGCATCTGTAATTTTTAAAAATGCTCATCGTCAATAAAATCAGATGAAGGGAATTTAAGAGGTTTTGGCCTCTGGACTCCGTAAGATGCATGATGGTAGAAATCCATGGAAAAGAGGGCGGTTGCTATGGCCCTTCTAAATGGCCGAGCATGTGCCTTGCAGATGAAAGCACTTGTGTGCAGCATGCAGAGGGTTTTCTAGTGGGGTTTATCCGGCATTTGTTGAGTATCTCAGCATCTGGTGCTGCGATTGTGGTCTTTCCTTAGACCGGCTGCGCAGGATTTCTTCTCCAGAGGAAAACCACTGCTCGTTCCTGTGGGTAGTTTGTGCAATGAAGAGCAAGTCCAAACAGACTGTGAAACTTGAGGTGAGGGAGTCCCATGCAATGAGAAGAGACTGATCAACAAAGTTCATCTCAGCCGCTCTCCTAACCAAAGGAAAGATTTCCCTTCCACCTCCCCTTCCCAAACTAGACAACTGTGTACGTGAAAAAGAAACAAGTACAATATGAAAAGGCTCTTAATGAGAGCGTGTGGCATTTCCACGTCTGACTTGTTGGCCTTCCTAAGAGGCCAGCCTCGTCTCGGGCACATCTTTGCCTTCCTCCTGTTTCGGTGCTGTGAATATGTCCTTGTCACTCCAAAGGTTGCTAGCCAAAAGCAGAGGATAGGCATCAATTTAAACAAAAACTGGGAGGTATTTTGAAGGTCCTAGAAACACTCAGGACTTCTGGAGTCAGCCGGCTAATTCCTAGAATAAGATGATGCTGTTCTTTCACTCTCTGTCCCGAGCGATACGCTGTTTTCTGGACAGTTACTACCCATTTCTATTTGGTTTCTTTTCCTCCTGAGCAAAAGTGCTACTTGCTGACCCTGCCTGTGCCCCTCGGGTGTGCAGAAATGCTTGTCTTCCAGAGCAGAGCCAAACCTGCCCTTTTTCACGTTCTCGGTTTTCAGTGCCAGTGCAGGTTTTGGAAGCTGGGCTGTTGCCCACCAGCACTCTTGCTGGTGATAACCCAGCACAGATCAGGCAGGACTTGAACGCTGTATGAAGTTGACTTCCTCTGGGCGACTTGCAGCGGAGCAGTTGCTGAAAACATCCACAGTGTCAGGAGTGAAATGAGCAGCAGAAGACGGGGTATTCAGAAACCTCCTCAGGCTGGAGCTTTCTGGAAATGAAGGTGGCAAGTGGAGGTTGTACAGAGTGCATCCCGTCATACCCTGGTGGAAATGGAAGCTCAGAGAGAAGAGTCATTGATATGAAGGTGAAAATGGAGACTAGGTTTTGCCCGGTATGAGACTGGAGAGCCACTCTCATGAGCTGAGACACTTGTTTCCTCTATAGCACTTCCAGCAGCTGGAGACTGGATGGGCAGAAAATTAAGTCTCAATGATGCCACCCAAATTTGACCACTGAAGCGTGCTCATGAAGGCTTGAGGGAGCTCCGATACTGTGGATGTAGTCAAATCCAAGCTCTGAGAAAGCACAGTTTAGGAAAGGGTACGGGATTCAGTCAGCCCATGAGTGCCGGAGACCAGTTTGAAATCAAATATCCAGGCAAATACTGCAGACTGGGAATCTGTGGTATGCGTTGGGAGAAACTGTGCAAGCCAGCGGTGGACTGCAAGATTTTGCAACGTTCTTCAAGCACCAGTGGACTGTGCGGAGCTTGCATGAGGAGGGCCACAACAGAAGAGCTAGTACAGAAGGGTTTTCTGCAGGAGCAGTAGAAAGTTTTTCAGCCGAAGGAATGGGTAACCTGCTGGCAAACTGAGTGCCTATGCATGAACAAAAACGTTAGTGTTGCTTTTTTTTTTTTTTTTTAAAAAAAAAAAAAGAAACCGCAACAGAATGCCAGCGGTGGAGGCAGTAAAAGCCACCGTTGCTTCCTTGCTTCCTCATGTTTCTTCCTGAGACCAATACGTTCACAGTCGTTCTCCCCTATCCTCATTGCTTCATTTCCATACTGGTCTAGTGGGAGGTGTCCCTGCCTATGGCAGGGGGGTTGGAACTCGATGATCTTCAAGGTGCTTTCCAACCTAAACCACTCTATGATTCGATGATTTTCTACGTTTTTCCTGCAGGGCTTTAGCACAGCTATGCTGGGCTTGTGAATTACCAGATTATGACTAACGGAGGTTTTATCTGCTAGCCTTCGGAAGTATATTTTGGGGAACTTACTCCCAGGACATTTCAACTGTTGGAGACAGCTGAAAACTTTTTTCTACTGATCTGTCTCTTTGGTCTGTTCTGGATAGCAGCGTTGTTTGTGGCTCCCTTTTGAAGCTGCTATTTCTGTTTTGCCTTTTTTTCTCCTGTGCTGAAAAGCTGCGCCTGTGCATTTGGGTCATGGTGTTGGAGGGTTTCAATCTTAGATCTTGTTTTTGAACTCCTCTACCTTGATCTTTTCTGGGACATACTGTCATCAATGAGTAAATAAGGGTTGTCTTCTCAACTTCATCCAAAAGGGGTTTCTTAGGGAAACTGTAACTTCTTTTTCCTTCTTTTCTTTGAAATAGCAGCTGTGAAATGCTGAAGCATGTACACTTGTTACCTCCTTGGGCTTGCTGCAGCGAGCCCATTTTACAGCAAAGAGCAGCATCTCAAGCCCCGTGTGTTTATCTGCTGTCAGGAGACGGACAGCATGTGATGCCCTGAACCCCTGTTGATAGTGATTACTAAGTCTGCTCATAAGGGGAGGTGGCATGCTGAGGAGGGCGTCCCTTAGCCAACCCCCCGCTTCTCTCTGCCGTCTTGTGTCCTTAGGTGTTTCCTGGAGTATAGCTATATTCCTTTATAGCTGTAGCCTTTGGACAAATCACTTGGGTGGACAAGAAGTGGAAATTGTCCTACAGGACAAAATGAGGGGGTAGAATCAGCTGACCCTGAAATGAAGCCGGGATAAAACATTCATGTAATGGATAAACTTATGAGGATTTATGTATCAATGTTGCACATTTAATTTGCTGGAAATATGTTCTTTATTTTTCTTTCATAATAAAGTATCATAATATCAATTACATAGGAGGACCTAGAGTTTGGGAACAATGTTTCCTTCCTCGAGTCAAAACAGTAGGAATGATCTGTTCATGTGCATCCTCCCATGCTCAGGATGAACGTTTCGCGTTGTTGGTGGCATATCCCTGAGGCGTGTGAATTCTCAGGAGGCTGCATGGTGGCTTGTGACAGCCCGAGACAGAGGTGTGAGAGAGGAAACTTCTGCTCCCACTTCACTGAAGGAGAAATTTTAAAGCTTCTTAAACAGAAGTACCTGAGAAATTATTTTAAACGTGTTTGCCTCATGTACAGTATTGTGATCATAATGAACATAAGATTTGTGTTTGGAGCAGTAAATATCACTGCCCGCAGCTCAGCGATGAGACTGAAGGGTAAGTTTCTAAAGGGAAAATCACTATTACAGCTTATCTTCAGTTTATCTGTAGCATGTAACTTATTAGTTAAGAGTTTACAGCAAAAAGGGACAATCACTTATGAGAGAGAACTCAGCTTGGAAGATGCCACTTGTGTGCTTGCAGTCATTTCATTCTCTGCTTTTATATAAGTGCACAAGTTGGGCCACAGCAATTGATGGACCTCACTGGTATGTAAAACTTGACAGCCCATCTGAAGTTTTCAGTGTGCCCCCTCTCAGGGGTGGTGGTGCGAGACTTTGCGCTCTCCATTGAGAATTGGACTGTGATCCTTGAAATCCACATCACCAAACCTAGAACAGAGAATTCCTCTGTTTAGTGGCTGGCTCCTCATCTCCACATACTTTAGACTTCCTTCACATCTCACTCAAGTTTAGCTCTAGGTATTCCTAGTTTTGGCTCAGTACCAGTGATCCTACTTGTCTCAAATACTACTGAAAGGAAGTGGAGAGCTTCAGTGGTTAAAGAGTATTATCACAAAATATAGACCTACTTCTACGCATCGTACCTACTCTGGGGTAGATGGCTATTGAAGTGAAATGTGGAATAAATGCTGTTGCCATCTACTGTTACCCCCTACATGTTCAGCTGTAATTCTAGTATCAAGACATAAATGTATTTTTGTCTCTCTCTTTCTCTTTTTTTTGGCAGCCTATTAAATTTAAACTAGTTTTAAAAGGCATGCTATTAAAAATGCAAATTTTTCTTTGTGAAGATGTGGTATGAGCAGTATAGTCTCTAAATATGAAGCTTGAAGGGAGATACAGCAAATGATCTCAGCATTGTGTTTGACAGTCATCTTTCTTCATGGTCCGAGAGCTCATTAGCAAACGCCGATTAACAAATTGTGTGACAAGACTTCTTTTAGAAGAAGATGGAGAGAAAAATAGAAAAAAAATATCCATATCTTTTGTCAGTACATTTTTAGACCTCTGTAAAATTTCCAAGGTCTCTGTAAAGCTTTATGCTTAAAACCTGCTTTCAGGTTCTCTCTTGAAGCATAAAGCCGACTCAAGCATTTCTTCAGAGCAGAAGGGGCAACATGAAACCAGCAGAAATGGCCATGAAGGGAATGGTGTGTGATAGGACATAAGAAATGCTGCAATGCTGCTCTGGTATCTCTTATTAGCACTTTTCTCTTTCCTTCTCCGGTCCTATTGCATATTCTGTGTGAGTGCCATTTGTTACCATGTCTAAAATACACGCGAAGTGCCTCAGTTTCAGTGCTGGGGCACAAAACCGACAGTCTCTTCTGTGCCTGAATACGTGCGCCATACAAGGAAGATCGAACATCGCAGCTCTGAGCTATCAGAGATGCTTTGTGCTCTCGCTGCAGCTTTCAGAATTCGATTGTATCTTTAAAGAGAAATCAGCCACGTCTCTCATGATCTGCATTATCATAAAAAGAAAAACTTTTCTCTCGCCAATATATAATTTGTGTAAATGTCGCTACTAATGAAAGTCTGAGAAATAACGGGCGCTGCTGAAAACCTACAGAGAGGGTTTTTTCCCCCCTCAGAAATGAATCGGGACAGAAGAGCAATCCCGGCTGTTGACTTGGCACGTGGCCGGTGCTGCACGTGCAGCCGGCCGGCAAGCGGCAGCGCACGCGGCTGTGGCAGGCTGATGGGGTCTGGGGAAGCTTGCCCACCACTGATTTTAGGGGATGTTTCTGCAAGAAGAGGAAAAAATTAATACTCAGCTCATTCTGTTCTTTGCAAAGGCTAAAACTGATCTTTATTCTGCCCTACCCAAGTAGGCAGGGGCAGTCGATCCACTTCAAATGTCATCCCACTGGGCTAAAACCATAGCCTCACACACACGGTCCTGTTCAGCAAGTTAATGAGCACCTCTTTGTTTCAGTACATCCATAACCATCACTTTCTAGAGAAGGCTGAACCAGGGGTGGCAGCTGGTTTGTTTCCAGCACCCTGAAAACCTGTTGCCTTTGGCTTTGTGCTCCTGGCTCGTGGCAAGTGCAGGTGTGGGGCACTGCCTGTCTCGGAGACCTCCTGGTGAGCAGAGCTTGTGGTCCACGGGGAGGAGCGCTCAGTGCTCACATGGTGAGCGGTGCCCCAGCTTAACCCCAAGTGCTCCAGGCCAGTAAAGAATGTCGATTTATACCTGTTGAGATTTTTCTTTGTGTGTTCGAAAAATGAGTATAGCGTGAGGCTTTGAGATGACCAGATTTAGTTCTGCCAGCAGTCACCTGTATTTGTAAAAGAGAGGGATGTTACCCAACATTTGGATATATCTGAAATGCTTGAACAGCAAGGTCAGGAACAGGGGAAACTTCAACAGCTGGTACGAAAACAAAGATGCTCCCAGAGGGATGCAGAACTTTGAAGTATAAAATGACAACAAATTAACTCAAAATCAATTTCAAAAGTATTTTTGAAATTGTAATTTGTCTCTAGGGGACTACTACACGGACATTCAGCCAGGTAAGTTACCTGGCTTAAAAAAAATAAAATTATTTCCTCGTCTTGATAAATTTGCTGCGATACGTGTTTGATTCCTTCGCTCGGTCATGCTACAGTCATGTTACTCTGACAAACTGCCGCACCGTGCCAAACATCCTATTGCTTGCTGTTCAGGTAAATGTGTCAGTTCAAATTCCTGCACCAATTTGTGGGTCCTTAGAGAGACAAGATGTGAGGTAATAGTCTTCTAGTTGTACTTAGATGCTGTTACTCCAGAGATAGCTCTCTTCTGTTTCGGAAAGTCCAGTTCATTTTGAAATCTCACCGTTTCATGCACTACCACCAGCATCTTCTTTCCTGCTGTGCATCTTTGCTGCAAGTGAACACAAACTGCTGTGTTTTGCAGGATGGAATAGTTCCTTATAGTCCCTGTGGGCACTGATGACATCTATATTAATGTTAAACTATTGATCTGCTCTTGGTTAATTGTGCCCACTTAGCTCTTCGCAGCTTGCTGGCAATCCTTCAGAGCATATTTCTTGAAGTTAAACTTTCCCAGCTTTAAAATCCTATTAAAAAATCCCTTTCAAACATCTTCTGCTGGGACCCATGAAGTATCAAAGCCAATTCCTTAATGCTTAACGTGGCTTTTCTATGTATCTTCTTGCAGGTTGTTTTGCAGAGCTGTAACCGAAAATCCTAACAAAACACAGGGAATTTGCCTGACCAGTTAAAGGTGCTCCCAGAGAGCTGGGGGAGCTCTGCTTCCCTGAGGCTGAGGGTGCAGAAGGAAACTGTCCAGAGGGACTCAGCAAGGGATATTAATCAGATAATTATTTCAGGAGGGGCCGGCTCCACACGGACCGTTTTGCCTGTCTGCAGGATGCTCCATTTCCTAATAATAAAACTTCATCTGTACTTTATTTCTCTCTTGATTCTGCCCCCCCAGTACTATTGAAGTGCAACTGTATGAACTTTCACAAGCTGAAGTTGCTGTTTAAAGTTAATTTCTCTCTCCATCATATTTTATATATAAATATATATATAACTTGGCTAGCTTTAGGAAGAAGTAATGGAACTTGGGCTTCATAACAGGATCTAGTAGTTTTGAACCAGTTTTCAGAATGAAGTTATCATTTGTATAGTGAAACAACGCATTCAGACCTGAACAGGCTTTTTGGTGGGAAGGTGCAGATAAATTTGAAGGAGGAAATAGAGACAGGGGCCAGTAGTGAATCGAGTAGCTGTTCATTATTAAACAGGTCCTGTGTCTCGCCATAGAGCAGGTGAGTTGATTTTTGTGTTCATGAGAATCATTGTCGTCTACCAAGAATGACGTGTGTGGTCAGTGGATTTAGCTGTTTTTAATTAGATGGGTCTACATGAATCTCAGAAGAGCTGACTTGTGCAATGCAGCTTTCTGAAGATGACTCCTTCTAAATAATGAATAGTTTACTTACTCGTTGCTAGTAAGACTATAATAGGCAAATACTGAGAGGGAACTGGGAAGCAATGGGACTGGAGCTGGGCTCCAACATCCTGTGTGAGCAAAGGCTTTTAAGGTATTCACGGCAACTCTCCTTGCATGACATACTGTGCTTCAAACAGGCCTAAAATCCAGCTGCTGATAGATAAGTGTCACCTCCTCTTGGAAGCTGTGATTTCACCCTGCACACTGAAGGCAGCAGTCATTTGCTTCCCAGGAGTGTTCTTCAGTGTTCACAGACACACCGTCACGTTTTTCCAGTAAGCGTACCCCCCCCCAAAAAAAAAAAAAAGATTTCACTCCTTTCACCCTGAGCATCTGCAGTATAAACTTCTTTTTCTCTCTGGCATGCTTTATTTTTCTTCTCTCCTTCCTAGCGATTCCGTAAATGTATTTAATTAGTGGGGATTTTGAAATTCAGTTTGGGCCGCTCACACAATAAACGTGGAAGCCGGTCTGGGCTATGAACCCAGGCTGAGGCCAAAGCCCATTTAAGTCCCTCCTTACAACCCTTCTGTTCTTCTGCTAATCACAGTAAGAGGATTAGCTTCAGGAGCACGGGATGTTGAATACCACAGTCAAAGATGTTCATATCAGACTCTGGGCTATTTTCATTAATCCATTTGCAAATGTAAAATGATTCCCAAAACAATGAGTGAACTGAGATCCAAGGCAATTTACTCGTGCTTGGAATATATGCGTATATGTAGCACAAAAAGGAACTTTGGACAGAAAAATAAGAACTGGTCTTAAATCAGAGCTGAGATTTAATGTTCCGGACTTGTTAAAAGCCAGAGCTTTTGCTGCCACTGTCCACTTGTATTTGGAAAGAGTTGTATCACACAGATGTTATTTGCTTTCTCTTAGGAAGACTAATGAGCAACCATATAATATTACATAGTTTTTGGTGGTGTCTGAGTTGTACCTTGTGCAAAGGTGCGCTCTTCCCATCAGCAGGAGGGCTGCTCTTTGCAAGGGAGCTGAGGCTAAGCCACAGCTATTTCTGTTCGTGATTTTCGGAGCTCCTAGAGTTGAGCTTCAGTCTGACTACAGGGATTATTAAATACATCATCTTAAATATGGTATCATTAAATGCAAATACGCTGCCTTTTGCTTGGGAGGCTGGGAGGGTAGGCAGTGATATTTTCCTGATGCTTACCGTCTCCTCTGGGCATTGGCTCTCGGTCACCAATAAAGCAAAGGCAAACACTGGCCTTGCTCCGTGCAACCACTCTTGTGCTCCTGAGCAAATGAACCCAAAATTTGTCCAACAGACATCTTTCTAGGCAGGTTGGGACTGCAGGCATCCCGAATGGACACGTCTGTGCCTGGGCGGGCAATTGAATCTGGAATGTGGTGACCAAACTCAGTTCTGTTCGCTGTAGTGTCTTTACCATATGTTATGTACATTTGATTCATTCACTGGAAAATTTATATGGACTAGTAGGTTGTTTTAAAATGTAATTAGGGTAAAATGTCTGCAAAAGCAGAAGCATTTTTTTCTTATTATCCATTGCAGCGAGGCTTTTCTGTTGTCTTGATTGTGCTGTAGATTTCCCAATGTAATGCCAATGAGGTGCTGAATTAAGAGTCAAACTTAAGGATGTTGTATGTGTGGGAGACGAGTTGTGACTGTTCCCATCTCAGTATGCAAAAATGAAGTTGTTGAGGTAAGCTCTCATCTTTGATTAACAAGTATGGGTACTCTGCTGTGTTTTCTCTGCTTGTCCTGTGTGAAGCATTCCAGTCCAGCCTGGGGAAGCTGTGATGCGGGAACAGCCCTGGATTGTGGGTGCAGTGATGCCGAGTGCTGTTCCTGCTGTGATAAACCTCGTGGAAGCTGTGCATTTATCTTTGACTCAGCTAGATTTTTTGGCATTGGCAACTATCTTTCTGCTAAAAATCTCTCTATGCCTTCACTTTGCCCTCATTAAACTGTGGGATTGGCTGCCTGATTTGAAATACACGCCTAAGTCCCTTTTCTACGGATCTTATGAATCTTGCCAAGAACAGCGTCGCAAAGAATGTTAGTTTGCATCTTATAAGTTACCGTCCTGGCTAGTCGTTTGGTCCAGATTCTGTCGCAGAGCAGCTGCTAGGTTTTTTATGGGTTTAGTATTCGATGTACTGAGCAGCGTAAAAGTGCTTTGTGCCTCCAGTGGTGTTATGTTGCTCCAGTAGTGGCACGAGGCCCTGAGTGTGTTTGCAGGTCTCTCGCCTCTTTACCACATGACTGCTCTTTTTCTACAGCTGTAGCGTTTGAGTTTACCTTTTTGATGTCGTTTCAGTCATGGTGCAGCTGAATGTAAATTCTGACTTCTGTTACAGTAAATGAAATAATGTCTGTCAGTGTCGAAAATACAGTGAACTGATTTTTTTTACTAAGTTTCTCTTCACCGCTCTTGTGTAGGTAGTTGGAAAGTCAGGGTAGGTGACTTGGATAAGAATAGGCAAGGAGAGAGGGAGTGATAAAACACATTATTTAGCAGAGAACAATACCAGAGCCCTTTAATGAGCCTTTGCTGAAGAAGCTAAGATTCAGGCTTTTAATATAGTATAGAAATTATGCAAAAAAGTTTTCTAACGTTACTTGGATTCTGTCCACATGTACCATATTTTTTTTCCATGCATAAGCTACAACAGCTCTATGTTATAACTTATTTTTTTGTTTGAGACAAGTGAAAAACCCGTTCTTGTGCAATGAACTATTCAAATCTGTGCTCAGATCCCACTGACTGTGATACGGTGAGACTCTTAAACGCTGGTTAGAATAACTTAAAATTCACCTTTGCCTGAACGTTATGCATGAGGGCGGCCTCGCTGCCCAGCTCTGCCAGAAGTAGTGAGAAGAGCAAAGGTACCGGGGGAATATCTCACTGGAGCGGTATTGATTTGTTTAAATTTGAGTTCAGCTTTGTTTTAGTTACAGCCTTGTGGGCTGACATTTAACTGCAGCTTCATGCTCTCCATCCCGGCCCCAGATGGGGCCACTCTGATCTATGGATTTAAAAGAAAAATAATCTCATAATATAAGACACAGACCATTGCTGAGGAAGCAAGAAGTGTCACACAGTATGTTTTAGGGAATTTGGTTGCTGAAGTCAACCAGCTGCTCTCTGTCTTTTGCTTACCCAGGCATAGGAGGGATGTTTCTTATTGGATGTCAGAAGACGAGAAGTCTCTAGAATTTGATGTTTATGGTGAAGTTCACTCTGTGATGCTCCCTGAGAGCTGCCTCCATGCTCCTTGTTATCTCTGCCATCCAGTCTGTCCTGTAACTGTGACCTTTACTTTTCCTTCGATGCTTTTCAGACACCCTCTGGGTATCTGAAAGCAAACTTTTAGGGCCACTAGATGAGCCTTTTTTTAGCTAAAACCATATTTTCATCCCTCAGTCTGGAAAGGTGTTGGTGCAGGAAATGCCTCCTTAAAAATACATGAAGAATAGGAAGACGGTTTGTTTTCTCCCATCTCTTTCAAGTCCTCTCCTTTGTATTCTTTTTTTCTGCTACTTCACTGTCCTGTCTTTTCTTTTCAGTTTTACTGCAGTTACATCGCTGGTGATGGACCATCAAAAAAAAAAAAGGTATTTTTGTTGCACCTTAGCAATGGACGAGGCCAGAGAAAGCGAGGGTGGATCTTCACAGCTGTTCACTTGGTTTAGCTCTTGCCTGAGCTGTCGTGTGGAGGATTCAATTGCCTTCTGAATTACATCTGTGCTGTCTTACAAGTGTATTATCTGACACTTGGCCAGAGCAATATGAGCTATTATGTTGAGATATTAATTGTGTTCTGCAACAGTGGTGGTTGTGCAGCGAGCACAGCTTTGCTGCGGTGAAAGCCTTGCACGTGCAATGGTAGGGTTGCAGCCAGGCATCTCCATAGCAGGGGAGATTTACATCATGACTGACTCTTTTTTTTGTGTTTTGATTTGGTTTGTTTCTGGGTTGGTATTTTTGGTGGGTTTTGTTTGTTTTTTTTTTTTTTTTTCGTTTTGTTTTTTTTTTTTTTTTTTAATTAGAAATACTCCTTGATTACTTAGTAACAAAAAGTAATTATTTTATTCTTTTAATTAAAAATATTTTAAAATACAGACTAGGCTTCTTTTCTTTAAAAGGGCAAATCAAATTAATTCCATTTCAGAAACAAGCTCTAGATCATCAGGATAGAGAGGTCGTCGTATTGCAGTTTGTAGAGCTGTGCTCCCTCACTTGCCTTGGCCTGGGTGAGAGAAGGAGGTGGAGGAGGCGGAGGAGCGCTGCCTGTGCCAGCAGCCTGGCTCTGTAGGCAGCAGTAACTGGAAACACTCAGTGGGGCTTCAGAGCTCTGGGAGCACCAGGAGCTGCTCCAGGTGAGCACCACAAAGCGCAAGACACTGCATGGCAGAGTGCAGGGGAGGGAGGTCTCCAAAATAACCAGGGCTGGGTACTGTTGGGAATGGCAGACTGGCATGCCTTATTTTTTAAGTTTAATCTGAAATAATACAATTTCGTAGTGGTGAGTAACTGACAGCATGCTGCTGATGGCATGTGGTGGTGCTGATGGGTTGCACAGACTCTCCTAGGAAGACCTTCTTTTGGTGGAAACACTTTTTAGGTCTTGGGACCATGCTAGCCCCACTCTTTGCTGCCTTCTTACTTTGTATGCGCTGTTGCCCCAGGGGAAGCTTGTTTTTAAATGAACTCTTTTGCAGAAAAGGGAGGACACTCTGCATACTGGGACTCTTTCTTCGCTTTACTATTCTTTGAATAGTTCCTCTGTTCTCAGGGCACACAGTCTCTGTCAATACAGAGGGGTTTAGTCTCAGACTGAAGAAATATCAGCTGTAAGGTGTACAGAAGATGAGTTTGTCCCTTTTTTTTTGTTTTTGTTGTGGTTTTGTTTTTGTTGTGTTTTGTGGTTTTAACCATGTCATCTAAAATAGAGCACAAGCAGGAAAAGGCACCATCAAAGAGTGACCACCATGTGAAGGCAAGTAGCAGTGTAGATGGTGCCAGCAAAGCCATCTCCCAAGGAACTGGCTCCAGAAGCTGGAACAAGCTCAGCTCATTCCAAATTTCCTCCTGTGCTTATGAGCAGAGCTGCAAACTGCTCTCTGCTCTAGAGTACTGTCCTTTGCTGTGACATCTGTCTGGATGGGAGTGCTGACTGCATCCTGAGTGCTTCTTTCAAAGGAAACAACACAAAGGAAAGACCAGCACCTTGTTTAGGAAATTGGGTGGGGAGAGGTGCTGATGGCATTCGCCCACCTTTTTTCTTCCCCACTCTCAAAATACCTGTTAGCAAAGGGTAGAGGGAAGGGGGGACCCTCCTCCCAACCATGCAACCAAATCCTACTTGTGTATCCAGCTGCCATAAGCTTAGGTAGCTCCCCTGCCTCAAACCCTGCATGTGCCTTCTCTTTTTTCCCCTCTACCTGCCAATATGGATCACATTCAGCTGCCTCGCTAGGTGTCGCGAGGCATAATTCCTTCACATTTTTTGCTTAAATCAGTGTCAAAGTTCTGTTTAGTTGAATAAATACACCTTATTCCTACTTCCTGACTTCAGGCACTCATCAGCAAAAAATTACTCTCCTCAGGAGATGAGATCTAATTTCCAGGAGTTTGCATTGTGAAAAATACTGTCCATGTCTTTAGCCGCCCCATGGCCTAGAAGACAGGCAGCCCAGACAGTGCGTGTCACGGCCATCGCGGAAACTGCTCAGCACTCTTTGTAGCAGAGTTGTCTGGAAAGTTAGGAAATGTCTACAGAAAATGGAGTACCCTTTGCTCTCCGGCTGTTGTTAAGCTTCGGGGATGGCAGTCCCGAGCAGTTTTCCTGCATGTTTCCCCTGTTTCAGGCCTGTGCTATAAGCAAGCCCCCGAGTGGCTGTTTGGTTGCCAAGAATAAGTGTAACCAAGAAGTGTTACTCCAGAGCGCTCAGTCACACAGCACTGAGTGCCTGTGGCAAAAAATAGCTTTATGTAGATTGCACGAGTTACTGAGAGGAAGCTGAATTCCCTGAGGCTCTTGTAGGAGGGGGAAAAAAGGCCTTTTTTGTCCAACTATGTCATACTCATGCAGTCATGCCAAAGCGTGATGCTGCGCTGCTCCGGCTTTTCAGAGGCCTCTAGATTAATTGTTTTTCTCTGACAACAAGATATCTGAAAGATATCGTGATTAATGACATGGCGGGCTTTTCCCCTCTCCCTGCAGGTCAAGCCTTTATGAGCAAGAACGAGGCGGCTGCTGCCATGAGGTTGGGGTTTCCTCCTGAGACCTGCTGGATCCAGAAACTTTTTTCTTTTTTCCTCTGTGCGTTTTTTCCATTAATAGAAACTGCCAGCTGTAATTGAGACTGTCACACTGAAATGTGAGAATGGTGCAGAAGTGTATGTAATTTAACTAATTCTGAGCCTGCTCATCCCCCACGCTAAAACAGGCAGCATTTTTAGTAACACTATCCAGTCCTTTCCAGCCAGCAGTGTTTTGCTATAAAAACAAGGCAAACCTCCATCGCTTAAAGCGCCAGGCAGAGGAAGGGTGGTGGAGTCTGGCTAGCCTACTTCAGCCTGGGCTATGTCTGTTGTCCCTAGTGGTGATGGAGGTTTGCCCTTTTTTAAGCATGCCAGACCAGTGACAGTGCAGGTGGCTGATGCTCCATATCCATGTGGCACAGTGGCCCCAGCTAAAGCTTTGTGGCTTTTAAAATGTTGTTGCATAGTGTGGGGTTTGGATAAGCAGTTTAATACACCTGTTGTAGGTAAAAGAACCTGATTTGGCTGACTTTGATGTTGGTAAAATGCCAAGCATTTCCTACACCATGTACAAAAGAACAGGACAGATAAAATTGCTGAGCCAACAATTTTTCGTGGACTTATTACCACTCTGGTATTTATGACCCAGCAGGTTTTTTTTTGCAAGCCCTCTACAGGGTGCAGGTTTTACAAAGTACCATTCCCTTGCTCAAGGTTTCAGTGTATTTTAGATTTCAAAGAAGCGGTCGTCTAACTCCAGTTCTACACTGTCTGCATAAAAGTTGTTTGTTACTAAGTCATCAGGAAGAGTTTGAAGATAACTCACACACATTTATCTAGAAATACCTTGAAGTTTTGTAAATGCAAAAGGCAGATATCTTGGGGCAGACAGAAGGAGCATAGCTTTGTCTTCAAAGCTTGATGACGCTAAGAAAATTCTTGCTTTAGCTGTCACGAAATGATTGAGATGCTTCCGAAATATTTTTTCAGCTTTTATTCTCTCAAATGTTGAATGTGAAATGGCTCCTGTTATTTGCAGTTATCTTTTGTCATAAATATATCTCTCAACTCACCAAGACCTGTTTGCCAGATATACACGATAATGCCTTGTTTGCTGTTTAAACAGCAAACTGATAAGATGCTTGTTACTTTATTGTCACTAATTAAGTAACAGCTTCACCTGGGAGATACGTTGCTTAGTTTTTCTGACTTGATTTTTCAAAGGAATTGAGTTTAAACCCAGGTCACTTGAATTTACTTTTTTAAACCATGGTTTAGTCAATAAGTGCAAGTATTGGCCCCTTTTTACGTAACAAATTTC
The DNA here is from genome assembly GCF_965231255.1 of Vanellus vanellus. Taxonomy (NCBI): domain Eukaryota; kingdom Metazoa; phylum Chordata; class Aves; order Charadriiformes; family Charadriidae; genus Vanellus; species Vanellus vanellus. Next base: position 13,798,863 of record NC_138911.1, on the reverse strand, counting down.
CGATCTTGTTCTGATTAAGCTGTGATTTAAGCAGAGCATCGGTCTGCTAAACAAATCCAGGTATGTTTTTCAAATGATGACCCTGGCATATTGTGAGTGAGCTTAGTTGGCCAGTCTTCAGAATCCTTGATACAAAAAGCCCATTTAGAAAAAAAATAAAGATAAGTGAATAGGAAAGCTAGCATTTTAGAAGTATAGGGAATGAGTAACATTTTGTTTGAATGCTGAAAAAGGCCCGAGGTGTTTAAAGAAGTGCTGAAATTCCTTGGCCTCCTTAAAATACTGCACGCGGCTTTTCATTCCTGTGTCAGTCCAGATCCTCGAATCAAGAAAACATAAGCGTGATATTTGCACACACAGGCTAGGAAGGAGAAATATAAAAATAGCCACAGGTCCTCATGGAGAATTGAAAGCTTCCAGTTCCTCTGACCTGTGGCATGCAGGAGGAGTGATACGGCTGCTGCTGTGCTTGGTGACCCGTGGGTCCCGAGGCCGGTGGGTAAGCTACCTTGCTATAGCTAGTTCTTGTACTCCACTGGGCAACAAAATATTGACCAGAAAATGATTGTATAAGAACCCCCCAATTCCTTGTAAATAGGCATATGGTTTTCTGAGACACTCAAGTTACACAATACTGGGCAGAAACTGTTGCCAAAGCAGAACGCCCCAAACCCCCAGGTTGTCCCTAGGTGGTGGGAGTGCCTGAGGCACACTTGGAAGGAGGACAGTCCCACTGTCAGGAGCAAAGCTGCGGCCACGCTGAGCTGGCCAGAGGCTCAGAGGTGCAAAGGGGCTCGGAGGGGTAGGTTTTTATTATGAAACACTTATTTGTGTTATGCAGTTGTTTTGCAATATGGGCAAAGGCTGGCAGAGAAAGGGCAGCGCTGAGTGTCCAGCAGAGTGCGATTAGCATTTTCAGAGCTGGGTTTGCCAGATGCCTGGGTTTCAAGCATTTGGTTTAAATTGCTGTCTGGACCATCGGAAATCCAGGGAAGTCCGTCTCATAGCAATTGCAGAATGGCTCACGTGCAGGCAGGGGACACCGCTTCACTGCTGTGCTCAAAATGTCACACTTTCTCCCTATCCATGCTAGCAAGGGAGCATTTCTGAAGTATACACTTCTTACAGAGCTGGAAAGAGACATATACCCCCAGCAATGCTGGTTTTTTCATACTTGGTTGAATAAATCAAGGGTAACGGGGCAGTCAGAAATCACAGTCATAGTCATGCGCATGCTTTGCTCAGGTGGCCCTGTTGGAAGCCTACTTACAATCATCACCCTACGTTGAAGAGTGAATGGTTGAGCCCTGCCAGCCCTGCTGGTCTTCTTGTAATGGACTTTGGAGCAACTGAAAGTGACTTAAATAGGACCCCGACACCCAAATAACGATAAGCAATAAGAAAAATTGTGGCAAGTGAAGCTAGTCTAGAATGTGACAATATTCTCTAACTCCATAGCAAAATGTTTCACAAAGCAGCCTCTTGCTCACATTAAAAATACAGAGACTTTAACAGTAATAGTTTCAATGAGTTTGCACAGACCCTGATCAAACTAGAACATTTCAATCCAAATTCTCCATTATAGCAGAATAGGATATATATGAAAGAACAAAATATCTATCTATAGACTTTTCTTTAGGCCACTTGGAAGCAGGGGCACAGGGGAATTTAGCAGAAAGCAGAATTTGTGAGAAGTTTGGGAGAGAGCAAAATAAAACAAAAGCCTTAGCCCCAAACCCTACATCCTTAAAATAGCAAAAATACACTTTAAAATGTGGACACCTGCCTTTAATTCTGTGTAATTAAGTGATGAGGGGGTTGTTTCTTTTCATCTTTGCAGCAAACTTGGTGCTGGAGGTTAGATAGCCTGGCATCTGGGGCACTCTTTTAGGAAAAGGAGTATAGATTTGGATGAATGGATATAGAAATAGGGGACCTAACCTGGACAGGCACAACAGTGTAACTCTGGAATAAGTCTGAGTAAGACTGAGACCAAGCCTGCAGGTGCTGACTGGGAGGGGGTTTGGATCTTGGAGCTGGAAAAGTTTTTCTGATGTATGTAAGTTTGCGGAGAGAAAATCAAACTCTCGGCTATAATTTTCTTCTTCTTTAATCAGTTCCCCAGAGACATGAGATATGAGAAAGGGCAGTATGCAGAGTACAGGTAAGGGACCCAAAGATATGTCTCAATAGCTCTGCCAGTATTCTAATTTGTGCTATGTGATTTCTTTATTGGTTGAGAGACTTGGTCAAATAGAATAAGTGGGTATTTTATTCAATTATGATTGTACTGTTTGAAATACATTGGGAAAATTAATAATTGATATGTCATAAGACTGGCTAAATTTGGAGGAAAAAAAAAAGTTCAAATATATTCAAGAGCCTATAAAATAGTTTAAATAATAGATGACTATGTGTTACTGTGGTTTCCCCTTCCCTGCCCCTCTGCTCCATAATACATTTGGGGTATCTATTAATTTTCTTAAAGTGCAAATATTCTAAAAGAAAACACGGTGGAAGAAATATTTAAAACTGGAAATCAGTACAAGTGCCTTGCTGTAGGCCAACAAGAAATGGAGAGCAAAATCTCTGTGAAAAAAGAGAGTGAACTTCTTCCCATGTTACATCAGTAATATCTCCCAGAAGGTGGTGACAGTGAAAACAGAGGATGCTGCGTACAAACCGTTGAAGGGCTGTACGTAGTCATGTTATGTGGCTACATAGCATGCTGAGATAGGGTTATTTTATTTGCCAAAATATTTTTCTTTCCTTGTGTGGAGCAGCTGTACTCAGTTTTTTGATGTGAACAGGTGCAAAGAATCCATCTGTGGCTTAACAAACAGATACCCCAGTGGAAGCTTTTACCTTTTTTAAACTTGCAATGTTTTTGGGGTGGCCTTCCGTGTCTGACAGCTGTTTCTGCTGCACAACAACACTGTTCAGCACATCCCAGGTATGGCCAGAGCCGGTTGCCCTGACAATTCACTGCTGATGAATCAGACTTGTTGTCTAGGCAACTGCTTTCAGCTCTAACTGGAAAACGATGAGTTAAGACCAAAGCCTTAAAACTGCAAGGCCTCCAAGGGCGGGCTCATCACATTTAAGGCTATTCTAAACCTTAATCTTTACAGGCATGTGCTGTATGAGGACATACAGGGGAACATGGCATCAACAAGAAATGACAGATAATTTGCTGCAGTGGAGAGATGCTGCTGCCTCCAGAGCACAGGGATGGGAGGGATGGGTGTGATGCTTGGACACGGACTCCAAATCCCCACAGGAGGATGCAGAAGGTGGAGAGGCAACGCCAAGTGCCCTCTCATGCCCTGCAGATGTCTGTCATTTCACTAAATGATGAAAAACGTCAAACTCTTTCCTTACTGCTAAAATTCCTGTGCTGGGCGGGGCAACCTTTAGTAAGGTCCTGCACAGACAGTGCTTGGTAACTTAATGGAGGAGAGATTGTTTAGGAACATCTGTGCCTGACTGATGGTGGTGCTGCCACCTACTCTTGAGGATCGCCAGCATGTTTCTCAGAAAGAAAACAAAAGAAACAAAAAAAGCTGCATGCGGTGCCTTACTTATGCACAGTGCTTTATAGCAGGTTCCAGTCCCAGTCTTGGGGACATCCTGGTGTAAGGGAAGATGACAGAGGGCACAAATAGATTTTCTTGTTCTTCTTTGATACCCGTCTTCAAAAATAGACTAACCGCTTCTAACGCAGTGATGGCAAAGCTGCTCATTCAGAATTACATGAAATCAGCTCTGATGTGAGAGCTTCATCACACGCGCATTTGAGTGCACAGCTGGACAGCTGCTAAATAGCACAAGCCAGGAGTACTGAACCTGGAAAATTTACAAGGAATGTGTTTGTGTATATGTTGATCTTTGATAATTCTGGTTGGCTTTAAGCTATATACCAATGTGTTGAACTGACAAAGTAATCATTTGAGGAATTTGTGTAAGTGATGAAAAACATTACTTCCCTCTTCCAAATCTATGGCTGTTATGAGAGTATCTTTTTCTAGACCTGTGCTTTACCTGTGAGGATGCAACTGTGGGGACTGCCAGGTTGTCTTTACTGGGGAATTTAGGGGATGATGGTGTAAAAGAGAGGTACTGGGACAGAGAAGATGGATGAAGCCAGCAGACTAAGGGAGGGAAATACAGGAAGACAGGTAAGCGAGAGGCAAAAAACCACATCCATCCTCTGGCAAAGGATTAAAAACAGGTTTCTCCCTGGGGGAGCTCCGTGCATAGCCCATCTCCAGGGACTCAGCTGTTTGCTTCTGCCTCTTGCGAGCATGGCTGGAAATAAAGCAAGTGCCATTTTCAAGAAGCTGAGTTGACTACTGAGTGGAACTTACAAGCTTCCACTACATTTTGTCCCAATAAGTACAAAGTATCTGTCTGTATTTATGAGAGCTGCCAAATGTCTGTCTTCTACGTTTTTGTTGGAAATCTGTGTGGCCAGACAGACACTGTAGTATGAGCCTGAAAAGAGAGTACTAAAAATTTAGAAAGGATAGTCTTTGGGAATAGAAAATAATCAGAAGAGTTTTACTTTTGTTTTCTAGTAGAGTGAAGACCATTGCTTCTGTATAGTTTTCCTTGGAAGTCTGTGAAGCCTGCATGTATGAGAGTTGCAGATATTAACATAACTACAAAAAATGTCTGAAGCTTCTTCCCTTACAATATTGAATTTTACAGGCTGGTGTATATAATATAAAATCTATCCACAGCTAATCACAGTAACAAATTACATGTGCCAATAGGGAGAGATGCACATTTTGTATCAACACATAGAAACAGTCACCTGAGACAGAATAGCTTTTTGTTGCAGTGCTTCTATCAGGCCCCTCAACAATCTTGACAGTTCTAGTTTCCTGCTGAAATTGAAACATTTTGTGGGAATAGATTAATTACCACTAATAATCTTGACAGAATGCTGTCAAAACATCTTGTTTTGATTTATAGAACGCAAGTCAAAGCGAATCACTGGTGCTTGAAACAACATACTCTGGAGTTTTGAATTTAATGTTCTCAATTCTTCATTAAAACAAGTTCTTAACAAAAAAAACTTCGAATTTCTGACATGGAAAATTGTTCCCAGTTGATTCCAGCTCATAGTTTTCTTTCCCCTTTAGCTTATATTTTAACCAAATATATTCAAGACATATAAAAGAAAACTTATTCTTAAAATGGTGATTATTGATATTTTTAAAATCTCTATATGAATGTACTATTGGCTCTAGAATTAAAGCCTTAAAATATATTGGGTATTTTAATTGATACTAAGAATCAATATAACATGTTTATCACATTTTGGGGGAAAAAAAAACCTTCATCCTTTTCTTGATTGCGTCTACTGAAACTTTTGGAGGCCCTACCTAGGAATGTGCTATGCCTGAGATGCTGAGAAAGACTTTCATTCTGCTCACCAGATACATCAAATGTTAACCCCATCATTTTTCTCTAGGAAATGATGCTATGACAGACCTTCTTAAATGTGTTGCTGACTACTTTATCAGGGAAATGTTACCTGTTGTAGCACAGACTCCCAGCTCAGCTGTAGCTCCCTGCTGCATTGCAAAAGGATTCACGGATTCACGGGATCTGAAAGCAAAACAAATGGGGTCTCCTTTTTTGTACAGTATCATGTTTATTTCATAATAAAATAGGTGCAGAGGAGTGGTGCAACTGATACTGGAAGACGAGAGGAAGAATGGTAAAATCTAATAATGGATGGAGGGAATGCCTGTCTAATGCCGTATGAAACAGCTCAGGACCTACATCCCCAGTCACACTGTGTCTTGGTCTTCTAAGGCAGATCCTGGTGGTAAGATGCAGTGGTGTGTCTGGGCAGCACCGGCTTGCAAATCCGGCCTTTAAAAGTTTGGTTGAAGTGAAATGCTGATGAATGCTGGTTCAGGCTCCCTTTGCTGTTTTAGAAATTTCCTCTCCTGTTGGACTTGTCTGATAAATATTCCCCTGGCTTGAGTAGCCGTGTTCAGTGCCAAATTTCAGTAAAGACCTGGAAATGTAATAGAGGGGTCTGCCTGTCAGAATCTCCTATGTTTAACAATAAAAGATATTTCACATTTTGCAACAGTGAATGTGCTATACAGACAGGAACAAATATTGCAGTTTTAAAAAGACAAAGTGAAAAAGCAAATGGTTTGCCTCATTCAATTGAGCCAAAGTCCATTGAAGAACATCGTTTATTCCCCTGGGCTGAGGGTGAGACATTTTTTGATGATTTGCCTTAGGCTTCTGAACTGCAGAAACACCTGCTTATTCCTTTTGGTTTTTTTTTTTAAATCTCCATGACAAATAAGAATGGTACCATTTAATTGTAACCATAAACAAGATTTATTCAGCAGATTTACAGCCATTTGCCTCTTTTAGACTTGCTTTATATATCTTTGCGTCTGTAAATATCTCAGTCTGTTTCTGTGAACTGTGATGCTCACATAGCACTTCAAGGGCAGCTAAAGAAGCCCAGCTAATAGCTGCACAAATATATTTCAGCTATCACTGTGGCTCATGCAGGAGATCTGCAAGCATGACACAGCAGGTATTTTATCAACACGTTGCCTGATACTTAGCATGTAGGCGAATGCATCCAAACTCACTTTCCTGCCGGCATTAAATGGATGAGGGAGCTATTTTGGAACACTTTTACAAACACTCTGAAACTCCGCACATTGTACTAAGGATTACTAAAGCTAGTTGTCGTAATCATAGAAGCCATTTGGAAAAGTTAGATGTAGCAGCATAATTTGTTGGATGTAGTAACCTATCAACTAGGTCAAGTTACAAGGTGAGAGGTAAGGAATTTGCTGTATGTAAAGTAGAAGGAGGAAATATTCTAAAATCCAGCCTACACTTCAAGGCAACTATAATTTGTGTTTTCTGCATATACTTAATGCAAAACAGTGTTTTAGCAACTAATGTAACATGGAATGTAATATGCATTATGTGCAAAATTAAGATGTTAACACCCCTATTATAGGGGAGAAAATGTGGTGCCAATTTTCTATTCCTGGACTAGAGGTGCCATACTGAAATATATAAAATAATTAATATCCATATTTTTAGTCTCCCGAGGTCTCCAAGTCCTCCTGTAGTGCTCCAATTTAAAGCAGAAAAACTCATTTATTTTTCTAATTGAAATAAACAGCACTTGTCATTATAGACAGAAAGTGCGGCGAGAAAGTTTTTCAGCTGGAGCGCTTACCACTCCTTCTAGCAAACTTTGGTTTCATGACGCAGTCAAGAGGTATTTGAAGGTGCCAGTAAGTAAACAATCAAGCAGCTTAGTGCTTACAAGTTTATGTAGGCATCTGTAAAGCCCATTGAACTGAAACCCACACTTCTGGGGTGGAGGGAGGAGGAGGGGAAGGAAGGAAGGAAGGAAGGAAGGAAGGAAGGAAGGAAGGAAGGGAGGAAGGAAGGAAGGAAGGAAGGAAGGAAAAGTTGCTGTGTGGGTCCAGAAGTGGCACTCTTCTTGTCAGCTGCAGTGAATCCATACCCCAGCATTTGGAAGGGGGTGTAAGGGGCTACTCATTTTATTTGGGATTCTCTGCAATTATTCTGAATACAAAAAAAACCCCAACCCTCTCTGTGTCTGAGACTGTTCAAAGCAACATTTTGTCCAAACTTCGGCTCAAGTAATTGATGGAGGATTTCCTCCTTCATTCTTCTCCCTTGGTATTTCAAGAAAGCACAATATTTCTATATAAATACTTGCTCAAAAAGGATTGGGGGGGGGGTTGCCAAGGTCTGTTTTCCTCTCTTATTTGGTAAAAAAAGACAACCCTACATATGATGAGCTTTGCTCTTTCCTCCCATTTTTAGTGTGTCCTTAAGCCTCAAACTATTTTCTGGTACAACAACCGGGAGTTAGCAAATGAAGCTAATGGGAGAGATGATCAAAACAAGGAAAAAGAGGTAGTTTTTCACGCAGCAAGAAATGGACGTGTAGCTACATGCCAAAGAAAGCTGTGGATGCAAAGGGTGTTTTTATATGGATTCAGGAGGTGATTTGACTCGGGAAATGCCTCAAAATGAAAATACTTGAAGGCTGGAAAAGGAAGTATCCTTTTTCTTTTAAGGCATATACTTGCCTTATTCATTCTTTTCTCTGAGCGTCCACCTACTGCTTCTGCTGCAGACAGGATACTGAGCCGGGCAGCCCCTTGGTCTGAGCCTGCACAACTCTTCTGCTCTTCTCACTGGATTTCACCCTTCGCACTGTTAGTTTTTCCATAGATTTTATGGAAACAGAATAACACTCCAGAGGTAGCTGCATGTCAGCATTTGCTGATGTAATCCCTTTGAGATGAAAGGAGCTCTGTAAGTAAATATAGAGGCATGTTCTAACCTAGTACTTTGGATGAGACAGTGAAATGATTTAGAGACCAATACATGTGAAAACTCTCAGCAGTTTTCTTGCAGCTATCCACACTTCAAGCAAACAAGTGTTGTTCTCTATAGCTTATAAAATTCCCACTGAAATAATAATTGAAACTGATGAGAATCTTACCTGGAAATCTCTATGCAGACAATAAAAGGTGCCCATTCTCCAGACATAGACAAAGAGCCATTGAACCTGTCAGAGCTGGGGAAGAAACACAAACGATATGGCCAGAGAGGGAATCTGCAGTGCTGGGTAACGTGTCTCCTTTCTAGCTCCTTGGGTGTTTTAAGTGCCTCCACGTGCTCCTTCACTCCCAGATGATTCTTCCAGTATCAGCAAGTAATGGTCACAAGGTGGAGGCAGAACTTGCTGTCCCAGAGAAGGAAAGCCACCCGCCTCTGCCTCTTTGACTTGCAGCCTGGGTCCAGACCAGGAAGGCACTTACTTTGTTGTTCAGGGCAACTCCAGAGGAATTCAATAGCCCTATATTTGGAGGGAAATGAATTACAGCACTGCTCATAGCCCAGCAGGACCAAGTCTGCAAGACTCTGCTCCTATCCATGATTATTTCCCGCTCACGCAAACAGGTGTCAACAAGTATTTTTGTCTTAAAACTCTTTGATTAACTGCATGTGTCATATATAGATTAAGCCAGTTAATGATTACTTGTAGCCTGACCTTGCTTTCCTGTCTCGTGCATATGAATGGGAATGAATGCAAGGAGACAAAAAAATAAGAGTTGTTCCATCATCTTGAGGGCACATTGTGGCCAAAAAATACCCAGCATCTCCTTTGATCACCACCTGCTCTCGACTTGAGTTCTTAGTGATATTTAATCAATGTTTGCCTGTCAAAGAACTAGCAAACTTTATGCATAAACTGCTTTTCCATTACGCAGCATATGTACTACGTTGTCCCTGCCAGTGGAAGCCACACAGAGCATAACAGAAAAAAAAAATAAGGGGATACATCATGGTGTGGGTGGGTAGGCAAGAGGGTTGCTTGTTTTTATCAGAAGTATCTCTTAAAGAACTGGTCATGGAGGAGGACCAAATTCTGCTCTCTTCAAAGGAGCACGTGGGATTTATGGCCAGTCACTGTTGCTTCCCTGGCATGGAAGGATGCACCCTGAGGAGATACTGGGATCTCCAATGTTAATCACCGGCTAAAAAGCTGAATACTGTGCATTAAAATAGAAAGCAGGATATAAATATGTTTAAAGCAGTGCACAGAAAGAGTATGAGTGCTAGAATAGAAGAATCTCAAAAAGGAAATAATACTTGGCAACTATTCTGGAGACTGATGCATGGGGAACATCTTGCTTAATCCATAACAGAAGAGCTCTAACAACAGAGAGAGGGGTGGGAACCGAGCCCCTAAACAGCAAAAAGGTGAATTGTCTTGCTCTGTGTTTAAAGGCCAAGAGGAAATTAGTATAATGTTTCCCCATCTGTTCCACTGGGATTGGAGTTCTTCCAAATGCTTCTCTTGCTTAGTGGGCAGGAAAATGCCAGGAAACATCTAATATTAACAAGTCTGCTATACCAAACTGTTCCTAGCCTAGACTTAGATGCTATAGTTTTAATAGTGCTCTTGTCTATGCTTTTGTTATTTAACACTTTAATTCTTGTAGGGGCAAGAAATCTCAGCTATGGGATTGGATTCTGTTGCCCTCCACGCTGTAAAAACAGTCACACAAAAAGATTTCTGTAACAGATCCATGCTCTGGAGAGAGGGACAGAAAATAATTGCAAAATTGTATAAGCACAGACTGCACGTTGGCTGATGTTCTGATGGCTTTATGGGAATATGAGAAAAATATCTGCATTTACTTCTTTTGTCAGGGTCATGGCACAGCCCTTTTACCAGAGACCAGCAAATTAATGAACTGCTGAATCTTGTCTTTCATTTCTTGTCTCTGATACAAGGAGGCAGAAAGTTTGATCCAACAGTGTGGATATACTCCTCGGTGCTTGCTACAGCTGTTGCAGGGCAGGTTACTTCCTGCAGCTGGGCACTCATGTGCCGTGGTGTTGCAGAATCTCTGCCAGCAATTATCTCATATGCCTTTCTCAGGAATAATAAGAAACAAAAAGCTGTGGGGCCAGTAGGATTGTGTGTCAAGAAATCCTGCCGCCTTTATTACCGAGGGCATTTTCCTACTTGCTGTTAGGCTGTTAGACTAAATGCAAAAGGCTAATTTTTGGAAGGCCACCTAGTCATATAAAGTTGCCTGATTTTGGTTTTATACTTAAACACTGTTTTCTTTCGTAAGGGTTCATTTGCTGTTTTCAAACAGTACCTATACTTCAAATGCATCAGTAATTTGAGTAACATACTTGAAAAATACCTTAACATTTATGAAAGTCATGATATATTAGCATTGCAATTTGGTGCAATCAGTTATAGCTGGGAAGAAATCGAATACCTCTTATGTTAGTTGTAATAGCCTAGTCTCTCAGCATTAAAAAAAATCTAATTTCCAAACTGTCTTTACATGCTTCACCAGCCAGTCCTCCTTTAATGTTGTTATTGATTTTGTTCCTAGAGACTTGATTGTTTTTTCCTTAAGATCAGGGGAAGGGAATTTGTTACACAGAACTGCTTTTGACATTAAAATGTTGGACAAACCTCATTACATCAGCAGAGAAAGCTGAGTTATTCTAAAGGATACACCAAAAATTACGTTATTTTAAATTGAGTGATGTAGAGAGGTAAGTATGTTCTCACAGAACTAATCTTCCACTGTCTTGATGCAATCCAATGAATCTTAATGTAAAATTTAGGGTCAGTTGTCAGCCACCTTAGAGCGAAGCTCTGATTCTCGCATGCCTTAAATCCTGCCTAGAGCACTGCACTCAGCGAGCAGGCAGGGGAAACTGGAAGGCTCTTCCATCTGATGGGGAACCACTGAAGTATGTGGATCCTGACAAAAAGAGATGTAATAAAATGCAACGTTTCCATAATGGTAAAGTGGGTAGGTACCCAGGACCAGCGTGTCCCAAGAACACCTCTGGACACGGACACAGCTGTGAGCAAAGAGGACTGGTTCCTGAACAGCCGTTCCTGCTTCTTGTCTGACAGTAGTATGCCTTTGTGTCTCGCAGTGTTTAGCCCAAATAACTACCCATATAAGCATGAGCATTCGTATGCTTGCATTCTCCTATCGGCTCTGCAAGCTTAAATAAACACTTAAAGTTCAGGGTTAGAGCAATACCCTGCTGTGTTCTGTTAGCGACAGAGCAATGTTTTTGTTTAGCAGTGGTTTGTTGGTTACCGTCTATCATGAGTGAAATTTAACTCATTTTCTCCATACAGCAACTTGCGTGTGCTACTTCATTTGCATAAAGCATTGCAGACAACCATGGAAATGACCTTTTTTAATTCAAAAGGAACCATTTGCTAGTCAAGTTCAATAAACCTAAGCTGGCAAAAACATCTGCTCTGATTTGATAGTAATGAGAATTTTACAAATTCAACAGTAAAGTTATCCCAGTGCTTTTTTTCCCCTTGGTTATAAAACACATGCATTTGGGAATTTGCTAGTCGAGAGAAGCATGAGGAGCTGAAGCATATCTGTTCATGCTCAAACTAGGGCATCAAAGCAGAAACAACAATTTCTGAATTACAGCTGGTGTCACCAGGCAGGTGATTGAAATAGGCTTCAATGCCGTAGCAAGCAAATACGTAGGCTGAGCTCATCACAGCAATCAGATGTGTTTCTGACTTGGCAGACCTTAAAGCATGTGATTTAGTGTGTTCCTAAATTAGGATCAAAAGACATAAAATGCCAAAATGTTACTGATCTTGATTAAGCAAACAACAATTCGATTTCCAGTATGTGGCAGCCTTGATTTCAATGTTTTCTAGACAAATGGCAAGATACAGCAGCTGAGTATCTGTCTCTTTGTATTGTTCTGCAGTAACACAGATGTTTATTGCAGGGCTATTCTGCAACCAAACGCTCCTAGAGTTGACCATGCTTTATCATGCTCCTAAAATCAATCCCAGCTGAACTGGTCAAGGCCAATACTATTTCTTGGGAAGCAGCTGACTGATTGAGTCTTCCTTTAGGTGAAGAGGAGGAAGAAAATACAAGTCTGCTCTGCAAGTAAATATTTGTTTGGGCTTAAACTTTGAGGTATAACTCTTCTGTTTGGGTCACGGCATGCACACAGTCACTTTGTGTCACTGATCAGACAGGCATGGGTACTCAGCAAGTAAAATTTCTGTAGATGAGAAATACTTACTGGAAATTACAGAAAGGAAACTTTTAGAGGAAAATGGACCTAGATAACCCTTTTATCTGTGTCCTGTGAGGGTACCATGAGGGGGGGCTTGGCTGTAGGGATGAATGGCTTGTATATAAAAGCTCAGACCTTCAGAATGACCGGATTGTTCAGCTGTATCCTACTTCAGAAACTGTGTGCAGTCTCTTGGGGAACACAAATTCAGGAAATACAGTCCTCTACTATACCATTCTTTGGAAAAATAATTTAGCAGCAAAAATTGTTGGAGAAAGCAGATGACTTTGCCACATGAGGTATTTCTGTATTTCGATGTTCTAGGTTTTCATGGAATTATTGCTTATGTCTTTTAGTAATTTATTTATTTAAAGGGGCTCTCCCTTCTCTATCTGGACTTAATTACATGATATAAACTCAGTGAAGAGAAGCTATCTTTGTTTTACTGTGAAATAAACTTACTCAGCTCAGTTCTATATTTTTATCATTGACTGGAGTTGGTTAACAAATGCAGGCAGCTTCCAAGCATTTTCTATTTCTAGTTATCTAACAGGTATTAATTAACTGAGGTGGAAAAACACTGCTAAAAGGGAGGCTAAGAGGCCATGAAGATATGTCCTTATAACATGTGGTGCTGGTACAGATGTAAAAGAGCATTTGGACCTTATGTCGGAGATCTGGTGATTTCTGCTCTGTGTGTTTCAGTACTTTCTGTTTGTTGAAGTTGCACAAAGTATAGAAAAATACTCTAGCTGTTATCATTGCAATGTTGATGCTTATGAATCAGCAGTACATGCTTGTGCTGTGAGCTCACCAGCAAAAAGGCTGCCTGTAGTGAGGTCTGCAAGAACTGAATTTGTGCTTAATGGCTCTTGCAACTTGATCGGGAATGTAAATGAAATTACAAAAGCGTGGTAATGCTGCACACAGATGCTTTAGTGTGGAGATCTGGTGTTAGAAGCCAGCATAACAAACAGCATTTTCTTCTCTAATATTGTCTGGAAGCACTGGAAATGTAGCCCTTGCCGGGAGGGTGGAAGGATGTAAATACATCTGATAGCGTGGTGCTTTGCATCCCTGAGGCAGAAAAGAATTTTCTGGAAATGCTGGCATGTCTTGATTATTTTTTTTTTTTTTTAAATGGACTTTCTTAAATTTTGTGACTTGGAAAACTTCAATTATGAATATATGCAACACTTCAATGTGTTTTCATAATTGCTCATCAGAGAAACATCTGGTTTTTAAGATATTCTCACTTTCTAGCTGTGGCCACTATTAAGTGGCACCTTATAGAGTCTGATGGTGACTCCAGAAGTTTGCTCAGAGGCTGTCGCAGTCAGGGCTCTCACAGGTTTCACCCTTCTGTTATCTGCCGAACATTGTGACTGCAGGAGAATCAAGAAAAATTCATCCCCTCTGCACCTGGTGGTGCAGAGAGAGAGATCAGAGGTGGCTGCTGCCTTGTGCAGGTTGCTAGCGGAGTAGAGAGGCTTGATGCAGGACAAGAAGATGCAGGAGAATGTATAGCCAACTGATGAGAAAATGAGAATGGGTATTTTGTATCTGTTTGAGTTTTTCTGGCATTAGAATTACAGTGGGCTACACAGAAGGACGGGGCAGGCATGGGAGTAAAGAGAACAGGAAGAGGAAGATGATAAATAGCTGAAGACAGGCAAGAAGGCTGACCCGAGGGATACCGAAACAGATTTGGAGAGGCTGGAACAAACAGGGAGAGGTTCAGTCAAAACTACTTTCTTACAGGTATTCTCTGATATCTTCCTGGCTATGTTTTTTTTTTTTTTCTGCAGAAGCTTAGTTGGCTTTGCTCCCTGTCTGGTCGATGGTGCCTCATGCTCCCATGAGTCCCTGTCCTGTCCCATGCAGACCCTGTCCTGCCCCTTCTCCAGTGTAGCAGCACTTCTTGAAGTGCCTGTTGTAGTGACACCACTGGTTACACTTTCTGACTGCAAAACTGTAACTGGGTATTAGGGTGCCATTTAAAAAAAAAGGTAGATGTGAATCTGTCGCTTTAGTACGTTTAAATGTTACTTAAAATTCTCATAACAAAGTAAGCCATTGCAAGAGATGTTCAAAACAGCCTTTAGCTCTGTATATCGTCTGTAGGTTGAGTTGTTGGGTTTTTTTTAATAGTCTACAGTGAAAACCTGCCCAATCCTCATAACCATTCTTTGGCTATCTTCTTAGAAATAGACTCTTATGAACATGATTTTTTGCTGAAGTTTTCTGATTTCTTCACTTAAATATCCAAATTCACTAATTATTTCCTCAGCTATCAGCCAAATTTCAGCATTAGAGGTTGACTCTGTTGGAGCTTAACCAAATATTACTAGCTCAAGAAGGAAGTTACTCTTTTTATCTTTGCCGTTTCATTTGGGATATAAATGTAAAATAGGTTGTAAGGATGTGGGTTTTTTTTAAGATTTTAAAATCTTTGGCACCGATGAATCAAAAATACACTTTTGTAATATTGTACCTATCTCAACGTATTTGAAATTATACACTGAGGTGAGATTTCAGTACATAGTGAAACTTCCATTCTACATTCTGTAAACATCACTGGTGTTTTTCTTTGAATAGAGGTGCAACTTAAATGTACTTACAATAATTTGCCTTCTAATCCTTTTATGTCGTATGGGGTAACTGAAACCCTTCCTTCTTCAGTCTGAAAATATTTCCATTAAAACAAATGTCTGCTCTGAGATTTTTGTTATCACAAACATGTTCAGAGGTTCTGATTTGATCAGGATAAACATGGCTAATTACAATCTTAATCTTACAATCTAGTGTCCTTAATAAACGTAAATAGTATTATCTGTTTAGGAGAATTTATTTCCTCCCTGTGAGAGGAGAAATTTTTTTCAAATTAACATGTAATTGGAGTGCGACTGTGAGCATGGAGCTACCTGGGGCACTACAGGTTGTTTTGATTCATAGCATCCTTGTCCCTGACTTACTTCTCTTTTCTTTTTGGTCTAGTTGCCTTACACTTTGTGTAACTAAATGCCATTTAGATTCTGATCTGTTTCTCAGGGTCTTCACAATGGTCTAAGTCATTGCAGAAAGTAATAAATAACAAGATAATAAAAATAACATCTTAAAAATTCACAGTCATTTTCTGCATAATGTTTCTGTGCGAACTACTTGGTCAAGAGGAAGGAGAATGCTCTACCAAACACACAGGAAAGCCACTTTATCCAAAATACACATGCACAAAGGAAGCCAAGCATATACGTGGGTGGAAAACAAACTTCATCCTTGGTGGAAACAACAGATGAAATGTTTTTGCAGGCAAATGGGACTTAGGGTGGCCATGTACTTTTTAACTACCTCTGAAAGACTTGGGAGCTTTAATGTATGGAAAGAAACTGAAAGGTGTAATACATAAAATGTTAATGATAAAAGGGGAGCAGGTGTTTTTTCTCTCTTGGTAATTCATAATTAATGTTTTCAAGGCTGGAGAAGGAAGGGTTTTTTGTTTTTTTCTCTCTTTATAACTTGGGGAATTTTAGAGCATGGTAAACAATGGGTTTTCCATTCCAGTGAACAAGCTGTTCTGAGCTCTCGAGCTGTAGCTTTTAGCCCATTACATTGAATCCTACTGGAATGATGGATGCTGCAGCCACCATTCAGCGTTGGCAGTCTGGTGTGTCTCCATGCTTAATTAGTCAGTGAAATCAGCTTGAAAGGCAGCAGTTGCCTTGACAGAAGCACTCAGAGAGGTTAGCTGTCATGTGTTGGGTTTTTTATGCAGTAAATGTTTGGATCCCAGGAGATGACAGTTGGCTGGAGCCTGAAGCAAAGGAAGTGGAAGAAAGAGTGAGCATTTAGCCAAGAGGTGTGGGAAGTGCCTTGCAGTAAAGAGCAAACAGGATTTGGTTCTGTTGGCGCAAGCCTACTAACCATAGGGCAGTGTTTCAAGAGCATACAGAAGCTGGGCAAATTGAACTCCAGCCTTGCTTTCTGAGCAGCTGAGTGCCTGCCTTTCCTCAGCATGCAAAGTAGCTATGAGATAGCACCTAAGAAGACTGGAATTTTAAATATTCTCGGTGCAGCTCCAGTGCCAGACACCAACTGGTGCTGGTGGTTTGGCTACATGGGGAATGGATTCAAATCATGCGTCATTTTGCAGTAGGCATTATCCCATGCCCACCTACTCCTTGGCTGTTTTTCAGGAAAGACTGATCTGTCCCAGTCTTATCAGCTCTGATGATGACAAGAAGCAATGGTAACAGTTTGCTCTCGTTGCAGATAAGGCAAACTGTGTTCTGGGTTGCATTAGAAGGAGCGTACCCAAGTAGACTTGGGAGGCGTTTGTCCCCACTTACTTGGTGCTGGTGAGACAGCACCCAGAGTGCTCATCCAGTTCTAAAGGAGGTGATTCCTCACTGGCTGCCTCTGGCTGTGACTGCAGAGTCTCTGCTTTTACGTGCTTTGCAGTGGGCTCGTTTCTTCCACTAGGCTGGAGAAGCATGAGACTGTTTTGCAGGTTATGTAAAAGTCCCTGATTTCTGGCTAGATGTTGGTTTTTGATCTTCATTCCTTACATGTCTCCATTTCAAGAGTTCCATAGAGAATTTCAGCTAGCCCCCCAGGACTCAAGCTCAGATGGTGTAAACTGTCGCACCTTTGTTTTGTTAAAAAACAAACAAGAAAATAATAATAAATAAATAAAAAAAAAAAAACACAAAAACAAAACACAAAAAAAACCCACCCAAAACAAACCAACAACCAAAACCTCCCTGGGTCCAGTCCCTCTGTGGAGTCCTTGCTGTTAGATACTATGTGGCAGAAGGCACATCTGCAGTGTAAGCATGGCAACAGATACAACAAACACACTAATTAAAGCAACTCTTCCAGTGATGTCTCTCTAAATTGCACTCTCGGGTAACTGACTTTTTATTGTTATTATACTTTCTCCATAGCATCTCCTCAAATAGAGGACTTCTTTCTGCCTACGTTTTTCAAGAAGAATGGTTCTTTTGTGGATTGGCAGACATCAAATTAGAAACAGTTTTTGTCTGTGCTCTAATAGAAAGTCAAACATTACTAATAAAGTCCACTAAGGTACCTGGAGTTTATAGGCCTACTGGACAGTGAGAAACATTTGGGAAGCAGCAAATGGGAGGGAAGACAGTTACAGTTTTCTAAATTAAAGGACTTAAAAGATGCCTATAAGGACAGTGGGAGAAGCACCATGTGATGCAAGGAGATGAGCATTACTAACTAGACATCCTCTATCCAGAAGAAATGCCTGCTACCCATGTCTGAACAATGTTGCTCCTTTTCGGTCATTCCCCATTGTCCTAGATGTGTGTTCTGTTCTGCTGAACATGAAAACTCCATATCTAATGGTGTTTTTTGTTGTCTTGGGTTTTTGGTTTTGGTTTGGTTTTTTGTTGTTGTTGTTTGGGTTTTTTTAGCTTAATGACATCTAAAGACATTTAAACTGTGTTTTAACCTCATAGGAGTCTGAATTGGTAGCAGTAAGAATCAAAGCAAGAGTGTAAAGCTAAGGAACCAGGAAACTCAGGACTTACTCTTATTTTGGTAAAGTTCAGGTCTAATTATAGTGACTCAGGTGATATAATTACCAACAGTACCATGACCAGATCCATAGTGGAACATCTAAGAAGTAGCACCGAGTGCCTATAGACTAGATGACTGCTCGGCATTATGGTGATTTCCTTCTCACAAAGACTTTTTTCTCTTGCTTTCAGTGGGCTATTGCTGGTGAGGTGAGGAGAATCCTCAGTCTTTGACCTCTCTACAAGTTTGGGATGCTTAGCAGCTGCTGGACTGGTCTTCAGCTGCAATACATAAGTATCTTCATACACCAGAGCATGGCTACTTTTTGCAGTAGTTTTGGAGCAGTCAGTAACTTACACTGCAGTTAGTTAGAAATACATAGGTTGAAGTCCAGGTCATCCAAGTGAGGAAAGTAGTTGCCTTCAGCTTCATATGTAGTTATGAGAGATGTATAGCTCAAGGGCCAATTCAGTCCACCTAAGAATTATCCCCTAACTCAGATCCCTTGAGCCACATAAACACAGGTGGAATGAATCCAGGTTGTAGGTAACAATCCGGAAGCAGCCCTTGATCCTTACCTTGCTCAATTTTCTGAATCAACCTGTTGTGTTTATTGACCTAGCTTTTGTATCTTCCTACCGCTATGTTAAAAATATTGACTGTGTTAAGTAGGGATTACTGCTCTCGCTCTGTTTTGCCCATAGCCCAACACAATGGCAACATCACCAGAGTGAAGCTTGCCTGTGTGCTGTTGTGAGTGACTCCGAAGGGACAAGTGGGTTAAGACTGAACTAATGAAGCTTCTGTCTTTTGGGTTCTTTATCTTGATCCTGCCAAGCATTTTATCAGGTCCTTAAGCAAGCTAAGTATTCCTGACATGGTGCTAGTTCCAAGTGTCCTTTTCCAACAGGGTTTTGCTACATTGCAAGCATAATTCAGCTGCTTGCTTTCTTCAAACAGTTCACAGTCATGTTACTAAGAGCAACCTTAAGCTGAAACCTTAAGCAAAAACCTCTTTAGCTAAGGCAAGCTCCCAAACCTCTTCAGGACTTGAAGGTGATTTTACTAATTTGTACTAGAAACACTCAAGTGAAGGCAGAGAGCCTAACACCATATACCAGAAACCATCCGAATGACACCACGTATGCGTAAACACATGAAAGCCCATATAGTATATCATACCGTTTTGAAACAAGGAAGACTGCTTGTGGCAATGCTAGACTTGAGCTAAGAAAAGTTGTGAAACTGTCACAGGCAACAAAAGATGATCAGGCAATAGACTTCCTTGAACACGTGCCCCGTAAGGGCAAGTGAGAATGACAGCTATAAAGCCATACTGTTTGGTGGCAGCTTGA
Source organism: Vanellus vanellus (assembly GCF_965231255.1). Lineage (NCBI taxonomy): Eukaryota > Metazoa > Chordata > Aves > Charadriiformes > Charadriidae > Vanellus > Vanellus vanellus. The sequence continues at coordinate 13,779,295 of NC_138911.1, read as the reverse complement.
GTAAATGTTGTTTGCTTCTAGTGCAAAAGATGGCCTTCTCACGGTTATAAAGGTTAACACAGGCAGTTCACAGTGAATCAATAAGACAACTGCTAACAGAGGAACAGCATAAATATCCAGAGGAGGCGGGGGGACAGACACAATTCCTTTAGAGGATATTTGACAGGGTGAGCCCTTGAACAGCGGACAGGAACAACCTGCAGACAGACAGTAGCTTTACAAACAGACCTTGGAAACTCCAAAATTGTTTCCAGTACTTGAGTTCTAGCTGAATCAGCTCCTGGAGAAAACTAGTGTCTCTCATATGCCCAAATCTAGCTGTGTAACATTCATTGCTCACAGTAGGAGCTGCCTGAAAGTAAGGCTTTGCACTAAAACTAGCTCTTTCATATCTCTTTTGCACAAATTTAACTCATAATCTTATGGTTTCTACATGGATGTTCCAGACCCCACTCTGTCAGTGTTGTCACCCTTTGGCAATGAAAACCTTTTAAGCACAAATAAACCCCATCACTGTAAAGAACTCATCTTCCCTGCAAAACTCTTCAGGCCTGGCTTGTCTGTGGCTTGGAGGGGCTCACAGGAACAGTTCTCTCCTCCCTCAGATGTAATAATAATCTTTCTTCCTTGGTATCCAATAATTTTTGCAACCCCGTGTGTTACAGAAATGTTAAACTCCCATAAAGACTGCTTTCCTATAGAACCAGAAAAAAGTGCTTTGTTGCTCACTTCTAATGTAGCCAAAGGTCATTGAGGGCTACCACCCTTCAGGGCAGTACAAAGGGCCAAAGGTGATAGAAGAAACTGTGCAAAAGCTGTAGATGCATTGTGTTATATTTTAAAGCTTTCATGATTTTTTTCCCCTTTGCTATTATTTAATGAAAATTTAGGAATGGGACAGTATATTTGACAGGGGTGTTTCTGTGTGTGCTGTGCTCCTAAAGCATGGTAAAAGGCAAAAGCTTTCCAGCTTTGGCAGAGAGTAATTTAGAGAGGAGTGTATTTTGGTAGACATGAAGCCTAATGCTAGCTAGAATTATAACATCCAAGAAAAGTCTTGGACATCATGATGGAGCGAGGAAAAGGAGATGTTTTGTAGAAGCGTACATTTTGTTCACATGTGCCTTATGGCAGGCACAGAAGCCATGAAACACCTTTGATGCAGTGTTTATTCAAAAGGAAATCTGAAATTAACATCAGAAATAGTTATTCTCGTGCAATTTGAAATGGTCACTTAGTATTCAGATATGTGTTAAGTTTCAGGAATTTTTTTGGTTGGTTGGTTTGGGGTTGTTTTTGTTTAGTTTTTTAATTTAAACAGAACGTCTATTTGCAGATTTTGGGGTGTTTAGGTACCTTTCCTTACTTAGAAATATATCTGACTTGTTTTTTAGTTTTGTTCTGGGAATAATTTTCAGCATGATAAACAAAGGTCTATGGATGAAATTGAAAAAAAAATATATTGGGTAGAAAGGGAAAACAAACAGTTCAGAATAATTGGAAACAACATGACTTTCTTTTACTGTAAGGTGCAAGACTTGATAATGCCAGTTAAGAACTTTTATCAGCGGGGTATGCAGAAATTTCTGGCGGACAGCTACACCTTAATGTGCTCAAAGATAAAGAAATTCCCCCTTGCTGCTGAAGGACGATGCCCCTGTAATACCACCTGTCAACTCAGCCTCTAAAAAGGGAGAAATATCGCCATCTTGAGGTTGCTGTTCTGTATGGTGACTGAGATAAACTAATGCGAGAAGTATTCAGCTACAACTAATTAAGAAAATTAAATTCTGCTTGAAAGGCTCTGATGGAAAAATAGTTACTGCAGTCGAGAAAAGTTCTTATTACTTAGCTGTACCCTTTTCTTCTACAGAAAAAAACATTGATTAATAGCATTTGTCAGGTGTTCTTTTGTTAAATAAAAGGAAAAAAGTGATATTTTAAATGTATTTCTTAAAATTAAGACAGCCTAACTACCACTTGTGTCTTCATATAAAAAATTCTGCATTAGTTTTTACAGGTATCATGCCGCAGCAGGTTCAAGTTCTTAGTAATTGTTAACATGTCATTTTGTGTGTTTTGACTGTACAAGTTGATTCTCTTTTGAGAACTCTGTGTGTTAATTCTACTATGCCAAGAGCCAGACACATGAAAAACTTGTTACGATTCTAATTTTTGTCACCCTGACACTGATCTATTATATACATAGGGATTTTTTTCTGAAGGTCTAAACTGAGAGGACAAAGGAATGTAATCTGAAATTACATCTGAAATATGTGCCTATTACTAATTCTTAGGGTTATTGAATTAAATGATCCAAGATCTAGGTGGACAAATTGAAAACAAATGTTGAATTTTAGCCCTTAAAATGCTTATAATTTCAGCACAATGCATGTGGGGTTGAAGTCCAACAGAATTTCACAATACTTCAAAGGCAAGCTTTGAGTGTGTACTTCCAGATGAAAATAGAAGATCATCTGGGAGCAATTTTATAACTCTTTCATGCATTCTTGACCTGGTCATTGGCTTTCTGATTAACTCTGAACCTCTTGCTGAGTTCTTGTGTTCTAGCTTCTTTGCCCATAAGAGAGATGATTGGCTACCTGAAATTCATAAGTGCTATGAAATCCATGGATAATACCCACTACTCGCAGAAAATTGCTTTGCCGTGTAGATACTAATAATGGTAGTTGGCGGGACATTCAGAACAGCTGGGGAAGGCAGGGTGTATTAGCGTTGCTCTGTGCTTGTTCGCTGAGAGACTTCACTGCAGGTCTCTGGATGTGGAGTCAGTTCCTCTCAAAACCACCTCCACTGTGCTAGCGAGTGCTGCATATGTTGGTTGCATCACGGTATCATCTTACTTTTACAGGAATTCTGTATTTCTGTGGTTATGGTTGTGTGCATGCTTTGTTCTATGTTTACAGCTTTCTTTTTTATGGGCTAAACTACAAAAATAGTATCTCGGCTTTGAGACGGAGTCTATGGGAAAGAATTTGTGGAGACATAGAAACTGTAGTGGATTTTACAATGGAAAAGCTTTTCTCCTTCCCTCTGTCCTGCATCCCTCAGACCTGTACTTGTTAACTACAGTGATTTTATTTATTTTTAAGGGAGGTGCGGATTTCTTCAATATCCCATCTAGTACCTCCGTTTCTGTTTAAAACAACAACAACAAAAAAAAATAGGGCAAAGATAGTGTGAAATAGAAGCTTCAGGAGTCCTGATTTCTAAAGGTTTAGGGTTGTTTCAGGTGAGGGCAGAGGTCCAACTAGTCCACTAATTTTTTCTGAGAGCAGCCAGTAGAAGATGCAAAGTGAAGAGTGAGAAGCAGCCAATAATATTTCACCACCCAGTTTTCTACTCAGATTATCAAGTCTAATATTAAAAGAGCAATGCAGACTTATTCATGTATTTATCTATATTCATATACACAAGACTTTGTTGTTGGGTTAAAAAATAATTCAGCTATGCTGAGAATCAACCTCCTGGCAAGTAATTCAAAGAAAAACTGTTTTTACTGGATGGAGGCATTAACACAAAAAGCTACAAGCAGATATGCTAGTGAAGGGTAGAAAATACACATCCTCATTATTGGACCCGTTACAAGCCAAGCAAAGGAGATAATAACCCTTTAAAATGGGATCAAGCCTAATGCAAGAAAGAGGTAAACCATTTATCTGATACCTTTCCTCTGCCGCTGTTGGTCATACGCTAGCCCTGGCCCCTGGAATGCGCTGACCGTAAATGTGAATATCCATCTTCCAAAAGAGCAGTCCTGGCTGGTCTGCAGCACTGAGTGGTTTCTGAGGTGCACTGGAAATTGCCCACAGTCCATAGTGGAGTTCTCTTTATTTCAAAGTATATGATATGAGTGCCTGAAAACAGATTGGAGTCACTTCTGAGTGACAGGAATGTCTTTGGAGCTTGTCACCCCAGATAGGACAAAGACTGCGTGACTATTTGTCTTGGAAGATACACAGTTAAGATTAGAGCCACGGCTGTGCAGATGGGACTCAATTTTCCCTTCTAGTCCCCCCTTTTGCTCCTAGAAATCAGTGAAGCAGAACTGGGTTGTGGGAATGAAATAACAGAAATCTCTTGTCATTTGTAAGGAAAATAAACTAAATGAATCTAGTGGTTTGGTTACTCCCATGTTCTTGCTTTCTTTCCTGCCAGGGGAAATTGTGAGCTCATAACTGTTCCTGGACTGTGCCATCTAGATGGCAATTACTGTGATTTAGTGCTAAAACTGCAGTGTTGGTGGGTCTGAGAATTTACATATTGAGAGCAAGGATTTTTCAAAAATATGATCTTAAAAATTAATTTAGATACTTTATTTTGTTCCAAGACTTTTGAACATTTCAGAGGTCATGGTTTTCAAGCTTTCCTCCATAAACCTGGCAGCAGAATCCCTTTACAGAACAGTGGATCTTCTTAACCAGAGGCCCTTCGTTAAGAAAAAAGGTTAAATATCCTCAGAATCTGGATAAACATGTTGTTGTCCATGCTTTTATGAGCTTCCTCTTTACCCTTTAAAGGAAACGACACGTACTCCTCATGCACCAGACCAACTCTAGTTAAAGCTGACTCTGCTCTTAGATATGTTTCCATGGTCTTGGCTCCCCTGGCCAGCATGAAGACTGCGGGATCTTGAGGGACGGCACTGAGGATCAGAGGTTTGGCTGAAGCCCGTGGTCTGGTTCAGACCTCCCTGCTGCCTTGGTCGTGTCCTTTAAACACTTTGTCTGGGCTCAGTGGGGAACAACGATGACGCACTAATGGTGCTCTGAGGTTTTTCTATACCATGGTAGCAGGAGGCATTTTGGTACCTCAGCTGCTCGTGCCTTGGTCTGAGACTTCTGTTCTTGACTTCTGGTAAACCAGGTAGTGCTAAGCTCTGCCTTTGTATTTGCAAAGATTTCTAATGTGGGGGAGTTTCCCTCCTGACAGAAGATAGATGGAAATACAGCTTGCTTACGAAAGTGAGAAACTGGCCTCATATGAGAGCACCGTCTGTGCAACAAAGGTAGGAGGGGAGGAAGAGTGCCGAGTGTGCACTGCTATTGATACTCTTTCCAAGCCACTGGTTTTGCATTTTTTCTTTTTCTTGTCAAATTATAGATCAAAGTAGAGGCCTGAATGTGCATGTTAGGAAAAAGCACTCAGATAACTTCTACTTAATTATGTTACAGCCTGTTATTGCATTAAGACATAATTGGCTATTTCATTAGAGTTAATTGTTGCAATTTTAATGTCACTATCAAAGTGAAGTACCCTAGCTGTAAGAAGCAGCACATCATCTTCTATTGTGTAATGGCCGACATGTTACTACATGCCCGAGATCAAGACTTGGCTGTCTTTCTGAAATACAGATTTGATTTTAACAACAAACGACTGGGTTTGGCACAGCAATTCCTGGGTGATACTCCCAATCTCTTTAGGCAGCAGGTCAGAAAGCTTTCCAGGGCTAACGTGTCTGATTGTGGTAAAGCTTAGATACCTGTAGTTCTTTTTTTACTGCATTTTTGAATGGAAGCTGCTTAGCTACACTAATGTGGTATTTAGCAGTTAGGGAAGCAGCTCCCAAATCTTTTTGTGGATATTGAATCGCCTTGGTTTTGTGTTCCCAGAGGATGCGTCGAGGCCGCTTTGCTTTTGGATAGTATCTCATGTGAGCAGGAGGTAGACTCTCCAAAGTAGGTGTCTTACACCAAAAGCTGTCTCTGGCTCATCGTGTGGAATATGCGGTGGTTTGCTTGTTTGGATCAGCATGGCGGTTTGAATGGTTAAAAAACCAAACATGGTAGAAACGAATGCATGTGTCACTCAGGCAGGTCAGTTTATTTTATTATATTGTATAATCTTACAATTATTTTTAGCATTGTTGACTCTCCACAAAAGACAGAATAATCTAGATGTTATCTTTGTTAAAGTACAGTGTACTACTAGATCAGCTTCTTTACTGAGAGGGGAAAAGATGCTAAATATGATTTAGAAGGTACTTAAAATTGTATAGCAAAGCTGCTTTTAGGGAAAGCTGCGATAAGACAGTCACTTAAGGCTAAAATTAACTGTTTTATCTCAATAAAGGCCAGGATTTCCTCTTCTAATGGCTTTTAGTGTCCATTTCCTTCTCAACTAGGCAGAGAGGCAATGGAGAGCAACTGGAAAATCCTTTTCTGAATTGAAAGAATTAGCAGGTGTTATTGGGAAGGTGTAACTTGTTTTGTGACTCTTTTTTTCTTTTCCTTGTTGACTGCTTTGGGCACTTACTGCTAAGGTGTTTGCACTTCAGTGAGGTCCCCGTAAGGATGCCAGCGGGCAGAGCTTGTGTGAGAGGGACGGGAGCACACTGCATGTTTGCATCCCAGAATGTGAGGGTCTCATAGGCTTTAACGGGCACCAAGCCAGCGAGTTCTCCTGCAACGCAATTTGTTTCTCCAGGAATTACAGTTTTTACTTACAGCCTTCAATAGAGCGTCTCTTGAAAGGGCCCGCGGGTGGCACCGAACCGGTGCTGGCTGCTTATGGAGCGCGTCCGCGCTGACACCTCAGCGGATCGGCGGCCGCTGAGGGTGGGCTCGGGGGCTGGCCCGGCTGGAAGGCACCGCCGCGGGGCTCGGCCCCAGCGCCAGCCGCCGCTCGTACCCCGCGGCCTGGGCAGGATTACGCCGGGTACCCGCCTCCTCTGGCAGCCGGCAGTAGCGTCTCGCCCGCCCGGCGGCCGTTAGCCGGGGAGCGGCCGTTAGCCGGTAACGGCTGACCGCGCGCCGCGTTGCCACGGGAACGCCGCGCCGCCGCGCCGTTGCCATGGGAACGGGAGCCACGGCGCCCCCGGGCGGCGCGGCCCGGCCTCGTCGTGCGGGCCCAGCGTCCCCTGGCGGGCTGACCGGGCCGCTGCCGGGGCGAGGGGGCTCCCGCGGGAGCGGGAGGGGGCCAGCGGAGACCTGCTGGTGGGGCGGCGGCGCGGCTGCCCGGCCGGGCACGGCCCGCCTCCCCGCGGGTCTGTGGCAGGCCCCGCCGCCCTTCTGCTGCCCCTCCGATCACCCTGCGGTACTCCCCGGCAGCTCCCTCCTTCACGGCGGGGGGAAAAGCAGCTGATGTAATATTAAGTGAACTCTGGCTTGCTTCCTCCGCCCAGCTTATCCGGGAGGAAGAAGGAAGAACTAGTCGTCTTTGAAGGGGGCCAGGCGCCAGCTGTGCCGTAGTACTGCCCCCCATAACGCTTTAGATGCACCGTGAGCATGAGGGGTTAACTTTCCAGGAAAGCAGCCATACAGCGAGTCATGCCTCGCACTGAGCCACCATTGCTGCTGAGGCCGGTTCAAGTCATGCAGCGCAGAGATCTTGGAGAACTGAGGCTTGGTTCGTAAGGTGCTCCTAGTTCAAAGTGTTTCCGGGCGCAATTCAATCAGAGGTCAATGGGTTGTGTCTGTTCGGTGCCAGCTCTGCTCGCTCTTCACAAGTGGTGTTTATGCTGAGAGATGGAAGTGTCCTACAGCCCTGGCTAAGAGGTGTGTGTGTGGCAAAAGCCATGCAGTGGCCAGCAGCGAATGCTCAGGGAAGGGTGCGATAGCAAGGGTGCATCACTTCACCTGGGCAGCGAAGGCTTGTGTTCTGTGGTCCAGAAGTCTCAGGCTACCTGGGCTGTTAGTGACTGACTGTTCTGTGTTACTATTGCTCACAGGAGTGGATAACTGGAAGTAAAACATTATTATACTAGGCACAGTCTTTCATTGAAATAATAAGACAAGGACTAAAAGTAGAGAAAGAAATAGAATATTGCCAACAAAATGTAGCTCCTGTGGGGCAGGATACCACTGGTTAACTACTGAGCCTTGCAGGTCCTTCCCGCAGGCCTGGGTGCTTCTTCAACTGAAACCAAGCACCAGACCAAGGTTTCTTTATGTTATTCCTTTGTCAAAAGGCTGAATTAAGGCAGCACAGTTTTGGCAGGGAGGTGGCCTTTCAGACGGAGTCCTGGCTTGCAGCCAGCTGAACTTCTGATGCCTGTGTGCAGCCCCAGGCTTCAGCATGGCGGAGCAGACAGGTTGTGCCTTGGGGCCTGGCGGGTTATCTCAAAAGGTCAGTGCTAGTTACAGGGAGGCAAAGTTCCCTCCTCTTGGGAAGTTGGGAAGTCGGGAAGTCTGTAAGTGCCTTCCAGATCAGGAAGCGGCAGTGGAATAACAAATCCCCTCCGTAATTGGCAGCAATTGTCGTCATCCCAATCAGCCCTGACCTAACCAGCTGTACCTTTTGCAGTACCTATTTGCATTCTGCGATTTCCTTCACTCAGGGCGTCACTCATTGCCGAGACCATTCTGCCAGCAGCTACATGACGCCCAGGGATGCCAGTGCAAGAAGGAAAATGACATTTTGAGAAGGATGTCATTTCTTTTTCAACACTGCAAAACATCCACCCATCTGTCACAAACGCATGTCTTCTTTCCTGGCACTCCAGTGTCTCTGTATCAGTCACGCACAGAGTACAGCTCAGCACCGAGGAATTTATGAAGTTAATGTTATCAATCATATGCCAGTTCACATCACTTATGAGTGCCAGAACCACCTTGTTTTCACCCCTTACTGTCAGTTTTTGGGTTTTTATTTTAAGCTTATCCTAGAGAAAAGAGCTGGAGAAAAAACAAGTGGGGAGATAGCACTGAAGTGTCTCTGGAAGACCAAGCTGGCTTGCAAGCAAACAATGTCTGTATTCTGAAGGAAATCTACTGTCAGATTGCAGAGTCAGTGGTGGAATGCTTAAGCTACACATGGCCAATTGCTCCCCAGATCCTCCCACTGCTCCTTTCTGTTTGAAACTCAGCCTGGTACCTTTTGTCTGTATTAGAAGACGCTGATCTCTTACAGGAGAAGAGACCACGTGACTTGCCTGGCAAGCTGTCATGCTAATAGCAAACCAAATAGCCTTCATGCTGTTGATTCTGGAAATCATGTTCAGCCTAGTAAAACACTTGTTGCAGTGTTACTTAACATCTTGGGGTCTAATCTATGTTTTTCAGTGCCACTCCGTGCCGTTTAGGAATGTTACTTTGAAAAGCATTTGGTTAACCATTGGTGAAATACGCTCTGCGACTGTAATGTCAGTTGCACGGTAATTAATAACATGCTGCAAAGTTCTTGCTGTGAAAAAATACAGTATCAGGTGTGCTTATATTACCAGAAATACTTTCAGTTCAGATTGACTTGAAATTTTGGTTCATTAAGCTGTCAGCAACTCTCAACAACCATAATAAGGAGAAAACATTGATTAGTAGCCTCAGAAGCTGCAGGCAAGTTTACAAGAAATTCTAATTTGGCTCTATGAACAGGAGCTGGCTGTGAGTTTTAGGTTTGTTTTTAAATGTTTGTGTACCCATTATTGCCATATTGATCTTTTATAAAACTCAAAGAAGTCCAAGCCACACTATTGCATCAAGAAAATGAACATTAGACCATCATTAAATACATGGGAGTCTGACACAGAGCAAAGTCCAGAGAAAAGCCAATCTAATTTAACATAGACTATTACACATTTTGTGTATAAATTGGTATTTGTAAAGTTACCCAGAGCAATTCCATTGTTACGCTATTTAAGAATAACTTTCTTTAAAAGGGTATAAAGAATACATGGTCCACGCACTTTCACTCTAAAGAAGATCAGAAAATTTGCTGCTTTGTCTGTGAATTCTTTAATTTGCTCAGATGTTTCTACCGATGTCTTCCATCCAACCTCTTATTGCCACCTTCAGAAATATCTTATTCTTTGACACAAGAATTTTATTTCCTTTATGAGACATTTATGTATATCTTTGGTATCTGTGTGTCACCGCTGAGTTAGAAATCAGCCATAACAATACTAGAGAAAATTAATTCTCCTCGTGTCTCACTCAGTCACCTTGAATGCCAACTTCTAGAAGTGAAATAGCATTTGTCATTCTGAGAGTTGTCCTATTTTGTCAGCGAGGTAAGATGAAAACTGGGATTAGTAAAGTGCACACGTGGCTTATCAGGCAGTTTGGTGGATGCATTTTAGGTTTGGAGGACTATGAAAGATGGGACCAAATCGGGAACTGTTATGCTTAAGCCTTTGCAAACTTGAAATTTTTTGAAGCATTTGTATTTATCTGTGAAAAAGGTAGCTGGACTTTATCTGACCACTCCTGAGAAGTGACAAAACTGAAACACTACCCCTCAATGGAGAAGTGATTGACACAGGGAACACTTTTCCAGTCACTGCTGGCAAAAATGCTTTAAATTTAATAATTTTAAATGAAGCTATTTATTTATTTGACTACAGAAGATGGAGGCCCCCGCTATACGCTGCTGGCCAGAAGGTGTGCTCAGGGGAAGGAGTGGAGAACGTGAAAGGTAGAGTAGCAAATGCTGAACGGAGACGTCAAGCTGCATGTATTGCTCCATGTACTGGCGACTGTCTGTCAAGGGCGATGTGTGCTTACTAAGCAGGCCTATCCAGAGGCCCTAGGAAATTACTCCTCCCCCCATCAGCTTTTCGTCTCCTCCTCACACGGAGGGACCTAGTTCCTGCTACTACAACCCCTGAGACCGTAGGCTGCCTTCCACAGGGCAAGGAAGAGGCAACACTACTGTGAGGGTATGTCCGTATGATACACGGCTGAGACTCATGGAGCACCAAAAGAAGCAACTTAGATATGATCATACAAAATAGTAGTATTCATGGCTTTGCAGCCTGTACTTATTTGTCCTGATGAGCAACACAGTCTGGAGGACCCAGTGGTACAGGACAGATACTGTTTTGGCAGCTTGTGTGTCTAAGTACCCTGGGATCATACTGAACTTGTCTATGATTTGTGACTAAGGATGTTTTGCAGATGAATAAAGAAAAAACAGAGATGGGTCTAAATCTGTTTTGTTCCCAGTTTGTTGACATGAAAACTTTGAAAAGGGGAAGTCTTCTTGCCTTTCTCTGCAATCAGTATTGCAACTGCCAAGGAATTCTGCAACTCTCACTCCTTTTCACGGGGCATCACCATCAGCCACCACCACCATCTCTCATATGACTCTCAAGAGACAAACAGGCTTACTTCTGTTTTCCTTTTTGCAGCCTGCTAGTTCAGTGACCCATGCATATGACTATCTCTGATTGCTTCTAATGGGAAAGGTTCTCCAGCTATTGCAAACCTATAAGCTTTGCTTCTCCTTCAGGGCTCTTCCTTTCTTCTGGTCACCCGTTAGGCCTCCACATTGGAAGAGGGATAAAAAAGAAATTTAGCCCTATTCCTCTGAGAACAGGGGATTTTCCCCATGCCCCACAGATATGAAGGAGATGCATAAACAGAAGACAGAGATTTTTCTTGCTCTCGTAGAATAAAGTCTGCTGGCTGAAAACAATAATTGATTTTATCTCTGAAAACCTTTTCCAGCCAGACCAGCAGGGGACACTGAGACTAGCCAGAAAATTCTGACTGGTTTGCCTAAAAGTTTATTACTGGGACAATGGTTCAGCTGGACTGAAGAGATGGGCTGGCTGGGTTGGGGCTAATCAATATGTGGGGTCAGTGGGAGTGCTCTGTGGTTTGTGCAGTGCTATCTCCAAATGTGTGGTCAGGTCGCAGCGTGGTGCATGTTGAACTATTTCAACACATAAGCGCAGTCTCTTCTGAGAGAATAAATAAAAAATAAATAAATAAAAACCCCACCCAAAAAAACCCTGATCATTTTATCTCCAGTATTGTAATCAGCATATCTGAGTTATGGCCAGAATGTGAAAATAGCATACTCAGAATTTGCTACTTTTTTTGTAGTAATAGGTCTGTTAGCATACTGTCAATCAAATACTATTTATTTCAAAGAAAAGTGTGATGCCAGCTTTTCTGTGATGGAAACTCCATTATCCATCACCTGAATATGCTACCTAAACAATGCAACATCCTTCAAATGTCCCGAATCCTTTTATATGTCTTGTCTGGTTCTAGCTGCTTTGAAAATTTTACTTTTGACTAAATAATTACAAAAAATTTCTAGTAATCTCTGCTAGCAAAGCATACTTGGTTTTAATTTGGAGAATAGGATATGACACTTGTACTGCCTGAGAATATCTTTAAAGATACAGCAAATGCTTTATGTCAGGTTATTGAGTGTACCTTTTAATGACTGTCTGAGTGAGAAACAGAAAGATTGATTGTGGGGGGTTAATGTTCAGTAAGTAAGTACCTGTCAGGTGGAAAGCTGATGGTTTGCAGGGGGTTGGTTAGTTTTCTAGAACTGTTACCAGGGTCTGGAGTGGAAATATGTAGAAAATGCTAGTTGTTATAAAAATCAACAGCAAAGGAGGGAGGAAGCTGGTGCAGTGAAAGGACATAACTCTGGGTGAGTTCCCAAGCCCTCGTCTCCCAACACCCCAGTCCAGGCAGGAGCAGACACATAGCAGGGCAGCAGGGACGCCAGACCATTTGGCCTTTCTTGGCCATTAACCCACTTTATTTTTGGCACTGGACTGGTGGTAGTGGCTTTCCTACCTTCTTTTAGGCTAGATGAAGATGGACTATCGTGGCTGCCACAGTGGCAAGGTTCAGGAATTTGGTTTTGAAACTCTTTATATAGCACCCTCAGAAAGGAGCTGGTGCTGCGCTGTGTACTGAGAGAGGACGTGTTAGCAGGCAGGATCCCTGCAATGGGGTGTGCAAGGGCCATCCCAAAATGTTACACTAGCAAATGTTTAGACCTTAAGCCATAAGAATGTACTGGGTTATGCAGTGGTAGGTCCTGACTTCTTGAGAAGGCAAGTGGAGAAGTCAGTCTCTCATCTCGTTGTCCTGCACAGTGTCCATACGGACCAAGCCAGTTTGGTATTCTGAAACCATGAAACAGGAGGAAATGGCCCTCTATTCATGATCCAGACATAATTAACGCATAAATATGGATAAATAGTTGTTACAAATAAACCGGAAGCCTGATGTCTGGCTTTGTGTGTCAAAATAAGCTTGCAGTTCTAGGATTTAAATACTTCTGAAGGCTGGTCATACAGACTTCCTCTGATTTCCCCTTCCAGTTGGTCTGGAAGTAAAATGCAAATCAGCCCTTGAACAAGCTGTGTGTTTTAGTTCCTTCATGTTTATCTGAAAGTACTTAAAGAATGTTTTTTAATAGAAATAAGGTTTTTATTTGGATTTTGGAGGAAGGACGAACTTCTTTTGAGAACTTTGATTCACTCCTGCTTAAGCAACTTGCCGACTACTCCAAATGCTAGATGAACAACTTAATTCAATAATGGTATCTCTCAGATGAGCACTGAAGGAACATTTTAAAACTCCTAATTTGCTTTTCTAATTTAATAATGAACAATCTATGATTAAGGGTTAAAAGAAATTCGTCTGAAGCTTCAAATGGGATGGAGCCAGTGAGGGTATGTGAGAGAGGAAGGCTGTCACAGACAGAAGGATCCCTATCAGTAAAAGAGGAGTGTGTGAAAAGAGATTCAGCCAGGCTAGAAAAAGGGAAGGTGTATCATGGGAATAAAGAGCTTTGTGTGTTGATTCAGAAAGCAGTATGTGAGAAGGAAGGCAGAAGGTCTCTACAGACAGTCTGGAACTAGAGGAACTGTGCCAGAGAGATAAGCAAGTCGCAAGGATCAAGTTGAGCGTGGTTATTAAGAAGTATCAGTAAAGAAGTTGATTTGGCTAATGTCAGTTCAATTGTGGTGATTAAAGTTAATGGAAAGAATAATATGACCAGGAAAGAGAAAAGAGGGGAATGAGATGAAATTTATAGAGCCCTGTTTCTGTTCAGGTTCAAATCATGTTTCTGTATCTGTTACCCATTTTTCATAAACTGGAAAACATCGGAAATTAATGATTCTCTTGGTTATTTATTTTTATTACCAGTGGCTTGAAAAGACTTTAGAAGTCAGAAAATGCAGATAAAACTGTTTATTCAATCTTGTCCGGAATAAAAACATCCATTCCCATTCAGTTTCTGCGTATCTCTCCAAAGTTGTCTCTATCTTTTCAAGCATATTAAAATTTTTCTATAAATATTTTTCATTGGTTCTGGTGACAGCTCTTAGTGTTTTCTCAAACACGACCTTAACTAAGTAATCCCAAAGCAATCTTAAATATAAATACATCAGGTGGGAATGTTTTTATTCAAAGAAATGAGGTAAATGCATTAGCTTCCCATGAAATACCATACTGTAGGTTCCTTTAAATCTTCTGTTAGAAATGTCTCATTTAAATTTCTGCTCCTGCTGCCTGTATTTTTGTTTAACCTAATTATTAGCAAGCAGTTGCACTGGTACCAAGGGAATGGTGCCAAGAAGGCAGAACTGGTGGCCCAGCGATGCGAATGTGTGACTGCTCACATTGAGCCTTGCTGTCCAGCATCCACTTCTGCTCCGCTCGCCCTGTGGGAAGCGTTGCGGCCGGGTCTCAGCACAGTCCAGGGTAGCCAGTGTGCGTGGCGCTAAGGGAGCCTCTGAGATCTAGCCACGTCCTGAGTGTTTTGGGCTACATCCTTTGCCCTTGCCCATCAGGCTCAATGGCCAGATGTGGTGGAGAAGGCAAAGCTGTCCTCTGATGGGGTCAGGCTGTCTCCACAGCATATGAGGTTTCAGATGGCACCAAGGCCATTAGGGCTTTTAGTGTACTGCTAAGGTGTTTACTCACTTCTTACTGTACACCTAATATACAACTTTCAGTTCTGTCAATGCCAGTTAAATAATTGCAAATTAACTTGCTTTACCTAAGACAGTGGCAAATTCTGTGTCTGGACCCTCCACAGAGCTTTGCCACAAGACGAGTTATTACATATGTGAGTAGAAACCAGCTATAAAAACTAGGCTGGGTGTAGATGCTACGGTGATGGATAACATGATGGATAGATGAAGAAAATCTAAACATGTTTCAACACCGTGACTTAGGTTTAAACACTGTAGTCAATTTGAGTAGGGCCATGTTAAGAGTACCTTTAGTCTATTCTAACAATGAAGAAAATTCAGAAAGATTGATTGCGCTGATTTAGAAATGCAATGTGGTTAAAAGCAGTTAGTGAAATAGCTGAATTTTTGTATGCCAGGTTGCAAACTGTGTAGGCTACCAGCACTGAAATACTGGGGAGGAAAATCCTTATCTGGCACATTCTAATACAGTGTGCTTGAGAAAACCAAGCTGTGTAGTTTCTATAATTTTCTTCATCTAAGAATAGAACATAAAATGGTGCTGCATTGCAGATCAGAAAAAAACGTAATTTTTTTTTACTTCATTTATACAACTTCAAGCAACATCTGATAATGTAGCCTCTAAATGTTGGGAAGGAGGACAACAATAGGAATTTAGAGTGGAAGTTATTCTTTCTGCTTTGATGGGTCTGTTTCCTATAGATTACAGAAAAAGAAATGTGAAATACATACTAATTGGCTATTCTTAGCTTTTATTTTTGAGTTGCATTTTTGCATGTAATTGTTTGAACAGACAAATTATAATCCTCCTGCTGAAAATTGTAACTGTGCAGAGAATGATAGCACTTAGTTTATCTTAAAGACTATCCAAAATTACAGATCAGTATCAACTGAATTGTAACCAAGGGATGTAGACACTTACTTTCGCTGTTGTAAATTGGGAAAATTAGCATCCTGAAAAAAAATTTCATTACTTAATCTATGGAGAAATATTTAAAAGAAAGTATGTGAGGAAAACCCCAGAAGGTTTCTGATGAGACACAAATCAGAAACAGTCATAGTTATAAACCAGTAATAGCCCGTAGCACTACATAGGAATGAAAGCAAAAATCACTTACGAAAGCCTGTGTCTGGTTTTTCAAGACGCCTTATGCTGTTTTTTCTTTTAGTATGCTATTTCCAAAAGAATCTAAACCTTTGGAGTTAAAAGCCATACTTTTGTTGATATCCAGGTTTTTCAAAATATTGAATGTTTATGAAAAAAATCAATATTATCTGTGGCCAGTAACACTTACTGTAAGATTGTCTAGATGAGGTTCTTGCCACTTTAAACTGAAAGAGCATGAGAACAGCTTGGCAAAGTGATTCCTGATTTATGTATGCATGTCAGCATTTCACAAGTACTAAAATATAGCATTTGCTTATTTGCATGATGATGCCCGAGCTGAAGGATATCAATTTAATTACCACTGGTTTACTGGCTCTTGGGTCATGCTTCTCGATATATTTTATAAATGTGAAATAGTTTTATCAGTCTGGTGCTTTTTTTTTTTTATTATTTGCAGACACCAGCATATGGAAACTAACATGATTGTTTTCTTCAGTATAGTATATTGTGTGCATGAACATTGCCTGAAATACCATACATCTGAATTTTGCAGTTGTCCTTGGCAAATGGAGAACACTGCAGCTCATCTTTGTGTCTAAATTTGTGCCCTTAACTACCAGCCCTGCAAAGTCATGGCTGCAAAGGCCACTAGGGCCAGCTGTGTAGATACCTTGGCACAGATGACTCAGAAATGTAGGGTGAGGTTTTGTTGCTTGTTTGCTTGCTTGAGAACCTCTGAATCTTCCCAATAAGGAGGTGCTTTTGTTAAAGAAAGCAGAGCCCTGTGCTGCAGTTGTGCAGCATAGAGGTCCGGCACATAATGCAAGGGAGTTCCTGTCTGCTGCTTTTCCAGAAGAAGCCTCAAGATTTGAAGTACTGTGTTGACTTCAGTCAGGCACCAGAAATGCTTTCATCTATTTGGCATTCAGGGTGTTTTTTTTCTGCTGTGCCACCTGATGGTGCTTCATCAGGCGAAGGGCTGAGCTGAAAGGATGTGAAGGATGTGCAATTAAAACATGCCACAGAAGTATTTATTCATTGGGCTTAAACCAAGACAGAGATTTAAAAAGAAACATCAGCCAGGAGCTGGAGCGTTGCAAGAGCTGGTACGCCTTTCCATCTGAGGGAAAAGGCAGTATCGTGGTCACCAAGATAGTCTGAATTTCAATCTCCAGGATTCAGTTGAGTGAATCACATGTTTAAAGGCTTTAAAAAATGTATGATAGAACAAACTCTTCTGGGTGTTCCTTATTTAGAGCTAATTAGGCTACCTTGACCTGCAAGGAAATTAGACTAAGTGTTGCTGGGAACAGCAAAAGTATTTTTACTTCAGTTTTTGTCTGGAGGGACAGTTTTTGCATGGCACCCTTCTGTAACATTGATCTTGTCGCATACATTATTTTTCTCATGCGTGTATCATTTTGATTTACTAATTAGATTACTGTAGCTCTAGAAAGTAATCAGGCCACTTGATTATTCACTTTTTATAGCTGCTGTAGAGTTTGGGAGGAGGAAACAAAACTTGCAATCCATCCTTAAATTTTCTGTGCAATACACTTCATCTTTTGCTCCCATTCCTCTTTGCAGTCTGGCAACGATAAATGGGGAGCACAGAAATTAATGAAAATGGGTATTTTTGAAAGCTTGTTAGTCTCTAAACCACCCATCTGGATTGCTTAGTCTGCCAAAAATAGAAAATATTGAGCTTAAGCTAGACAGGTTTTAAAACTGGAATCTTTGTACAGGCTAATGAAAAACATTAGAGTGCATGCAAAGGAGAAATGTTTGCTGATGCATTTGTAGAAAACAATTCAAACATTAATACGCTGCTAACAATCGTGAAGACTTTGTAAACATACGTTTGTAGTGATTCGTTCCCACCATAATTAGTTGACCTATTTTTAAAATATGAAGTCAATAACTGGTTTGGGTTTTTTTTGGCTTGGGGGAACAAGTGAAAGCATTTGGGTTTTTGTTTTGAGTGGGGTTTGCGTTTTTTTTCTGTTTGTTTTTTAAAAGTGAAAGTGAGGTAGGAGAAATTCTCCACCTTGCTTCACCATGTCTTATTCTGAGAAGTTAAGGGCCTGGATTTGCCCTTAAATATATTTATTCTTCACAGCTGTCTTTCACTATTTTCAAGGGTGAGTGCGGTCTTCGTTATAAATATTTAAGTCTTTTTTTCTTAATCAGATTTTCAGAGACAGATCAGAAATTCTAGTATTTTCAACTCAAACATTTTTCTTTGTTGTGAGAGGGGAAAACATAATGTGACGTGGCTCTTTGGAGGGTAGGTGAGCATCTGGGAGTGATGGGCTGAAACCATCTCTTCTTACAGCAGAGCGAACATGCTGGTTGCTGAGTGTGTACCTGCCTACGGCTCTCAGGGCATGTCCAAGGGGAGAGAGATGGGAATTAAATACCGTCTTTGGAAAGTGAATGAGAGTTTGACTCGTGGTCCATAACGTGCTTTGAGGTCATTCAGGAATTTCAAAATACATTTCTTCACTTGAGTGACTAGCAGAAAATGGTCACAAGGAGCCTGTGCGGGGTCTGCCTGGGGATGCAGAGTCCTCTGCTCTGTCAACCACAGCGCTCACAGCCGATGAGTAGGAAACGCAGGCCTGCAGAAGGGTCATGCTGTACTCTGAGCTCACATACACTGTACCAATCATGTATGCTGTACTGCCCTTCCGATGATTTGCCCCTTACGCACTTCTGAACCAGAGGCAGCAGCTTTGTGACACACAGTGGATTTTCGTGCCATTTTTCTAATCAGTGTTTGAACATGTGTAAACTTTTAGCAATCATAGTATCCCAAGGCAAGCAATGCTACGTTTTCTTTCCTTAGGAAATGTTCTATACTTTTCATAGCATCACAGAATAGTTTGGGTTGGAAGGGACCTTTAAAGGTCATGTAGTCCAACGCCCCTGCAGTGAGCAGGGACAGCTTCAATTGGATCAGGTTGCTCAGAGCCCTGTCTAAACTGATCTTGAATGTTTCCAGGGATGGGGTATCTCTGGGTAATCTGTTCCAGTGCCTCACCACCCTCATTGTAAAACACTTCTTCCTTATATCTAGTCTAAATCTACTCTCTTTCAGTTTACAACCATTATCCTTTGTCCTAGCACTACAGGCCCTATTAAAAAAGTCTGTCCCCATCTTTTTCATAAGCCCCCCTTAAGTATTGAAAGGCCACAACAAGGTCTCCCCAGAGCCTTCTCTGCTCCAGGCTAAACAACCCCAACTCTCTCAGCCTGTCCTCATAGGAGAGGTGTTCCACCCCTCTGATCATTTTTGTGGCCCTGCTCTGGACCTGTTCTAACAGATCGATTTCTTTCTTGTACTGAGGACTCCAGAGCTGGACGTAGTACTCCAGGTGGGGCCTCACCAGAGCAGAGTAGAGGGGCAGAATCACCTCCCTCGACCTGCTGGCTACCCTTCCATTGATGTTGTCCAGGATATGGCTGGCTTTCTGGGCTGCAAGTGCACATTGCTGGCTCATGTCCAGTGTTTCATCCACCAGGACGCCCAAGTCCTTCTTGGCAGGGCTGCTCTCAATCTTTTCATTCCTCTGCCTGTCTTGATACCAGGGGTTGCCCCAGCCCAGGTGCAGGACCCTGCACTTTGCCTTGTTGAACCTCAGGAGGTTCACAAGGGCCTGCTTCTTGAGTTTGTCCATCCTCTCGATGGCATCCTATCCCTCAGGTGTGTGAACAGCACCACTCAGCTTGGAGATATCTGCATATTTGCTGAGAGTGCACTTGATCCCACTATGTTGTTGATGAAGATATTAAACGGTACTGGTCCCAATACAGACCGCTGAGGGACACTACTTGCCACCAATCTCCATCTGGACAGAGCCATTGATGACTACTCTGCATGTGACCATCCAGCCAGTTCCTTACAGAAGTCCAGATAGATGACATCCGTAGGTCTTCCCTTGTCCGCTAATGTAGTCACTCCATCATAGAAGGCCACTTGGTTGGTCAGAGAAGACTTGGCCCTGGTAAAGCCATGCTACTGTCTTGAATAATCACGCTGTCCTCCATGTGCCATAGCTTCTGTTGCATGATCTTCCCAGGCACAGAGGTGAGGCTGAC
Source organism: Vanellus vanellus (assembly GCF_965231255.1). NCBI lineage: Eukaryota > Metazoa > Chordata > Aves > Charadriiformes > Charadriidae > Vanellus > Vanellus vanellus. The sequence goes on along the minus strand of NC_138911.1, from coordinate 13,759,430 downwards.
ATATCTTTCAGTAGACCAGGTTGCTCAAAGCCCTGGCCAGCCTGACCTTGGACGCTCCCAGGGATGGGGCATCCGCAACTTCTCTGGGCAACCTGCTCCAGTGTCTCATCACCCTCATGACCAGAGGCAGTTCCCTCAACCTACCCTTGTGTGCTGTGTGCCCCATCCCCTCACCATCTCAAAGAGCCTGGGCTGGGCCCACGCCCCACGCCTCAGTGTCTTTCCTGGACTGGGGTGACCAAGAGGGGTCCAGATGAAGTTGCCAAAGTACCAAACAAGACAAGAGGAAAGCATTTTTACTGTTATTTCCTTGCTTTATTGGTGGTTTGTTTTTTTTTTTTTTAAATACGGGAGGAGATGGGGGATGGGACAGAAGGGCTCACACCACCCGTGGCAATCAACACAATAATTGCGGGAGGTGGAATGGGTGGGTCTGCAGGATGGCCAGGCTCAGAGGCTGGGCCTCCCAGCTAAGGGTCGATGCTGTGGCTGGACCAGGTGCTCCTGCGATGCTGGCAGGAAGGGGAGGCACAGCTGGCCTGCGCAAGGTCTCCCAGCACTCCGTAAGAGTCACTGATTGGTTTTGTTTCCCTTTCAGTATCTTTTCTAGTTTGCTATGTCCTTTTGGAAATGGGAGGACTAGGAATATGCAGTGTTTGAAATATGGGTGCAATATGTATTGAAGTGTTGAGGTGAAGTTGTTTGTATTTTATGTTCTATTTCTTTCCTTTTAATTTCAAACCATCTATTGGCTCCCTCCTCCACGAAGTTTCTTTGAAATTTCACTAACTTATAATTGTTAGTGGAAGTAATGGAGTATTTCTCAAAAATGCATTTTCACTAGGTCTCACTTTTGTGGCCTGAACAGGCTGTTCTGATACTGAAATACACTGCTACATCTTATTTTGTGTTCACAGGATTTTTATTCTATGTCAAATTGATCTAAAAGCATGGCTGTGAACTTACTTATTTCTGAAAATGTTATTTAGTCCATAAAATTTGTGTTCCTATGCTTGATTTACATGAAGTGACTGGTTTTATGCAAAAATAATTAAGTACTTTCCTAATGTTAATGCAAGCAGCAGAAACTCATGATGAGTTTTTCACAGCAAATTAACAGACCGGGAATGAATTCCCGGCTCTGTGAAATACGCTGTAATATTTCCAAGGGTTTCAGGGATGTACTGCCTGTGAGCTGCTGAGTAATTTCAAAATACTGATGAGGTTTCAGAACATTGTGGCTATCTTCAAACACAACTTTTGAACAAAGAAATGGCTCATAGTTTGACTGAATACCCAGGTTTATCTTTCTTCTCCATAGGCCTATAGTGAGGATGCCGATGAAGCCAAGCAAAAGCCCGTCGAGCATGACAGATAACTGTTTGTCTAAGCACAATCCGTGGATTGTCACGCTGCTACCTTCCTCTCTGTAAGCTCAGCACCCAAAAGCATAATAGCTCAGCATTGTCACGCTGAGTCAAATTAACTGCAAATGACAGGGTGGTATTTATTTGGGGCAAGTCTTGGAATACTGTTAATTTACATGTTCTACTACTTAAGGATTTGCTCTTCGGTGGAAAGCAGACTCATTAGAACACTAAGGGAAGCTTTTGTATTCTTTCCTGAAACATGTTGAGCATTTTGAATAAAAGAGTAATTATAGTTGTTATAGTCAGCAGAACAATGTGAAGTAGTTTTACTTAGAATGATATGCAAGCACTTGTCAGCCTACCATTCACAGGAACCTTTTAAAATGCCACAGTAGTTACTTTCTAAATGCATAAATATTAAGTCACTGGAACACAATTAAAACAATGATATTCAGGGATGAATATTCTTGCATTTGGATTTTCACCACACGATCCATGGCAGAAAAGCCATTTTGAATGTAATGTGCTAAATGGTTATGCTGGTTCTAAAATACTTAAATACCAAAATCACATATCTGGCATTGCTGAACCTCATTTTAACAAGTCAGATATTTGTATATGACACTATCTATGTGGTCATTGCTGAAAGCATATACTATGGGAGGCCACATTTTTAATCCCTGTTATCTCTGTGTAAACCTGGCAAAAGTTTATTGATTTCGGTAGGCTTCCTGGTGAGATTATTTTTCTTGTATAACAGGGCAGAATTTGGGTTATGTTCTCATTTCCAAGACCAGTGCTCCTGCAGACTTCTGCAGTGCTCCACGCCGGCTGCAATAAAGGCACTGCACAGCTCAGATAACTGCATCCTGAAAGCAGAAGTGCTCCTTGACATTTGAGCTCCAGCTCATGGGGTTTTGCTGCCCTTCTCCTCTCCAGCTTCTGCAGGCTGACTACGAACATGCATTAGGCTGCTGTATTATAAAAACAGACTAGTTACTAAGACATCAGTAAGTCACTTAATTTAGAAACAATGCGCGGATTTTTTTCATTGCTGATTTTGGGGGAGTGGATAAATTGCATGATGAAGACCCCAGGGCTGATTTGGCAGAGTATCAGCTGGGCTTTCAGCTCAGTCCCTCGTGAAATTGGGTAAGAAAAGCTGCTGCGGTCCTTTTCCTGTGAAACATGCTCAAGGTCTTTGACTCTTAGAGGACCTTTGCCAAAACCCACTACGTTTGGATGTACCCTTGCCAAAACCACCCTGTTCGCAGCTACATGACATCACACATAGCCTTCGCCCCAGTGAAAAAGGAAAATACGTAGTTCAGAGATCCAGATACCTTTGAGCAGACTGTCAAGCATTGCTGTCAGCAAAGGTTAAACCAGCTCTGTATCCAGAAGGAATATACCCTGAAAATAGTTTGTAACTGAACTTCCTTCAGTGGCTCACACTATTATTTTAGGTAATACAATGTTTTTATCTTGAATGGTGGAATATATTTGTGTACAGATGTGAGAGTACTTTCTGAGGGACAGTATAGTCCGTGGGTCAGTGTGGGTAGCTTGGATAGGATTGCCTGCAGGCGTTAAAAGTTCTTTGATTCTTCAAAAGTTCACTTGATTTTCTTTACATTACTTAAATCATATAAACACCAATAAATGTTGACTGCAGGAATAAGGAGGTTCTTTGTGAAAATGTGTTGGAAAACTGAAGATTGTCTTCACACTAGAGAGACTGCAGCAAATTACCTGACACTCAGGCTGTTATTTAAGAGTCTGCAGCAAAGCACTATGTTTAAAAATACTAGTTGTGATATTAGGGACCTAATCTTTCACACAAAAGCTCAAGGAGCTTTGCTATTGACTGAATAGATGAATGAAAAAACATGCTGTTTGAGGTTCATGCTCATGGTTTTTCTCTAGTAATTACAGAGCCTCTTTACACTTTTTGATAATTTTCACAAAATTGCCTGAAACCCAGCTTTAATGATTTAAAGTTAAACTAAAGCTTAGTTTTAGTTTGTGCCTTTTTGGTTTCTGCAGAAACGGTGGGACTGATGGGAAAGGATATGAGAGCTCATAGACCAAAAGAAACAGAAAAATTGGCTGGGCGAGCAAGAAAATAATATATTAAAGAAGGTCAGCTTATCGCAGGGTCAGAAATGTTGTCTTTGAGGGATTTGTTTGACAAGGACGTAAAGAACAAATACTTGTAAGGAATACTGAAAACTAAGTGTAGACGGCATGTACAACACAGCAATTTCTTACTTCAAGACTGAAACCTGTGGTGTTTTTATCTTGGGTGAGGGTTTTTGGGTTCATTGACTTTTTTTCTTTGGTTCATGGGGACAGTGTCTTTCCACATGGCAAAATTCAATTGTGTTACGCAAAGCAGCAGGTGTGGCAGGGCACTGGGAGTAATCAACTGTACCGAAGCACAGAAAATCTATACTTTCAAACTGCATTTTTTATTACAAGAAACAGCTATATGGGGGTAACAGTACAGCAAGTGTTTCTGGCTCTGAAAAGTATGTGAGACTCCACCATTTTTTTTTTTTAATGCAGAATGAAACGGACAGTCCCACAGGTATGGTTTATGACTGCATTTAGGGACAAGAAATATATTCTCCCACGTACTATTCACTCGGTGGGAGACTTATGCAGAGACATACTCCTGATCATAGTTATTGCTTTGAAAAATATGTTGTATTTAATGCTTTGCTTTCTCTGTCTCAGGGGCCAGAACACAATAAAACTCAAGATTTAAAAAGAATATGACTTAGCATTCAGCGCACGGGCAACCCCTTGAGGTCTAGCTTCATCAGAGGCTTTCAGTAGCTGGCACATCAGTCAGGGAAGGAACGAACCCAGAGCAGAACATAACTAAATGGGGAGTGTCTGAAATATTCAGGATGTAGCTTGGAAAACAATATCAATGCTGAGGTCTGTGGCATTGTCATCTCTCTCTCTCCCCTCCTTCCCTCTCTTCCTCCTTCCCTCCCTCCCTCTCTCTCTTTCATGCTTTTTGTTACTATCTCTCCAGTTTGGGACATCGTTGAGTTTTTAATTCTTTTTCTGAAATTCCAAGTGTATTTGAATTATACCTTTAAACAAAATGTTGCACTTGATTTTCTTTACATTACTATATTGCACGGTAATTCTTTCTTCTCTAGCCTGTGGAAAAGCGTGCTACCCCTACAAACCTGTCTGACAGTGGCGTTGGCTCTTTAGGACTGTGACAAGTAAATTCATAAGGCCCTGAATAAAGAGGAAATAGTCTGGTTTTGAACATGACCTTCCACACTGTATCTTTGCCACGAAACTCCTCTTCCACTTGGTCTGAAGGGATAATACTGTAATTTGGCGAGAATACAGCTGGTGAATTGATTACCTGTCCTAGCTGTGGATGCAAGGCACAGCATTGCAGGGGGCTCTTGAGTCACTGAACTGCAGCAGCATCTTACGAAGGAGGCACAAATTCTTCCCCCTGAGCTTGTATGGGCATTTGTCTCTGTAATGCACGTAGTATTGTTCCTCCTGCATATTTACAGCTTGTCTTAATGTGTTACATAAAGGCTGGGTTACATAAAGCCCTGGGCACTGCAGTAATAGCAACAGAGACCAATCTGGTCCAGAATGAACAAAATGGACAAAATAAAGATTAAAAATTTGCTCAAGGTCAGTGTCAGCCAGTGACTGAGTCAAGAGAAGAATCCAGGTGTCCTGATGCACGGTACGGTGCCTTTCCACTAGGCTGTTGCATAGCTGTTGCGCAGATAATGCAGTAAAGAAAATTAAAGGGAAAAAAAAGGATGACATGTCACCTGGACTATGAGCCACCTCCTTTTCAGCATTAAATGAATATAAAAATCCCGTAATAATCCAGCGAGACAGTTGCCCACGTTGTAGGTGTTCGTGTTATAGCTGGTACTTTTAAAATAAACCATAGAAAAGGCTGTACAGAATCATCTTGAAGCTTATGTTAATTTTTAATGTCAGGTACGTTTTTTGATCCGTTACTGATCTTGTTTTTCATACTTTCTCAAAGATATAAGACTTATCAGAATACCTGCTGCTGTTGTACAGCTTTTACCACAATTTTACAATGGGGTCACACTGCCACAACATTTCTGGATGATATTCTAGAATCTGAATAAGACCATAGTCTTGGTTCCATATCTTTAAAGAAAACAAAATTAAACAAAAGAGACTTTATAGCAGTGGTGACATTCAGCCAACACTTTCTAGGGCTATATTCCCATCAACCTGGCACTCATCGACTTGAGCAGAAATAGGACTTCTGCTTTGCTTTTCCTTGAGAGGATTTTTTGGGGATTAAGCAAGTGAGACAAAGGTGTCTAAAAATGACACGGTGGCAGCTGAGTCATCTGAGGATGTCTCTCTCTTTGATCATGTGTTTGCCACAGAGACATGTGAGACCACGTTGTAGGTGACCCTTATAGTTGTGAGGTTCAATAACCTGTGTCCTGAAATAGTCTATAACTTACCTGTACCAACGTTTGCCCTTGTGACCACAGGTTTTTATTATTTTAATGTCCTTCTAACACAGCTGCCAGCAATTCTTCTTCGGAGCTTCTCATTTGTTCAAAATGTCTGCTTTGTCGCTGAAGTCAGCAATACTGCCTGTTTTGCTGTTACACTGACAGATTGCCTTTAAGTTGTCCTTTTGGGTTTTTTTTTTGCAGACTTTAATGGATATGCTACTTGTCTTTGTTTTTCTCTGAGCCTTGTACTTTGAGATTTGCATTCCAGCAATGTCAGAACAGTAAAGATCCTAAAGCTGTATTTTAGCATGAAAAAACAGTATTTTGTCTTTGGTTGCTTCTAGGAAATTAATTTCCCTTCAACAAGATTTTGGTGTATTCTCTCTGCTCTCTGCCTTACCACTGTCTTTTCCATCTTTTGACATTGAGGATTGCTGCATAATGTCCTGCTGAATGCACATAAAGTTTAAATGTAAAATTTATGTTTTGTTCACACCCTAAGTATTTGACAGAGAAGAGTTTTAAAAATGCAGTCATTGCATTTCATAACGGCAGTGTAAGCTGGAATAGTCCTTCAGGACAAAATCATGGGGTAACAGTACTGTTGGTTTAGAAGACGGAGCGAAGTCCAAATGTGATAATAGATGTGGATGTTAGCCTGGGAGCTTGGTGAATTCTGGAAGCGTTTTGTTCGGAGAAAGATTTGAGGTAATTTTAGAACATGTAACTCTTCAGGAGAAACAAAGTACTTCTGTAGTGTTTTGGTTGATTGATTAAGAGACTGAGACCTGGTTTAAAAAGGAATCTGAAATTTCTTATCTTAGGATAGGAAAGAATTCTGATTCAATGAATATTAACCTTGAATGTTCAGTAGATGAACAGAGGACAGGTACAGTCAATGTAGCCTTTTAAGCTTTCACACCGTGTAAAGCGCATACCAGACGTGCCCTCTGCCTTTCACCATTCCTTTGTTTCCCGAATTCAGTTCAGTTCCTGCAGGCTTTTACTGAAGCTTGGAAGTGCCTCAGGCTCCTTAGTACATAGACTGTGTTAGCATGAAAAGCATATGAATGCAGTAAAGCATTTGAATAGGCTTGAATTCCAAGCTTAAAGCAGGAACGCTGAATGGCAAATGTGGCAACCTCTGGGAATTTGGAGGTAAACCCCTGAACTGAATTGCCTTTGAGGAGGTTGGCATCATCATATGGGTTTGACTAAAACGTACCAGTCTAATGGCTGCTAGACGCCCATGTCCTGCAGAGCAAGAGCTAATTCACTCTTAATTAAAATTGTGGCTTTAATCCGAGTGAACAATTTTCTTATTTCCTTTCTGCCCTTTCTTAGTGTCTGTACTACATTTCTGTTTCATTTACTGTCACGAGGTCTGTTCAGAGGCAGGGCAGGCGGGAGCCCAGACATCATTTTGTTTGTAAATGTTTCCAAGTGAGCAGAATTGTTTCTTGCTTCCTAGTTTGACTGCAGGAGTCCCTCCACTCAATTTTCTCTTTAGGAAGAGGAGGAGGAACAAACTGCTTGGTGCACAACTGAAAGGTATTTGCTTTGGTGGTGAAACTCAAGAGGACCAGAGTAGGTTGAGAGACTGACCATACTTTGAACATGTTACCTATTTCTTAGAGCTGTGAGTAACCTCCTGAGAGGTGACATATTTACAAAAGTAGCTCTCCATCTTTTTGCCGTAAGCACAGACTTGCTGAAAATAGACTCCTCGGAGAGGAAAAGTGAGAGACAGTGTTTGCAACTGCTCAGAGCCACCTCATGCAGTACATGGAAAGTATAAAACCAAAACGTATGCTCAGCTGCTGGTACCAGCTGTTACATTCATTATAGTAATTGCTACCATTAGTGTGCTATTAATATTTCTCTTACAAATTTGTAAGAGAAATCAAATGAAAATGCAAAGTCTGCTCCATCTGCAACCATTTAAGTTCCTTGTGGGTCAAGTCACACAAGCAACAATTTCTAGCAATGCTGTTGTCCTCTAAGGAAACAGTTCTTAGGAGAAGCTTCCAAGTTACTTGTGAAGTTACTTTCTCCAAGTTACTTGTGAAATTTCCATTTTGTGCGAGAAAGTCTGTAAATTTGGGGGGGTACAGGTATAGTTGCTACAGGAGCTGCTTGCCTATTGCAGCAAAAGTCTAACACCTTGCAACGAGCAGCAGAAGCTTTCTGGACCCATTCAGCTTTTGGTGTAGCTTTGTACAACTTGGAGACCCTGGAGTTGACGGTGAAAGCAGCCATTTACCAAATGGGCTGCCCATGACTAGGTCTGAATAGGAGGCTTTGCCTCCGGATTGGAGGCAGCATGCTAAACCACTCTCAGATGCTGACATTGGGGTGAATCTGAGATAATATCATTCTGACAATTGAAAAGTGCTCCTATATCAGCTCTTCATCACCAATGTTTTCCTAGAACAGCTTTATTGTGGGCCAGGATTTGGCCCTATGATGTGTTGTTGTTTTTTTTTTTCCTCCCTGTCCTCTATTTTTCTCCATTTCTTTGGAGGAATTCTCATCTATGAAAGTGCTGTTGAGTCAGCATCTTCCAGCTCAAGAGTGCCAACACTGTTCACAACAAGTAGCTTGAAAAAATGTTTTAATTTCCATTTTCTTTTTCACATAAACTATTAGAATGGAGGCTGCTGCTGATCTAAATGACACTTATTCATGCGGGTGATCAATACTGCAGCTGAGAAAAGACTAGTTAATTTACCTAGTTCATCTCCCAAGAAAATGCAAAGTACTGGAAAAAGTTGCTATATTGATGGTTTGGGGTCTGATCCACTTTCAACTGTTACGGAAAAACGATTAATCGAAAGTATATTGGTGGTAAAGTTAATTATTTAGTGATTAGTAAATGGCTCAAGACCATATTAGTACTGTTGTCTGCAACAGAATTAATATGCTAATGCTGCATACATACGGCTACAATGTGTATTATTTCATGGTGACCTGTGCACACAATCGCCGGTGCATACTGAACACTTTCACTGAAATCAGCTGGACTTCTTGTACATCCGCTCAACATTACTGCTTGCTTTTGCAGCACTTCGAGACTCTTGTGATATGCAGCCTAAAGTCGCAGCATTTGTGATTTCTTACGCCTGTCCATTTACAGGGAAAATACTTCCAGCGCTCCCTGTTGTACAGAAAATGTGAAAACCAGAATCCTAAAGCTAAAATCCAAGAGCCAGCTCAAAATAGCCTCATTTTATTGGGGAATGGTATGATTTTTTACATCCAGTGCTGCAGCATTGGAGAAGCACGGTGTGATTTCTGGATGCATGGGATCCTCAGCGCAGGTGCCATTTTCACAGGGCCTCCCAAGCTCCTCTGACAAAGGTGACTGCTGCTGCATGACAGTCCCTTCAGCCACCTGCAGGGCCAAGGTCTTGAAAAGGCTGTGGCTAAGCACAGCAGTGAGGTGGGATGGGCTTCTGCCCCAAGAGGCCAGAGGGAGGGCTAAATATTCTCTTGCTTTCCCCACGTGCCATCTTCCTGCACTGATAGGTGTCCATCCTTTATTTAGCGGTACTGTGGGCAGAGCTCCTGTCTTGCTGAAGCGTGTGAAAGTGCCATTCTCACGCTCTCTGCACACCCTTCTCCTCGCTGCCTGGAGGGCGAAGGATAGGAAAGCTGGTTCTGGGAGTTACCTTCTTCGTTATTGTGGATTTCCCCTTCATCCTCATCTAGTGTCAGCTTGTTCTCCCTCCGGGCTCAGTGAGAGGGAGCTTGTTTGCCCATCAGATTACCTGACTTTCATACAAATTTCACGCATCCTCAGAAGCGGAGGAAGGCCATACTCTCAAAGGGAACTCTAGACCAGGACCAGCAAAGACCCGACTCTAAAGTTTGTCCCAGCCAAAAAGCCATCACTTCAAGGAGATGCAAAATAGAAAATTTGATGGATTTGGAATGAAGGAGCAGTTTATTCCACAAGTGCTATATTTAAGCACTGATTGAAGCAGCAAAGTTTGAGGGAGACTCCAGTTAAGTTTTAGCAGCTCATCATTAATACTGCATCTGTCGTGTTTTATGACGATTTATGTAGTATTACAGAAATTATGGACCAAGCTCTCAGCTGATGTAAATCTTCATCACTCACTCCAACTCAGTGAAGTTCTGCTAGTCCTTTTGCAAATTTGGAGTTTGATTTGCAGTTTTTATTGCTACACACAATATTTTCCCTGCCTCCACAGAGTTTGCAGTATGTATTTCAAGTAACACAGACGATGTTGATAAATCCATCTGCATGCAGAGTTTTGTCTGCAGATTAATAACATGAAGTTGGTCTCACAAAAGGACAAATGCCTGACCTCGCATTGCTAATGCAATTAAAAACACTGAAGAGGTCTTGCAATGGTATTAGCTCTTAGCATTGCTGTTCTCCCAGCAAAAATGTAATTTGATGTTTATGCTGCCACAGCAAATTCAATTCTATTAATCCCCAGGTTGCATCCCTTGGCATGTGAGAATACCCATCGATTTGTCTGTATGAGTTCTGTTTCCTACTAATATCTATGCGCAGTGTCTTATGATCTGAGCGACATTGAACCAACCTGTTCATTTGCAAAATGATATTTGATGTGACTTCTGTTTCACTTCTGTCATTATCTTTTCATCCAGCTTCTTCCTACAGTTCGTTGATCCGAGCCAGGGATGTGGAACTTGATTGTCAGGGCTCTCTGCTTATGAAATGTGAGGGGACAGAGATGCAGCCAGAGAGCCACCACTTGGCCTCCCTGAGGGGCAGGAGCCTGCCTTGGCAGAGGGCCGGGGCAGCAAACTACCTCCCCGGAGGGGTCTGGAGAAAAAAGGGCTATGGGCTGCTGTGCTGGCCGGGCTACGGAAACTGAAGTTCAGGATACCATTTTGACTGGCAGTAAAAGGGGGGGGAAAATTCATTAACGTTCACAAATTTGGCCTAAACATGTAATGGTGTGACCTGCCAGCCATTCTTTCAAATAGTTCACACAGGTCTTAAATACAAAGCCTGTGTGCCAACAATCTTAGACAAAGAAATTTAAAAGCTTTAGGCTTGAAATCTGATTTAAATTTAAATCACAATTGATTTTTTTCTCATTTTGATTTTTATGAACAGATGGACTATAGCTAGCAGTTGCCCTTGAGGAGTCTTTAAAAATGTAGTTCTGTGAACCGCTTCCCTGAAGATTGATACAGCTGCTATTTCTTCAGCTATCTCTGAATCATCCTCAATTACTATACGTCTTTATAAAATAATTATAGGTTTTAACCAGGAACTGAGCTCGGCTCTGTATTTTTCATAAAACACTTACGCAGGGTTGGTTAGCAAAAGAGATGGTTTTACCCGACCAAGTTTTCAATTATTTAGCTTTGAACTTTTATTCTCTTATTCAATGTTTTGCTACCACGCAGCAGCTATATTCCCTTGGAACTTAAATGGAAAAGATTTTGGCTGCTCTATCCATCTTTTTACACTTACTAATTTGTCTGCCAGAGTAAATCACACACAGAACGAACGTAGAAGAGTTATTAGCCCAGATGAAGCTATTCAGACTTAAACCAATAAATAAATGATGATCTTGTCCTGGAACATCTCTGCTTTTGCAAAAGTCAGTCCGCTCTTTCTCCTTCCCTGTGCATTTATAATGCGGAAATACTTTGTAGAAAAAAATCAGTTTTAAATGCAAGATGAGAACAGACTGAAAGTACGTGGCATTATCTCTGGATGATGCTGATGGTGGTTGGGTGGTAGCCACATGGAATTGTCATCCAATGATGTAAATACAATTTACAAGAGTTCATTTAGCCCTTGCCCCTCTGTATCTCCAGATACATCTTTGACCATGTCTTGGCCAGTGACAGATATGTTGCAATAGGGAGGGCAGTAGGAGAAACCACTGAGCCTACTGTCCAGGCAATACAGCTCCTCACACGTTAAGGCTGGCAGATCTCTTTCCTTCAGGTACCCCAAGACATTTGGGGTAAGAAACATTTTGTAAAGGAAAGGTTTTGTTTCCTCTGCACCTTCCATTTTTGCTACCATTACGGGCACCTTTTACTCACGGCAGAGATCACGCTAAAGTACCAATCTTTCTTTTGGAGAAATGTGAGGAATTGGGGAGCCATAGAGCTCCCATGTGCCTTTATATAATGGCACAGGAGGGGATTGTTCTTTTAAGATGAGTTAGCAAAGTTATAGATTATCAGAAGTGTTGTCAGTAAAATAGATTTTTAATTCTGTAGAAGTTATATCTCCATCTTTGTTTTCTGTATTATTTTGATGCACATAACCTGTGAATTATCTGCATTGCTATGGAGGATTGCATGCATTAATCTGTTGCCTGGAGGAATTTTCAGCATGTATGCCACTGAAATGAAGTATGGAAGGAGTCCAAACCCTAGCTTGTCTTCAGTCTAGCATGCTCAGTGGCTGCTGCTGGAATTTTGCAAGGCTTCTTAATAGAAGTTGCCACTTCCAGCCGGACGTGTTTCTGAATAACTTTCTGAACTTTTTCATGTCTGCTTTTTGGGTTGTTTGGGGTTCATACTGCAGAGCACCCCATCCAGATAATGGCACTGCTAGGGCCGAAAATACATGTAGGGGCTGTCCTGCATCACACATTGACTGCCTTGTGTGTTTACACTTTAAACACCGCATAAGGAAAGAGAGAGGTAAGGGTGAAGTGACTTGACCAAAATCAGGTAATCAGGCCCTGGACTGAGAATCTCATCCAGTTGAAATTCAATATCTCATGTGCTCTTGTTAAACTGCAGTTTCCTGGTTTGTTGCCTCTTTTGATGCTTTGCTTTGATGCCTGGAGTTCTCTTGTTCTTCAGGGGCTACAGGTGTTCATAACACTCCCTTTGTGCATGAATATTTTCTTTTAAATAAAGGGGTGATAGATTGCTTCAGGGATGCAGCTGATCACAGGATAGGAGACATAACACGAGCATCTCTAGAAATAACTTTGCGATGCTGAAAACCTGACGTTTTTCAAGATAAATGTATTTAATCAATTCTGCTCTTGAGATTGCAGTTGGGACAGAGGCGCATCTCCCTTTGTAGCTGCTTAGAATTCGTTTCAGGTCAGTGGGGAATGAAAATAATTTCTATGCAGTGACACAAATCATTGATTGGTAGGTGTTAAAAGAGCCCAGAGTCTCCATTTTACGTTTGGTCAATGTCTGCTGGTGTCATGTAAGCAGGCAGGACTAACTACTCATACTGCTTGATATTTTTTCTACTGCTACACTGAAGGGAGGAAAGTAGACTCATCTCAGCATAGGGGCAATATGCACACAGGCACCCTCTGTTTTATTGCCACCCTGTCTCCGGTGGAGAGTGAAGTTTCACTAAGCAGGATGCCAATACGAAAACCTACAAATTTTCCAGTATTCTTTTCTGATTTACAGTTCAGTCGCAGGTGTCATTTTAAAGGAAATTATATTCACTGATTCTTCCAAAAATTTGAATTAATGAACAATTTTCTCTAAATATCCAGAGTGAGATTTAATTTCAAATAATTAAAAATTTTATCAAGGAAAGCTGGTACTAAATTGACAATAAGAGAGCACGGTGTAATACATCTTCAGGCTGGCTAGCATAATTGTATCTTCCTCCTCTCAGAAGCCCTACCTTGATCATATTAGGGTGACCATAGAATAAATGTGCATAAATTCACCCATTCCAGTGGAGTTCTGGAAATTTCTATTTATTGCCAGTTATTTCCTTCCAGAACATAATTTGCATCTGAGCCACAGACTGCCCTACAATATCTTATCTCAATGTAATAACACATTTAGATCTGTTGAATTGTCTACGCACAAAGTGAGTAGTAAAAGGAAAACCAAGAACACTTCAACTCATATTTGCTAGGGCAAATGGCAGGGAAATACATCATCTCCAAGAACAGCACTCTGTGAGGCTGGGTACTTTCAGTAGAACTTAGCACACAATATATTTTGCTACAGGCCAATTTGTTTTTTAAAAGATGAAGTCAAATCTGCCATTCAGAAAAATATGCAGTATGTTTCCTTTCAAGTGTTGCTCATTTACTGTATGGCTGGCACGTTTTGTGCAACAAAATTCATTGCCATCAAGCAGTAAGAAGTTGGCAAATAGAAAAAAAAGTCTCAATACCCACCATCTGCTTCTGTACCACTTCAGGTGCTGCATACCTTTGCATATTTCATTTGTGACTCATTTCTAATTGACTGTCTTACTCCAATACCCTAGTACACTATGTAGTATTTTTGGAGGCTTTTCATTGTTGTAAAGTGTTGCGTTTTTTCCCAGCCTGCTGATATGTGGACCTTTTCTGTGTAGTTTTTCTGACTGTATTTAGTCTATTAACTCCAGCTCTGTCTTCTAGACCCGAGTCCCCTGTTCTCTGGGTGTATTTTTTATATATTTTTTCCCCTCTGCCTGTTGTTCTTTCCTTTTCCACAACAATTTGCCTATCACTCCTTAGTGAACTTTTTCAATGCTTTCTGGATTGGTTGTGTTTTTTCTGTTTCTCCTTGACTTAATTTCCTTCACTGGGTCTTGGTTTCGCTTTGACATTTCTGCATCAAGGAAGGGTCTTATCGTTAACTGGGTCTTGCTTGAGTGTTAAATTGGAAAACATGCTGAGAGGTACAGGAGGGAATTTCTCTAGGTCTTAGAGTCACATCTCTCGTACTACAGTACAATGCAGCACTGGTTGTAAGCGGGCTGCTACATTACCACCTTCCTAATGTAGGGGTAGACAAGGATCAATAAACAGCAAATGTCAGAATGTGGAAACCGCTCGGCAGTTCCTGAGGAAGAGGCAGTGCTTTTTGCAGAGTGAATCCTCAAGGGCGTTGTTACGGTACAGACTCCATGAGAGGGAGCAGAGTCACACAGTAGGTATAGCAGCAAAAAACCTGTGCCAAATATCCAACATGCGCAATTGCTTCATTATGGTAGAGGTACATGTATGTATATTATACCTATATACAACATATCTAAACATACTAGTACCCTCTGGGAAAGGGGCCACCAGTGGGTTTGGAATAGAATTTTAGTAAATGCAGACAATTGTGTTTGTTTTTTCTAATCTCCACTCCCATTTTGTAATACTCCCTTCCCCCCCAGCTCTTTTCTACTTCTTCCCTGTCTTAGGTTTCTTTCTTGCTTATCTTCCGGTCAAAGTGTGCTGACCCTCAGAGATTAACTGTGCTGTCCAGGGGCAGGTGGGGCAATACTGCAGAGACAGTAAAAATCCCTTCCTGAAGACCTGAACCTTGATCTTTCCTGAAGAATCTTAATAGTTTCTTTAGATTCATGAGAAGGAGACAGAGCTGTGAGAGGAAGGAAGGTAAACTGAGACACTGCCACATCATTTGTGCAGGAATGGGCACGATGGCTGGTACCAGCAGCAAGGCAATAACAGACTCTGCTGACGTCCTGAGTCGTCTCATGCCCTTTCCTTTTTTCCTCTCCCCAGACCTCTCACTAAATCCAGGCCTGTGACTAAGCTTCTGCAATTTTAATTTTTTTTTAAGTGAATGCATTGTATCTTTTACCAATGCAGATCATCTCTCTGACTTCACATTCTCCATAGCATGTACTGTATCTGCGCATTCACTGAAGGAACGTTGCGTTGATCTCACAGTCTCCTTTTGATTTAGTCATAAATAATACATTTTGGGTGATTCTGGAATTATCCCTGCACTCAGTCAGTTTGCCTCTATAACCTGCTGCTCCTGAAGGGGCATTGAAGAATGTAGTTACAATTGTATTACCAATGTTATGATCCAGACCTGAATAACAGTGTTTCACATGTGAACCTAGCTGACCATGCAACTGGAAGGATAGAGGGGAAAAGGTGGTATAAATGCAAGGAAGGTGCAGGTGCAGCAGAATTTGTCTTGGAAGAAGAGAATGGAACTGTCATTAATAAGGAAGTGTGAAGAAATCCCAAGGCGTCAAAGTAGCAATTCCTGCATTGGATATTAAAGAGAAGGACATCCAGATATATCTATCTACAATAATTTAGGAGAAACTAGATGCTGTCTGAAAAGGGTCTGAGAGGCCAAAAAAGAAGATTGGTTTATGCAAAGCAAAATGGAGAAAAAGTAGATTTCATACAGTCATCTCCCTGTAGGAAAATCTGCACAGGCTCAGAGAATTTTGTATCCATGTAACTTCTATACGATATTTACTACAGAGATGTGAACTCACTTTCGCTATTTGATTTATTTTCCTGTTTTTAATTCTTATCCCAAAATTACATGAGAAATGTTGCTTTACCTTATCTTCTGCCATGCAAGAAAACTCTCTTTGAAGAATTTAATTTTTTCAAGTGGAAGTCTTATTTTAACGATCCTTTGTGTTTTCTTTACAAAGCTATTTGAAGGTATGAGTGTATGTTTTGCTTAGTAATTAATTGGTGCTTAAATACTTAACATTTTATGTCCAGAAGGGAAATTTTAAAAGCTTATCTTCCTGTCTGGCTGCCAGGAAATATATTTTGCAAACAATAGTTCCTCCAACTCTTTTTACAGAAAAATAACAAACAAAACTGCTTTGATTTGTACTTGCTGGTGCGGGGACTCTGCTCAAACCACTAATGAAGTTAATGAGGAAAATGTGCTTATGGTCTGCCAGATGCAGCTGATACAGTTCTCACAGAAGAACCATTAATAATTCAGCGTTGGGCTCTCCCCCTCTAAATGAAAAGTGTCGTGCTGAGGGCTGCAGCACAGCAGGGTCTGGCCTGACGCAGGTGCCCTCCCCTCTGAGGTGGCAGGACATCACCTGCTTCGTGCCAGACCCTTCAGGTGTTGCCTTCAAGAGGGGCTGGCAAATGTGCAGTCAGATGGGACCACCTGCAGTGCCGGGGGGGCCTCTGCAAGTGGGTGCAGGAGGGCCCTGCCAAGGGTGGGTGTGATGTGTTGGCGGGAAGGTGTGCTGGAGGTGGGCGCTGGGCTGCAGAGGGGCTGCACGATGAGCCCATGGAGATCCCCGGGCTGTAGGCAGGGAGTGCCCCAGCGCCCACATGGGGACCTACCTCTTCACCAGTCAAAAAGAAACTGCTCTGACATTCGCCAGTGGGAGCTGGGAGCTGCCCAGCAAGTATTTGTTAAACTCTGCCAGCCAAATCACTGAGAACCTGGTAAACAGCGAACTACAACATTTCATAAGAATATGCTGAAACATAACAAAATAAAAAAGTCTCTTTAGGCTGGACTGGGTTATTGAACCCAGTGTCTCACATTTAGCTTATGTTGAACTATTTGGCCACAGCTTCAGTCATCTATTGAGCTAAAGTGAAAAAATAGTGTGGTGCAATCAATAACATTAATAGCTCTTGCAAACAGAAATTCTCAGCCAGCTGCTTAAGTTAATTTAGTGTATCTGTATATTTGAAATTATTACCAGTTGCATTAGATTGTAATTCAGGGAAACACTGAGTAAGCAATGCGCTCTCATCCTGTCCTTGTACTGGCAAATACGGAGGACTCGGAAAGCACTTGGCACATCATACCCAGAATATAATTTGTATGCGCTGTAGATGGATGTTTCAGTGAAGATCAACTGATCAGTTCCTAGCTTATCGAGAGACTTTCTATATAGCTGTAGCAAACCAAATCATCTAGCTCTTGCCTCAGTTTATCATCTCTAATGTGAATGCGGCATTTTATTGCATTACAAAGATGATGTAAACCAGTCATATTACGCATAGTGTCATATATTGGCCAGAAGTGCAGATGATTGCAGTAAGTCAAGCTAATAAGTTGCATAAATTCTGAGGGAAAATCAGATGTTTCCATTGCAAGCTCAAATATATTTAACACATTCTACTGGAAAGGGTGCAGAAAACCAATAATTTAAATACTTATTCCTGCTCTTTTTGAAAAGTTTTACTAGCTAGACCATTTTAAAGCAAGCAAATGAAAATAATAACTTGATACTATTTAATCTCAAATATCATCTGAAGACTTTGATGACTGTAGAATGTTTTCCAGTTACAAAAATGCTCAGCTATTCGGAAGTTAGTTTCCTATTTTTCTAGCTGCTTTGACTCCAAACAAAACCATTCAAATCTTTTTTCCTTGTTCAGTGAACTCAACCTCATCTTAATTTGATTGCAACTCTGTGCTAAAGTGTAACAGAACGTTAATTCTTTCAAAACCCACGGCTCTTTTTTTTTTTTATAAATAAACTGATTTCTTCAACTAATCATGTTTGATGGAAGAAGAAATCTAGAGGGTATAAAACGAGAAGGTCATTATCATGGTGTTCCAAATGAACACCTATGGCAAACCATTTCCGGTTCTACTTATAAGTTCTGCTGGGAGCATTTCAATTTTCTGGCTCATTGTCAGGTGAAGTTAACAGCTTTTAAGGGCAGATAAGTCATGTCTGAGTTTGAAACATCCCTGAGTTGGAAACATCTCTGAAATTATACAGGATTTTGTTTGGGTTTTTGTTTAGCTCCCCAGTAGCTAAGCATGAACATTTAAAACTATATCCTCAGCTGGGGTAGCCACTTTTAGATCTATAATTTCAATGGAATTTTTTTGATTTACATTAACTGGAATAAATGCCTATGAGTGCTTTTACAGAAGAGCTATGAAGGATACTTAGTTTCAGATTAATCCTGAGGTTTTGCGGTGTTAAGTACAGTTGCCTACTCACCAGGCTGCAAAGGAAAAACTACTATGAAGAAACAGTTTGGGGCTTATCCTTTCAGCAGGCTAAGACATGCTGCCGTTCGCTAGCAGCTTACGAGAATTTTAGCATGGCTCTCCCGGTCTGACTTGGAAGACACCTCAGGGTCCTCTGGACTTACCAGGAAGACAAAGAGAAATGCAGTATGTTCCCCCCTTACTGGTGGACTGCAAAATGATGCATCTTAGCTCAGAGGAACAAAATGAGTAACAGGCACAAATTGAAATACAGGAAATTTCATTTAGACATAAGACAACACGTTTTGACTGTGAGGCTGGTCAAACAGCAGCGCAGGCTGCCCAGAGAAGTTGCAGAGTCTCCATTCTTGGAGATAATGAAAAACTTGCCTGAACACAGCTCTGACAAACCTGCTGTAGATGGCGTGGCTCTAGGCAGAGGGGTTGGACAAAATGATCTCCAGAAATGCCTTCCATTGCCATTCATCCTGTGACTCCGTGGGGAAGAGAAGGAAAAAAAAAAAAAACAAGGGTCAGAACCGAAAACTACCCTTGATTTTCAGAAGAGAAAAACAAACAAAAGTGACTGATAATTTTCATGGGCAGTAAACTGGCATTTGGTTTGCTAGGAATTTAGACCTGTCTTGTAGGAGAGAGACGTGCACTTTGGGTGGGGGAGTCTTTTTGAAAACGACTTTTTTTATTTGGTATTCTAACTGCCTTGAGTGACATGTAAATAGTGTGAATGGTTCAGAGAAGTTCAAAAAGCATCAGTGCAAGAGATGAGAGCAAAATTGCTGTGTAAAATGTGGTTTGATAATAACCTTCAAAGGAAAAAATAACCTTTAAAAGCAAAACCGATGTGAAATAGTATGCTGAAATGAGATAGGATTATCCAATTTTGTATTTAAGCACAATCATAGGAAAATTCATCCTCCACAAACAATCATTTTAAGTATCAGGATGTAGGAATAATGTTAGAGGGCAGTAAAAAGGGGAGTCTGAAGGGAATATGTGGCAGAATCCACTTCTAGCAGTCCCACTGGATTTAGATCGGTGTTCAATGGGACAGCAATTCCGAAGATGACAGGAGCTCTAATTATGATTATACCAGTTTCTTACTCAAGTTTCAGTGACTATGTACAGCAGTCACGTAGGTTAGTCTGTCTCAATGCAAGAGACTTTGTTTTTACCTGAATAACAGGGTTCATTGCTCACAGTGGAGAATCGGAGCATTGGATATATCCAGTGCAAAATTTTGAGAGAGATGTTAAGTGTTGTTGCAGGACCTGCTGTCAGACTGAAATAATAACTTATTTAGTAGGTGTTTGCCACTGCATCACCAGTGGCAAACACCAGGATAGCGGTGTACAAGGTTTGATTTCTAGTGCTGGCAAAGTGAGTTTAGCAACTTTCACTTCTCAAAAGTTAACATTTTCTCATACTTACTTGGTTTATAGAAATATGTGGATGTAGGTGTCAGCTTGATATTAATTGTAAAAAATCTGATATTAGGCAGGTTCTCAGTGGAGTCAGGCAAGTTCAAACTGAAGTGACGAACATGAAAAATCACTCTGGCTGGCGAGGGAACTCTATTCTTTCATTTCCGAATAGATTTTATTTCAGTGTGTTAGCGATCGGTATTTATGCTTCACGGCCTCACAATAAAGAAACAGAAATGTACTTATTGGAATGAGCATAGATGAAATACAGTAAGGAAAAGTGAGCTTTCATGGAGAGATGGAGAGGATCAACCATGTAAAGGCTGCAATAAATCTTTCATATACCAATTTTTCTCCTTCCCAGAGTCTCATCTCCAAATTGTTCACCTTTATCACAAAATTTTCTTGCTGTAGTTGAAATTGGGATATCAAAAATAATGCCTATTTTTCTTACTAGGGAAACAAGATTTAACCTGGTCTTCTTTCTGTTTAAGGCACAAGGACAGTGAACTTGGCATAAGCCTCATCCAAAGCCCGCAACAATGAGCAGAATTATCTCTATCGTGTCTTTGGTACTATTTAAGCGTTTATGTCTAAAATTAACATTCAGGGCTTTGATTGTATTCACTTTTTGTAAGTATTTTCTTCTTTTTTGATTTGTGAAAGTTTTAATGCCCTTACTATGATCCCTAGAGTTTATTCTGAATTTGTTTCAACACATTCCAGAACTCACTGCTTGGGAAGAAATCCACTGAACTTGCTGAATTTCAGCCCATTATAAAAAAACCTCAGCTTTTGTATCTGGTCCTGGTTAGTTGCACAGTTTGATTTTCAAACAAACAAACAAACAAAATATCCTGGATACCCTCACAACTCATCTGAGCTTTATATAGAAAAGTTGATGAACTTTGTTAGGAACTCTAGGTTTGTAATGAATGCAGATAAGTTTTATTTGGCATGGTTTTACTTCAAATACGATAGCTTGATTTTGGATATATTGGAATGGAAACATCTAAACACAACCACTTCTCTAGTTATGCCAGCACAAACATATCCCTATTCCTTGTCATTTGGAGCTTACAATTAGAAATGTCCAAGCCAATAAAGGAAAACCCAGAATCCTTACACGTTTATGCCAAATCTGTCCTATTTGTGCTATTGTAATATTTAAAATGCCAGATAGAAGTGTTTTCTGCACTATGCTTGAGCTGATCCAGAGACAACAAACTGTCAGCTTTTGCCCTTTTAAAAGACCTGAAGAGTGAAGATCGAATTAGTTTCTCACATGTCTTATGAACGGCTTAGGAACTGTGACTTAGGACATGTGTTACACCACAGCCTGAATCCAGGACAGATCCAGAAATAAGAAAATCTATGATGTTCATTACTATACTTTTCCTTTGTCTAAAATCAACCTTTCAGGTCAGCTAAAAAGGCAAATAAGTCAGGAATTTAATTCAATACATACCCTGAGCCTACTATAGCAGCTATGAGATGTAGGAAACCTTCTAAGCAGACCTTTCTACCTGTAGCACACAAACTCTGAACAGTGCCATGCTCACTAGTGCAGAACCAACAGTGGCTCTAAAGAGAGGAACAACAGGAATATAGATAGATAAAAACCTCTCTACAAAAGATACCCCGTGCACTTTTTCTGATGAGTATATACATTTACTACTTGCTTTATATTTTTCATAAGCTAAATTATAAGAACTTGATTCCCTCATCATGGCAAAATTAGACTTTAAAAAGTTATTAATCTGTACAGCTAAGAAAGAGCTTACATCTGTCTCTTATTTTACTGCTTGTTTAGGTTCTCCCAACTCCCTTTCAGCAGAGTCCTCCTGCTTTGATGTTTTGCTCTGTACCCAGATTGCCAGAAGGCTTTCAGTTGCAAATGCAGGTGTTTTCAACTGGTAGATATAGTTGTGTTGTATTATTCATCATTATTATTGTATTATTAGCAGGACGCTTATTTTACATAGCAGACAAAATAGGGATAATTGGAATGGTAGCACACTACATAGAGGAAGATGGTACTCGGTGAGACACGTTTGGCAGTGGAGGAGCTAGGTTTGCATCTACGCTGCTGCTTTCCATCTCTTTCATACATCCATCGTTGAACCTTGAAAGCACTGTTTTGCTAACAGACTATCTTGCCTATCAGGTTGGTATCTGAAACTAATTAAGCACGGCTTTTCAGAAGTACTCTTTACAGACAGTATCTAGAAATCATCATTGCACGTCAGGGTTATTTGTTACACACCGGTATTTTTTCCTAGTTTTTGTTGTAGAAGTACTTGAGGAAACTGGCACCTGCAAAAGCCAGGTCTTCCCTGAGCTGCTGAAAATTATTAGAAACATCACTGAATGGATCTGCACCTCAAGGGCAATCTTGAGGCTTGTTACACAGCAAAATGAACGCCTTGGTCATCCCCTCGGCAAGGATTCCTCCTTAACTCTTGCCCTGTCATTCCCAGTTAGCTCTGTGTGCCACGCAGACAAAGCAGAGTGACATCCAGAGGTGAGTTGGGACCTTGCTCAGAGTTAGAGATGTGCAGTTACCCTGCTCTTAACACTGACTGCTGCAGAGGGCTGGTATTCACCTTTCTGCTCAGCTCACCCGCTTCAGAAACGGGGGCAGAGCATTGCCAGGGAGAAATAACCAAAGCTGGAGAAAGAACCAAAGCAGTATAAAAACACGTGACCCAAGATGGTAAAGTGATGAGGAAGAATCAGGGTGGGGGAGGATGAGGAAGAGGTTGAGGCATAAACAAACCCTACAAGGCAGATAAAATATGAAATAATTGTTATTCCCTTCTCCCCATACAATTTTCCTGATCTTTCTTCTCCTCTGTGTCAGCTCTCCCTAGATGGACATTATGCTTTGTGCACCCCCATCTTCCAGGACACCCTGACAGTCTCCCATTTTGACCATCTAGTAACCCTGCGTGCTTTGTATTTGTTAACATAAACATGGTCTTGGGCTGTTTAAATGACAGTAAAGCACTTCCATATTTCATATCACTCGGAGCTTCAGAGGGATCTTTTTGATGTGTGTGCATTAGCTCATCTATCAGACCTTACACTTGTGGCTTTTTGAAAACAGATATTCTAATCATCATTCTTGAGAGCTTTTGACTCTGAACACGTGAAACCCTTCTAGTTTCCATCTTTCTTCTTTTCTGCAGAAGCCTCAGTAAAAGGGCATACTTAAAAAGTATGCAGCTGAGTATCGGGAGATGGGCTCTCCCTCCTGCAGCCGCCTCCTCATAACACTGTCAGGTGGTGGTGAAGCCCCTTATTTTACAGTTCCAGATTGTGCCTGACTGGAACGGAGGTCTGCCAAGTCCAGTGCCTGGTGCTGGTCAAGAAAGCAGCGAATTTTCTTATAGATGCGAGAGAATTCTTCCTTAAAGGTAGATCTCACTTCAACTTCTGGAAAATGTTTAAATTCCAGTTTCTGGCTTTAAAACAAAATAGCCTCTCAAAAGTTGATGACCGTGAAGAATATGGTAATGTTTCTGTTACCTGTCAAGCGTGCCATCCTCTGTTGGCTCTTGCCAGCTTCCTGGCCCCAGCCATGTTCTTTGGTAGTGAACTCTACCATACAGTTACACTGTGTGAAAAAGTATCTCCTTCCATCTGTTTTTAATTGGCTAAATTATAATCTCCTTTGATTTTATGCTATAAATCCAGAACGACGGTTCTTTTTCTGCTCTTCTGCTCTACTATTTCTAGACGCTTACTTTTAAACCCCCCGTCTCTGTTTTCTTAGGTGAACGTTTTTATTCACTCTCTGCTCAGATGCGCACCTTTCCACAGCCTTAATCATTCACCCCTCCTAATTCTGCAAGACCTTGCAATGGGGTAACCTGTACCGTACCCTTCTTCCATGTGAGCTCACACCATCAAGCAGAAGACCAACATTGCAATCTGGGGACGGCTTAGCGAGTCAAAGCTTCACATCTTTGTCACTTAGGTGCCCCCCTCCATCTTAGCCTGTCCAGGGAACAGCAGGTGCCACGCTTAACTCTTTGGGGGTTTATTCCACGATGCTTATTCTGTGAGAAAAGGTGACTTCGGCTAACTCGTACCTGTCTTTTCTTTAAATATCTCCTGCATACACAGTACAAATGTCACCTACAACAAAACTTCTGAGATACTAGAGGCCAGGCTGCCATTATTCAAAGCAAATAGAGATTGTATTCTTCATTAATCCTTATCTTTCACAAATTCCTTCTCTCTTCAGACCATGTTTTTTTCCATGAAGTCAGGAACTGTTTCTGTAAGCGTATAGGCTGACACAGCCAAAGGGGCGGAGGAGGCATTTACACGGTCAGTATATGGGCTTTACTTCTGCCGTGGCCACGGTGCCGGAGCAGAGCCGACCTTGCTGGGACGAGGGCATGGCGGCCTGTACCACAGCCCCGGCAGCAAAAGCCGGGCTGCCCCAGGAGCCGGGACTGCGCTCTGCTCCCAGCCGGCCTCCGCCTTCCCCCGTGGTGTCCCCGGCAGAGGTGGGCTGCAGCCACCCCGTCCCAGCGGGGCCACATCACCGCGAGGCACCGGCCCGCTGTCGGTGAACAGAAAACACTTATTTTCCCTTAAAGGCTGCGTTAAGCTTTTGCTAAGAGTCCCCAGGCCGTGGCTCCTCAGCCATTTTGGGCCGAGTTACTGAAATTTACAGATTTTGCCGGTAGGGCTGGACTGAGACGAGCCTTAGCACAGCTCTCCTCACACCTCTCCCTCGCCTCAGCGGGCTGTGAGGGCTGCCCGTCCCTCACCCGCCTCAGGGGCCGGCCGTGCCCGCCACGGGGGCGCCACGAAGCGACCCAACCCGAGCCGGGCCGAGCCGAGCCGGGCCCCTACCGGCCGCGGCGCCCCGCACATGCCCAGTGGCGGGGCGGGCGGCGGCCGTGAGTCAGTGGCGGCGGGGCTGACGGGGCAGGGGCGGGCCCGGCGCGGAGGGCGGCTTGGCCCGCCCCGCCCGGGCGATGCCTCAGCGCGGCGGCGGCGGCGGCGGCAGCAGCGGGGGGGCGGGCGGGTAGCGGCAACGGGGACGCGGTGCTGCTGCCCTGCCTTTCCCTGCCCGCCGCTGGCCCTTCCTCCGCCCCCTCCCGCGCCCCCCTCCCCCGCTCCGGTGCCCGACTCAGCCGCCGCTCCGGGCAGGGAGGAAGGGCCGGGAGCCGCCTCCCGCTGCCCCCGGCCGCCCCCCTCCCCATGCAGCCCGGCCCGCCGCTGGGAGCCCTCCCCGGGGGGATGTTTCTGCGGCCGCTGCCGGGATAACCGGCGCGCCGTCCGCCCCCGCCCCGGACGGAGGATGCTGCCCGCGCCGTGGCGGGTTCCGACTCGGGCAGCAGCGGCCGCATCCCCCTCCTCGGCTCCGGGCAGCGTCGCCGGGGAGAGATGACTTCAAGGCACCAGGCGGACTGGATCCCTTACAGGTGGGGGGGGGACGGACCCTGGCCGGGGAGCGGCGGGTAGAGCGGCGCGGGGGGCGGCCGGAGGGACCGGGGTTGCTCCTGGGCTGGAGCCGCTGCCCCTCGGGGCGGGGGGTGGGTGTCACCGCCGGAGCCCCGTGCCTCGGCGGCGGGGCCGGTGCGCCCGGACCGTGCCCGGTGCGCGGCGGGGAGGCGGTGGGTCCCGGCGGGGGGGAGCGGGTGGCGGCGCAGCCCCGTGCCCGCCGGCTGGCGGCCGCTCTCGGACGGGGAGGCGCGGAGGGGCCGTTCCCGCCTCCCAACTTCGGGCCGGTCCCGCTGCGCGAAGTTGAGCGGCGGGTCTCGGGGGAGAGCTGTCGGTCCGGCGGAGAGCGGGAGCGCCGCGCTGGCTCCGTAGCGGCGGAGCTTGAGCTTTCCTCCCTGCCTTCGCCACAGGGCCCCCCGGCGGGCCGGGCGGCAGCGGGCGGAGCGCTGCGCCGTCGGTGGCGGCTGTCGCCCCTCGGCCGCGGGGACCTCCGCCGGGCGCTGGGCGGGCGCTCGCCGCCCCTTGTGGCGGGGCGGCGGGGCCCGGCGCGGCCGCCGCTTCCTCGCGGCGCGGGAGCAGCCGCTGCCGGCGGTGCCGCCATGGCGAGGAGCGGGATCGCCATGGCAGCGCCCGGCGGATGGCTGCCATTGGCTCCGCCGTTGCCATAAGCTACGGGAGCCGCCGCCGCCGGCGGCCCCGGAGCCCCGTGCGTCAGCGGGAGGCGGCGGCGGGGGCGCGCGGAGCCCCGCTCGGCCCGGTCGCGCTGCCGTTCCCCTTCCCGGGGCCGGAGCGGCAGCGTTTGCCGCCGGCGGATGAGAATAGTTTGTTGGTGACTCGGTGGTGCGGTGCGGTGCGGTGCGGTGCGGGAGTCAGGCGGAGAAGGGGTCGCGCCGGGCGGGGAGCAGCCGTAAAACCACGTCTGAATCTGTGCTTCGGAGTGACCTTCGTGTTACGTTGTTGTTTTTTGGTTTTTTTTTTTTTTTTTTTTTAAGTTGTCATTAAAGCCTCTATTTTTTCAAACTGAGCTGTTTCAGGAAGAAATCACGGCCTTTTAAAAAAGGTGCGCTGGATAAGACAGCAGAGCATGTTTGTTTCATTTGTTTGGTTGTAAATAAAACAAGGTTTTATTTACAGTAACATAAACCGTTTTGTTTTGGCGCTTTTTTTTTTTTTTGTGTAGAGAATCATGAAATTAAAAATATTTACATTTTAAAACAAAGACAGCTGTTTAAGTGGGTCAGTTGTAGGTTGCCCCATTCTAAATGACAATATTTGTGGTGACTGTATGCCACAACTAGCGTGACATAAACACAAATAAATCACTCAATACAGAGGAAAAAAAGATGCACGAGTGGAAGCCTGCTGTTTTAATCTCTGCTCGTGATAGTTCTTAGAAGAATGAAAAAGAAAGAAAACTGATCACAATAAAATTGAGAATTTTGCCACTCTCTCCGGTAGCTCTTTCAGACCATGTGTTTTGAAAAAATATAAGGAATTGGCACCACGGCTTCATAAATGACTAGCAAATGCATTCTGATGTGATTTGAAGCCTTGTAAATGAAGGCAAAAATACCAGAAGAACAGCTGTTGGTGGCTCTTCCCAGCAGCAGAGTAACTGTTTCTCCGTTTTCTCACTGTACACAAGGCTCTGCAGAGCCCAATGCCGAAAGTTTGCTGAAGGCTTTTGTAGCGGTTGCCTTGAAGAGGGAAACAAAACATCTCTGCTGTTTCTGCTTAGTGCAGTTCAGAGAAGCAAAGGGAGACAAAACAGTAGATTTTCAGAGAAGCGTAGATCTGATGATAATCGTGTCTTTTTTAATATAATACTATTCTTGAATGTTAACCATATGTTTATGGACAGAAACTGCTGAGGACCACCCCAAACCAAAAGGCAAACAAACCACGCTTCTGCTCTGAAGTGTCTTTGTTTAGGCTTCTAGCATAGAGTTCTCTCAAGAAGTTGACTTACTTTTCAGTCTATAGGGCTAATTCCTGAGTTAGTGGTGTATCATTGCAAATATCATTGAACCTGCTCATTTAAAGCATCCTCCGGGATCCCCTAAACGTACTTATCCAGGAAACAACAGTTTCTGAGTACATACGTGACTGAGCTTACATGTGAAAACACTTCATTAGTAAATTAGGTCAAATTAGTAAACTAAGAGTGAAATACACAAGGTGAGGGAGAGGCCTGATGCGCACCCCTTAGAATCGTTCATCTTCTTTCTGGGAGCAAAATTCCCATGCTTATCTGCTCCGTTGCTTCAGATTCTTGTTTACTGTAGGGAGTTCAGTGCTTGCCGACTCAAAGCTTGGAGGCCTGTTCCCCACCTTCTTTATGGCCCGGGTGGCATGTGACAGCCTGCAATGTCACTGCTGCTAGCATGGGGCACAGAGCACAGGCTGTTGGGCGTGCTGAAGTCTGGAAAGACGTATGGGACGTAGCCTGAGCCTCGCTGATATACAGCGTGCTAGAAAATGCTGTGAGCCCTTCTTTGAGCTCGGCAAAGCCGTTTCAACTTTGGCATGGACTTTAAAATGGTAGCATGACTCCTAAACCTATATTGTTCCTCCTAGCAATCGAACATACGTGCAGCTATATACCTGAATTAATTCAGGCAGAGAAGTGTTTTTTTCTTTAGTGAAATGCCATATTTTTCTTTACAAGTGAAATGAGCCGGAGGGAATCAGTTCTGCCTGTGTCATGCACAACTCATTAAGCAATCCACCTGCATGTCCAAAACAGACTATACTTCCACTTCTAAGATGCTGAGAACATTTTGAGCGAGTTAACAAAAAATAGTAGGTGATTCTTTCAGTGTCAGTCCTAGCTTTTTCATGTTGAGGTGGAGAAAAGATTCATATTGTTTGTAAATTTGCAATTTTGGTATTTTGCCCTTAATGTGTTGTTTTTATTCTTCTCATATATTCTGCTTTTGAAAGACTTAACAGTCATAGGATGAAGAGATTTGATTTTGCTCATGTTATCAAATACAATTGACAAATTATTTTTTAAAAGTAAATATTTTGCATTTATTTTCATGAAACTGTTTTGTAGATAGAAATTCAGGCATATGATTAAGCACTTACTCATACGAAGCTATATACCAGGTACAACAAGCTAGGAATTCCTTTTTAAATTGAACCCATTTTTAACACCATTTCTGTGCTTCATTATAAAGGATTAAAATGGTTTAGACTCAAGTAAAAAATCAGTTGCAGTTCATGTAGCTGCCTCCAGCCCTAAAGTGGTTCCTGATGGCAGTTAAGAGTAAGATGTAGCTTCTTTAGGAATTACGTTCTCAATCACAGTAGCGCTTTCCTTTGGTATCCTTTAGCAGTTTCCAGTAGAAAATAGAAAGCAGAAATACCTTGGAATCATTACAGATTCACAGGAGTTCAGTTTCCTTGCTCAAAAATATGTTTGTTTCCTGTCTTTTTCCTGAACTCATTTTTAATTTATAGAATTTCTGAAATTAACGTATTCATTTTCATTTAATGCTGGTGTGTCTTGAATAAGTGAGCACATTCCTTATACTACGTAACTGTAGTTAAATGAGACTGTTGCTAGCTAAGATAAAAGTAACAGTACACTTAGTCACCGTAAGGTCCCAGGCCCTATTATTATTATGTGTTCTTATGTTTTCTCCCGTTTCTTTAACAGTGAATCTTAATGCTATAACTTACAAAGCAGCATTTACAAAACCGTCTACCCTGTTTAATGAGAAATACATAAATGTTGTCAGCTGAAAAGCGCAGTCCAGATAGGAACGAGTTTGCTGCAAGTCCCCGGAGTTCTCTGCCAAAGCGTCTGTGTGATTCCACTGGGACTTGGTTTGTGCGGATGAACCTGCCGTAGCCCAAGGGGAACCGGTGAACTGTGCCGCCGTGGGTCTGGCACTTTGCGCGGAGGGCACAGCCTGCATTTGCAGTGGCATAATACGTCTTGATTTGTACATGATGACGGTAATAATATACATTATTTGTGACATTTCTTATTATACTCAATTGTTTGTAGCTTTTATGAATTTGCTCTGAAGTTTTATGGCTGCGCTTAGGTGTTGCAGCTATAATCAGGCACTATTTATTTATTTGAAAGGTGAAGGATTACAGTTGGATGAAAATTGTGGAGCAGAGCTGTGTTGTAATTTCGTGAATCATGGCAATTAGAGCAGATAAGAAGATTTCTGGAAGTGCGGTGTGTAAACAAGTCCTGGAAGAGGAACGGGCTTGAAGACCATGGGTGTCCCACGCTTGTTTCTATGCATTTGTTTGAGGTATTGGTATGTTATCTACCTTTAAGCCTCAAGATTGTAAAGGCAGCAGTGCAGGTAGAGTGCTCGCCCCCCTGCAAGGTGCGGTTGGTGACCGAGCGCATCGCACTGCGGGCAGGCTCGCTCTCAGCTGCCCGCTCTGGGGAGCGGCGTGGATAATTTATGAGAGCTGCTTTTTCTAAAGAAAAGGGTACAAAGAACGTGTGTCTCCTCTGCTCTAAATTGTCTTGTCTCAGGTTATGGCGATGTATAAAATTAGCCCCGTTGTGTGCTTTTAAAACGTTTAAGTTAGAGCTCTCCCTTAATGGGGGTCTGTGGTCTTGTTGTATGGGACGTTGCTGCTGTAGTGCATAGAGACTCCAGCTGAGATCGAAGTCCTTTTCTGCCCGGCATCAGTGTTAAGGAGCTGTACAAGCACATCGTCAGAGGCAATTGCTACCCCGAAGCTGATAGCCTAAATCAACCAGGCAGAAAAAAGAGGCGAGGAGAATAAAGGATCGCTTCAGTTTTACCGGTGAGGGAAATACAGACCTGTGGAAGTTGCGGGGAGGTGGCTTAAATGGAAATGGGACAAGGCTCAAGGGAGATCAGCAGCAGAGCTGGGAGTGGAACTTAGTCATCCTGTGCTTTGCAGTGTGCCAAAGGTGGATGTCAGGAAGGGGCTTTGCCACCTCTTGCAGGGTGCGCTTTGGGCCGTGTGACAGATGAGTGGCGGTGCCGTCCGATAGTACTGTGAGCCCCGACCACCTTTGTGGTATCAACATCCAGATCAAGACTAAAACTCATTTCATAATAGGCCAACGGCTTTCTGGAAGCGACAATCATTTGCAGGTTTCTGGCAGTGGCAATCATTTACAAGCCATCTGGGCCAGAAAGTGGTTATGAGATGTTATGGCTCCTCTCGCAGTTCCCCAAGTCGGAGAGTTTTGCCTTTTACGCTTGAGGGTTTTTGGGCTTTCCTTAGAGCTGCGTCCATTTAGACATGCAAGCAGCAGCTTTTCTGGAAGGTGGTACTTTTTATCAGTAACTAAAAATCGTCGTTCTGGAGAACTGGATTCTTTTCACACTTCTTTCTCGTACCTCTTCTCGTACTAATTAATGACTTATTTTCTAATTCATGCTTTTCTGTTCTTTCTCTTTATGAACAGATTTCTTTTTGCTATTTGTCCCTACATCTTGCTCTCCTTGCCTCTTTTTTTTCTTTTTTCTCTCTTTCCCACTTAGAGATTACTCGTGAAAATAGGGTTCTGTCCTGCCAGCTGTATGGTACCCTTCTCTGTAAATGTTTGCTCTTTAATTTGTATTTTATTGCTTGTAACTTTTGAATAAATCCATCCCAGCTTCTCATTGTATTACTTAAGTAGTTAGTACTGTGTGCAATTTTTTAAGACAAAATTATTTATTTTTTTGCAGATTATCAAGAATTAATTTCAGTATCTGTAGCAGATTATTCAAAGATTATTGCTTTAAGCATGGATGTTAAAATCAGTGTTTATTTTATATCTTAATTCTTGCTGAAGCTTTTGTTACTGCAGTAGGGTGAAGGCCAGTAACTGGGATTAGGAGATGCCCTTCTCGGTGATAGTCTGTGATGCACAAATGGGGTCTGGTGGGGAGCTGAAGAACTGTTCTCTCACAGTCTCTTTTATCACGATGTAGTGGCAGGACAATACCAGCAAGTTCTGAGGACTTTCAGCTGAGAATATAACACCTCTCTGGGCTCTGTTGTCATTTGTATTATGCTAATAGTATGCAGGTAAACAGCAGGACAGTTTTCAGTTGGAAGAATTGTCACGTTAGAAGATAGGTACAAAAGAAGGGCACGAAATACAAGTGGAAAGATCAGGGTAATTGTTGGTGTACTTCTTGTTGCTTTCAATTTTGTTACAGACATACAATCATCATCTTCTTTTGACTCTCCTGTTCTGAAGAAGATGGGAAGAAGGGGATAGTGTCTTAACTAGATAAGGAAATGTGCTCCCAGAGAAGGGTGTATAGAGCCTGCAAAGGTAACTAATTAGTCCAATCTTTCCACCTTCTCCCATATTTTGGAACAAGATGAGTACACGTACGTGATAAGAGAGGAAGCCATTTTTTTTGCTGACATAGTTGTTTTACACCAGCTTGTTTTATCTAATACTTGATGGTAACATAGCTTTCTTTTGCTTTATACATGTTCAGTAACCATGGATGTATTGCAGGTCACCTACCGAATAATTTTAGTTTATGTCTACATTGTGTAGCTTTGTGATGTTTAGGAAGGTCTTTAAATCCTCAGTTTGCTCTGTAAATTATTTACTAGGTGTATTTTTATTTTTTTCGTTTACATTAATAAGAAGCTAAAATATATTTTTACTTTCCCTTTCAGTGATTACAGCAGAAGTAGCTTTCATACTTTTGGGTTGCTAATAAGTTTGGAGATTGCAGATTTATCTATTATTTATCCTTAAAGGGAAGAAGTGACCCAATTTAAAGCACTTCCTTTGGTGTAACGCAGTACAACCTTATACAGCAGAGGACAGTAACTGCCTCTGCCAGTACAAGAGCTTTGCCAGTACAAGAACAAGGTCTTGGATGCCGATTCTGTACGGCGAGGCCACTATCCCTACGCCTGGAGGCAGGGATGCTGCAGTGTCTAACACCACCTTCTGCCTTACCTGTAGTCGTGTGGTTGTTTGCAGGAAGCAGTCACAACGAGGTGCCACAAGAGCCTTTCTGTTGACTTAAAAGGGAATTGGATTGGTTCTACGACCTTCTCTGAGCTCATGTTTTAGCTGAGCAAATAATGGCAAGCCGTCTATAATACATTAATATGAATGTGCGAGTGCACTTTGTTTGCGAGTGACATACTTATCTTGCTCTCTGACAACACGAGTGCCCGAGTCGTTCTTTCATGAAGTTGAGTTTCAGCCTGAGTTCTCAGAGGTTTACCAAAATTAAGTCTTGAATTGCAGATTTCAGTGGAAACCTCGTGGTTCCTGTTGATGTGCATGTTAACGCAAGTCTGTGAATATCATAATTCGTAATTAATATAACTCATTTGACACAGGTAATGAACCCACAGCATGAAGTTTTTAATGGTAATTTTAATTGTAATCACTGTTCTAACTACCTGCAGGTGAGAAATTACAAGATGAAGAAATTCCTTGATTAACTTCAAATGAGACTAAGTTGGAAATTGTATCTGCAAGTGAAATACAGATATGTCAGTATTTGATCCATGTTTAGGGAAGGGATCAAAACAGCTCCGTCTTTCAAATTTGGTATCAATTTGAAAGAAAAATGAATAAAGGTAAAGGCTAGGTATTTCCACTGATGGTACCTGTGCCACAGCAAGAAGCGTAAGAAAAATTGGTCTCTCTTTTTTTTTTTTCCAGAGCAGGTTGTTGCTAACCCATATACTACAGCAGCGTTTTTGCTTGTCTGCGGTAACAAAAAAATCCACAAGCATTGCATTATGTTGCAATTCTCACTTCTCAAAATTTAAAGAAATTATTGGATATATTGTAGAAATTATTGGATATATTGTAGAAATTATTGGATATATTGTAGAAATTATTGGATATATTGTAGAAATTATTGGATATATTGTAGAAATTAAAGAATAGATGACTTGTCTGGACGATGAATTAGACTAACTGTTCAGGTCAGGTTGAGTGGCAAATGAAAGACTAAGACGCTTACTGTACCTTGGAACGTGCCCCACTATTTTTGGCAGATATAAATCCCCAGACTCAAGCCAGGAGTGTGAATTTCCATTAAACAATCTTTTGCAGACATAGGCATTGCGTGAACTCTTCCATGCCTGCCTAAAACTTGAGGTTAGTTATATGGGAAAATAATGTGTCTTTTGGGACACTGAATCTGTAGAGCAACCTTAAGTAACATTAAAGATATCTCTACACACTAGGGAGTCAGACCTTGATAATCGATTCTTCCAAGTTGCTGAATTTTAAATTGCTGTTGCTGTAGATTTAAAAAGTGAAATACAAGGTTTTAGAGAAAGTTTTAGTGCCTGCCCTAGAATAACACTAGCTTTGCTTTATTGCCTGTCCTTAAGGCAGAGCGCAGGTGCCTCTGCGTATTGCGTATCGTTAAATCTGTGCAACGATGGAGACGCGGAGAACCCTGGTGTTGAATTGGTTGCTTGGTGTTGAATTGGTTAAATTCTTTCCTTCTGTATTTGATCTCTGTGGTATGTCCATGCTGCGTACTGCAGTGCAGTAGAGAGACACTTGGGCGAGCTGCATGTGAGCTAACACAGATACTGAAAGTCGTACAACAACATAGAATACGCAGGAGCCATCTACTCCTTTGAGGAGCAATGCAGTTAGCCCATAGCTCCTCACAGACCTACCACAGTTAAATTGTTTCCAGTATATGTGTTAACTTGTTTACAGCTAGCTACCTATCTACCATAGCACAATTCACAACCTGAATGTAACTTTTAAATTAAAATTCATCATTAAACTGAGAATGTTAATTTTGTCTCTTAAGAGCATTGGGCACCTGTGAGTGACCTTATCTAGGCTCTGGCTTTTCGGAATACTGGGATAATTCTTCTTGGAAATGCCAGATATATTAATAATGGAATACTGTATTAATATCCAGAGAAACTGGGCCATCGTATCAGTACAAAAAGATCGTGACATTGCTAGAAGTTTGAGGCATCCTGGAAGATGCCTTTTAAATGTTAGCTACTTCAAATAATGATACGGTGTCGTTTTCTGGCACTATTTATGCAGCTTGAAAAATTGTTAATTATTTCCTTGGATCTTGAATATCACTCACAGATTTTAAAGATCAAGAAAAACCAGCACAGGAGAAATTTAAATGAAACGAAAGGTCCTTTCTCTCTTTCCGTTTCCCTTCCCCGGCACCTTCTGTTATTTATTCATTTAATGTTATATGCCTGAGGCTTTGCAAGATAGAGGTTGTTCTGAGTAGTATTGAAAGGAAAAAAAGTTCTCCGATCCTGTGCACCCTGTGTCAGAATGATTGCCAGATTATTCTGTTGGCAAAAATGTGAAATTAGTTTGCACAGCCTGGAAAGTGGGATGTGCAGGTTCAAGTGTTCAAATCTCTGCCCTGTGTGTTGTGTACCTTAGGAACGTATTTCTAATACCTCAGATGAGTGCCTGGACTTTCAGATTATTTGTTGGTGTGGGCTGGGCCTGTTCTCCTCACCCCCTGAAATTTTGTCCTAAAACTCTGGAGGTCACTGAGTTGACAAGATTTGAATTTGGTAAGTTGGTATTCTTTTACAAAGACTTTGGCAAAAGAATCTAGTGAACTCTAGACTTGGTATGAAAGATTTTAGGGCTCAGAAAATTAATTTTGCTTGCAATAAATTATAATTTCTGAGCGCCATAATTTCATTGAACTGGTACCAAATAACATAAACCATTAAAAAAAAAAATTGAAGGTGATAGTAAAGGCAACTAGGAGCTCATTGGAAATGACTATCGAGTTGCTGGACTTTCAATTTATTGATTATTGCATTCCATTAAAATATCAAGATTTTGAAACAGAAGATGAAGAACACAAGCCGAATTGCTGTATTTTAGCATTAGGCTGGTATAGGCCTTTCAATGGATGAAATGTAACGCTACACAGGGAGCCTTGAGGAGTGGGTGGATTTTCAGGAGTGCTCAGGGTCACTCTGATTCTCTGCTCACGTTATGTCCTAATCATGAGCCTCTTTGAAAATCTGAAGCTTCTGTTGAAAATACTTAATGTGGTGGAGAGGGAAGGGAGAATGACTATTGTGCTGCCGAGTCAAAATGACAAAGAGCATATAACGCGTTGCAGTTTTTATGTGTTCTTTGGCAAGAACAACTCATTCTCATCTGAAAAAAGCTTATTCTGAAGAAAAACGGAAGATACATTAGAGGCATAGTAGTTTTCACTGCATTGCATGATGAATTGTAAGTATGCCCAATTGGCAGTGTGAGGAGTGCTCAAAGTAACTCTCTGTGCATTGGGATGAAAATTCGGCCCAAGGGGTTTTAGTTTACAGCCAGCGCTGCAATATTGCATTTACTGTGGACTTGGATTAACAGTGCCAAACATGACTGCGTATTGCAATAAATAGTAAAGAGAAAGATGGTGTTCTGTGTGACTTTGCTTTTCACTTTGCACTTGATCACTTCTATCTTGTTGCTAATCTTTCATCAAAATGGCTATGATATTGTTTCTGTATTTTTTATCTTCGCTCCATTAGAATAGATCTATAACTAATAGTGATTGATTCACTATTAATAATTCCCTAAGTTATTTGCTTTGTGAAATGAAAGGCATTTGTTTTTCTTTTTACATCACAAAATGCCTTCCTCCGTATTTTAACAATACTCAACACTTAAGGAAACTTACTCAGCTTGTTTCTGTGGTTCTTCCCCTTTTTATGTGAGTCCTCTGTATCTGGAAATTTGATTTGTAGCGCACGGTCAAATAAATGGCTGATGTTGGTTTTGGGGAGAATAGTGTATGTGCTGCTGAGAGTGCCTGGACATAATATGGGTTGAGTTAAATTTGTCACTAAGTCAATGGCAATATTTCCTTACAATCTTCCAGCTCTTCTTAAATTAAATCTTTTCATAATCATAAAGCAGCTAAGTGTTTGATCGGGGTCTCAGGTCTGCGCTCCCATCCAGAAACTGTCATCAAAAGTCTTCGTAAAGTAGACTTCAGATTCAAGCAGAGGTCCTTCTGTCAGCACGTGGGGAGCAGGGGAGCGCAGATGCGTTCCCTGGGGAGCAGGGTGGTTTGCCAGCACCCATAGCTTCAGCGATGCGGGCCAGCAGCCTCCGATCACCGCGGCGGTCACCGTTGCGAGGCTGGCAGCCCAGCGAAGCACGCTGCATGATCCCAGTTTGCCGCTGATAAAGATAAGGGCATGCGCACTGGTAGCAGTATGGCGCTACCTCGGAATGATAAACACTTTTGAAGGGTCACGTAGAGGAAGATGTTGTTGTCTTGTGCGTTTCCAGCTTGCTTGTGCCAGCCGGCTTTCTTTCCGTAATTCCCGGGCTGAACTCTCCCTCATCCTGTTGCAGTTTTGGCCAGGTCCTGAAAAAGGAAGGGAATGGAGCACTCTCGGTCTGACAGAGCGGAGCTGAATGATGCTCAGTGGGTGATCCCGCAGGCTGGAACGGCTCACCTGGTAACCCACGATAAACACGAGCTCACGGGTTATGCGTTGAGATATTAACGCTATGAAAAATGTGCAAATAGCAGTGATCACATGCTACATCAATTAGACATTTTGTGCAGCGGGCAATTAGTGTTCAGTAAAGAAACTAGAAGATACATGATCATACATATTTATCTGAGAGGAGTAGAAAAACGTCTGGTGCTGTGTGAGCGTTGATTAGACCCAAAGGGGGGATCTTATTTTCACTCTATTTTTTAATGGTCCAATAGCTAAAACGATACTTTCTGCTTTACTCAGGTGCATTTGGAAATGTGTTCCCACAGTGCCAGAAGTGGTTTAATTACATCTGAGACAGTTAAAAAGGGGTCTCCAGCTTTGCCTACTTATAGCTTCCTCTGTCTGAGAGAACGTGTGCTTGCTTATGATTCCTGCTGTCGTCTCTTTTTCCTGGCACGCACCGGGCGATTTATGGTGTGGCCACGTCTCGAGAGCTCGGTGTGACAGGTCCCTCGGTGGTCTGGAAGTACCTTGGCATGGGGCGTCTCACCCTCGCACGCTGCGCTTTGTTTGGAGCTCTGGGAGATGCTGCAAAGGCAGAGGAGTGTTACCCCGGGGTTACCAATGGGGACACTGCATCTACAGCGGAAGAGGGGCTTTTCCAGGGTCAAACCTCAGCAGTGAGATCAGGGAAGGAATTATATTTGGTTTATCTTCTACTTTCGTCCTTATTGTCTCTAAAACAGACTATCTTTTTTTATTTCTTTTGTATTTCTGTTTGTCTGTTTATAAGAAATCCAAATTAAGATATAAGAACTAGGCACACGTAGACAAGAAAAAATGAACTCAGTAAACTTTCTTCACAATGTGTTGGGGTCGGAAGGGATCTTCTGCATATACCTGTAAGAAGTGATCCTAGGATCAGTACAGCTTTTGAAGCCAGAATTCCTATAGCTGTCATTCATAATGTTTCCCTATGGGAATTCTCGTTAATAATATTATTGAGTTGAGTCCGAAACCTTCCTCTCTGCAGAGAGGCTATTTAAGGTCTTTGCCTCTACCCAGCCACCACCTTCATCTTGAAATCTGTTGGACTTAGAAAGATTTACCCCTCCTTAATTTTAGTTGAAATTAAGCAACTGAAGAAAAAAAATTACAGACGCTACAAACGCGTAAGTCTGTTTTCCTTAAGAAACCAGGCAAAACCTCCTCCTTATATGGTTACTGAATTGTCGGTGAAGGAGTTTGAACTTTGAATGCTCTGGTCAATTTTTGTTATAGAACCCCTGTGAATGAGAATTCTTGAAACTTCCAGAGATACACTTGCTCACCGCTTTCTGTCACGTACTCTTATGCAAAATGTAGCGTTAATATACATGTTTCATGGGAGGCAGAGAAGAAAACTTAAATACTTCTCGGACAAAGACCCAAATGTTTTGAATTTAATTTTACTCGCATGGTATGATTTGCTTCCTGCTCTAGAAAATGAGCAACCAGTCTGATAATCACACGTTTCTATTCGCATTTTTCTTGCGCTTTAATTGAAAACGTTTCACAGGAAGGAACTAGCAGGCTTAGAAGCACATCTACTGACAAGGCTGTATGTGGCGCTTCAGTCCCCAGTGGAGATTGCTTTTGCTATAATTGTTGCTAACAGGCATTCTAGCAGGTGAAGTGGAATAATTAAAATGGCAACTTCAGCCACATACTAAAAAAAAAAAAAAAAAAAAAAAACGAAAAGGATGGTGAAAAGCCCTTCCCTGTAATGGTTTGCTACTGATGGCACAGCACCTGAACAGCTCTTTGTTCAATAAAAACCCTTTTGGTCTTATTCTTCCAGCCTTCGCTTTACCAGTTCACCACAAGCTTAAGACAGTCTCCTGGCAGAGACATGTGTATGTTTTACTGTGGGTTTTGTATCCACAAAAAGTGCTGATAAACTTTTCTGTACTGTTTGTCAACACAATCTTTCTTTAGCAGTTAATCTGATCTCCTTCAGCTGTGATCTGTTCAGTTACACAAAAGCAAAGATGGTTTATCTCTAGACTTTTTAAAAGACACACTGGAGCAAATTAAATTATGCTTGTTGTCTTTGTCGAGAAATGGAAAGCACAAAATCCGAGACCTATAGTATCTTGAATCTGTCATGCTTAAACAAATCTGCTACAAAGAGCGCGGCTCTCATCACTGGTACCGCTCTAAAGCTGTGCTGATTTTGAAACTAGAAACGGAGGTGGGTTTATACAGGCTTTTTTATTTAGTTATTAAAACATTTGGGATGGGAAGCAAGTTGTCCTTTTTTTCCTGAATACATGGGAAGTGACATTTACAAAATTCTATATTCTGGTTATTCTTTCTACCTTGATAGATTTTTCCTATGTTATTTCTGGCCAATGAACTTATCTTTGTCTTTCTGTGGTTTCATAATATGCCTGAATCTTAGAGAAAAGAGGAGAAAAAGACAAGGGAAACAATTTTTGTCTTAATTGGTAAATGAACTGCAGTGTTCTCAGTATCTGTATTTAGCATGAAAACAGCCATTAGAATTGCAGATTGTGCTATCCATTTTGTTTGGAAGAACTGACAAACGTACAATTTGCAATCCTATGTAATTATAATCTGATTCTAGAGAACTGTAATTTCTACCACTATCTAGGAATATATCATTTGAGCATAAATTTTCAGTCCACTCTATGCAGGGATTAATGTCACAACCTTAATGAGAATTTCACTGCTTAATTCCTTGGATCTCATGCTGGTATTGTATCATTTATCTATTTTGAGAGGTCAAATTATACTGAAAATCTCCAGTAGTATATGACTGGCAAAGAATGCTTGTGGGTTTGTGTGATAGCTCTTCTTCGGTTTATAAAATACAATACCATATTTGCTTAGCAATTGTCACATGGTGAAAGAGAAAAGTAATGCTTGACACAGGTAAGAACAGTTTAAAAATAGTAGATTGGATGAGTGCTGAAATCTTTTATCTAATACCTTTGGATGTTTTGTTACAGTTACGGATGACAGCTGCTTGCCAATTTAAGAAAAAAAACCCAACCCTAAAGTTGACACACTTTTTAAAATCTAATTATCGTATACATGCTTTACTTTACAGAAAAGCTTACTCTTTCTGCATATAAAATTTTTGCGCAGATTCGCGGAATTTTCGAAACAATCAGAAAAAGCATCCTACTCTTTTTGTCTTTTATTTTTTCTCCTTCTTGATTACTATTTGGTTGAACTGGTGAATATTTGACAAGCAGTTTAGAAAATAAAGGTACAAATGAATGATTTGTTATCAGCCTTTTTTTTTTTTTTTTTTGATGTTCACCATTTCACACGCTGTAAGCTTTTATTTTGCTGGCTCAGATGGCAATATTTATTAGTCTGTTCAGGATTGGATTCCTAAAAATGAGATGGTGTGCATGTATCGGACCCTGTTTTCAGTCTTCTTCAAATACAGTGAAAATGGTGTTCTAGAGTCTGAAATGTCTTGCATGGGGGACCCGTGGAGGTGCTCGTACAGGACCACACAGGCTGTTCACATGAAGATTTTTTTCAAGCCTAGAATAGTAATTTGGAAAAGGTAGTTGCAGTTACAAATATGAATTAGTTGGGTCATGATAGTTAGCTCTTAATTTTCCAGTGATTTGATAACTGTCTCAACTGCAAGCTGTATACTGCAGAAGAGATTTTCAGCTGGAAATCCAAAGCTTTTTAGGGACGCCAATTCCCAGTTCTCTGAGACTGCGAGTCCGTGTGCTGGCTGACTCCTCTGCCACAGCCTTTCCCACAGATCTCATTTCTTGCTGGCAGCACACGTTGTTGTATGTCTCATGCATGGTGTAGAGCAAAATTTTTTGTCTTGAAATGAAAGATTGCTGTATCAATATACTGCCCAGTGCTGAAAGTATCCAACATTTGAGTCATACCAGTTAATGATGATAGTTTTCCAAACTGTATTAAAAAAAAAGTAGTAGTTTTCCAGATTTTCTTTTCCAATTTTTTTTACGATATATACATATATATGTGTGTATGAGAGGTCAAGCTGGGCAAGAGCAGATAATATATTACTTTTATCAAGTCATCACACTTCTTAGTAATTAAATGCTTTTTTGTTTTTTTCCATTTATATATCGCTACACCAAGGCATTTCACATAGCTCTTTGTAGCTCCACACAGTATATTATAAAGTGTTGAGAGAACAACGCAGAGTAATTAGTAGACTAAACGATAACTTCATTGGAGTATAACCCTTTCTCTGTATTTTATATGCTTTACCTTTCGTAGTTTCCCAGGATTTTCAGTTTGTGGTATGCGTGTGCTTTCTGGTACTGCCCTTGTGAACTAAGCGTTTATTTCAAGTATGCTGCATTTGCCGTGAGATTCTGATTGAAGATTTGATTAAAGACTTCCTGACTTAACATGTGAGCTTGATAGTTGGTTTGAACGTAAAACTTTACATACCGGGGGGATTGGTGCGTGCTCACAATTCGTATCAGGACAGGTAATTCTGGCTGCTGGAATCTGTCCTACATCAAGAAAGACTGCCGCAACCCGGGAAACTATAGCTTTGTGTGAGAAAGTATCAGAAATGGGGTCAGAAGATCACAGGGAAAATTTCTGTTTGCTGTTGGAGTTTTCTGAGTGGACAGGTATTGTTTTGGATTGTAGTTTTGTGATAAAATTTTGATGATAGAAGGAAGAGACGTAAACAGCTGAAATCTTCCTGTTGTGTGGCACAAGAAAAGCCCAGGATTGTGTTTACTTCCTAACATCGTTTCCTCCGGTACATTTACTTAGGTAAAAGGTGCCTCATGATTGTCAGATGTAACAAAAATGGTCACAGAGTAGTCAAGAAGAATTATAGTCAGGACTCTGATGATTCATAATGAAGATGGAAATAAAAATATTCCAATGGCAAATATTTGATCTCTTTTAAATTTGACTAATTTATTTGAAATACTTAGCGCTGACATGCTAAACTAGGTATATAAATTCAAATTGGTGAGCACAGTTAATATTAATGAAAATTGAAGATGATTGAAATTTATGCAATGTGCATATCTTAGTGTGCAACAAAAAGAGGTATGTTGCATAACAATGTTGAGACTGTTACTTGATGTAACACTTTCAAGTACTTGTAAATGTAGTGAATGCATTTTACTATTAAAAGGACTTTTTTTTTTTTTTTTCCTCAATTTGAAACACCAAAAATGTATGCCAGTGTATTTGGGGTTAAATAAAGCATGGTCAGAATACAGAAATGTGGGTTTAATGGGAAAAGTTAGGATTTTTCCTAAAATATGTCAAAAAGTAGTATTTGTTCCTTTTCTTAGTATGTCCTGTGACGTGAGATTCTGTGCAGTATTATGCATTGTTATGCTTTCCCCTCCTCCTGTTTATTTTCTCTCTACAATTATTTTTACTAGAGGAAGTTGGAAACTGACACAGGGTGAAATTTGCATGTGGCAGTCCAGCTTCCTTGGCTGGGAATTACACACAGATGTGGAGAAAATCACTTAATGTAACAAAAAGAAAAAAAAAAAAGCTGATATGCCTTAGGAAAATGCACACTTTTCTCCTCCAGCCATAGAGAACCTAGCAGTAGTCTGACTCCTGTTGCCTCCTTTCCAATGCTGCCTTCTTCCAACAGAGCTCCTGGACTTAATAATATGTTTGAAAGGGAATTACTTGCCACGGAGGAAGGTGAAAGGTGAGTCACAGAATAGTTTGGGTTGGAAGGGACCTTTAAAGGTCATCTAGTCCAACCTCCCCTGCAATGAGCAGGCACATCTTCAACTCAGGTTGCTTAGAGCCCTGTCCAACTTGACTGTTTCCAGGGATGGCACATCTACCACCTCTCTGGGCAACCTGGTCCAGTGTTTCACCGCCCTCATTGTAAAACGTTTCTTCCTTCTATCTAGTCTAAATCTACCCTCTTTCAGTTTAGAACCATTATCCATGTCCTATCACCACAGGCCCTACTAAAAAGTCTGTCCCCATCTTTCTTACAAGACCCCTTTAGGTATTGAAAGGCTGCTATAAGGTCTCCCCAGAGCCTCCTCTTCTCCAGGCTGAACAACCCCAACTCTCTCAGCCTGTCCTCACAGGAGAGGTGTTCCAGCCCTCTGATCATTTTTGTGGCCCTGCTCTGGACCCTTTCCAGCAGGTCCATGTCTTTCCTGTGCTGAGGGCCCCAGAGCTGGACGCAGCGCTTCGGGGGGGGTCTCACCAGAGCGGAGTAGATGGGCAGAATCACCTCCCTTTACCTGCTGACCATGCGTCTTTTGATGCAGCCCAGCATACTGTTGGCTGTCTGGGCTGATGGCTAAGTTGTGGAACATGATTTCTTAATAGTCTTAAACACCCAGAAAATCTAATGAGCGACAGAGCTTTTTTTTGGCTGTCCTGTAGTTTCAACAGTTTCCTATAATAACATGTAATAATAGAATATTAATATAATAATGTAATAATACTAGGTGGTTATTTTGCGTACTAATATGTGCTGGGGAGGGGAAGCTTTCACCAGAATTTGCTGACTTACTGCTTTAAAATGATTCATGGAGAAAACCTGATCCTGGAAAAGTTTCATTGGGCAAAATTCCTTTGGGAATTTCTGTGGTTGCTTGCCCACCTACCCCCTCAGCAGCCTCCACGATACATGACCCACCTCTTGTGCTTCTCACTCAGTACTCTGTAGCTTCTGGGGTCTTCCGTGTTGCTTATTTTGTCAGTCAGGCAGATGGACGGGCGTAGGATTAGAGATCCCAGGGCTGCCAGAGGCTCAATTCTGTAGGTGTTTTATCTATTCTGTAGAAAATTTGAATGCTTTTGGTTTTCGTTCTGATTTAGAGCAGGTGTGAATTTCAGCATGTCATATTTCAAAATCTGGAGCTGATCAATGTAATGGAACGATTTTTCTCTGACCAGCCCTGCCATCGGCAGCACCCTGTTGTGGTGACAAGATCATCTTTTCAGAGGGAACTGGTAAATTAGAAAAGATGAAATGGTTATGTTTGTTTGAAATTATCTTTGAATACTGCAGACACCATTTTTTAGAAAGGAGTGAACACCTCTGTCTCATTTTAAAAAAAAAAAAAAAGGGGGGTGGGGGGGCGTGGAAGTCACCATTCCAACCTTATTAATATGCTTTTCTGAGATTGTATTAATACCTGGAAGAGTCCATCAGAAATAGTCTTTGTTGTGCAGGTGCTGTATATGCACATTATGAAAACAGTTCTCTGTCTCCAGGAGTTTATCATAAAAAATTTTGACCTGAAAGGGTTTATATACATGCATCTTTTTATGTCATGTGAAATTAGTGGCAACATTTTCATGAAATTGAATTGACGTTGTTTGGGATCAGGGCCCAAATATGCAGATCAGACTGTATGGAATACCTCATCTGTATGGAGTGTTGT
Organism: Vanellus vanellus; assembly: GCF_965231255.1. Taxonomy (NCBI): domain Eukaryota; kingdom Metazoa; phylum Chordata; class Aves; order Charadriiformes; family Charadriidae; genus Vanellus; species Vanellus vanellus. The sequence continues at coordinate 13,715,136 of NC_138911.1, read as the reverse complement.
TTGTTAGAAATAATGACTTAGTTTTCGTTGTTGGGTGCAAAATCTAGGCCAAAGCGCGTTTGTTACTCTTGCCAGCCATCAACGTCTTACCCATCTTGAGATCTGTATCATGTACTCAGGCACCAGTATCTGACTAACTCATTCTTCCACTGAAAATGTTGTCCAGGATTGTCAGAATTTGCTACTTGTATGGAAGGTAATTACAGAGAATGAACTCAAACCGAAATGAAAAATCTGCTTTCTTTAGTTCCAGCAAAAGAGTACTAGATCCGATTATAAAGATAGTATGTGTGTGTGGGGGGGGGAAGTGACAAAATATTTTGTTTCGGGGTTAGTATTTATCATGAAATGACATGTCTTCCCTTAGAAACTGTATTCCATAGAAACTGTAAAACCACCTGTAAAAAGGAAAAAGGAACTTGGCTGTTCCACTTCAGATCTATGAGAGTTGTAATTCTTACTGTATTTTTCTTCAGCTTTGATTGTTAAAGCAGCTAAGGGAGACTAGGTATCTCTTTCACCTTCACCTTTTCAATAAATTGCTAGCTTAATTTTACTATTCCTTTAACAATCCAATAAATGCAACCGTATCTTTTCCCTATCCTGTTCTAAACACATAGGTAGGCAGTGGGATCTGTTAATAAGTTGCTGCATTAGTGACTTATCTCAGGTATCATCTCTTTGAGCAGCAGTGTATTTGATGTATGTATTTGTGCCTGTGTTTGGACGCCTACTGCAGGGAGAAGCCCTGCTGAACACCTGCAGCATTCACCCTGCGGTTGGGATCAGTGTTTTGTTCGTTAAACACTTCACCATAATACTATTATTAGGCCAGCATTGTTTTTAGGTTGGTTACTGTACCTGTAATGCTTCATTCTTACATCACGAAGGTGTTTCCAAGGGGAGTTAAGACTTGTTTGTTAATCTCATCTTACAGGTGTCTGTGCTGCCAACTGGACAAAACCATGTTTCATCAAACAGGTATAAGAGCAGGAAGGAAAGTAGCCAGCAGTGACCTAACGCAGGTTTTCTCTTGATCGCAGTGGTTCATGGTCTTTTCCATATCAGAATCACGGAGGTGTGTTGTAGGTGACATCTTTTACCAGTGCAGCAGTAGTGGAAGGGAAGAGTCGTCGTGGTCCTCTGAGGTTCAGGTGGAGAACTCTTGTTCTGCACATACGTTGTTCTTGTTCTACGCATATGTGCAAGTGCAGTCTCCTTATCCAGACAATACTTTTCCCTAGTTTCTGCTCATTTAATTTACTGTTTGATGTGGTCGGATGCTTTGTACATTAATGGGTTGGTTTCGTTTGTGCGTATATTTTACTGGTTTAATGACTGAGATTGGTTGAATTTCGGTACAGAAAGAGAAATCAGGCTGACTGTTAGGGCTGCATCTTTCCTGTGGCTGGCAGCAATGCGTTTTCAATAAACGCACTTCCTGAAAGTCATGTCATTTGTCATCTGGATCCATCTGCATTGCAGGTAGTGTATCTCCAGGTCAGGGATTGTTTTTTCCTTGCCAATTTGCTCCTATTCAGGCACTTGTCACTGATCTACTTTAAATATAATTTTAGCATAGCTCACATAATACCCAAAGGCTATTGCGTGTTTGTGCTCCATTGTTCATGTTTCTTAAATTCACCTCTCCCTTTTGCGACATAGATTTTCTGTCTAACGTTGCATTCAGAGTTCGTTTGGGTTGAGGGAGGGCAAGAAATAGCCCAGCCATCCACTCTTCCCTTAGGTCTTATTTTCATTACCCGCAATTTACTGCCATGTGCTATCTTATTCACCTCTGTGTAATTGCAGAGAACGAACCTGTACAAATATTAGTTCAACTGATCTTTCCAGGGCAGCAGCGGCAGCTCTGTAGTTCGGGTTATTTAAAACATGCAGTGTGCTTTAGGGAATAGTTTTGCTTTTCCTCTCCTTAGATCTTCCCCTGGCTTCTTACCGTCCTCACTGGAAGCTGTCAGCCTAGACAGATCCGAAACTGGAGTTTCTTTTTTCCAGTGACTTCATTTTTGTTGTTGGAAGGTGAATAGCAGTTTTCTGGTTGAACTCAAAGCTGGATCTCATTAATACAAAGCTTATCTACAGTATCTGCAGAGCTCCTGTTGTTCCCTTCAGCGCTGAGAGTCTCTTGGGCTGTTTGCTCTTGGTCAGTGCTTGGTTGTATATATCCTGTAATATACCCTTCTTCCAATATATTTTTACCTGGCTTTGATGATTTATGTTTTAAAAACTTACTCTGAGTGAAACATTTAGAAGACTTGATTTCTACAGTTTCTGTTGGTTTCATACACCCCTGAAGTCATAACAATTGGAGATCTATTTTGATGAACTGTGCTAATTAAGACAGAGCAAAAATACAATTGTGTGGTCATGCTGAGGATTTTGCTGGAGTTTAGCTTAACGATTATCTACGTGGAATTAAGAAAAAACTTACGAATGTGTGCTCCGGTTGTTACATTTTCTTTCAGTTAATTTGTTTGTATAATCTGCCATATAGTTCACTTGAGACACTGATGTTGTAGTTCTGTGTGACATCGAAAAGGAGGACACGATTCACAGAATCTGGAAGGGATTTCTGGAGGCTGCAAGGGACCTCTGGACTTCTCCAGTCCACCGTCCTGTTCACAGCATGGTCAACTGTGAGGTCAGACCAGGTTGCTCAGGGCTTTATTCATTTGGGTCTTGAAAATGCCAGGGATGGAGACTGCACAACCTTTCCGGACTGCCTGGTAGAAGGCCGTGATTAGGTCTCTCCAAAGCTGTCCCTTTTCCAGGCTGAACGAGACAATCTCCCTCGATCTCCTCACAGGGCAAGTGCTCTAGCCCAGCTCCTAGCCCTGCTTGGCTGCCCTTCTTCGGGTGCAGGGCTTTGCATCCTTCCTTGTTAAATTCCGTAAGGCTCCTGTTGACCCATTCCACCAGCCTGTCAGGGTCCCTCTGGGTGGCAGCCCTGCCCCGAGTATATTGACTCATCCCCCCAGCTTGATGTCATCTCTGCAAATGTGATAAAGGTGCGCTCAGTTGTCTCCTCCAGGTCGTTGATAAAGATTTTCCCTCTTGCCCGGGTGCAAATACTTATCCTATGCTGAGGAGGGATGGAAGAGAAAAATATTAACAAATAATCATGGATGGAAGAGAAAAATATTAACAAATAATCACTTCCATCGATCAAATGGCCATGCTCCTGTCAATAGTTTTTTGTTATTCTTTTTAAATCCCCCAAAGAGAGCTGTTGGACAGACGTAATGAGTATCATAGATCTTAATGTGCAATGAACATGTAGATAAACCTTACCAAAGCAAATTGGACCAACAATTCTGGAAGGTCTCATTCATTTACTGATTTTTAAGCTAGCTTGCCAGCCAGGATTTGAAAAGAAAATAAAGCATTTGGTTCTGTAATTATTTGTGCAACTACAAATTCAGTCTCTGCTTTCAGCCATCTGCCCTGCAGGCATTAGTCTTAGTGCCATTTGGATCATTGGCACAGTGTATCATCCTCTGCATCTTCTTGTGTTTTGTGGCTGAATTGGTGCTGACAGTTCTGGTACAAATATCTTTGTTCATATTCCTGCCTCTTTTTCCCTACCCTTTTGCTTTATCTCTTTTAGTCTTTTTAAGGGTTTCCCCCCGTGAGCAGGGGAAGAAATGCCATATTCCTGGACAGGCATGCCTTTATTTACCCTGAGAGATTCACAGTGAATTTTATTCCTCTGAAGCTTCACATGAAGAAATGCAATCTCCATTTCTGCAGCAGTTGCAGTCTGCGTACCTTTCTGGTCCGTTCAGTGGTAACTGGCAGGTGCACCAGTAATGGAAGGCTGCTGGCTTCTCTGCCATGAGAATATGGGATGGGAGAGATCCAGGACCTTCTGCTGTTGCTGCTGTTGGCAGTAGAAGGGCAATGTCCTTGGGCTGCTCCTCAATGAAGAAGATGGCCAGACTTTTGCTTGCTCAGGTGGCCCAGGAAAGAAGTTACTCATTTTGCCATAAAGATAGTAGCTGCAGGTTTTGCTCTAAATCAGGTGACTGAGCAACTGCTTTGGGGTCAGAAAACCTTGATGATTCCTGGCATGAGGGGAGCCCTCGCAGTCTTTCAGCGCGATTTGTTTAATTTGAAAGTCTTTGATTAGGGTGTGTGTCTGATACAATAACGTTCTCCCAAGGGGCTTCTGGTGAACTCAGCATATGGCGTACACGGGGGAGCAGACCTTACTTTATGTAGGGACTTGCAGATATTGGCACTTTATAGAGATTGCTGGCTTCCCTGCTTAGGAATTCATTAAATTTCACTTGTTTGAAGAACCTGTGTGCCATTCCCTCTGGAGCATGACTTCAGCCTGCAGGTCCCTGACCCTGTTATTGGGAATTTTACAGCAGCGTTTCATCAGTGCTGCTGGAAAGCTTGTTCCTAATGCCTTAACAGTAACATTATCCAGAGCACTTTGGTTTTATGGAACTACAGAGATTTTATGAAAGTATAGTGATTGTGGAGAAGTGTAATTGGGTGAATATGACAGATGGTATCCAATAAGCCAAGTGCTATCTCTTTGCAGGAATTTTATTTCATGTTTTTAGAGACTTTGTAATGTTCAGATGGCACATTACACCCATTCTTGTCCTTTTGAGTCAGCCTTGTTCTAACAGATCCCAAAACCTGCTTCTCTTGACACGGCAACATACCAGCTTTCTTCACAGCAAGAATGCATGGGAAAGATCTGAGACATCTGGAAGATTAGTCTGGTATGATGTATCTTCTTCCAACACCCCCCCCCCCCATCAAGTTTGATCGTCCATTGCTTTTGAAAAGCAGCTGACAAAATGGCAGCAGAAACTCGAGGCTAAAATATCTCCTCTAATTTTCCATTGCTTCTGATTTAGTGTTGTAAATGGGAGTAATATTTTCTTCTCCAATTCCTCATCCTTTTATAATGTGAACTCTTTGTTTCAGGAATTTTCTGACTATGTACATTCATTTTGCCTGTGCAGAGGTCCCTGATTTTTACATAGAGTTTTTGGGTGCTACTGCTAGTAATATATTATCATGAAGTAGCAGAAGGAGAAAATGCAAGGGTGACACTTGTAAACAGTGTGTGAAGGGTTAGTGGTAGTATATGTCTTTGCTTTTTTGCCCAGCAACACTTCTCACTGCAATTAGTGCTGGGCTGCAGAGGTGTGATAGATATGATTTTGGACCTTTGTCCTGGTAAAAAAGTTATTGTCATGGAAAATGTTCCTTTATGAAGCAGTGTCAGGACAAAAACAATTGCCTCATTTGTCAGGCAGAGACAATAGAGCTACTTTACTGTGTCACACTTTCTTTTAAAAAAAATAAATAAAATTGGTGACTACATGCATCTTGCACATTCTAGGTGAAAAGTTTTCTTTTAAATTCTTTTTTCTTGCAATGGCTTACTGAAACGCAAGCAGTTTGCACTTTGAAAGAGCAAAGGGGAAGTACTTCCTGTGAAATGTGTGGTTTGAATTAAGGCTTTTCCGATTTTACTTAAATTGAAATCAGTCCACGTGGAATTACAGTAAAACGTGGCAAGATGTTGATTTACAGAAGCTCCTGCCTTCATGTCAGAAGTAAATTGTGGAGCTTCACATAATCATGAAGCTTCATCTTTAAAACCTGTTTGGTCTTGTGTGTTTCTCTAAATGATTTTTAAGGAATACAGATTATGAAGAGCTTAAAATGCTAAAATTCTTGCTTATAGTTTTGTCTTCATCATGACATGCAGCAGTATAGAAAGCCTGGTTATTTTTGTGTAAATTGAATTGAATGTTGAAACTGTCTCTGTAAAATAGATTTTTGTCTTAAATAGGTGGTATGAAAAGTACTATTTTGACAAAAAGGTGAGTGCTTGTTTAATGTATTTCCCTTTAGAAAATGGGAGGTGGGGGTATTCGAATCAAATGCCATGTGTAAGATGTGAAAATAATGCTATCTGAACGTAATACTTAAGTCTCTGTGGGCCTTGGTCCAGGCTGCTAATATGAATCTTGAAGATCTATAGCTATAGGCTTAACTTCTTAAGCCCAGCATCCAGTAAGCTCTAATGGGTAGCTTGCTTGGGTTGTGCGTAGATGGATTGCTCTTCCCCGGATAATTATCTGCAAGGAAATATATACAAACTCTGATTTGTTAACTGAATTTGGACTAGGCTATTACTGCAGACCTGAAGTGCTGTTTACAATATTATATGTTGTGTAAAATTGCTTTTTGTTTTAAATGGGGTCAAAGCAATAGCCAAGATGCCAGGTGGATACATGGTTACGTGATCAAATAGGAGTAAAAATGAACCTTGCTGGATCTTCAGGATACTTCAGCATGCTCAGCAGATTGCTAATATGTATGCGTTCTCTTCAATAATTCAATTTTCATGAATTACAAAGTTATATTTCCCTATTAAGACTGACTGAGTTTCACGCTGCTGCTGGGATTTTGTAGCATCACATCAAACATATAGGCAAAATTGTTCTAACAGCCTCGCTCTCCGTGAGATTATTTCCTGTAGTGGTCCTGCTGTGTTACAGCCATAGTTTTTCCACAGTACTGGGCCTTCGGTCTCTGACCATCCCAGGTGTTTGGACCACTGAGCGACAAAACCGTGGCCACTTGTGAGACTGGGCAGGATAGGCCAGGTCCTCTCTGTGTGCACAACTCTTCCAGAGGAAAGAGCAATGGATTTCTGTTAAAGACCGGGAAGCGCAAAGGCTGTGCTTCTGCTCCTAGACTTCTGTTTTCCAAAGAAATAAAAGGGAAGGTTCTCTGTATTTCAGCTCTTGGACCCTGGAGCATCTGCCAGAGCGCGTGGCCTGCCAGACGCTGTGGCAAGATCATCTGCTAAATCTTTCTGCGAGGCGTCACTCGAGTGTGAGAAAGGGTCAGGAGGGGCAGGGGTGGTACCACAGGCGCATCTCGGTCTGCTGCAGGGGGTTTTTAAGGCAGCAAGAGTGAGGGCCTGATGGAATTGCTATGGAAACAAAGCTTATTGTTCTTCTTCATTTAGATTTTAATAACCTGATGTTCTTTTAATGGCAAATCTTGGGAGTCACCCAGTCTGAGGAGCGTTCTTCCATTGAAAATCAGGGAATGTGAAATATCGGCTGCTCATCAGCAACTCCAAGGTCCACTACTCCTGTAGGAAATATTAACAAAGTGCCCAAACTCAAACTAGAGTGCTCTGCTATTCTAGAAGAATATATAGGCTAAATTGGGTCCTCTTTTTATTTGGACTTGCGTAACGATTATTTAGGCATGAAGAAAGGACGGAACTGCAGCTTTTCACTGAGACTGGCATTGACTAACTGTTAAAATAGACAGTGGTAACGAGATTACTTTTAAGGCCTTTTTTACACCGTAAAGGATGCAGAAGAGCGCTGTTTCTGTCTGGCGGGAGTAAGGCATTCTACTACAAATCCAGCAATCTGGAGGGAGTGAGAATTGTTGAAATAACTGAATTCTACGGAACCTGGGTATCAGTGAAGAATGCTGGAGTACAATTTTAATTGTCGAATGTTCTGTCTTAAATAATGCGAGGCTTGTAGTTAATGCGTATTTAGAAAAGGATGGTGGAAAACAACCCAGAACTTTATAAAATACGAAGTGAGAGAATGAAGGACCTGGAAGTCGCAGCCGAGCTTGTCAGCTAGTTTTCAAGGCGTGCTGCTTGTGGTATCAGCTTTGATTGTGTATATTCAGAGGCTTTAAAAACAACGTCTTGCAGTAGAAGGGCAATATGGAGAGGTGTTTCAGCGTTACAGGATCCACGGTTTTTGGATGGAGGTTCCTTTTTCTGGCAGTCCTTTGGTGTGTCTGGTAGTTGCTTTGCGTTTGTCGATCGCTCAATCAATGCAAATCACACCCTTCCTCTGACTGGTGTTTGCTGTGGTGTTACTTAAACTGCCGCGTTTACCGTGCTAGGATTGGGCGTAGGGGGAGCTGTGCTTGTTTACCTGAACCTGAATTTAGCTTGTTGTGGTTTCCCAGGGGGTCACAGAGCCCCAGTGAGGACTTTTCCCTCCTCCCTTGTTCCGTGCAGTGTGTTATGCCAGGGTACGGTGTGATGGGAAAGCAGAGGAAGGTAGAGTCATCCAGAGCGCTGAGACACCTTGTCTGTCGTAAAGAATTTAGAATTATTGCCAATCCAGTGTAATACTGAAAACCATTATATTCACATAAAGATAATTACTGAAGTGGTGGTTTATGGGAATGTCTGAGAAGTGTATATATAGCTCACGTAACATATCTGAGGGAGTCGGCATAGTCTGACCTATAAAGCAGAAGATGAGAGATCAGAGTTTTCTCCTTAGCTCTGCAAATGACTGGTGGAGTGGAGCAACATTGGCTCTTGACCTCTCGGGCTATTACGGCAGTACATGCGTTGCTGCTTCTGCAGTTCCTATGGTCTGTACTAGCATCATTACATGGTTTTGGCTTTTTTCAAGCATTGCCTTAAATGAGGAGGATTTGTTCAGGCCATTAAGCCTGAAGCTGCATACTTAGGCATCTTTTGCTCACTTGTTTGGCCAAAGATATCCATTTGGGTAGTTTTACTTTCTAGCGGTGCAGTTAATGTGTATTGCAGTTGTAGTGAAGCACTCTTGAAAAAACCCTGATATTGTATACCATGGAGGAATACGTGTCTTCTTTTTATAACTCGTTTCTGTAATTTATCAAATGAAGAATGTTTGGTGTAAAGCAGAACATTCTTGGTGACTGTGAGTTTTTTTTTCTTTATATTTTCTTTCTTTTTTTTTTTTTTTGTGGACTGTGAGTAATGCATTACCTCTACAAGAGACTGTGTAATTTCATACCTGGGGTACTTGTACAGCATAGAGTCATTCTGTGGAACATCAGCCTTTTGTAACATATAACCTGAATATAAACTGTAAAAGGCTGATCCTACTAATAATGCCTAATTAGGTCTTTGTTAACGCTGGCATTGGAAAGGTGGCATTCTGCATGCCTTTATTAGCTGTCCTGTCTGACTCTACTATAATGTTACTGTCTCCTAAGGAGTATATATTAGTACATGAGAAGTCACATTTTTTATGACATTTCTACTGCAATACAACTTGGTTGTATGTAGGTCAGAATCCAGGTTCGTTTGTACTGTTTTTTTTCTTTTTGATTGTTAAGAATGATTATAAGAGAAGGGCTAATCTTTTATAAAAAATTGTTGTAAGAGAAAATGAATTCTACTTGCAAGGGGCTATTTTTTTTTTGTTCTACAGCACTATTTTCCTTGTAGATGATATATTACAGTTTAACAGATTTAATTATCTATGTTCCACGTTTAGCCATAATGTTCTTAAAATAGAGACTTTTGTTCTCCAGAAAAATGAAATGTAGTCAGTAGTTTGATAAAATACTTGACAAAAATAATTTTCTGATTTCAATGCCATTCATTTTTAACATCTAATTAATGGAAATGATTGAATGTGCAGGAGTTAATCTCCCAACTTGCAACCATTAGCAGAAGGAAATATGGCAGTGCACAATACTGTTGTCTTGCCAGTCTCTAAAAGCTGAAGTGCATGGCAGTGTGACTTTTCGGATATTCAGGAGTAAATTCTGGTTTTCAGCGTGCAAAAGATTGAACAGTTGATTTTTATAAGGTAATTTTAAGTACTGCTGAGTTGCTAAGCAGCTCTCTCGCACTCCTCACTTTCTATATGCTTTATATGCAAGTTTTCGGTCAAACCCCGTTGCTGTATACATTGATGTTTTGCGTTAGAAGACAGTGGAGAAGAAAACAAGCTGCAGACTGTGGATTTTGCATTTCTTTGTGTGCTGGCCGAGTATTTATTTTTATTGAAAATTATGTGAACCAGAGTTACTCAGTTTTTCATGTACTGCCTTTAAAGTCTCTTGAGCCAACTTTTGCAGGTTAGGGCAGGCAAACTTCCATGGAACGTAGTGAGAGTTTTATACGAATAACTCCTGCAAGAGTTTGCTCCGGTGATTGCGGTTAGGTTTTGTTTTGAGTGATAAATTTGTTCCAGTTACGTCCTCTTTGTCTTTGCAGTGTTCTGGATGATGAGGGGAGCAGCCTGCGTCAGCAGAAGCTTGACAGGCAGGTAAGATTTTGGAAGGGGACCTTCTTGCTCTTTGAAGTCTAGTAACAAAATCACCGACACTTACATCTGGTAATTGATAGAAAATTACATCCTCTGATTAGGGAATGAAAAAGAGAGGTCTGTGGAGGTTACAGCTTATTTAAAAGTCTGGCTTCCATTGAAACTTTTCTTATGACTGTGGTTTGACTGCCTTGGACTTGTTTTAAGCTGACTTACATTGTATTTCTTACCCTCTGATGGACTAGAAAGGGCAAGAGGTTCTGGCAGACATGCCAGCCAACAGAGGTTTACCACAACGTTTTTACATCTTTTCCTTTTTGTTCCATGGATTTAGCCCTTGTGACTGTAAAGTAGTGGCACTATGTGCTATGTTGCCTATTTTGCTACTGTATTCCTACATGACTTGTACAAGAAAGTGATTCAGAATCTCTTCCATGAAATCTCAGGGAATTTTGCCATCAAGTTTTAATGGGATTTGAGATTTCCACCTTTCCTTTGATTTTTTTCTGTGGTCCCCTTTTTATGAAACTTTGTCATGTTTATAGTTAAACCTTGTGAGTTTCATTTTATGTTGTTCTGTACATTTCTTCTCCCATTGTTTTATCAGCTTGCACGTCTACCAGCAGCTCATTTTCAAATTCAAATACTTTCTGTTTATGCCGTAATCCTGTACTAGATTCTGATCATTTTGAAGTCATGTTGAGGTGTTAACATGCAACTTACAGAGCTGAAAAAGTCCACTCTCCGTTCCTGTTCGGCAGTTTTAGTGCATCTCCCTTCTTAAAGCAAAAAAAAAAATCACTGTACAGGAGCAGGGAAATAGTAAGGTAACGAATAAGTAAAATTAACAGTTCAGTTCTCTATGGAAGAGGGCTTGGAGAGAGGTGCGTATGGTGCCATCAGATGGTGAAGGTTTTGGGTTTCAGCGGGTCTAGCTGAGAAATTCAAGTGTTTAATTAAAGTTCATCTTGTATAGCTGTTAAATTAGGCTCAGGTCCAGCATTATCACTTGATTCTAGTTTGCAGATTACCTGCTCTTAATTTACAGGAATTTAAATTGGCATCTCTGCCTCATGCCCTTGCTTACCCTCCCATTGCTTCGCAGCCGCTACTCTCACGCTGTTGTTTTCCCAAGGGTTGTTTCCAAGCAAGCTCTGGCAGCTGGTAGACTGCTCAGAAAGATCTATTTTAATTATTTGCTGTTTTCAGCAGAAGGTGTTTCAGTAGTGGGTTTTTTTGGAAAGATTTCCTGTAACCCGATATCCCAATATCCCACTTGCCAACTGCTGCCCCAGGAAAACTGGAGAAGGTGTAAAGATACCCAGTGTTTTTTATCATAGGTTGCTACTGTTTAGAGTCCGGTAACAGATGCTTTTCTTTGTGTTTTTCTCAGCGAGCGCTGCTAGAACAGAAGCAGAAAAAAAAGCGGCAGGAGCCATTAATGGTTCAGTCCAATGTGGACAGTCGCACAAGAACACGGAGAATGAAACATTCGGAAGAACAAGCACCATTGGTTGAATCGTATCTTAACAGCAACAGCAGCACCATATATCATGGTATATGAATATGATCTATTGCATGTTTATTTACTGCAAGTCATAGTATGATGGTCTCCATGTTAAATCTATGCTAATGAGGACAAAGTTGTTGTTTTAGTGGTTTTTTTTGCAAATAATTTATATACTTCACTTGCATCAGAACTTGCAATGCTAGCCTAACAGGAGGGAGCAAGGTAACTAGCCACCATTTCCGTGCTGTGGGGAACAGAGAGTGGCTTCTCCCTTCTGCCGTGAATATTTTAAGCGTCTTCAGCCTTGGTTCCTACTGAAGGAAAGCTTGTGCTGTTCCACTCTGTTTATTCCTCTTTACATAATTTTGCTTAAGTCTGACAGTGCTAGTGATAGATTTGAAACCCGTTAACTAATTCAGCTAAGTTTGAATATAATAAATTCAAAGATACCGTGTTTCTGCAAGGTTCACTAAAATAGATGAGTAGGTAGGGAAAAACATTTCGAGCTTGTACAATGTGGTCTAAGCTTTATTAAAGATTACGGAATCCAGAAGGGACAAAGACACTTCAGGTATCACAGCCATAGGGAAAAAATTATAATGCCATTTCTGTATTGTTAGACTTCAAAGAATTTAATCATCAGAAAGAAATCCTAAGGAAACCAGTCATTGTTTAGTTCTCTGCTCGTATAGCCCATGCTTGTTGGCCCCCTAATGAGGGTAGGTGCATACTTTTCCTCAGGATTTCCTAGAGGGAAGCTTGGGTGACCCTTGAACAATATTGTGTCTCTTGTAGATGTCGTTCCAGGTTGCTGACGCCTTCAAGAGCTCTAGAGGACAGCAATTTTCAAGTTTTCTTGTTTTGCAGATCATTAAGTCAAATTTGATTCATAAGGGATTCATAAGCCTCAATAGCAAAAGTCTTCCTTCCCTGGGTACTGATGAGTGTGTACTACACAGAATTAGTACAAGGAAAGAAACAGATTAGAGGACATGAGCTGAAGTGCAGTTGGCTGTTTTCAGGTTGGGTATGCTACTGGGTGGCAGAGTACTTAAGGTTTAACGTCTAAAACCCAAAACCTAAGATGCCTTTGTGGATTTACCTCTGGGAAAAAAAATAAATGAAACCAACAAGTATCCTAGTCTTAAACAAATGAAAAAATCAATCCAGCATTCAATTCAGATCTCTCCTGAGCATACTGCACGTGCTGTACTTTTCACCTGCCCTGTCATTTCATTTTCAGTTGGAGCTCACGTCTTTCAACAAGTTGATGGCAGGTATTTACTGGACTAATGAATCACGCTGTGAGAAGTGCAGATTTCAGAGTCTCTACCCCCAGGTTGCAATTGGTGGAATTTTTTGGTGTGATTACATCTACAGAATTTATTGTTAGAAATTGCAAACTGCATTGATTAAATGTTAAGCCTTCATTAATAGTGGACCATTTTTATCCTGCTTCTGCAAGCAGATAGGCTACCATAAGTGATTTCAGATGGAGAGTTGTTTTTTGGTCTTAGTGTTATTTTGATTAAGTTTTTCTAATAAATATTAAAAGCATTAGTAATATTTCTCTCTTTACTGTCTTTTTCTCAGGGGTCTAGGAAGAAAATTTTAAAGATGCGACTAAACCTCTTTCCTCTCTGACCTAGAGATTTGATTAAATTTTATTTTTTTTAATTTTAATTTTTTAATCAGAGAAAACAGAATTTTTCTCTTTCCTCTTTCACACAACAGCTTAATCAATGGTACAGAACCGTTCTAAGAAATAGTATCTTATAGTACAGAGGTGTTGTCGTATACTAAACCTTCTGTATTGTCAGATGAACAAGGATTTAATTTTTACAGCTCAGAGAAACAGACATTATTGTCCCATAAATGGTAGCAAATTTCATATCTGCACTAACGGAGCTAAATTTTGCAACAGTTTGCACCAGAGTGCACTCTCTGAGTTAAGTGAGATTAACTGTGCTCTTAAGGTAAAAGTGACCCTTCCTGTACTGTAGTGTACCACACCATTTACTGGAATACCTACGAATTTATACTCCTTGAATGAGTTTGTTCTAAATGTGTCTCTCAAACCCTTTCAATATGTCGCAAGGTTCCAGAGAAATAAAAAAAATAAAAAGAAAAAAAAGTAATGTTTCTTGTATTCAACCCGGAGTTTGTTAATCCTGGAGACAGCCGTCCTTGTCATAAACTCTGCAGTTAGCAAGAGCCAACTTAGGAGAATTTAATTATCTAGTAAAGTGTTTTATTGCTTTGTAAAATCCTTTGTTAGGAGCGTTCCTTTTGAAAATATTATGAGAACTCCAGAAGTGTCCTTTTTTGGTGGGGTCTTCTCTGGGAATGTGCCGAGTGTCTTAGGTTACCCTGTTTGCATGGTACATAGTTCGTTTTTGATGGCCGGTTTTAACTATGGCATTCAGCTTTGGGGTTGGCACTTTTTTCCCCTTCAATGAAAACATTTGTATGTGGGAGTGTCGGATGCACGAGACAGCTGGGCTGATTCTAAAGAACTATTCTGCTCTTTTCCGTTCATTTGTTTCTGTTATGGGCATGCTGATTTTAAGTTAAGAATGACTCTTTGATGGGAGTTGACTGTCTACTGAATGAACTACATTGCTTGGATGAGCATGTTTGTGAAATCAATTCCTGTACTGCAAATGCTACAAAAAGAACACTTCTTTCCACCTATCCTCCTCCTTTACTCTCTCTTTTTTTTTTTTTTTTTTTTTCCCCCCTTGTACTAATTCTGTGTAGCACAAAGGTACTTGTTGATTTCAACAAATAATTGGATGCCTGTGTGGAGATATCTCTATGGTACTTTGAGCAAAGTAGGTCAGAGATAACATCTCAGCAATTCTGAGATGTGAGGCTTTCTGCGCTGGGAAATTTTCTTTCATACACTGCCATAGCTTATTCTGATGCAGTTATCTGTGCTGCAATGGTTCCCTGATGGGCAACTCTACTCTGGAATAAAAACTCATTTCATTCCAGAATGATTATCGGAGTGTGGAGTAAAAAAGTCAGAGTCACTTTTGTTCTGGAATAGAACATCGGTGAGCTGTTTGTAAGTAGGTATAGCGGAACAGAATATTTTGCTCGTTAAGCTGATCATAAGGTTTTTTTCTGGATAAAGGAGCCCTTGCCTGCTTTTGAACCTCTGCAGGGAGTCGCAGGGTGATTGCTGCTAGTCCTCTGGCTGCACTTGTATTTTGCTTCATCTGGCTTGGAGCTGAAGGGAAGTGCAAATAAATCTGAGATGCAATAGGACAGAGGGATATTAATTAAGGGCTGTGACTGAGCTCAGCTGGGGCAGCTCACAAAGGGGGTGGCTTTCCTACACTTGTCTCGCTCAGGATTGAAGATGCTGGGACTGATTTAACTCAGTATGAAACCGAGCAGGTACAGGGCTCCTTTGAGTTTCTTTTTTGTTAGTTTAGTAAATGACAAAATGTCTCTGCTGAAAGCCTGTCTCCACATGGTAAGGAGGAGTACTGCCGGCACCGTTGTACTTTTTCCGAGATACCTTCAAAGTAGCGAGGTGACATGTTGGTAGGATGAAATGGTATCTCTCTTCCCTGCCAAGTGTTGCCAGCAATTCTTCTGGGTGCCGTGAGACTCTTAAGGACATGGGTGCCCTTCCACTGAGGAAGTGGCTCTGCAGAATTCACCATGCAGAAGTCTCCAGACACATCATTTTTTCTCCATTCCCACCCACGTTTCACCTACAGGTAACAGTTTTCAGGTCCTGTAGCTTGTAAATGACTTGCACGTGGTGTATCTTTTTTAAACCCTTTTGGCTGTTGGCATAATGCCTAATTAACTAATAACAACAAAAATATTTGAGTTATCTGCGGGAACTGATGTGAATTAGGTGGAACAGGCCAACCGGAGATAAAATGACTCCTTGGCACCGGACCACGCGTGGTTCGTTTGAGCTGGAGCATTAGCCAGTGGTAGCTGTCAGCATCTCTAGGTCAGGTAGGACCGAGCATGCAGGAGATGGCTTTTGTTACTTGGAAAGGATTATAGAGAGATATTTAATAGGAAAAGAACCTCTTGTTTTGTAATCTGTGCATCTAGGAACATAGGCACCGTCATCGGAGAAAAAGTTTTGTGGCAGCGTTTCTAGATCAGCCTGGGGCAAAGCTGAGTATGTGGAGGTAACAAAAAGTGTTCGTGTAAAATGATGAATGCAGAGTGTCGCCCCCCCCCCCCCCCCCTGAAATTAAGGTATAATATAGTTTTGGGACCACACTTGTAGGTTAGGCCCTAAATTATCTGCCTGCCATTTCAAGCACGCGGTATCCTTCCATTAACTTCCATGATGTTTAGCTCCAGTTGTTACTGTTACAAATAATGCCTCTCTCTCTGGCCGTACCAAATACAACTTCATTGCTATTTCATCATTATAAATAACAAAATAAGAAGCTATAACAACATTTCGTATTGCTATTACATTTACATTATATATAAAGACAACAGAGTCATTTATTCACTGCAATAAATTCAGTCCTTCTGTGTAGGAGAGATCACTTACAAATTGCTTTGTCTCTGCTTTCTTGTGTTCTTGTTTATTTTCGATTTGGTGTCCTTCATAAGGACATATTGCTACCTGTTTGTTTAAAGTTTTTATTAAATTTTGCTTGCTATTCTGTAATGCCTCACAGTCACATCTGCTGGTTTGTTCTCATGTATCTCTACATCGCTTATTTTGTGAAGTTTGAAAACCTGAACAAACATTTTAGCCTCATATGACATTGCAGAATTCTGCTCCGAGTACAGTTCTTTTCAGTCTGGATTGCAAACACATACTGAGCGTTCCTGGAGCCAAGCAGCATGCGGAGATACACTAGTTACTGCAACAATTTAATTACATTATTTAATTACATTTGATGCAAATGATGAAAGCCCATTTTTACAGAGAAGAGTAGTTTTACTTCTGCGAAAATGGTGACTTTCCATTGGGGAGTGATTTTTCTTTTCACAGCACTGAGGAAGGCAGAGAGGCAGAGATTTGAATGAGTGCCAGATACGCTTTCATTAATATTACCATACTTTGTTACAGCTGTGGCTTTTTTTTTTTTTTTTAAACTTGAAATTAAAAATGTTTTCAATTAAATACTCTCAGAGTAATTTTTGTGGCAACTTCCAATTTAGAGATTTAGATTAACCATGTGTAAAAAGGCAAAATTACTTTCTTACTTTCTTTTTTGACATTTGGCAGCACATCTAGATGTAATAGTTGTGTGGTGTGTTCAACAGACTTCTGATGACAAGTCATAGCTCTGGGTTCTTAAATTTGACGTGTCATTCTGCTCTTTTACCATGAATGATGAGAGAGAGTTTTCTGATGACTGTCAAGCTGTCGACTTTATAAGATCACATCAGTTAACCGTTCATTTAAAAACCCCGTATATTTGCGTGTTCATCAGAACAGTGTCTCACCGTCCCTGGTTTCCCCTGACCTTGAAAGGAGGAGGTGTTAGTTTATTTTTTGAAGATAGCAAAGAATGTTCTGTGCACAAGACTGTGAATACTGAGAGATCAGGCAGCGCTCCAAGTATCGTGTGGGCAAAATACTTAACTTCCAATAAGTGTATATTCTGAAATCTCCCTTTCAGCCGCAGCCTCTTCACCTTCATCCTTTTGATTTATCAGCAGTCCTTACTGCGCCAGTACATTTCCCAACCAGACTAACCCAGCAGCAGCAATCAGAGAGCCGCGGGTAAGCAGCAAGTGGTTTAGAGGTCTTTTTTGCGGTTCTTGGTACTGAAAGATTTGAGAAGGAGGTTTAGAGGCAATTGCTCAAAATTGCTTGAACAACTCCCTTCTCTTTGCTTTAAAGTTCCACTTAGAGTGTATTTACTTTCAGTTACTACTTCGCAACTCGCTGTTTTTTTTCTGTCCTTGACAATCTTTGTGTCTGGGAGCAGTGGGCGCCAGGAGGTGAGGCTGACCCCAGCACGGGCAATGCCCTGGCAGACGGAGCACCATCCCACAGGCTTCGAACACGCCGGGCAGAGCCCTCCGTGGCTATCGGGATCCTCAGCGGTCCCAGACGCGGGAAGGGATGGCCCGGGGCCCTGCGGGGGTGCCAGTCGCGGCCAGCAGACAGGGCTGCAGCGTATGTCCGAGGGGTCCGTCGAGCAGATGAGCCACCTACAGCGTAGCGCCGGGGTCCTCCCGGGAGACGCAGCCGGGAAGCAGCGCGTCTACAGCACAGCCCAGGCTGAGCGGAAACCGAGCCGTGGCCCGTGGGCGGGGGGCGGGTGGAAGCCCCCAGGGAGGCTCATCAGGGCAATCAAAGCCTACCCGTGCCCTCAGGGCCCCGATACGCAAAATAATTATGTAATTTCTTACTGTCCTCAGTCTTCCTGGCACAGGTTTTTCATGGATAATTTTAGCTTTCCCTATTAGCTGTGTGCTTTCCCGAAGAGTCTAATTCATTGCGATTAGCTCTCCGTTTCACATGCTCCCTTTTCTTTCCCCCTCCCCAGGGTCGGGCAGCAGATATGCGGGGGTTAAGAAGAATCTTTTGTTTAAATTCCTTCCTTTGTACTTTCTGAGGAAATCTCCTTATAGCAATGAGCTTTTAATAATGTCCTTAAGCAGCACCACATTCGCATGTACCACTTGTTTCTTTTTTCTCAGCCCGTTCACATTCAGTTTCATTCGTCAGTATTTGTAAAATCAGCCTGGTCAACACATCAGTCTTAGATACATAAACTGCAAGGAGCCGTGGGGAATTTATGGGCATCTGGAACCTGACTGTAAATTACTAGGTGCGGGGGGTAATGCCTTTGATTATAAGCATTTTGAAGCAGAAATCAAATCTTTGCATATGTTTAAATAGTACCTGTCGTACCAGAGTCCTTGCCCCAATTCAGGCCCTTGTATTTAATTTTATTGTCTATATAAAACTAATGAAAGTATTTCATTGCATTGTAAAATATAGTGGGTTTGCCCATCTTCAGAATATTTCGGCTAGAATCCAGTATCTTTTAGATGATTGTAGAAACGCTAGGCCATTTCAGAATCTAAGTTGATTAAATAAAGTAATAATGAACGGCAGCCCAAATGAGCAGCAAGATTCACTAAGGCTAGAACTTTACAAAGTAAAATAGCAAGCCATTCTTGAAGTGAAACACAAGAGCGTCTCAGGCAACGGTAAGAAAAGGACAACCGATTTGCATTGATTTGTGAAGATGCACCCTGACCGAACTGCAGTTTATCTTTCTGTGCATGGTATTCGTTCTGGATTTCACTTCTACTGGTGAGAGGACATTGGTAAACGGAATGAATATTTGCCTTACACAGTTGAGCCAATGATTTGCTCACATACCTCGTCGTCTGGTTCAACCTCTCTCTACTTACGGTGTTTTCCAGACTGCACAAATTTTTAGTGTATACATTTACTTTTTTTTTCTTTGTGATTTTTCACTCACTTCTTTCTTCGCATAATGCACTGATCAAGACTACTTTTTTTTAGCACGTGATAGAGATTAGTAAGTTGTGATTCAGAGATTTTTTTGTTGTTGTTTCTTCCTCTAAGATCATGAGTGTGCAAGCAGTCGTATCAAGAAAAATGGTCGTGCAAATGGGAAAAAACCCACCTGTATTTTCATTGCATGCTACTTTGAAACTAATTTCCTGTGTGAACTTCTCATTGTGAAGGCTAGATGGAAAATCATGCTTTTCGTTGTCATTCACTCATATAACTATGTATGGATAACTGTCTTTCAATATATATTTCAATATTTTTCAATTCTGTGGTGTTTGCGTCACAGATCATTCACTTACAAATGGCGTCCTTTTGTTTGATTGTGCATTGTAGCTTTATCCCTGTAACATGCAGTGTTGTCCAACACAAAACTGGTTTATGGGAGAGGCTTCTTTTTCCCACTTTTAGCAGTTAGGCCATTGGTGATGCAAGGCAAAGCCAGGACACTTCCCTTCTCTGCTTTGATGCGAGTCCTTCTACGCCCACTTTGTACTACATTAATAGACTATTTGTTTGTTGTTCCTCTTTTCTTTTTAGCTCAGATCTTGAATTAACATCGCAAACTGTGCTCTTTTCTGTCTCCCCAAAAGTAGGGTTTTTTCTAATAGTGTATTGAGGTTAGTAGTCAGTACTTATTTAATGAACGTGGATGTAAAACACTAAAACTAAAATCATGCCGTCGTTTTATTTGAAAGCTTGCCATTTATCTCAAAACTATTTCTTACAATTTATGAGTCCTAATGAGAATGAAACAGTAGATCTCAGAGTCCCGTGGTGTATGCTGTTTGGAATTCTGTCTCACCACACCACATTCTCCTCTATTTTTGTCTTGTCTAAATGCAAATTCTAGTACAAACAAATAATTCCAATAGAAAAGGAAAATCTGTGGGGTTTTTTTTAAGTGAAGATTTTAATAATTTGGGATGGGGCATATGGAGTATTGGGCTAGATTTTCAAATGTAGTCTCCTATTTTTTAAGATAACTATCAATATGGCTTATTAAAGTTGCTTAAATTTCTTTTTGTACTGAAATAAATGCGTTTTTGAGTGACGGCCTTTGAAACTCCATCCCTGTATAGCTGCGTTTAAGGTTCTTAATTTATTTATCCCGTGGTACTGCCTATCACTCTTTTTAACCTTTTCACATCCACCTAAGGACATAATCATATTGTCATATCAGTGAATATTATCTAGGGAGGCCAGTTTATCTCACTTTCCTCATTCAGGCTTTCTTGCGGGGAGCTGCAAGTTGTTTTATGGGGCTATCTAGAGCTGTGGGGAGCGCAGGTTAGAGTTTGCCTCAAGGTTCCCTTCCTGCTGAGAAGGGAAATTCACATCAGACTGTTACTTGGTGATCCAAAGATGTAGTAAAGGGTAGAGGGGAAGACATTTGATCCCCTGACAACATGGTTGGGGATAAACACCGCCTTTACGAATTGGTTCATCTCCACAAAGACAGGCTGGGAGCGCTGGTTTGCTAAGTTCAATCTGCATGTGCTAATGACCCGCTGCAGAGTGGTATTAGGAATGGTCATTCTTACAGCTCTCCAGGGCAGGAGAAAGCACTGGAAACAGAAAACAGAATTTTTCCCGTTGCTCTGTATCTAAATCTGTTGCACCCACTGAGCAAGGTGGGTCCACAGACCTCCCTCTCTAGGTCGGCAGGCTTCAGAAGACAGCCCGTTGCCCTCTCTTCTTCAGGATCCAGGCACTGACTGGCCCTGTTGATGGGAACCGCTGTGCTGCATTAACTTCTCTTCCTACCGCACTGCAGTGGGCAGCACTTACACGTGTGGTGTTTGGGGAGGTTAGTGCCTACAGGCAGGGGAGACCAGTGCTGACCCTTTGCTTAAATGCACGTAGGTCCCCTGGAGCTCAGCGCTGTCCTGAACTGAATTTGTACGGTCAGTAGCAAAACTATATAATTTCTTTGATATCTGCAATCGCAAGAGAAAACGTTAGCGAGTGGGTGAGCCTCAGCCGAGGTCGACTATTTGCCAAATAGTTAATAGCTGAGAATAGGATGGTTTTGTGGTAGAGATGGTATTTCGGGATTAGATTTGGATTTATTTTAGAGGCAGTGCTTTAAATGTAATGGTAAAGCTCAGAAAAGCGTCCTTTAGAAGCAGGAATTCTGTGCCAAGTCCTTTTGTGGACCCAGCTGCAGTATCTCCGCATTTATGGTTTAAATCTTATTTTGCAGCCTCCATCACTTATGCCCGCAAGTCCTGTTTACCGTAGGCAGCAGTGATGGTATATGCTCAAAATGGCTACTGGACCGAAATCTCATTCTCTGCCTTATGGAGTAAAGCCATAGAAATTTGTCCTTTGGAGCTCCATCGCTGCACTTACAATGAGATGTCTCTTGCTGAAAGTTATGAGACAAAAGCAATTCAAAAAGCTTCAAGCTTTTGCTTGTTAGATCAAAGGAGGACTGACAAGATAGTGAAGATAAGTCTTTAACTTTTCAATTAACAATGTCAGAATATTTCATCCTTTGCTGATTAATCGTTGCTTTGGACCAAGTAAATGATGCTTCATCTGAGTGAATGAATATGGCCATATTTAAACCGATTTCGAGAACTCTGTGGTCATTTAATATAGGTCATTTGTAAAGCACTGAATTTAATTATAACGTGGATTATCATCTTTAAAACAATTAAAAGAATACACCCTAGTTTTTCAAGAGAGGCTGAGCTACAAATAGAGCATAGATTGCTGGGTTGACCAATCACACCTATTTCAAGACTGTGGAGTGGGGACTCTTTGGTTCCCTGCTTAGCCTGAGGCTGCCATACCCATGGAAATGGGACCCAGTGTACTTACTGCCTTTTATGTGCCATTTTCCGTGGCGTCCTGTGCACTCACTCCTTTGGTGGTGTCTTATTTACACTCAGCGAAGGGACTGCAATCTTGTGATTAGTGTACGATAAAGGCAGGAATGAGGAGCTGGGCAACGACAAGCTGTTTCTTTGGGCTTTTAGTCGCTCCTCGACTAATTTAACGTATATTCTCTATAAAACTCGAACTCTTCCCGTGTATAGTGAGAAAAGGAGCGTGTGTTTATCGAGCGCCTCAGGTGCTCACCGTGGTGTAATGTAATGCCATTCCTACCAGGTTGCTGTGCTGGGGAGGGTAGCTGTGGGTTTGTAAGCTGCAGTCTACGCAGACAGGGCTAAATCCGTTTCATCTTACTGCTCTGAGAATCTCCTTGGTGTTTCTATTGCCATCCGTGCGCATGAAGGATTTGCTGAACAGGAGAGTTGCCTCACAGCCCGGAAGCCTAGGGAGAATTTCTCCCTTCAGACAAAGATTGCTGGCAGTCCATACGTCATCGAGCATCATTTGGTCTTCCGGGGGGTTATGAAGTTTGTCAGGATATTTTTGAAGTAATTTTATGGGCAGCCAGTTCTTTCCAGTAAGGTTTCTTCGTGGATTTTTTTCATCCTTTTAAAGAAAGCACTTTAGCTTTGGGGAAAAAGAAAAGGATGGTGGGAGGCCCCAGGCGCCAGGGTGATATTTCTCCAAGATAAACCGCGGTCGTGACGTGAATCCAGTGGGGCTCAGCAATTAACGGTGACCAGCAGCTGGCACCAAAATCTCTTAGTGCCCACCTACAGGTTGTTTTGTTTGGGGTGTTAAGTTTGGTGACTCTTTCATGTATTTCACAAAGGTAATTGCTTTTTTGCCTTTGTGAACTCAATATTATTGCACTTCAAGGCTTAGCCTGGCCAGAACAAAAAGTTATTGAGTGTGTCGCTTTCCCAGATTCAAGTATGGACCTCAAAGTGTGTCATGCTTTTAGAAAATGATAAAGCCTCTTTTTACTTTGGAAACAACTAGCATTGCATGCATTATGCTGACATTCACGGTTTATGCCATGCATATTACGTGGAGACTTCTAAGGAATAAATAAATATGTTTATATTACGAAGCAGGAGGATTTTTTTAATTTCAGCTTGCGTATAGTTTCACCATACAACACATGGCTGTTCTACTCATGCTGTGATATATACAATTGTGCAAGATGTGTTTTGAAAATAACCTTCCCATGAGTTTTTGTTTACAGGGTTAGGATGTAGCTTTAAGCATATGCACTACAAAGTCTAAATAAAACTTTTCTGCCTTCATGCTGCCACTGTTGACGATCAGTCTGGCAGAGCTTTACTGTGAGGAAAAGTGCTTCCTACAATAGCTCAGCAGCACATTCATATTCTGATGTCACTCTTGGCCTGGAAGTTAGAAGCTGATTTATTATTGGAAGGAGGAAAAAAGTTAGGAAATACATCCTAGCTAACCAAACGCTTACAGTTTTTTGCCGTAGCCTTGCAAATTCTGGTTTATTTGGCTTTCCTCTCTGCATGAATTGTCTGGAATACCAAACAAATTCTGCTATGTCTGCTTACTCTTTTTTGCCTTCACAGAGTTCTCAATTCATTCTCTCTTCTCTCTCTCTCTCTCTCTCTCTTTGTTTCTCTCTTCTCTCTCTCTGTTTTTTTCTTTTTGATGGGGTACCCTGAATCTCTCAAGCAGTGCAGGAGGCCGAACAGGAAGATGGAAAGGTGGTAGTGGATGCCCAAGCTCCGAAACCAACTAAAAAAACCAAGGCAGCAGCTGCGAGCTGTCAGACTGGCAGCACCAGAAAGGAGAAAAAAGGCAAACACAAAGGTTAGCTGCATGCGGCTGAATGTCAGATGTTAAATTGACTGCAAAATACTTCTTTTTCCTTTTTCGTTCTTTTTTTTTTTTTTAATTTTCTTTGAATTTCTGAAAATTACCCAAAATAAATTTCTTGAAATTTTTATGAGATTGGAAAATGTGAGTGACTTGGTCTTGTCTCGGCAGGTACAACCTGGGAGTGAAGGAGGGCTAAAATTTGTAAACTGAGTCTTTGCCAAAGGAGAGTGTTTGTTGAAATTGCAGAGGAGGAAAAAAGTACTGATGGAAAGATGTTAGTGTTTTCCTGCAGTGTTAAAGAAATGAGAACCGTCTTACACCAATGTGGTTTTTTTTTTTTTTTTTTTTAGATTATCTGCATGTAATATAATTTGGAGAAACAGCCTTAAATTGCACTCATTTCTGTCCAGACTCTTACTAAGGTTTAAACTGTACAAATCGGAGGTTAAGTGGGCATTTTGAAAATCAATTCAACAAAACCGAGATAACATCCTCAAAGGGGTTATTCCAGTTGTTACTTCAGTGTTACTCTGTCCCACTTGGTCAACGTATGGGAGTTGTTAGCATGAAAAATTTTCTACAATGACTTTGGGTAAGACTATGACAAAAGGGTAGGTAGAAATGACATTGCCTTAATTAGATTTTCTATTAGAGTTACATAGACTAGATGGAAGAAGTAACATGAGCTGCTTTAAGGGTATTCAAATTTTATATGTATATGCACACTTACGAAAAGAGAGAGGTTTTTATACCGCATCACAGTTTCTTTTTATTTGATGGTGAATGACTAATGGAATTAAGAAACATCTTTCCAATAATTTGCAGTTCTTGGATAAGGCCACTGTTACACTGTGCTGCCTGGACTGTACTGTATTCCTGTCTTGTGTATGGCCAACAGTCTCTCCATTATTGCTTAAGTAAGAAAATAGTGTATATCCTCAACAAGTCTATTTAAAGATAGCAATGACTAATAAGGGTAATCATTGAGGTCAGAGTATTGGGGCTTATCTATAGGGATTTTGCAGGACTTGAGCCTACCTTATCAAAATCCTTTACACGTTGCAGCTTAATTCTTGAGATCTGAATCTACAGCGTCTCTATGTCTGTAGTCCCTCTGGCTGCGAAGGGAGCCCTAGGTTAGATAGGCTTTAGAGTCTGGCCCTGAGGTAAAGGTTTTATTCATATATTTGAAAAAAACAGGGTGTGTGTCAGTACCTAGGCTTAAAATAATAAGTAAAAGTCAAAGGTAAGATTAACTGAAAGTAAAAATTGTTGGTAAAGTAAGTGACCGGAAAGTTAATGTTTCTCAGTTTAATGTAAAAAGTAATTCCACTCCAGCATAATAGTAACGATGCCGAATTTTATTTTAAAGTACGTCTTGCTGAAGAGTAAAAATTCTTTTACTAGTTTAAAAGAAAACCTTTCTTAGGCTGTAACTGAGCATTGTGCGGGGGTAATACACACGCAATGTGTGTTACGTAAATCGTGATTGCTGTATAACTTTGAGGCTCTGTTTCATCTCATATAACGCCTGTTTTGCCTTTATGGGGTGTCTGTCTGTACTGTGTTCAGAACTTAAGATATCGTGCTGGTCCGTCGCAGTAGGTTTGATTTGACAAATCTGCACTGTATAACGCCGACGTGTGCGCGTATACATTCACGTGTTTTCTACACAGTTTTCTGAGGAGCTCTTGGCTAAAATATTCCGTGAACAGAACCCCAGCCTCAGGTCCAGTGAGGCACATAGCCAGAGACGGTGATCCTTTGAGTGTGTGGTTTCCCGGGCCGTTCTGCAGACGCCGGCGATGTGCGCGCTGGGGCGGCGTTTGCTGAGTAGCCCTCTTCGAACCTCCCCGATGGATGTAGGCAAGTTAGTCTATGGGCAGCGTGTGCGTACTGTGAAGCAGTTGCACAGTTTTTTGTTATCTCACAGCAGGTAACACCTCCTGTTTTTCTCATACACCAATAATATTCTTATTTTTTTTCTGAAAAATTCCCCAGACAGGCAAATGTTGGCATATTTTAATAGTAGCAAGTTGTGTTGGTAAAAGTAATGTCACTTTATGTAGACTGAGAACTTTTGCGTGCTGATACTGCTCCTCTATGTGTTGGAAACAAATACTGTTACCTATAGAAACCTCTGCTTCCGCTGCAATTCTTCTGGCTCATCCTGCTCTGCCACCCGTGGGCTTCCCTGGCCTTCAGCGTTTGCCCATCGATTGCATCTTATGTAAGTTTCCATAGAGTGGGGGTGTTCCTCATCAATTATACGCATGAAAATTTTGACTACCTCCTCTCCGGAAGTTTATGTTGATGATTAGTAACAAATCTGAAGTACCAAATATCCCTGATGTCAGTTTAAGTATGTTCAGAGCGTATGCATAGCGCTTTCTCATCCACCCTTGGAATCCTGTCTGAAGGTACCTTTGATGTTGTTGTAAACTTGGAGTGTGCGGAGGGGATTGTAACTGGCTCTCCAGTCTTGCATCCTTACCGAAGCTGCAAAATATTTTGTTATTGGATGAAAAGGTAAAACCGAACGCGACTTTAAAATTCCAGAGGGATTTTGCTGATCAATCCGCTACAGACATAGCTAATTTGTGCTACTTAGGAATGAAGAGCGTGCAAGTGGTAGCAGAACCCTGTAGTGGAACTTGTATCAATTTTTCAGTTACTTCCAAGAGTAAGCGTGAGTCTTAAGAAAAGATTTTATGATAATATCGGATGGATTTGCTAATAACTTCAGCTCTAACTCATGAAAATGGTTTAAATGCTTTCGTACCATTTTGTGGCACAAGAGGATTTGTTGCAGGAAGTTCATTGGTAATTAGACGAAATCTTGGAAGTTTTCGTCTTTGCTGTTGCTTCAGGTTTTGTTTCCACTCTGACTACTCTGACTGTAACCTTTGTACGTCCTGTAAACGAGCAGGATGGGTGCTGAGGGGTGAATGCACTTTACATGCTAAAATAGCTTTTAAAGCTTTCTGTTCGTATTTAGCTGTAGTGAGCATTACCTTTCTAAGCATAGCCCGGCTCTTTGTGCTTTAAGAAAAAAGAACTTTTAGACCAGATCCTATGAATAATAAGCTAATTCAGAGCAAAAATCGTTGAATTATACATGAATAGCTCTTGAAGCTGTAGTGTAATGATTGTACTCTGGTCTTAGATGTGTAATGCTTTTTTAAGTAGCTTGAAGAATGATGAAGCTATGATCAGAACAACGTGCTAAAGAAAAACGCGAGGGAAATATTAGGTTTAATGAGGTTACGCTGACATAAGGCAAGAAAAGGGATGTGGCTAATTGCTCATGTAGAGCCGATTGTGCCTTTTCAGTCAGGGGACAGTGCATTTTGTAATTCTGTGATGGGTAGTCCGGTAATTAGCAGTTTTTTCTAAATCTGTGATTATTACTGGTATTTCATTCTTAATGGCGGTATCCAGTATACACTGTGCCTATTTTTAAAAAGAAACGTCAATGTTGTGGGACAGAGCCTGCAAATGCAGTAATCTGATGACATTTTGTGGTAGCTTAGCTCATTAAACTGGTGCTTCTGAAAGCTTTGGTCTCCCAGTTTATTGTTTGACATAATATTCAGTAGTGGGAAAAAAAACATGAAATATAACAGATGAATATGTAAAATGGTTGTCTTTCCAGTGGGAGAGAGTGGATGAAATTCTGGTTTGATTTGTGATGCTAGTAAGGGGTCATTAAGGATATTAGTGGATCTGGTGCACGGTATCGCTAGATGAGTCAACAGAAAAGTAACGCAAACAAGTGAAAATAGTTGCAGCAGGAACCTATGAAAAGTATGCACTCTGCATAGTATTACAAATGCAAAACCAGAGCATCTTTAGATATTGATACGTTGATAATTCTTTAAAAATTGAGATTCCGGAAAATAGTGCAGGTATGGAGTGATGTGGGGTTTTTGTTTGGTTGTTTTTTTTTTTCTCCCAGTATAGGTTTGTGAAGAAATTAATAAATATACCAGATAAAGTGCGTTTTGGCTATGTGCAATGAATGAATGGGGCAAAAACAAATCAGGAAGATAAAATGGAACCTTTAAAAAAAAAAAAACAGAAAACCATGCAAAACCAGGAGTTAATTTGAAGTGAAATCTGATATGAAAATTCAGGAATCATTCTGTGAAAAGTTGTTGTTTGTTTGTTTTTTTCTTTTCCCCCAGAACTCTTGCACTTAGAGCAAGTAAGTACATTCTAGGAAAACCCTGCTCTGAACTGCACTGATTCACTCACTGCCATGGGCAATATAAATGAACGCTTCTGTCACTGAAATCGGGAATCTGGATGTGTTTAAGATGCTCAAATAAGTAATACCTTCCCAGCAATTTTTCTCTTATGTTGTACATTAAATGTATATAGCACGATGGGTATTCCCTGCTCTCTCTCTCTCAGAGTCAGAAAGCAAACGAGCTGCTCTGACACACAGTGCTTTTTCTGCCAGGACGGCTATTTCACGTTTTGATTTGGTTTGCTTCTGCCATGTTTCTTTTCTCTCTTTCACGCCTGTCTGTCTGTTTTGATTTGTGCATCCTGTCCCATTTTTATATGTAACAGGCAACTACGTTAACGCTGGCTGACTAAGAAAGCAGCACCATTTGTTGGATAAGAAGCATAATTTCTCACTGTTAACGCTTCCTTTCTGGCGGGGGGAGGGAAATTCATGTAGGGTAGATTTATCTCGGCTTCCCTATGTGTTAAAGAAAAAGGGTAGCAGGAACAATAAGTGAGTTTCCACCAAGAAAAGTCCTGTTATTTCCAGATCTGACAACCCTTTCAGGCTGTGCTTTGGCAACATACGGACTCGATTGTGAAGAAGTCATTTTGGCCTCCTCGGGATAGAGATTTATGAAAGTACAGTTCCTGCTGCAGTTTCCTAGATGTCATCAAGGTGCAGGTAGAGCTGGGTGCTCAAGCACTTGCTTTTAGTGACCTGATCTGGCGTTAGCAGTAGGCCGCCTTCTGGTGGAAGTTTGGGCTAAATCACCTCCAGAGGTCCTTTCCTAAAAAAAAAAAAAAAATTCTATTTGCCGTGTTTCCCTATGCACAAATCCCTTTGTGATTTTGCAGTTGCTTGAACCCACATCGGTGGATGCTCAGCCCCTACAAGAACAGGCGTATACTGGGAAATGGCTTGCAAAATATTGACAGCCGCAATATACTTAAGGGTATTCGGTCCTAAAAAATAGAGCAAAAAATGCTTTTTCACCCCTGTAGACATTTTGCTTTTCCAGTAAATTCCTTTTGCGTGGGGAGGGGGACGGAGGGGGTGGGGTGTTGGTGTTGATTTTTTAATTTTTTTTTTTTAAAGCGGTGGCGTTCTACATTTCTAGGAGATGTAATTTCCTGATATTTATATTCTAGCCATTTTATTAGAGCTTCCTAGGCAATCATTGTGAGAAGTAACCTTTTTCACCTATTGATTTGTGCAATACTACCTTCTTCTACCACTGTTCTGGAGGTAAATGTTGTTATACTCAGTGGTCACACTTCTTGATAAATGCAGATTTCCAAAAAAAAATAATCAATTGTTGTTTTGTCTTTTAAACTTAAAATGTAGATCACTTGAGACAATAAAAGCAGAAGTAGGCTTAGCTTTAAGCCAAGCTCTTTAAGGGATGGAAATTATATTTGTCCCGGTGCCGATCTAAAAAGAACAAATTTCTCTGAGGATGGGCTTCCCCGTCTTTGACCTCGGAGCACGCCAGCCGGCCTTTGAAGGGTTACGCTGCTGTCCCGAAGTTGGAGGAAGAGCTGCTCTGCCGTGTTCTTGAAGGGCAACGACAATGGCAGCGTTGCTGCTGGCCGCAGCCTTGAGTGTTGTCCACGTGCATATGACTTCTGTGTCAGACCAGTGCCTTATCCAACCGGGTAGCTTGCCTTTGAAGGCACGTTTTAAAAAAAAAAAAAAATAACAAACAAGGGGGGGGGGAAATTTTTTAGTGTGCCTGCCTTTGCTGGCAGCATGTTTGTAGAGGAAGGGCATATTCGTTGTAGAACCCTTCTTGTATGTAACAGAGGTCAGAAAATGTGGCCTGAGATTTTCTCTTCCAGAGACCTTCTGCCCGACCTCGGTCAGCTCTTCAGATCTGATCTGCAACGGGCTCAAGCATATGCTTAAAACATAGTCTGCGAGCAATATGCCTGGCTTTGTATGTTGAATTTGTGTCTTAAATGCTTTATAAAGTGCGACCAAGAATTTTTGTATCCTGCAGTTTGTAAAGTCGGGACAGAAATACTTGTTTTCTATGCTATGTTCATTTCCTGATAAGTACTCGCGTTTCCCATTCGGTCACTGAGCTCAAGTAGTAGTCTCTGATGTGCGATACTTCTCTTTTTAGTTTCTTTCTTAGTTTGCAAATGTCCTATGAAGAAATTCTTAATTTATTATAACAGTTATTTTCAAATAATTTAAAAATCTGCCTTTTCATGGGGTCCTAGGTGCAGTAAAGACTCTCTGTAAATAACCACTTAATCAGTCTTTCCTGTACTTACAAGTTCACGCAAAAGAACCAAGAGGAAACAACATTTGCTGATAACATTTTCACAGCAAAACGTTTGCATGTATAAATACATGCCGAGAGGAACACGATGTATATAAATACAAGTAGATTCTTTTCCTGCAAGATCCAATTACTGGGGATTCATGGAGTATGTAGTCAAATACTTAAATAATGTTTTGGAGAGCTGACTCACTATGCTTATGCCTGTAGTTTGCTGCTGGGTAGTTTGTCACGTATTTAATCCGTAACTAATTTTTGCAAGACTGCCATTGTGCGTCGTGCGCTGTTGTCAGACAGGAAAATCTTTCCTCATATTTGGTCTCGTGCTCATTTATGAGTGGTGGCCACATATATCAGCTGCCCCTCTGAACTTTCCCTGGTCATATGGAGCTTGGTAGTATGTCGTCTTTTCCTCCTCTTTGACCTTCTCCCCCCCTGCTCCTCAGCCCCCTAAATATTTTAAATACTCTTTTCTTGATTATCTCTTGAGCAATGAAGTAATCAACATTGCGGTTCTGGCCTATTGTCTTTCATTTTCTTATTCTGCTGTAATATTATAGTGTCATTAGACTCTGATGACTTTGAGAATTTCTCTGGGGTGTCTGGAAATGCTGAATTTCTGTCCAGTTTTGAGAGGAAGTTCCACTCGGATCTATTCTGTTACAGATTCTGGGTTTAGACGGGACTAATCAACAGACGGACCTAAGCCTTGTGTTCAGCGTGACCATAACCTTAGTTTCCCACTTGCAAATAGGATCAGGAAGCGTATTTCTTTTCTGCAAAATCATTTTGAAGATTGTGAAGCTGAAATAAAAATGCATGAGGCTCAAATGGATACCCAGAAATGCACTTGTAAGGCTCTCCTAGTGCTATTTTGGGGGGGGGGGGGGGGGGGGGGGGGGGGAACACCCCAAAACCAACCTCTAGATCTGTAGGGCCAAGGAGGGGGGATATCCTTCAGGATCTATAACCTCCACCCCGAGTAGTCTGTACTTACTTAGTTTACCGGAAAGAAATTTGATAACTACATCTAATAGAACTGAGATGGCTCATCTATATTCATTTTAGCATCTATCTATAGGGCGTAGCAACATAGTTGGAAGTTGTTCAGCAGAAAGCTGCTGGTGATGTAGGATAGAGAGAAGTATGCCTGGTGACTCTCCCATAAAGAGATTTCTTTTAATTACTGTATTGGAACAATAAAACGAGATTTTGACTTTATATCCTCGAAATGTATTGTCGTTACTAAATCCAGTGAGGCTGAATGGTTTTTAGGTTGTTGGTCCATCCATTAGAAGCTGGCATTTCAAAAAGGCATAATGTGCTATCATAAAATGCATGAAAGCTTCTATTTGTTTCTCATATGTTATAAACACTAAGCAAAATTTCACCACTTTATTCCTTTCCCAAGGCTTTCAGTAGCAGTTATCTTCTTTATTTTTCCCATACCTTTTTCTCTCTCCCCTCATTCAAGACCTGGATCTTGTGATTATTTTTTTTTTTTTTGTGTAGATAGTTAACATTTTGTGTGTTTAAAGCAACAGCAAAAAAAAACTTATCTAAAAATCCCATACCTGAGGTCAAAGTTAAGTGCATGTCCACCTAATGTATTTTGAATTTCTTAGAATTCGGGTTATAAAAACATTTCTACGTGGTAGTTTAGATTACCAGCTTTTAAGAGCATGGTACTGTCTATAAATATTGTCTAGAAGATTTTAGGTGCTAACAGAATACAGGCATTGATAAACAGTAGGTTGTAGGATGGAAATGCCAGCGAATGCCAATTTTCTGTTGCATTTTTTTTCGTTATCTTGTTGTTTTCATTTCTGGTACCTCTGGGTTTCATCTGAGACTTGACCATGTCAAAGTTTACCAGAAGGCATTTACTGAAAGGACTGGTATTCTGGGAGTTGTTTCAGTCTTCCTCTTTCCTCCCTGCCCTCCTTCACAGTTGCCTCTCAAAAATTCCCTTTTCTTTTTAGCAGGTATTCAAGGACATCTCTATCAGTTGGGTTTGTTTTTTTTTTTTTTTTTTTTTCTACCTGATTTTTGGGAAAAGCTGTAGAAAATGCTGACTGCAGCAATACAGACTTTCTTTTTGGCACAGCCTGCTCAGCTTCTTTGCCTCTTTTGACCCCGTCCTTAAACCGGGAAACTTATAACTATAGACACGAATGGTTTGTTTTATAGCACAGTGAACCATCCTTCCAGTAAGCGGGTGAAAAGGAGTCAGCGAGGCAAAGAAAGTGAGAACGTAGGGAGAGATCCACCTTGAGTGTCACGATTATGCAAGCTGGGAATTGTGTTCAGACGTGAGGTATGTGGTGGTAAAGCTGCCTTTTGAACTCTGACTTACAAAGACACACTTATATCTTGTGATACAGAAAAAAGAAACGCGTGTGTGTGCTTGCGTTTTTTACACCTGCCTATATACCTACCTATTTGTGTGCACGCACAGAAATATTACGTAGTTAATGCTGCATTTCCCACGAACTGTCTACAGTATTCTAATGCAGCAGAGGTTCTTTTTTTTCCCCCCTCTCTGTCTGGCTACATCTACCATTCCCTTAAATGGGGTCACCGGTGGAACCATTCGTAATGCTTAATAACACACTCTACCAGTGATGCACTCTTCAGAATGCTGAAATTGATTTTTCTTCTCTAAAAGTATGACCTGCCGGTGTAGCCTTTGTCCTAATGCCTAATAATACGTGATGTTCCTGACAGCACAGGATGTGAGCGCAGATGTTCTGCAGGCATCAGGAAAAAGCCGCCTCAGTGCAATGCCTAATGCTGCCGAAGGCATTTCGTTTGCTGCAGATCAATGTCTGCTTTGAAGAAGAATAATTAAGGTGGTTTTGTTCCTTTTGAAATGGATTCTCAAAATTAGGTTCGTATCATCCAGAGCTTAATAAGGGGCCAGAGAGATATGCATGAGGTACGAGCATCTTGTTAAACTCGGGGATGCTTAACACTTTTGAAATTCGGAGTATTAAGGTAAGACTCTAACTTTAGGCAGCCACTTTAATGGTGATGGTTAATATGGTTAAAGCTGTGAAAAATACCACAGTGGATCTGAGCAGCTGCCTGTCTGTTCTAGAGCACCTTCGCTGTAGTGCTTATCCTGAGATAACTTTTAAGAAAAATGCTATTCTGTTCGCTGCTGTATTATACCTGCAACATAGGGAATCACACTGTTCATTCTGCACCACACAGAGCTTCTGTCTGAAATTGTCATCCTACCGACACGACAGAAACGCTTCCATGGACTTTATTGAGTCCTTCAAGGTTGGATGGACAGATTGTTTATTTGTTGTTAGTTGTCGCTAGGTTTACTGTAAGTAAATCAGAATTTACAGGGTCGGTGCAAAAATTGCCAGAATAAGGGTCTGTGTGACGCAGATGAGTCAATAATTCCTCGTGGTCTCGAAGTGTGGGAATTCAATACTTCTGCAGTGTCGGACTGCATTTTGTTATGGAGTTGCACAGCCAGCGCTGCTCCTGTTCCTGAGGGTGGGAACCACTCTCTTTTCCACTTGTGCTTCGTATTGCAGTGGCAGTGACAGCAAATACGGCGAAGCGCGGTTAAGCGTGCTAAACGAATAATCCAGTTGTCTTTTAATGCAAGTTGACAGCTGCTGGCAAAGCGGGTTGAAATGGTGTTCTTGCAGACTTCTGCTACAGATCACAGTCTGAAAAAATCCCAATCCCTACAGCTCCTTCTTACAGGATTTACTCAGCTCTGTTTGGTGCGAGAAGCACCGTATTCTTCTACTGAAGTAGCTCTTTGTAACGCTCGCTAATTCTCCGCAATGTTGCTTGCTTATTAACAAAAATTTCAGAACAGCAACAGTGTACAGGCCAACGTTATTTACTATGTCTGTACGTGATAATATTACCGGTTTTATGTAGCTAATTTAGTAATACATACCAGCACTAAGTCTTAACTAAGAGCTGAAGTACCTTTGCAATCTGAATTTTTAACTCGCTGTCCTGAAGAAAAAAATGAAGTTAGCTTGTGATAAGAACACACCCCATCCCGTATCTTCATTTTTCTCTCTTCGGAGGCGAATTACAGCCTTAAGGAGGTAAACAGTTTCTTTCTGGCTGTCACCGGCAGCCAGAGAATGGCAGCGTGGCTGAGGCTGGAACCCCTGCTCACAGCAGGTTGCCCAGGACCGTGCCCGGTCGGGATTTGAGCATCTCGGAGGATGGAGGTTCCAGGAAACACGTGTTATCTTCTTTATAGTTTCACTCTGATGTTTTAACTGTATAGCAATTTACTGACTCAGTAGGCATATTTAGGCTTGTTAATGTGCTGCTCTTTGTGTTCTGTACCCTGCTAGATCTACTTGGTGGATTTTCCAGGTTTCTGAAACTGTGGAGCATCGTTTCGTAATAGGAGTGTTGCTTATTAGGGGATATGGCATAATCTGGGACTCAGGTTTATCTGTTTCCGGACCAGTTCCGTGTCTTTATGAAAGCTGCGTCTGTTTTCTTTGTCGGTCCTCTCCAGTCGATTCCTTTTCTGTGTATTTTTCTGTGTTTCTGGTGCATGGATGGATGTGCTTTGGGGCTGAGGAGGGCAAGAGTGACATCCTGATCGCCTCTTGGAGATTCTCTAATGCGGTATGTGGGAAGTAAGATGCTTGCCTTGGAAGCTAGTTTAGTCTTGTTTAAGTCTAGAAATATTATTGACTGTGAACCTCTGATCTCTGATTCTTAGAAAAGATGCTTTTTGTAAGTGAGCGATTCTCTTTTCAGTCACTTCTTGACACAAAGACAAGTAAGGCTTTTGCTGTTGCCTGACAGGGATTGATGGCCCAGCTGCTTTTCAAGATGATGTTCAGAAGATAGGAAGTCAAGTGCAGATTCTCACTGTTGGACAGTCTAGTCATGATGAAGATGATGGAGAGAAAATGGCTAGCGGCCAACAACAGCAAAGCAAACAAGATCTTAGAACAGCAATGCAGAAAAAAGGTAAGTAGCCAAAGCTGCCCTCGTGTTCTTATTGCTTGCTTTATGTACATTGACTTCTTTTCCTGTTCTCACTCTCAGCCCTAGCCTAAGGAGAGATTATAACTCTGTATTTATTTTCCTGAGAGCCTGTTAGGCTCTATTCTATTATCTAAAAAAAAAAAAAAATAAAAAAAAAATGAAGTTCTCTCTTGTCCCAAGGAACAAGAGCTCTCCAGGCTCTCAGGGATGTGACTTTCCCATCTGCAGTGCAGTGCTGCTATTAAGGTACCAGGCAGATGCTAATGCTCATATCCATCTGTTCACCTTTTTGTATTGTATAACGCTGGAAACCACTTACTTGAGGGTTAAAAAAGAAAGTACAGAATAGCAACATTCAAACTAAACTAGAATATTGGATTTAGTTGTGGTGTCAGTTAAATATTGTTCTTGTTTTCATAATGTGTGTTTGTGCTTGCAGAGGTGAAAATTACAGCACTGTGTATTCTGCAGCATTTCCCATGCATAGTCCTCAACTGTTCTGGAATGTTTTGGTTTGTTTTTTGTTTTTTTTCTAGAGGCACCCATGATTTGGGAGATCGATTGTGTATGTACACATTCATGCATCCGTCTCTTCCTTCCTGCACTGTTATTGTCTCTCATTGGACATTAACTGTAGGAAGGAAAAAAAATCCAAAAATCCTCACAAAGCTATTTCTGAAAGCATTTGCTTTGGGGTTGTTCTTCTTCAGTGTACAGCTTTTGAAGCAAAGATGGCTCAAGCCAAGAGCGTTCTGATGCTTTAAGAATAAATTCTTTGTGTATAAAGAGCAGAATGTAAGTGCAAACTTGACTCTTCTAGAATAGACTATTCATACCTAAATGCCCGCCTCTTGTCTGCAGAGCAGTTCTCACTAACGTTCATTTTTTTCTGGGACGTTACTCTGCAGATGTGAGCAGCTTCAGCTGAAATGGGCAGATTTTCTCCAAGTGTGGTATTTCCTGGGCATCGGAGTCAGAGGGATGTTGGCATGGCTAATGAGTTCTGATCTGTGTGGTGATTGTGTTGCCTTAGACCATGGCTCAGAATATTTAATCATTAGGCACACTACTTGCTAAAGCTGATTGACTGAAAAACTATCAACTGACTTCTCAAATTAGGTCAGAGCACTCAGATTTTTACTCTGGGGGCCATTTCTATTTTTGAGGTTTTTTTCCAGGTTAAGATATATTTTTATTCTTCTCTTTTTTTTTTTTTCTTGTTTGTTTATTTTTTAAAAGAAGCAGTGGGGTTTGTTTTGATTTGGTTTTATTTTGCTTTGTTGCTTTGTGTTCTTAACTGTACAATATCACCTTTTTTTACTGGGTCTAAGTATACCCCTGATCATAATAGGCACTGCTAAGAGTGGACCTCTAGTATGCTTCAAGTTGGGGGGGCGACGAGGGGGACGACATGGGAATGCTGAGGTTTACTCATTTTTATTGACAACAGAGCTATGCTCTGTGAGAAACAAAGAAAGATATTAAGACAAGACTGCAACTAGCAGCATCTCCATAAATATTTTTACTATGCGTGTATGGTTTGCCACTTGATACCAGCAGAGGAGGTTTATTAGAAAGTTCTAAGTATCCCATTATTCATGGGAAACTTTGCGCAGAATTAGGGCTTTTCACGTGGATTCCCACTGCCGCTTCGCTGCTTGTGGCGCATCCTTACTGGCACGTCCCCGTTGGTCTGAAAAGCACTTAGAATTGCTGTCTCCCGTCAGTCCTTCTCTTGCATGGGATAGGAGCAAAAGGAGAAGAACACAGAGATAAATGCTAACTGGCCTAATGGGAAAGGCTGAATCCCATCAGATTTGCGTAGCCCGATTTGTGCCCGTTCTGCTCTTTGACACTACCTTCGTGGAGAGAAGCCTCTCTCAGCACGTCTCCGCTTCCCCAGCGAGACAAGTTCTGTTACAAGACTAGAGGTTATAGGCTACCTGAGTGTGAAAAGAATATGGCACTTGCAAGAAAATGCCAAATGTTTTATTTAATTTCTCCATCTGATAGAAATTGCTGTACTAGAATCATTTTCTTCCTGTAGGAAATATTTGCCCTTTTGATTTCAGAAGTCTTAATATGTAGAGTTCCTCTCTGCCAAATGAGTCACTAGGACAGAGCCAGACTTCCATAAGTTTTAACAGTGAATAACTAGCGTTTATACTTCACATTTATCAGCTTCCTATATGTCTCCGTAAAGACTTGGAATGAACAATTTGGTCTTAGTTCTTCTTTGCCACCTGAAGTTACAACTGTTTCTGAGACTTAGGGAAGGAATAGATTTGATCTCTGGATTCAAAGACAAAACAGGGGCTCTCTGAAGCATTCATCCCCACAGGTCATGAGTGGAGACTTTTCTAAGGCTAGCACGGAATTTTCACCACCAAAATAGTGGTGGTGAAAGAGTGAGCGTGGATGTAGAAATAAACCGATTACGTCTGTGCATATGAAGTATGGCGTTACTGCACAGCTGCCAGCTGAGGAGATGGACTGTCTCTTACCCATGCGTCGTTGCCTGGAACGTGGTTGTCGTTATTACGAAATAATGCTTGTGATTAACGAGTGTGTGATTAATAATGAGCGAGTTCTGCAGGCTTTGAAAATATCTGTTGACCTGTGAACTCGGGCCTCCCTTGCATAACCAGATCCTATCGAAACACTTTGCTGTCGTGCTGTGTGGTGTATGTCCAGTCTGGGGGAACTGAAGAAGTGGATAACGAGACCGTTTACGGTGCAGCTGAATGGAATGCAAGCGTTGCATTGCATATGCTTCTGTTTTACCGTTATACACTCGCTTTTACTACTCCGCTGTTGTTTCGCTATCCGGTGTGCATCTGGTGTCAAAAGGGATATGCGTTGAAGTTATTGGAAGCAGCAATAACATAAAAAGTATTTAAATGCCTTTTTTTTGGTGTCTCTTTTTCTCTTGTTCCATTCTAAAATTTGAAACGAAGAAAACCACTACTGATACTGTCTCTGACGTTTATATTTCTGTACATCAGTTTGGTTCAGTCTCTGCTTGTTGCAGACCAAGCTCATAATCCCAAAGACTAAGCTGCATGAACGTCTCTGTGTGTAGCCCTGGCGCTCCCGGAAGCGCAGTTGAGAGAGCCTGACACAGGTGATGCGGACACACTGGGCACAGGGATTTCGGTAGAATTAAATTAGGCCATCTGAATATGAGTCATATATACCTTCTTCCATGTTACTGACTGAATATTTGTTCAGAATATGTGTATATCACTTGTGTCGATCAGTGGCTTGGGGTTTTTTTTGTGTTAGGATTCAAAAGTGGGCCAAAACCCTACCATGTAGGGCACATCGTGCCCAAACGGCTCTGTGGCACAACCATTCAGCGTGGGTGATGTTTTCTGAAGCTTCAGCTCTGTGATCCGCGGCTTTTTGACTCTATTCGAAGTACTAAAAAAAGAAGGTGACAGCAGGTAGAAGCAGGTAGAAGGTGAATTTGATTGCGCAGAAAGGTAGAATGTCCGTTATTGAGAATTCAGGCAGCAGCATTATGGCCCCATCCAGTAAGCCTTTAGCCCTGTGTGGAGTCCTGTTGGCAAGTTAGGCTTGTTCACTCAATTAAGGGTTTGCAGAATCAAGCCCACGGATTTTTTCCTTTCCCAGATCCCCATGCAAATACATCCTGGTCCTCTTCCACCTCCCAATCCAGTCTTGTCGCCCTGGATCATGTTCCTGGTAAGTACAGAAGGAAAAAGTTAATTATGCCCATGCTGCTTGGCTCTGGAAATCTTTGCATTTCATTTGTCCTTCTGCATTGAACTTACCAATAGTGGAAATTCTGGACCAAGTGATTTTTTTTTATTTTTTTATTTATTTATTTTTTTTTTAGGAAAAATATTGTGTAGTTAGCCTCTAATATGTGGTACATAGAGTTTGAACCTGAATAGAGGGTGGCTTCATCTGCATGATGCTCCTTGAAAAACTAGGCTTGCAAATGTCCCACCATTGACGCTTTCTGCTGCTGAGTCCTATTTGATGTTCTAAGTTTTGTTTCCCTTTGAAATGTCTGAGGTTTTGAATTCTTATAAAGTCAAATTTTTAAGTGCTGTAAGGCAATTCCTTTGGCCTGGGCTGATACTGTTTTTTACATGAAATAAATATGCATGAGAATATTTCCTTGATGTGAGTGTTTCTTCTCAGTCTAAGATCTGCTCTTCAGCGGATCACATAGGAACAGTTGAAAGCGTGCTGCAGAAGGGCTCGTATTTTAATTGTTAAGGTTTCCAAATGGCTGCGATAGGTTGTCCGCTCAGCTCCAATTCCGGTTTAAGGTTTTGTGTTGCGTTTGAAGTACTTGACTGGCTGAAGAAGAGCTGAATTTAATTCCTCGCTGTATCCCTGGGTAATTCGATCCTCACTGTGGACTGGAAACCATGATATTTCCTTTCTGGTTTGCTGAAATGTTTTGGCTTCTCGGGGCAGGTGCTGTCTCACCCACGTGTGTGTACAGTGCCTCCCACCGTGAGCCCCTCTCTCACCTGTGAGCCTAAGGGTGCAACACGATAAGAAGTGATGTTTTGCAGCAAGTATGGACAGCTTTAACGCACTACTATTTCACACAACCGCGCTGCTTCCTCTTCAGGCATTTCGAGCAGCATGAATTTTGATGAGGAAGAAGATGAGGAAGATGAAGACAGCTCCAGTTCTTCACAGTTGAACAGTAACACCCGGCCTGGTTCTGCCACGAGCAAGAAGTCCAATAAGGTAAGGGCTGAGTGCCGCAGAAGGAGCGTGCGGGCTGCTGTACGTGCTGTGTGATTTCAGAGTGCAGTCAGGAGAGGCCTGGCGGCTTTCTTGGTCTGTTTTTAGTATGCACTAGAGTATCTCCGCGGTGATTTACTGCGATAGCTCTCAGGGTTCTCAGGAGCAAGCAAGGAAAATACTGACTTGGAGGCTAGAATAGCAAATATTGTCTGAACTTGAATGAAGGGAAAGGTAAACAGTAAATATTTACCTTTCTACCTCT
Source organism: Vanellus vanellus (assembly GCF_965231255.1). Classification (NCBI taxonomy): domain Eukaryota; kingdom Metazoa; phylum Chordata; class Aves; order Charadriiformes; family Charadriidae; genus Vanellus; species Vanellus vanellus. The sequence continues at coordinate 13,674,815 of NC_138911.1, read as the reverse complement.
TGCAGGTGCTCAGAAGGCTCTTTGGTTTCTATTGCCATTTTCTGAGCGTTTTCCCACCCTGTTCTCACCACTACCATGCGAACATAAAATAACTTTGGCCTGTTCAGATATTCTAAATCGCAAGCTCTTGCTAAACCAGTTGATGGTGCCCCACTCTTTTATATACCCCACTGAATTCTCATCTCTCTTACGTCTCTATCTAGCTTAATCTCTCTCTCCCTGTGCCATTTCTTCCTTTCCTCGGAGGCCGTCGTTGTCCTTGGGTGTGTGGCCTTTCTGACGAAAGAAGTGTGGTGAGATGGGAAGGTGTGAGCCGGGGTTTGCTTTGTAACGTTACGGCGCTCCGCCTGTGCCGCCGCCCCGTTCTGCTTTGCCAGATGTGTGTGTACGCTCAGCATCAGTGGTGCAGAGAACTGCTCCCGGGGCCCTTTGGTAGCCAAGAGCTCGACCGATTGGATGGGGGAGATCCTTAGCTTGATAAGCCGCCTTCAAAGCTGCTGAGGAACCAGAACGGGGGAAAACAATAGGTCCATTGTTTTCATTTTTTTAAAGCGTGTCTTCTACCAAATGTCATTCCTTTGTGCTTATAACCTTGTAAATCGAAGTTGAGGAAACCTGAGTTTTGCTTACTGTTTTAGGAAGCGGCCTCAGCCCCCAGTCCTTCCGCAAATGAGCCTCTTATAGATGTCGATGACCTGGAGGAATTTGCTGCACGACCTGCTCCACAGGGTGTCACTGTCAAATGCAGAATCACAAGAGACAAGAAGGGAATGGACCGAGGGATGTACCCTACTTATTACCTCCACTTGGAAAGGGAGCATGGTAAAAAGGTCATAAAATAACTTGAATGGCATACCAGTTGCTTCTGAATATTAAAGAAATTATTAAAAGCCTGAAGAAGTCTTACAAAGAAAATATAATCTTAGATTTAAAATGTATTTTCACTTTCACTGAGATCTGCCCTACAGTCTTCCAAAAGCGAAACAATTGTATCACTTTGTTCTACTGCCTTTCTTCATATGTCTAATCTTTGGCCTTAAATAATCCATGCGTGGCACCTTTATGTGACAGTCAGCAGTTGGGGCTCTCTGCATTCTGTGGCCTCAAAAGCATCTATTTTCAATTCATCTGGAAGAGCCAGAGCAACTTAGAATGAAACATTTAACAAAATAGAACAAATTTAATTATTTAAACCATAAATAATGGACTGAGTGGCCGAGAAGTCACTTTCCCTTTCCAGATTTTTATCTGGTTTTTGCTAAGTCCCGGGAGACCTTGCGTTACTTCGCTATTGATGCTGGAAGACAGAAAAATTGCCCATGGTTTCCTTATATCAAAGCAGGAGTTGATGTGTGCTAACCCCTTTGGCATTCTAGAATATGTTTTTTTGCACTGCTTAGGTGTTTCTGTTAGCTGGAAGGAAACGAAAGAAGAGTAAAACCTCTAATTACCTCATCTCCATAGACCCAACCGACCTGTCTCGGGGTGGAGAGAGTTTTATTGGCAAATTGAGGTAAACACCGATACATCTAAGAATTTTCTTCATATAAATGTAAAGTTCATTTGAAATTAAGAAGCCTGTAAGCCACGACGGCTTCTTGATTAGAGGCTTGACTACATCATGGGATAACGGTCTTAAAGTTCACCGGTATCCAAGGCATGTTTTCAAAACATCTCAAGTACTTACAAGGTAGCATTTCATTAAAAGTCAGCAGGACTGAAGCTCTTAAACGCTCAAAGGCCAGGTTCTCCAGGGTGTACGGGCACAACTTACCTTAATGGGATTTTCAGGAGCGCACGACTAGATTGTGGCTGGCCCCTATTGATAGAAATGCCTTGGAATGGAAGTTCTGTCTGTTAGACAATCTCAATCTCTTTAGTTTTGCCCGTTTTCTCAAGATTCTAATTAGAGTTATTTACAAGTAGTGGAATTCTTTAAGAACCACTTCTTTCTTTTCTGTCTGTCACCCCATCGTACATCAGTCTGTCGTTGATACCTACGTGGAGCCTCTCAATGTACGCTTAGATCATCTGTCCCCGAGGAAAGGGATTGTGCTTCTAATTCCCATTTGCCTGCGTGGATCTCGGAACATCATGCACTATTTATTGCAGTGCAAACGCAGAATAAGGACAATGTGGTTTTAGTATGTTCTGAGTTGTATTTTGTGCCCCTTGGTGTGATTTCCATTTAAATAGGAAAGACTGATCTTATTTATAACGTTATGAAAATCAGTCTCGGTATTCTAAGAGTTAGTAGTCAGGTAAGAAAGCAGATAGTTTTGTAGAGAGCAAACATATTTTAAAAACCAAGAAAACACACAAAATAACCCCACTCGAGAGTTTCCTTGTGCTTTCTTGAATTTACTAGTTTGCAAGATGTCATGAGAAGTCTTCAGTGTAATGATAAGGGCCCTTTCGTATACTCTGCTGTCCTGTACCTTTACATTTTTGTTATGGCCTTTAATCCAGGAGTTGCCATTTAGTTGGGATTTGAATTAACCTATTTGTACTCGATATTACCTGTCTTTCCTTTGGGGCTACAATGGGGTAAAGGATGGATGTCTTGGGCGGCATTACCGACAAACGGTGGTCGGATTTTCCTTTTTTTTTTTTTTTTTCTTTTTTTTTTTTTCTTTTTTGATAGATCAAATCTTATGGGAACTAAGTTTACAGTTTATGACAATGGAGTAAATCCAATGAAAACAACATCAAGCCTGGAGGCGAGTACCCTGCGTCAGGAGCTAGCTGCCATTTGTTACGTAAGTACTGCTCACGGGCAAAATGTGGAAGAAAGGGCAGTTCGGTTTCTGAAATAGCACACTGAATTTCCCTCTCCCTTAGGATTATGTAAATCAGCATTCATCCTTCGATGTAGTCAAAGAGCTGACCTTCACTAGAGAAAGCAGGGAATTTGGTGCAAAGCAGAGGTAAAAAATGATGCGCACGGAACCAGGTTGCCCAGTTCTCGCTTTTGGTCAGAGGGTGTTGGAGCTTTTACGTAACCCTCTGGGAGGGGTAGGATGCTTCCCAGCCCGCAGGCACCGTCTGAGGGAGCCTCTGGAACTGGAAAGAGTTGTGCACATGGGATTACTGCGCTAAAGTACGATCGTTTGTAATGGCGTTTTGGAGGAGGCCTCTCTGATCCAAAACACGGGTAGCTGGACAGCTAAGTCAGCTGGACAGCTAGGTCTGCGGCAGTGGCTGAGAGACTGGGATGAAAATTCCGAAACTCCTTTTTACCAGGAAAAAAACCCAAACAAAGGGCAAACAAACCCCCAAATTCAATTGAATGAGAAAAAACAGCCTCTTATAGGACAGTACATGGCACGTCAGGAGCAATGCAGACAATCAAGGCTTGAAACCCAGTTGTTGTTGTTTCATGATTACTGGATGACTATTTTGGTGAGAGTATTCTTTCTGTCCTGAAATCTCTGCGCCCAAGAAACTCTTCCAGTCAAAATCGATACGTAAACTGCTACAGAAATTTTTGTGTTTTCGCAAATCATCAACTTCTGACAAAAATAGCCAAGAACTACTTTTCTGAAAAGTTCTTGCCGGGCTGTAATGAAGGATGCCCGGAGCTCTGTCAGATCGAGGTCCGGCCATCCCAGCACGTACCCCGCGTACGCACAGAACGCGTTCCTGGAAAGGTCGGCTTCAGGTTGTGGGGAGCGACGTGTCTGAAAGATTTTGGCATGTGAAAAGGAAAGCAGAGAGTCGTTCCTTCCATGCAGAGCGCTGAGAGCACTTGAGGGGTGGCAGTACGAGCTGTTAACATGTTCTTTCCCTGCTGCTTAGGATGCAGTTCTTCTGTGAACACGGTATAAGTAGGGTGTTTGTTCACGTGTGATATTATTCAGGCGCATGGCCTACAGTTGCAGACAGGCACACATACATATCCTTCCATTCCTTTGGATCTGAAACTCTGAGAATTCCAGAAAATCCAGCGAACGGGATTTAACAAGAGAGCCCAGGATCTGATGTCAGTTTAGCTTATGCTTTCTTGAATTTACTTGAATTACTTTAGTTTGACTAAAGTTTCAGTAGGAACCTAGGAGAACTTACGTGTTTAATAAAGGTAATTTTACTGGTTTATATAGGAGGGCATTCCCTGGAGCCAAGCAACTAATCTTCTGGTGGAAAGTGGAAATACAGGGAGAAAACAAAAAAAAAAAAGTTAAAAAAAAAAAAAGTTGTATATTGAAAAATTTAAGCGTTGCTCGTTTAAGTCAACGGCAACGACATCTGGACCATTAACGTTACCAAATAAAAAACTCAGTTGCAGTCAGCAGAGGTAATTAAAAGTGTGAGCGTTGGAAAGAACAGAACCATGGCCACCGTTTGGAGAATGTGGCTAAGATAAGCTGCTTATATGTGTCTATTTTGAGATCAGCAGTTTAAAACTTGTACATTTGTATAAGAAAATGACTCGTTCCTTTGATATGTTGATACTCGTGGAGAAAGGCAGCAGGCTTGCAGGTGTGCTATGGCCAGAGGACAAAAGGAAATCGGAATTAGTTCATTACTGTTTAGGTTTGCTAAAGTGAGATGATTGTTCCTGCAGCAGAGCCACAGCAAAGAGTGCCAGAAATGAGCACTCCCCAAACACCCTTGTCCCGAGGTAGCCTCTTAATTCCTGCCTGGAGGTTTCTCCTGCAGCAAAAACTATAATAAAGACTACTTTGGAAGCGCCACTATGCCTCTCGCCGTCTCTCAGCTCACCCGATGGAGTTACCCAGCTGGAGAGCAAGCTGTACCCGCTTCCACCAGCTTACCGAGCCCCACCTGCTGAATCATCTCAGCTCTGGTTGATACAGGCAGAAGCTGGTGATGCAGCTATTGTTACCTGTGGGATAAACGTGTCGGGAACTCTCGCTGGGGAGCTCACCTTAGGGCACGTCTCAAGCAACAGGAATAAAGTTATGGCAAGGACGGAGTGTCACCAGGTGCCGTTAACCATTTTTCCTCTCCCTGCCGCTGGCAGGCCGGCGGATTCATAAACCTGCAGCAGCACCTAATGGCCGATTCCCGAATCGCTTGGCAAAATTTGTGGAGAAGCAGGGAGGTGTAACTGTACCATCTGTACCGGGATTCTCTGTGCTGGATTCCTTTGCGTCCGTAGCGGCTCACAATTCAGTTTGCGTCAGATTCCGCGGGTATTCTGAGGGGTGACTCGGGTTTCCGTAAAGGAATAAACCTGCCTCTTTCTGCTCGGGCCTCAGCCGCTTGCGTTGTGCCCCCGTGTAGTGGGTTCTGTCGTTTGGGCTTTCTGTGGAGTGGTAGTTTCTACAGAGTATGTTAGGGACAAGTCCCGAAGGGGAAGCGGCTGAAAGAAAACTGGGGTAATTAAATCGGGAATCTGCCGGGAGCTGTTGGGATACGCACCTTGCCGCTTTCAGCGCGGCCGCTACTGCCACCGTGGCGAAATGCTTACAGAGTTTTATGAGAGCCTGTAAGGTTTTAAAAGCAGCTCTGGGGAGAGGCTGCGTCTTCTTTCAGCCCGGTTTGTTGTGACGCGCGCGCACGGGAACGTCGTACTGGTTGGGGTAAGGCAGAGGGTGCAGCTTCTGAGCAGTGCTGGGCCACGTCCTCGGCTGATTTAAGTCGTTGGCGTGCCGGTTGAATCAAGGGGGCTCTGCCAGCTAACAACCCTTATTTTGAGTTGCTGTGTGAACCGAGACTGTCAGCGGCATTAAAATGCTGTGAAATCAGAATTTGGCCCCCTAATAATGCCATTGGTAGTCTTGAATTTGCACACACAAAATAGTGGAGGAGGGAAATAAAAGAGAAACGGGGAACGAGACGGGAGATAAGGGGAATTAATTTTATTTGGAAGCAGGTAGATTGGAAAGGTCTGCTCTTAATTAAAGCTCCTCTTTTGCCCCTACTGTTTTCCTCATATTTCCGAGTTTGTAGAATTTCAATGCTGTACCTTGATTTTAGCAAACAGATAGCATTCGCCGGTAAAACTTTTGATAGAATTGGTGATTGATGTAACATGCAACGAGAAACCATACCCTTATCATCTGGCAGAAGTATTGGTTTTAGAGTTTCCGAGTAAATCCAAAGACTATAGTCCTGGGTTTTTTCAGTGACAGTACTGCTTGCTGGGAGGGAAATGATTCAGCGCTGTTATTTAATTTTACCTTGAACAATGTCTTCAACCAGTCAGCATCTAAATTAATTCTATATAGCATAACTGCAGCTTGATGAGAAGAAAAGCTTGTAAGGCATTGCAGAGAAGATCAAAATTGTCAGTAGTTAGTGGAAAATAAGCATAAGCATGAATCTTTTCTTAGAAATTGTCCTCTGCTGTGCTGAGTCTCTCCTGCTTATAAAACCTGCTGGCAGTCGTTTTAGTTTGAGTCTCGCCGTGATGCAGAACCAAATATATGCTTCCAGCTGAACTGATAACATTGGTTTACTCTGCCAAAGGCCATGACATAAGTGATTCAAAAACGAATCTTCACATTAATGTATATAGTTCTGAAGATACATGAATATACCTGGATTGCTTCGAGAGCATTCAGTAAAATAACTCACTGGAATTTTTCTTGTATGCATGAAAAGCTTTAATGAGTTGTGTAAAATCTCCAGATGGTTTGCTGAAACAACCAAAGTTATTTCAAAGGTCTGATGGATGACAAAACTTCCGCACGAGTAAATTTTAGGCTGTTATTTTCAGATGTTTCCATTGAGTTGACACGTGTGGATTTTTGCGTGTAAAAGTAGAGAAGTTTTTAAAAGTTTAATGTTCCTTAAAATCAGGACACTTCTATTAAATACATAAAAGCAGAGGCATCCCAATATGTCACTTCTGAATGTCCCAATGGTAGAGCCACACCAGCTGGAGCCTGGGGGTGTCCAGTTCTTGCCACCTTCTGGTACGTTGCTGAGAACAGCGCCAATGGGAATTTCCTTCCTGAGATTCCTGAGTGTGTGTCCACAGCCCCAGTGTGTTCACTGGGGAAAGCTGGAGGGGAAAAAATGCAAGTGACCAAAAAAAACAAAAAACAAAACCAAAACAAACAAACAAAAAAACACAACAAAAAAAACTCCCCAAAGTAGCACAAAACATGAGGAGATGGACTTTCAGAGGTGTCACTGTTTCATTTACTGCAGTTAATGCTAAGGTAGGCATTCAGGTTTTACTGAGTGGGTTGGGAAATATTGCCCTTTACTTTTCCTTTTTCAAAAGTAGATGACAGCTTACTGAAATGTTTGGCCCCACTTTCTTCTGAGGAAAAGAGAAAGCCTCAGATAAAAATAAGACTTTGGGCCTATTTAGATTTTAGTGGTTGTGTTTTGAGAGGATAGTGCAATCCTGGAACGTCTTTGTGAAAAGCTGGTCAGAAAGGCATCCAGTCAAGTTTAATGGAAGAACTTGGATTTTCCACAGATTTGGTTTCGCTGCCCATCTTATTTTTTACTTTGCCTGCCTTCACAGCTCGAAAATTTGCATTCATGTTAACGTGTTTGGTTTTTACCACGCTCATCTCTAAGCAGAATGTATCTGAAGACTTTGAAAACCACAGCACTGCTAACAGATGCTTTTACTGGCAGCTTCTTCTTGTTTGCTTTTGTCCTGGCTCTGGGATAAATGGAATTGGTCCCATATATTTAATTTTGTCTCTCATCAAAATGTGTGACTGCATTTTATGATTTTTAAATTACAACTACTTTATTTTGGGTTCTAGCAGTAGCCAAGCAATCTGGTTAGTTCATATCCTTTTTCAACAAAGGGATTTTTTTTTTTTTCTTTTTAAATTGTATTAAGGCTGCTGGTAGCCAACGCTAGGAGTGTTTTTGGAACCCCCTCTATTTCCATTTTTCCTGTTGTCGGAGCTTCTAAGACAAAGCTAGAATGTCTGGCAGTGCCAGTGAATGGTAGGAGTTTCAAGATGTTTTTTGAGTTGGCTAACAGGTAACTTTCCTGGGCTGCCACTGTGTCCCTCTGTTGAAGAAACTAACTTTAAAAATACAAAACATAATGAGCTCTTTTCTAAACTTTTTTAGGAAACAAATGTCTTGGGGTTTAAAGGACCTCGTAAAATGAGTGTGATCATACCAGGAATGAATATGGACCACGAAAGAGTTTCCATCAGACCACGAAACGTAAGTCATACCATCCATAAACAATAAAAATTACTTGAGTTCTTTTCCAGTTAGAGTTGTTTTTTGCATTTCTGAAGTGTTGAGGTTGAGAAAACAGTATCTGAACAACTGCAGAACAGTGGGATGTGTGACTAGTTCTGTGATTTACAAAAGCATTACAAATAATAATGTATCTTGATAACAAAAGGTACGGCTAACCTTTTCCAAGCGATGGAAAGGACTCGAATGCACATTTGCATTAAGATACTGAGAGTTCTCTGTTTTATTCGATGATACTGTTTTGAAGGAGGAGGGTGACAGTTTAATCTTTGGGCTGAGATTTATGAACGTGGGGGTTTTTTGTGAGTTTATTTTTTGTCTTGCGAGAGTGTTAAACTGAAGCGTGTATGTGCGGTGTGTGCAGGAACATGAGACGCTTCTTGCAAGATGGCAGAACAAAAATACGGAGAGCGTCATTGAGCTGCATAACAAAACGCCCGTCTGGAATGACGACACTCAGTCCTATGTTTTAAATTTCCATGGTCGAGTCACACAGGCCTCGGTGAAAAACTTCCAAATTATTCACGATAATGATCGTAAGTATAGCGCTTTGTCTGTGGTGTGTTGAAACAGTACTGCATACGCAGCCTGGCGGTGATTTTGCCCTTAGTGTTGTTACCTGAGTGAGTTTAATTTAGTTATGTGGGTCCAGCTTAACGCTGCTCTGCCTTCTGGCCGTGACATTGATGCAAGCTGGGTGTCGGAATGCTCGTGCTTGAGACAGGTGATTCTGCTCTGTGCTGTCTTAGTTTTCTCCCTTGGCTGCCCAGCTTACGAACTGAGCAACAGCTCAGGGTGGTTTCTGCTCTCGGAGCTGCGGTACTTCCAGTCAAGCAGGACCGTGGGGCAGAATCGCTCTGCTCCAGCACTCGTATCGCACAGTCCTTCCTTGTTTGTTTTTTTTTTTTTCTTCACTGTGGGCCCCCTAACGCTGCCCAGCTGGAGACGGTGGCAGTCAGACCGGTCCCACCGCACATCCACTTTGCCATTAATGCTCTTTGTAGCGTTAGCCCTATAGGACACCCTGAAAATGTCAGAACTGCCCTTCACACCATCACTAGCACCTTACCGATGTGCTGCTTTCTGCCAGCGATGTGCAGCCTCCTTCTTTCTCAGGCTCAGCTACGGTTATTGGAGCAGGGATAGAGACGAGTGCTCGAGTGGAGTGGTACTGCCCGACTTTACGCTGGCTTTAGGCAGGCGTAGTCACGAGGTGCCGGAGCGCACTGGGCCACAGCAGTGCCGTGCTTCGACTGCCGGGGGACATTGGAAACTGGTGAAAGTGGCGGTGCCAGTCTCCGAGAGCAGCACTGGGTTTGGAACGTTGGTGTATGCGCTTGCTGCATTTTATAGGGTGAAACAATTACACCTGCTCCTACAGTGAAACATTCAAACTGTGAAAGAGGCTGAGATTTCCTCTCGCTGACAGAGTACAAAAGGGAAAAAACGCTGAGGAAGAATTTCTGAATACGATATAACAGAGAGACACGGTTAGGTCTAGATCACAATCACGCCTTCTTTTCCCCCATTATTCTTGCTTGTCCGCTTGCCTGAAGTTAAGTAGGAATAGTACTAATTGGTTCTTGGTACGTGTGAAACTCTGCACTAGGTCTATATAAAAGACTTGAGCATTTTATACAGAAGCAATTTTCTCTCCGTGTTTGAAAAAAGCACTTTTTATCTGTGTAATTTTTTTTTGAAGACAGTAACAAGTCTTGCAGTCCTTTATCACTCAGCTGTTCCTCACGCAAGCTCTCCTTGCTTCTCCCTCTGGTATCAGCACAGCCACTTGTATGAACAAGTGTTGCAAAGTTTGATGAGTGAGGATGTTTTGTTTGTGTTTGGTTGAGCTGGGCCAGAGGATGATGTTGAATGCGTACTTATTTAGTCAGGGCTGCAAACAAAAATAATGCTTTGTCACTTTTTATGACCTGTCTTGCAGCTGACTACATAGTGATGCAGTTTGGCCGCGTGGCTGAGGACGTGTTCACCATGGACTACAACTACCCAATGTGCGCGCTACAAGCCTTTGCTATTGCCCTTTCGAGTTTTGACAGCAAGCTGGCTTGTGAGTAAAGGGGCATGGGCGAGCATCCTCTCAAAGGAAGCCGTTTGCCATACGATTCCCAATTCCTGCTGGTGTCACTTACGGTCCATACTAAACAGGTCAGGGAAAATGCAGTTGTGGAGGACCACTCTTGTTGAAGAGAAAGTAAAAGGAATCTTCTAAAAATTCAGGACATTCAGGAAATAATGTTTTCCTTTTTTTTTCTGTCATATTTTTCTGGAAGTGGCATCAAGTTTGTGTAAATAGAAGTTCTGTCTCATGTCCTTGATTATGTTATGGAGATGTGCCATGATGTACTGTACCGTGGCTCTATTAGCACCATTATAACGGTGTCTTTTTTAAATCCAGAAAGGGCGCGCACGCTCGAAAAATTTCTTTTTACATTTAAGAATTATTCCGAGGCTGCAGTCATACCTCAAGGTTGCATTCCTGCATCGACTAATCAGAGCTTCGCATCGTCCAACGTAAAAGAAAGATTACACAAAAGATGCACTTTTTTTCAATTTGCAAGGATCTGGTGTAGTATAAAGCCAAGTCTGAGGGTTGCAAACCTGTGCTGGACTGAACTCGATGCATTGCCATTGTATATGTAGAAGGGCATGATGGATTTTAATTGCAGTAGGAGGAAATTGAGAAGTAGAAAGCACAAAACAATGTTGCACAAGTCACTTGAATTCTAAGATGTCATTATGTTTTAACACCTACATGCTTTTTAATTTGTTTCAAATGGAAATGTATTTGGAGCACAGAAAAGGAAAAGGAGAACGTCTAGGTGCCAAGAAAGCAAAACTTATGTTGAATCTGGCATGTGGCGTGTTGGGAATTTATATCCTTGTATTGCTGTGGTAATTCAAACACATATTTTGTATGAAGTGATATAAACAGTTGGATAAAGGCTCTCGACAGAGAATCTTATTATTTTGAACGGGCTGTGTAAAGCTGAGGAAGGTAAATGGAAATATTTTATTAAATTTGTCTGGCCTTTTGCGATTTTTACAATTTGTTGATTGCATTTTTTGGACTTTCAGCAACAACCGCTTTTCATATTTATTTCCCATTGTAAGAACGCTTGAAATCGATGGAAACTGTGTATGTTGTTCTCTAATGTAAACGTGCCAGCTACTGAGCTAAATCCTTCTAGGCAAATTTAGTGTATGCTGCATACAAATGAGACACTGGCAGGACACAGAATAGCTTAAAATAGTGTGGATTTTTTGTTTCTTTTTTTTCTGATTTATCTGGAATATATAAACAAATACTATTTCAAAATGCAAGCAAAGAACAAGCCATTCTCTTCTCATCTGAACATCTCCAAAGCCGAGAGCTGCAACTGAAAGCACACTGTAAAACACCTTTAAAAATAACGAGTCTTTCTGCCATTGCTCTGTACAACGTTATCCCAAATGGCACAGAGAGTAATAGAGTTTATATGTAGTTCACCAGAAAGGTATTGAAATGTGAGTGAAGTGAAGAAGTAGTTGCGTTTTATACTGTGTGTATTCAAAGCCTTCTTTTTACTCTTTATAGACTCTTGCACAACCAAAGATTATGTAATGAGAAAATGAGATCAAATTTGCTTGTCTTACAGCTGTCAGTCCCTTTTTGACTAGAGGGGACAGGCCATAAGGAGAGGTTGTGCCATTTGGACTGTATAATTTCAACTAATAAAGGAAATACGCTCTCTTCTTCGCATTTGCCTTCAGGTCTCCTTCCCAGTATACAGACAAGGAAATTTCAGATAAAAGGTGAAAATAAGTAATTGCCAGCGTTTTTTCTAGTCTTTTTTAAAATGCAGGGGGGAAAAAAGTCTGCTGGTTTTGAACAGGTTTTGTTGATGGACTCAGCCAGTCAAATGTCATCTTTAAGTCATTTTTTTCACGTCTTTTTGCAAGAAGCCTTTCCACGCAATGGTATAAAATGGAAAGACACCTTTTGTTCGAGAGAAACAGTTCCCTCAATGAACCATCACAATGATGAGTCATGAGCTGCAGTGTGATACTTAAGCTTTGCACCTGGATCTTTGTTTTCCCCTCTCGTTGGTGGTTTCCCACCACTTCACATCCCCATCTGACATCTCACTTTGAATTTTAACGGAGGGGGCCCTGACGCCTTTGGTTACCTCATGTCAGTCTTTAAAAACTGGCTCCAATGACAACCAGAATTTTTTGTTTCGACTACTGCAAAAACAGACAGCAATTTGCACCGCTGGTGTTTAGGTGTGACGCGGATTTCAAGAACTCTGCAGCCTAGGAACGGTTGGCTCTGCGTGGCTTTAATGCTGTGGCTCACCGGTTATACGTTTCCTTTACAGCCTGAGAAAGTGGCATCTGACATAGTTTTCTGCCTCTCTCTGCAACAACGCTGTGTCAAAGGAACAAAGTGTCTTACGGTGCAAATACGCGGTCTGTTGGCTTTAGCAGTGGACTTGGTTTAGGAAGGGTTATTTTTAATGCGGACCACAACAATGGTCTGACTTCCAGCATAGCTCCGCAGGGAATTGGCACGAAAAGGAAGCTCATGTGCAGCGAACTCCTGCCCAAGGGTGAGAACGAGGGGCTGGGGAAAGGCGGAGAGTTCAGCTTCTTGGGACAGTTTTGCTGCCAGCACATCGTGTAACTTCACTCTCACTGTATGTTTTTCCCAGGCCAGGTATTTTTTTTAACTTGTAAGCATGCCAGGAGGGAAGCGGTGACTCAGATTCCCATCGTCGTAACAGGATCATACAGAGACACCAGCTGCTGAGGAGAAAATTCCCCACCATAAACTGTGAGGTCACTAGAGGGGGATGTTAACCTGGGATGAAGGGGAATGAGGAGCCCTCCTTAAATCTGGTTCAGTTACATTAGGATTTGCGCCTAGTGGCCCTTGCCAAAACCCTAATTCCTCACTGTTGTTGAGCAAGGTACTGGCTTCTTCTGATTCACTTGACCATCGCCATCTGCTCCGAAAGCAGTTCCTTTTAATTCGGCATCTATATAATCTCTGATGGATGCTTGCTGGTGAAGGGCGCTACTGCATATCAATGCCAGCTGGTATCACAAGTTTCCCAGCACATCTCCAAATTTTGTTTTTCTGACTTGGTAAAGTTGCAGCAGGTTCTGTCGTAACATACAGTCACGCCTGAGATTGCACCGTCCTCGCAAAGTTAGATTTGCCTCCGCACCAGCAATAAAACCTTGCCACCGGTGTATATTTTCAGAGAGATATGCACACGAAAGTAACCGAGGAGTAGTTAGTGGCACACGTGCGTTAGTAGTAGCTTCGGCATGTCAGTGTGCGACGGGGCATAACCTTGTTTACTGCCTGTGACAAAGAATATCGTGGCGGCGGGCTGTGCATTTCCATCACGTAGTCCTAGTGACTGTTTGGATACAGTAGATTTAATATTATTTAAAATCCCAATATCGATGATTTTTTTGCATCTGCTGTTGATTTTGGCAGAGAGTTGTAAACAAATTCCTTGCCTGAATTGCTTATAGGCAAACACTGCATGCTTTAATGAGAGTTCTTAATCTAACTTGTCACTCTGTTTACATCAAACGGTTTCTTCCTGGCCCTTTATCTAATTTTCTTCATCTCTGATGTTCTGTTCCTTCTTATTCTCTTCACAATCCCTTTATCTTTTCTTCGAGGATGTGCAACTCAGAAGTGTTTATTTTGACAATATTACTCAGTGATCTCTGCACAGATGAATAATGCCTTCGGTGCACATCCAGTGATGCTCCTACAATAGAAGCCTTATCAGAGGGGTGAATTTGGCCCTTTGGCTTTTCAGTAGAGTAAATTAACACATTAAAAGGTAGCAGATAAAAAAGCTTGCCTAAAATATAATCAGAATTTTTCTCAGTAAACATTCGGTAACCAGAGTTTCCAAACCATTGGTTGCAAATCAATGAGCAGAACTGTCCGCAAGCCTGGAGGCGGACTCTTAGTCAGATTCCCTTTGTAGTGCTGCCTTATTTCTCCTTTTCAAAAAGGTTGAAAGCGGTTTTGTGAGCTGAAATGTGTTGGTGCCCTAAAACTGAGTTTATTTTTTTACAAGCTAGACATCACTCCACTACTTTTGTAGGATAACATATGGCACGTAAAAGAGTAATGTCGTAGGCCGTTGTTACAAAATCTGATGCTAAGAAGTCTGTGTGCGCGGTTTTGTAATAATTACTGGGCAAATCTCTCGCTATTCAAGTTGCCTTACAGTAGTGCTGGAGTTCCCAGCTGGCTGCCCTCACAAGGGACTAGAACTGAAGGGAGCTGTAGTGAAAAGGGCTCTGTAACAAAATCTGTGTAGCTGTACCATCGAAAAACGTTATTGTGGAGTCAAATGACACCACTGATTTTTATCAGTCATGGGGAACCGATGCCGTCAATTTGAACTCTCTGGTTTTTTGCTCCCTTTGGATGAACAAAAGGAGGGACTTTCAACAAGCAGAGACATCAGTGGGGTCTCTAGAAGCACTAAAAGCATTAGACCTACTTTTCTACCTATAAAAATCTTACCCCTACCTGAGTGCTGCCCATTAAAAAAAGAAGGAAATCAATCCAGTCCTTAGTATAGAAAATCACTCCCGGTTCTTGTATCTTAGCTTTTTACAAATTTTATTAGTTTATTAATGATTTCACATAAGGCTACAGCGAGGACTGGATGTCACACAGCAAACGAGTTCTTGCCCTGATGACTCTAGACCAGTATCAGAATATTTCATCTCCGATTATTTTAGTAGGATAGGGCAGGGGGTTGCCTGGTGGTTTTGGCAGAGGGAGTTTCTCCTGATGTGTAGCAGGTGTCAGAGGGAAGATTTTGGGGTTGATCCTGTGGTGTTCTAACTAGTTCCCCCATGCGATGCCCTTGCTGCCCTAAAAAATCTTTTTGCAGGAATTTTCCTGGGTTTAGAGAAGCATGTGCTCACCAATAAAATACCTTTGCTTGGCAAAGAAGGACAGCAAATGTGATAAAACAGCAGTCACCTTTCTAGAATTATGGGCTGATGACTCTCATATTTCTCAAAAGGCCTCATCTTGATTACTAGAAGAACGTAGTTTTATACATCTAAATCTTGCACTAGAATTAATCTAACTGTAGATGCGGGCTTCTCTTGTATGTGCTACGTAATGAAAACGGGTTTCTGCTGTTCTTCGTGTATGAAACCTACCTTCCAGGGTTCCGCTTTATAACTGTTTGAAATGAATTATCTCGATATTTTTCAGTTCTTTCTGTTGCTTGCCAAGGAAGTAAGAAAAGGACTTGCACAACTATCTCGATGTTTTGGTATTTTGCAATGAACTATAGCTCAGTAGCTGATACTCACAAAACGCCTGTATATTGGATGAAAATGCATTAAAACTTATTTTATATCTTGTATTTTATTTAACTGCCTAGAAATTTTAGATTCCCCTTTTTCAGTAAGGGTATGTTTAGCCATACCTTTGCTGAGAAGACTTGAATTCACGAGCTCTCTTGAAACTGCTTAATGGAACTGGTACGCTGGTTTGGTAAACTGTGTTAGGAAGAGGACACAGTTCAGAAAAACTATGCTTACGTTTTTGAGAAAAAACAAACAAACAAACAAAACACCTTCCTATTCACTTTATAATTGAATTCCTGAATAACACTGAAAGCTTATCGTGGTTTTATTTAAGTCAACGGCGGCAGTTCGAAAGTTACTCTGGCAAAAGCTTGCTAGCGCATGAACTGGTGTGAAGTCCTACTTGAGGGTCAGAACCTAGCAAGCACCAGTGAATGCTCCTGCATCTGTTCTGTGCTTAGGTACTGCCTGCATGCAAAAAAAAAAGTCCCAAAGAGTCACAGATCTGTTTTAAAACCAGCCTAATCTCTTAGGCTCTCCGGCTGCTGTTAGAACATAGGCCTGGGCATCAGGTCACCTGGGTTTTAATCCCAACTGCCTGGGTGACTTAGTGCAAATCTTGTAACCCCTTAGTGCCTCAGTTCCAACGAGTTGCATGGAAATAATAGTTTTTTGGACCTGCCTACGTCCCCGTTCTGCTGAGAGGCTTCTCAGGAGTGTTTTGCAGCTGGTGGATGGCAGGTGGTGTTGGCACGCTCAGTACCCTGTTTAATTCCCACTGAAGGAACCACAGTAAAATATGAACAGTTTTCTGCCACCTGTGTAGAAACTGAATAGCTAAGCAGTCCCTTAGGATACAATCTTGACACTGTTGAATTCTACGGAAATCTTATCAGTGATTTCAGCGAGGCTTGGATTTTTTTACCTCGTGTCATTTTTGGTCACTAAATGTGCCGAAAAAACAGTTAGGACAAATCACCTGATACACCTTTCCTTCTCACAGCGATGTGGCGCTGGCTGTGGTTTAGTTTGCCGCATCAGTTGTTTTAAAAAATATTATTCCTGACACGTTGGAGTAGTTTAGTTAATGCAACCGCCTCTTTGCGCTGTTACGTAGCAGAGAGACACGGCGATTGTGCCGCAGGTTGCCTTTTCGTACTTCGGGGGTGGTTTTTATCCTTGGATGTGACTCAGCCGTTCAAAACTGTTGTTACTGCAGACTTTGACTCCGTCACGCACATCTGATTTAAAAACAATGAGTCTCATGATTTATGACTACCTTTATACTCACACGGGATGTTTACAATGCAACCTGTTTCTCACATTTGACCCTGTATCTGTGGCTTCTTACTGAGGTTATCCCAGTTGCCACAATGCCGTTAGAAGTACCAGTAATTTATAAAGTGAACTCTCTCAAAGTAACAGAATGTAAATGATAAAGATTTTTATAGATTTTAACATTAAAGTCTAGCTGATTTTAATGCTTACAGATCGGGTGAAATGACAAGGAAATTATTTGCTCAAAATTTTCTTTCCTTAAGCTCGGCTTGAAGTTCGAGCTCTCACTGAAGCAGTAAACTCCTGATCCTGCAGCTCCGCCTGTGCAGGCAGAATACAGTTTGGGCTATGCAGACTGCCAGACTTTGGCTGCAGGAATCTGTCAGTGTGATCCGGACACAGTAAGGGAGGGGATTTCCAAAGTCCTAACAAGAGCGCACTTCCTAATTCTCTTAAGCACTCTTGAACATCACGTGAGAAATCATGTACCTTTCCTATGTTGACTTACCAAATAACAGCAGGAATATTGTCACTCCCTTTGAATTTTTTTTTTTTTTTTATTTTAAGGCTATGCTTACTGTCTAGGCAAGTGTAATTTTATCAGCTATTTAGTCTTGATGTCTTTGAAAATTATGTTATGAGATAGCTCGGAGGAGAAGGATCTGGGGGTTGTGGTAGACAGTAAATTATCCATGACCCAGCAATGCGCCCTTGTTGCCAAAAACGCCAATGGAATCCTGGGCTGCATAGGGAAGAGTGTGGCCAGTAGGTCGAGGGAGGTCATTCTCCCCCTCTACTCTGCACTGGTGAGGCCACAACTGGAATACTCTGTCCAGTTTTGGGCTCCCCAGTTCAAGAGGGACAGGGAACTGCTGGAGCGAGTCCAGCGAAGGGCAACTAAGATGATTAAGGGACTGGAGCATCTCCCTTATGAGGAAAGGCTGAGAGAGCTGGGACTCTTTAGCCTGGAGAAGAGAAGGCTGAGGGGAGACCTTATTATGGCATACAAGTATCTAAAGGGTGGGTTGAAGGAGGATGGAGCCAGGCTCTTTTCAATGGTTCCAAGTGACAGGACGAGGGGCAATGGGCACAAGTTAGAACATAGGAAGTTCCGTTCAAATACACGGAAAAACTTCTTTACGGTGAGGGTGACAGAGCACTGGCACAGGCTGCCCAGGGAGGTTGTGGAGTCCCCTTCCCTGGAGATTTTCAAGACCCGCCTGGATGCAGTCCTGAGTAATGTGCTCTGGGCAATCCTGCTTTAGCAGGGGAGTTGGACTAGATGATCTCTAGAGGACCCTTCCAAATCTGAAATTTCTGTGATTCTGTGATTGCTTATTTTGCTAGCGGCAGAATTCTCACAAGTACACAAAACCAGATTATGTTTTGTGATAGTGGGCTTCTTCATGCTGTGAAGTTCAGTGTTCAAACAAGTTTGTGAGCTCTGGAACCTCATAACAGGAGGTTTTCATTCCAGTCTGGGGACATCAGAAGATAACCCAATTATTACCATCCTGTTCTCTTCCTTAGGGAGAATCTCCTGTCCTCAGTGGGTAGAAGTAGAACTATGTTGACCCTGACGTGTCTTTAAACATTATGGTATTTTTTAGCTATTTTTAAAATGTTTTCAAAGATGTAGTTTGAGCTCAAAGAAAATAGTCTTCGAAGTAGCTATAGGTGTGCCAGGTTGATTTGGTTGAGAGGCAGCTGCCTTTTCCAGCAGTTTTCTCAGTTGACATATGAGCAGTGCTTGATAGTCCTGCTGGAAAAACATAACATAGCCATACTGAGGTGCTTTCCTTGAGTTTTGCCTGACGATACCGCTTTTTTTGTGCACCACTACATTTACTTCTGAAGGTCAGTAATTCCCATGCTAAACACAAAGAGAGCAGTGTTTTCTGCTAAAGTCTCTTGCCTCATTTTCTGCTGACTTACATACAGAGATTTGAGATTTGATACTAAAAATAGAAACTTTTGATCTAAGAAAAAAACCAGGCTTTCTAGGCAAAATCATTAACGTTTAGTGCTGTGTGCCTGGGTTGACAGAGGGCTTTTTTCCCAGCCAGGAATCTTATTTCTGGCAGAGCAGAGCGTGCCATGAAACTTCCTGTGGTACCCTGTGGCGTACTACATCTGGGACACAGTCTGAGGACCTGGTCCAAAGGTAGAGCCCTCTCTTACCAAAATGGCACCACTTTTTTTGAGGGGGGGGGGGGACGACTTTCTGTTGGTACTTCTATGCTTATTGCAGTATCTTCCGTTTGGGGGCCAATCTGTGATGAGGTTAGTAAATATCAACTTTAACAAACATCCACAAGCTAAAAATAACGCCTCACAAAGACACTACACATCAGCTAGTAAAGCCCTACAGCGGTCCAGGAGCAACAGGTGAGTAGTGTTATCCTTTTAGTGGCAGCAAAGCTGTAATTTGCAGTTTATAAAAGCAAACGGAGAGTTCTTTTTAGAGCTGGCACTAGAACTAAGTTCTTAGACTCTAACCCTGTGTTCTAGCTATTGCCATGGGTGACCAACTAGTAGGCAGAAGGTCTCTGTTCTGAGCTTCAGCGTGAAGACTAAACTGTTTCACTTCAGTTTGGAATCCTGGAATGCCAAATCACATTACTGCAGGGAGTTCTCATCAGGCAGTTGAAATTACAGTGAAATCAAGTTGCATGCGTATTAATTTACGAGGCTGGCCCAGAACACAAGGGTGCTGTGCAGGTGTCAAGAACTGAAAAGCTGCTCGGCAAATAAATCGGGCCCACCTAGTTTTCCTAAGTGAAAAAAACAGTGGGGCTATATTGCATTCCTAACCGTATTTATTTGGAGATTCAGTGTTTTATAATGTAGGCTGAGAATACGAAAATGCTGTGTACTGTTAATTCTAACTTCTGGTTCAAAGTAGGGCTAGAGCAGTAATGCTTTCTCTTACAAGACAATGTCGTCTTAAAAAGCTGATTGTGGAATATGGCTCTTTATGACGGGTTCTCAAGAGTTCCTGAATTCAGTGACACTATGACAACGGGTTGTTTTGTTGTTGTTGTTGTTTTTTTAAAAAAAAAAACCAACTCTGTTTTCAAAAACAGTGGTTGTTCTGTCTTTTGGACTACCTAGCACAAGCCCATGAGGATGAGTTCCTGTTTAGTATCACTTCAAACACTTTGAAGGTGGTTGATGCTTTTCAGCTTCTTAGTAATCTGTGTTACTACAGTTCCCTTGTTTTGTTTTCAGCTCCCTGATTTTCTTTTCCATCTATAACTTTCTCTCGTTTCGAAGATGTACAGGTTTTTTCCATATGGGGACACTCCAGAAAGCTAAGTCACTGAAACCTATAAAGTTAATGTCTGTGAATTAAAGCGTGTTAAATCCCTGTGTATATGTTCTCATTTCGATGTAGGGTGGCCTTCAATTCCGGTTGCATAATCCTCAGCGGGGGATACTCATCACATTGCGCAGTTCAAGGTTGTTGGTGAATTTTAAAGTGGAGAATAGGTTTCCGACCAAGATACTGGAGAACATATGTAAAGGAATTCACCCTTCTGTATTCCCAGGGTGGGAATTATGGCTTAGAGTACAGCATTTTTAACAGCTGGCTCCTTGAATTGTACTTGCAGAGCTCAGCACCTGCACTCTAGAGGCCACGTTTCTGAAGTCCTCTTTTTCTACTGCAGTGGTTTTCAGCCCTCTCTGATTTATTGCCACCGCTATGATGAATTTAAGTTTCCTGACAACAGTGCGCTTTCTTCTTTGGATTTTGAGGACACCAGGGATTTGGGGGGCTGTATGATGAAAGCAACTGCTGTACCAGTATAGCAGAGCTTGGTGCTAGGAGCATGCTGTAAACGATGGCAGTATAACTAGGTTTATTTTTACAGTGCCCATCAGAGATACGCTTGTTTCTCAGACAATAATCTTCCTTTCTCTTTTCCTTCTTCATTTATATCTGCCTGGATGTGGAGGATGAGAGCCCCTTTCAACATTCATGCAAGCAGCCACCATATAAGAAAAAAACACCTTCCCCAGGTTTATTACAGACAGGTTTATCATAGGCAATGCAACTATTACATGCTTGCTGTCATCCTGCTACGCAACAGTGCGCGTGTTTCCCCGTGTGCTGTTTCCCACCCACTGCGCTTGACACCAGAGGACACTGCTGCAAAGACATGCATGGAAGCTCAGCAAAGTAACTGCAGAACCGAAGCCTTTGAGATACTGCTCTCCTAGTACTGAAGAAAGAGCTCCTCCTGAAGGCAAAAATTGGGACCCGTGGCTCTTTTAAGTTATTTGAACTTTGCATGTGTTTGCATTGCATCTAAGAAGATAACCTTTTTTAATTGCACTTGCACTGTATTGAGGCCTAAGCCCAGAAAAAGGAATATACAATCCAAAGAGTGCAGCTACAGAAAGCCGAACAAAAGTGCAGACAAGCTCACTTACAGATGTGGAGGAACTCCAGCGTGCAGACAAGGCGGCAGCACGTGCTGGGGAATGACAGTAGGGTGATTTCTTGCTGGTGAGTCGGCACACTCTTTGGCATCGCTTAGAGCGAATAATGGATTTCGGTATTCATTGATAGACTATGATGGGTCACTGCTTATTTCGGTATTCGTTGATAGACTATGATGGGTCACTGCTTTTGTTGTGTTATATTGGAAAGAACTCTGCCCATACCACTTGTTTCTCTCCTAAACAGCTTGATTTATGTGCAGATTTCTTCATGATGATGTTTTCACCCATTTATTCCTATTTAGGGCCTAATCCAAAGCCTGCTGGTGTAACTGAAAGTTCCTTTCTAACTTCTCCTGTGTCTCCGTAATGCCACACTTGTATGTCTCTAGAAGAATCCTAATGGCTTCTGGTCTGTCTTTGTTTAAAAGTGGGCATATCTGGGTCTCAAAAACCGGGCAGTATTGGCACGAATACTTTGGAAAGTGGATATGGAAGGGAGGCTAAATTTTGCTCTTACGTACATCCCATGAAGCCTTCTTCACACTCAAAGGGGGATCTAAAACGTCTATCAGTGAAGAAGTTGACCTTTTCTATTAAATGTGCCGTCAAATTCTGTGATGTCATTACTGCGACCAAACAGGGCATTTAGAAAAACCAAACATTTCTAACAGTTGCCCATGTTTTAAGGGATAATAACTGACCCCGCACAAGAATTAGCAAATCGCACAGGGAGTTTTCCGAAGAAACAGTCTATAAGAAACAAACCTCTCACAGTGGGTTACTGTAAAACACGTATGAAAAAAGACAAATATCGGAGCTTTGTTAATTTTCTCAGTGTCTTAAAAGTGTAAAATTCTTTTCTTGTGATTGAAACTAAGAGTTTATTTCAAATAAAAAATCTTGTACTCGGTGACAGGAAAAGAAGGTCATGTGGAGGTTATATACAAAGTATAAAGGAGGTGCACATACATGCCCAGTACGGCAGGATTCGCGGTATTAGGACTAGGTTTAGTTTATGACTTTCTCAGCATTTTTCGACGTTAGATGTACAACTATGTGTGCTGTGCACACATATATAGTCTTAAAAAAAATCCATTGGTGATACCTAGGGATTGCTCAGCCTTCTTTCCCGCTGTTCACACTGACAGCATAAACCATGATATTAATTTGTCTTGACATCAATTATTGCAAAATATCTCTAAAAGACAGTGTTATTTGAAACCCCTTTTAAAATAATTTTGAACACATGAAATCTTTATGTGGAAAAGGTTAAAAAAACCCCAAACTCTTAAATGCTCTCCATGTAAGTGTCTGTATCTGTTACAAATAGTCACCTGCTTTTGCTTTTTCCTTTGAGCTGACTTTTCAGTGGGATTGATCCATGCAGTGAGTCAATCCGTACCCCAGGATTACAAGACTGGGGCTTTTGTTTCTCCTTTTTGAACAGTTTCTTATACTCAAGAGTAGAGGAACATGGGAAAAAATATCTGTGGAGGATGTTTGCAATTTGATATGGCTTTAGAAGTATCTCAGAAAGTACATACTTTTGAGGTGGTTAATTTCTGAGAGTTCCTAGGAGAGACTGAACTGTTTGTATTTCCCAACACTCTCTTCATCCACCTAATGACAGTCTGAAAGATCCAGAGTTTGGGAGCAGCTGTAGAAATACCCATTTTGGGTATATATAGTGTTGGGAGTATATATATAAAAATACATATATAGTGACTGTATCTGCCTGTAAAGAAACACAGACCTCTGTTTCTGACTTGTTTACTTAAACTTTGAGAAGTAGAAAATGTAGGTGCTACAGGAATGTTTTCTGAAAAAGCAGGTTGCTTAGGGGTTTGGGTTTGGTTTTTTTTATTCCCACAGTAAACATCTAATTCATCTCAGCCTTTCTTAAATAAACCAATGAGATAGAGTACAATTTGAGTATGGTATGGTCTAGATTTCCTTTACATTACATGGGGTTTAAAGAGTGGAAAATATCAAAATTGACAAAAAAGTCATACTCTTGAGAACTAATATTTAACCAGTCGTATTTTTTCATAATGCCTGTTATATGTTATGCTTGTTTGCACACAAGACTGTCTTGACCTGTTTTGAGTAGTCAGACATCTCATTTTTGTTCAGACCTATATGAAGTTTTAGATAAACTTGCAAGAATGTGCTTTTACAAAGTAAATTTTTTAAAGAAAATCTTTGGTATTCTGGAGTAAATGTATTTATTTACCAGTATGTGCAATGAGTGATTTTTGTATTTTCACATAATTTACTTTGTGTATGTCATAGAGGTTCCGGTGTTTGTCAATACAGGACACTGTGCAGAAATATTAAAATGAATTCGTTTGAAACAACTATGTCTTTCCCTACCCAAGGTCAGAAATACCTCGGTAAATTACCTACACAGAGTATGGAGGTTGGTTAATGTAAGGAGTTTCCAGTGCTGTTTAAAACTGTATTTTTACCTTTAATATCAATTCAAAACCGTACACATAGCCATGGAAAGTTACACTATCAGTCCTGACTTCACCAGATCTGTAGTAATTTTCAGCCTGTAATTTTTCTCAAACTGTGAGCTCAAAGACTTGAAATTGGTACACGCTGTAGAAATACTCGTCTTTCTTACCCATTTTCATGAAGGGGACAATGAGATTCCGAAGGAACACCGGCCGAGCAGAGGCCCGGTTGCTTGCGGCCTTAGGTCCCTACTGTCCGACGATCGTGTCCCATTCCTGCTACCTCAGTGCTGTTTGCTAAACCAACTCTTTCCAAGTCTAGCTGTCGTTAAGGACTGAATTTTTGGCCCGCTCATTTCTACCAAAAATTAGTCTGGAAAATGGTCAGAAAAACCTGGGATGTAGTTCAGTAAGGACAAGAGCAAAGAACTGTACGTAGGCAGGAATGATCGACTGCACAATTACAAATAAACGAAGCTTCGAGTATGTAAAAAGCTATTGGAAGGCAGAAGAGAAGCATCTGTCCTCCATATCTCTGATAGACGGAACTGATTCAAACTGTGGTCACGTTAGACATCAGAAAATTTTCTGGCCACAAGGCCAGGGAACAGACCTTTGTGTCTGAGAAGCTTTCAGTGATGGGGGACTCGCAATTTCCACTGTCAGGGACAGTATAGGTTTGGGTAATCTTGCTTTTTGGCAGGTGGATGGTCACAGCGTTAGTTACCAGCAGAGAGGAGTGGTCTCTGGGGACTGTCTAAGCCATCCTGGGAAGATCGCTGAGAAAAACGAGTGTACTGGCAGGCGTCTGTTTGCTCTCTAGGAATCTCTGCCCCCCCTGAAAACTGGTGAAGCTCCAAAGCTGAGAAAAAACACTTGACTAGACCAACCTTTCCAGCCGTATTTGTACACGGCATGCTCGGTCTGTCTGATCTGACGTTGCATTCATTTGCTTTGAAATATGTGGTTGGTATAAACCCATTGAAAAAATAGATAATTTTCTAACTCTTACCTGGGTTCTGCTGTCCAGTGTTTGTGATACGTGAGGTTAGAGATAATAGTTTTATTAGGATGTGCAAGTAAAAATCATTTAAATAGAGGATTACTGCGCTAGATCGTTCTGTGACCTCAAAGTTAACCATAATTTTCTTATTATTAGTCAGCTGGAAAAGGAAAGAGTCCAACATATGAACACTAATTGCTAATGCAGCGAGTTAGACCATAAAACTTCTTACATGTTTATTTGTTACCCAAATACTATTTGATAACTAATTCTCATTACAGTATTTTTGGGACCACCTCTGGTCTTATACTTTGTATTTTTCTAATCCTGTCAAATGCCTGAAATTATCTGTAACCATTAACAAATATCCAATAAGAAGTAAGCACTTTTGTCGGTTTTTAAATCTAATTTTATCAGAATACTTAATTTAATCGAGTGTGTTGGTTTTTTTTATCTTTAATAAAAAGTATAGGAAACATTGTAAGTAACGAAGCATGTGCTTTTAATAAGCTTGACTGCTTCCACTGGGAGTCCATCTGAGCTTCTAGAGCTTTTTTCCAAAGAAGTCCCAGGTTTGCTGATGTTCTGACCTATGATTTTGCTTTACTTATTTAATAGAAGTTAAGTTCTTTGAGAATCCTGATTTTATTCAGAGTTGTTCTTCAAACTATGAATGCTGTCTGCTAAAAGTGATTATTAAGAATGCTGGACACACTTGTGACATGATCCTTTTTCTAAAATGCTCATTAGACATTTCTGTTTCAGAGGGGGGAAAGCTGAAGCAAAGAGAGAAACGGAATTGCCAGATAAACAGGGGGAATACGAGTTTGAAGGCTGCTGGTGAGCTGCTGTACGAGGAGGTATTGCTGGCTGCATTCAGAGAGCGCTTACTGCTACCTGGAGTGGGGCTGCGAAGGAGATGGAGACCTCAGGACTGAGCTGTTGAGACGTTATTCTGATCTACAAGAAGGGTGTGTGGAACTCAGGGAACTACAGACCTCTTGGTCTAACCTCAGTTCCTGGAAAAAATATGGAGAAGATTATGCTGAGCACTACTGAAAGGTATTTAAATAATAACGCAATCATCAGGCACAGTCAACACGAGTTCACAAGGGGAAGGTCCTGTTTAACTAATTTGATATCCTTCTATGATAAGGTCACGCACCTATTGGATGAAGGGAAGGTGGTGGATGTAGTTTTTCTGGATTTTGGTAAGGCTTTTGGTACTGTCCCTCACAGCATCCTTCTGGACAAGTGGTCCAGCTGCGGGATGAGCAGGTACACGGTGCGCTGGGTAAACAACTGGCTGAAGGGCAGAGCTCAAAGGGTTGTAGTGAATAAAGCTACATCTGGCTGGCGACCGGTCCCCAGCAGTTTTCCCTCAGAGTTCAATTCTAGAGCCAGTCCTGTTCAATATATTTATCGACGATCTGAATGCAGAAGTTGAATGGGCCATTAGCGAGTGTGCTGATGATACCAAACTGGGAGGTGCTGCTGACTCTCTGCTGACAAAAGGCCTTGCAGAGGGATCTAGATAGATTGGAGCGTTGGCCTGTGATTCATGGGATGAATTTAACAAGTCGGACGCACGTAGGACAGAGTAACGCTAGGTACAAGTATATTGGGTTTGTGTAGCAAGGTTTTGGAAGTGGGGGGGCTACGGGGGTGGTTTCTGTGAGAAGCTGCTGGAAGCTTCCCCTATGTTTGATAGAGCCAGTGCAGACTTAAACGAACCCGCTGCTGGCCAAGGCCAAGCTGATCATCAACAGTGGTAGCGCCTCTGTGGTAACATATTTAAGAAGGGGAACTAGTTCCTACGCAACAGCAATTTCAGCCAGAGAGGGGAGTGCTTTTGGAAAAAAAAAAAAAAAAAAAAAGCATCTTGCCCTACACACTCAGATTGGGTTTGTTGTTCAATGGGTGTCTGCCTTTGAGAGGTCTCTTTGTATTTTGTTTCGGCTGGTGGTTTTTCCAGGTTATAACTGGAGCTGGATGTTTACATTGCTTATTTATTATTTCTAAAGAATTCCTACTGCACAAATTAATTCATAGTAAAGGAAGAGAGAAAATAGAGAAAACCTAGGTTAGACTAACAGGTTTGTAGTTCCCTGAGTTTCACATGCCCTTCATATAGATTGGAGTAACATCGGCTAGCTTCCAGTCAGAAGGCGCTTCCCTAGGCTCCCAAGACCTTTGGTAGATGATCAAGTTGTGTCCTGCCATAACATCTGCCAGATCCTTCAGTACTCTGGCATGAGACCCATCAGGCCCCATGGGCTTGTGAACATTCAGCTGATACAGCTCGTCCCTCGCTATTTCAGTGTCCACAAATGGGAAGCCACTGTTCCCACACTCGTCGTTCTCTGACTGAGGGGACCGGGCAGCCCAAGGTCTATCAATATTATTAAAGATGAAGGCAAAAAACGCACTGAATGCCTCCACTTTTTCTTCATCCCTATTAGTTAGATGAACATCTTCAACACGTATCGGTCCAATGTTTTCATTAGACCTCCTCTTGCTATTAACATACTTAAAACCCCCTTCTTGTTATCTGACGCAACACTGGCCAGTTTCAACTCTAATTGAGCTTTGGCCTTTCCTGTCTTCTCCCTGCATATAGAAACCACAGCTCTGTAATCTTCCTGCAAAGCCTGACCCCCCCTTTTCAGAGATCGTGCAATTTCATCTTCCTCTTGAGCTCCACGAGTAGTTCCCTGCTTAGCCAAGCAAGTCTTCTGCCCCACTTGCTTGACTTATGACACAGTGGAATTGCCTGATCCTGTGCTTCTAAAAGATGGTTCTTAAAGACTGACCAGCAATCATGGACTCCTCAGCCCTCAAAAGCAGATTCCCAGGGTACTCTGCTAAAAAGCTCCCTGAATAGCTTAAAGTTTGCTATCCCGAAGTCCAGTGTAGTAACTGCTCTCCTTTTTTCTCATTACACTGAATTTAAGCTCAACCATTTCATGATCACTGTGGCCAAGACAGCCACCTACCATCACATCCCCCATGAATCCTTCTCTATTCACAAATAGCAAGTCTAGGAGAACATCTTTCCTAGTTGGCTCTCTGAGTACCTGTGAGAAGAAGTTATCACCTCCTACAAACTTCAGGAATTTCCAAGATCTGCTCATCTCAGCAGTATGATATTCCCAGCTGATGTCTGGGAAATTGCAATCTCCTATAAGGACAAGGGCTACTGATCCTGAAATTTCTCCTAGTTGCCTACAGAATAATTCATCAGTGCTTACATCCTGGCTGGGTGATTGGTAGTAGACACCCAGTACAACAGCTCCTTTGGCTTCCATCCCCCAAATCTCACCCAGAGGCTCTCAACCACATCATCACTAACTGTAAGGGCTCTACAATGAAACCTTTCACTTCCGTATAGTGTGACACCTCCACCTCGTCTGCCCTGCCTGTCCCTCCTGAACAGCCTGTAGCCCTTCATCCCAACACTCCAATCGTGGGACACATTCCACCAAGTCTCACTAATACCAATGACATTGTAGCTCTCCGAATGCTTCCACTTCACCCTGTTCCTCATTCTGTGTTCATTGGTGTACAAGCATTTCAGATATGCTCCTGAGCCCTCTGTGACCTCAGGAGCAGTGTAAATGTTCCCACTATCATTGCCACACTCAGGTGATGACATGCCAACCCTTGGCTTACCTACTGCAATCTTGTTGGTATCTCCTCCCCCCATCAATTCTAGTTTAAAGCTCTATTGATCAGCCTCACCGGTTTACACCCAAAGATGCATTTTCCCCATCAGGACAGGTGGATCCCATCAGGCCCCAGCATACCTTGTCTCTTGAAAGCTCTTCCATGCTTTAAAAAAAACCCAAAGTTTTGGTGCAGGCACCAGTCCTGGAGCCCAGTACTGATATCCTGGGCTCGCTCCTAGCTTCTAGGAGGATCTATTCCAGGATCTTCCCAGGGACAGAGGTGAGGCTGACAGGTATCTTTCACTAGATGGTGTTGCTCAAAGCCCCAGCCAGCCTGACCCTGAACACTTCCAGGGATGGGGCATCCACAACTTCTCACAGCAACCTGCTCCAGTGTCTCATCACCCTCATGACCAGAGGCAGTTCCCTCAGCCCGCCCTTGTGTGCTGTGTGCCCCATCCCCTCACCATCTCAAAGGGCCTGGGCTGGGCCCACACCCCACACATCAGTGTCTTTCCTGGACTGGGGTGACCAGGAGGGGACAGAGGGGTTCAGATGCAGTCACCAAAGTACCAAACAAGACAAGAGGAAAGCATTTTTTACTGTTAATTTCTTGGTTTATTGTTTTGGGTTTTTTTTGTTTAAATTGTTTATTGCCCAACCTTGAAAAGAACTCCTAATTAAGCATCTAGAAGGTCTTCTGCTTTTCCAAAGGAACAGCTGTCTAACTTCCTTGCTTGATCTGTTGCTATTCTTCATGCACAGCCATGGAGGGTCTGGCTTCATCTTCAGCCACCCATTGGGCAACCTTCTCATCCTCATACCAAAGAAACCCCACCTCCAAGCCCCAGGGACCTCGGTGCCCACCCTGGCACAGCAGTCTGGTGGAAGCCAGGTCATTTCATCCCCTTTCCTTGGGGCTCAGAGGGGACGGGAGGGGGTGGAGGATAGGAAAGAAGGATTGGCATGACCCGGGGCAATCAACACAATAATTGTTGATGCCAGGAGATGGAACAGGTGAGCCCGCAGGACGGCCAGGCACAGAGGCTGGGCCTCACAGGTATGGCCAGGTGTGGAGGCTGGGCCGATGGTAGGGTGCTGGCCAGCCGCTCCTGTGACACTGTGTTGATGGCGTCATGGAGGGGAAACCCTGGCATGGTGTGGTGGTACCAGGGGAGCCATGCTGGAGGTGGATCCACTTCCATTGGCTTGTCTTGATCTTCAGATGGATTCACTTCCATGGGCTCCACAGCATCAGCCACATGAGCGAGTGCCATTGCTACCATATGGCTGATGGTGCCCTCCTCTGACACTGCCTACTCTTCCTCCACCTCCTGCAGCTGCCTCTCTGCCTTCCCATACAAATGTGGGCAACCACTTGTCTTGCTGCTGTGGGACCCCTTTCTTCCAATCATTCTTGGAACTGGAGGGCCTTGAAGCTCATCAAACTGCGGGCCAGCTGCCAGAGTCCCTGTATTTATAGGGTCTGGAACAAACAGCAGTGAGATAGCTCATGACATTAGGAGGCCACTGTGATGGGGATGCATGTGGCCAAATATGGCCGTCCTAGAAGCTGGGGGGGCCTGCGGCCTGAAAGATGGCCCCATGTGGGAGAAGGAGGAGGGCTGGGAGGGACTGAGGGCCCCTTTCCTGGGGATCGCTCCCCTGTGCTCTTCTGCTGTCCCTTGGGCACAGGGACTGCCCTCCACCTCCCCTCGTGTGCCTTGGCTCCAGCCCCCTCCTCATCCTGTGCCCAGGCTCCCCTGGACGAGATGGCAGCAAGGCTGTTCCAGGAGGGTCGGGGGTCCTCAGTGACGCCCCACCGACCTGGCTCCCTGCAAGTGTCGCAGCCCCCGTGCCCAACAGTGGTTGAGAGGGGGCGAAGCATCCAGACATCCCACCTGTAGGAAAGGGAAGCACAGCCGACCTGCGCAAGGCCTCCCAGCACTCCATAAAAGAGTTGTGTGGGACCCTTCTTCCCGGCCGTGCCCCTGGAGTGTGGGGAGGTGCCATCTCCTCTGCACGGAGCCCCGAGGGAGAGGGCAGGAGAGGGCCTGGCATGCTCTGGGCCTCTGTGCCAGCGCCAGGTGAGGAGTGTGTTGGAGGCCAACAAGGGAGGTCCTTGGGGCCTGGAGGTGGGGGGGTTCTTTTCAGTCTGAGGTTCACCCTCGCTCTATTCTCTACTTTTAAGGACAAACTTTCTTGCTGCCTTTTTTTTTTTTTATCCCCAGGGATATTTTTCATGTTCTCTAACACAAAGTATGGTCCGATTCCTGCACTCATCTGGGAATTTCATCAAGGCGTTTCACCATGGCTACGGCAAAGACAAAGAACAATTCACAATGCCTCAGTCTTGCTCACACTCTTCCTGGAACATAACATAGATTAGGCTACTGGTCCTGCAGCATGGAATAAGCTAGGAAACAGGCTGTGGGTTGGGGTAGCATATGAATTTTGTGGATTGTAGTGACAACAGTTTCTTGGACGTACAGCAGCAATGACACAGTTGAGAAAGAGTCACGTGTGTGACTATGGTCTGTTCTGCTGATCAGTTAACATTCAGGTAAGAGAAAGAAGCCATACTTACTCCTCCAGCTTCCTGGTAATCTCGTAAATATATATGCATTCGATTAATTTAATAACTGGTAGCACACAAACAGATATTTTTTAAAAAGTTGGAAAAGACATTTGGTTAACTCTGGGATGACAATGGGTAAAGGTCAGGATTGTTTGTTCAGAATGGGAAAGAATTACAAATATCTGAATAGAATAATCGGCTCCAAGATGCCAGTCTCCAAAAAGCAAGGACAAAGTGCTGTTGGCAATGTCATGGTAAGCCATGACAAGACTGCATGAAAGAGGGCATTGGCTTCCAGTTCAGGTAGATGATACGATGACTGCTTGTTACCATGGGAATTAAATTGGTACAAGGAGATGAACGAAGAGAAGTCTTCATCGGGAACAAAAACCACTCAAATGACAGTTTACGACCTTTGCCTTCACCATCTAGATAACATCCAGTATTGTCTCTCTTACTCAAGTCCTTTTGTGTTGCGCTTTCTCAGTGTGCCGGTTTCATCTGAATCACTGGCTTTTTGCTTTTTCAGTGCTGCATTTTCATTTTCTGACTCCACAGACAGGTCCTCTTGGGTTGATTCTTCTGCTTCACTGCAGCTCTCAGAGTGGAATCCAGAGTTCTCTGCTATGACAGCAGGATCATCATCCTCGTAACAGCAGCAGCACTCCTCAATGCTTTGGCTACCATGAAGGCCCCTCTCCTCTTCACTGATGCCAGTTATCTCATCCTTTTTCTGCATTAAAGCATGACCACCCCTTCCCATGGTGAGATCAGATAGCAGGGTTTCATTGCACAGATGCTCCTCATCTTCCATGCCCTCCATTCTTTCTGCCAGCTCTTCTGCAGAGGGCTGGCTCAGGTCAGGGTAATCTACAAGGATCGTGTCCTGTTTGCGCTTGACGCAATCAGAATTATCATAGACAGGATAGGTCTCTTCTGGATAACCTTAGGAATAAAGTGATACACAGCTTGAAGTGTTACCAGCATTTAAAAGTAGTACTGACTTCAGGGATGGATGCACAAGTTTGTTAAAACAGTTGGTTTTAGCACTGTCAGTATATGTGTCGTCTGTTTAATGCCATGCATATGTCACAGTAGTAAATCCATGGCAAGAATGTGCACGACATGACTTCTTGGGAGATGATGAGAAAACTCCGTTTATTTTTAGGGAGCCAGGATATCAACCCTGACTTTCAGAAGTGAATATCTGAGCGTGTCTGAAAGCTATGGGAGCTAACAGGTGAAAATTGTGTCTTAGATCTTCAAATAGATCTTTTTTTTTTTTTTTTCTGTCTACAGATTGATTCATGTTTTGAAGACTTTTGCTATAAACAGCATTATTTATAAAGTTGAAAAAACAGATATGTCAATGACTTTGTGCATTTAATTTTAGAAAATGCATCATGAACATGACTTAAGAAAACAGAGCTTCAGGCCACTGTTTATGCTTTATGTTTTGGATCATTTTTGGAAGCTTCTTAAAGAGCAAGGAATTAAGTCTGCATTTAAAATTACGATAGTAAGCAGCTCAGCTAGGATACCTTAAAAACACATTTATGTAACAAGTAAACACTACGGAACAGAAAGAACATTGAAATAAAGAATTTTTAAAAGACAGACTTCCTGGAGTTGACTTTTACAACATTGGAGCAAACAAAGGATGACTAATCAAAAGTAAAAACTGTAAGTTATCCAAAACATTGATTCTGATTTCCAAGGGTTTTATGATTTTGCATGAAATCTAGCCCAGCAAAGAAGGGGAATGATATAAACCTACAGCAGCCAAGACCCAGCAGCAGATGAAGCATATGTGAGTATTCATATGCCACTTTTGGCAGCAGATGGTGTAGTGCTTACACTAAAGGAAATGCTGGATGCCTCAAAATCTATTTTCTTTCCATTATGGTTGGGAAAACAAACCACCTCTTGCAAAGTTTTGAACACTGCCTTCTGAAAAGGAAGGATAAAGTTAACAAAAAATTTTGAAAGGATCTGGGACTGTAAGTAACCCTTATTCAATTCTTCTCATCAGGGTAATGGTAAGAAAGGCCCTCGCTTACCTTCCCAGTCCTCCATGTAAGGAGCTTCTTCAGCTTCCTTCTCAGGAGAGATGCCATCTATGAATTTTCCTTCTTTCATAACTCTAGTAATTTCTCGGAGTTGCTGAAGCAACCTTTTTTCCTGGTCTGTTGTAACATTTTGAGTCCTGCTAGAAAATATTAAACACCAGAATTCAGTCCACTATTATTACAAACCATTAACAGAGTTTGAACCCAACTGTTTGGTTCGCCTCAGCAGCACAGTCTGAAGAAACCCAACTGCAGTATGATCGCTATTCAACATCCGCGTGTGGTCTCCGCTCCAACTCAGTATAAAGGTTTATCCATTTATCTAGAAAGCCTGCAAAATTAAACAGGTAAAGGAAGGCAGGTACAGCCAAGGTGAGAGCAAGACGAAAAGTGACACACAAGCAAGAGGTATGGTACAGAAGACACTATGGAAATTTCTGTCTTTCAAAAGGGTTTTAGGTGAGAATTAGAGGGCCATACCTTGTTTGAAGCATTGTAAGAAAATGCAATTCAGAATCTATGCTACATTTAAAACAACTTGTGGGACTGATCTAAATGTCTCACATGGACATTAGTCTCAAGAGTCTAATGATCCCAAACTACTAAAGGTATTAAATGTGCAAGGCCTCATTAAGAAATGCCAGTTGGACAGATCGTGTTATCATAGAGAGTCAACAATGCTGCCGAGCGGGGGGCAGGGGAGAAGCAGGAAGGAAGATTTAAAAATGAAAAGAAGGTGTTACATTTAACTTTAACTTGCCTTTAGAATCAGGTGGAGAGTGGGAGAGGGCTGAGATTTTTATCAGATTAAAAGTAAACTATAATTTTGACTGATTCTACACTGCTGATTCCACACTGCTGATTCCAGTAATTACTACTGCTCCGGTAATACAATGACTTACTGTTCTAACAAAAATGATTCCAACAGATAAGATCATGTAGTCTTTACGTGTTATTTTTCTCTGGGAAAAAAATATAGCCTCCCAGGAATCTTATGGACAAAAAGAAGTATTTGGAGGGTGGCGATCTGAGCTGTACTAACTCAGTAGGTCAGAGTAAGAAAGAGACTGGCTGTACTTAGGGGTGAAAATGGTTCTGACTGTTGCGCTTGTTTCAAGGGTGGCTCTTGGCATGCGCAGAATGCTGAACCGTAGGTGGTACGCGAGGTCAGGCAGATGATCTCTGGTGATCTCCAGACCATCAGACAGAGAGATAATCTCCAAGATTAGACAGCTGCTCAGTGCATCTTAAGGGTGAGATGGGAAGAGGGGAGCTGGAAATAGATTAATGATTTTGGATTTAGGTGATTAGTATCTATCTAAACCTTGTTTCAGGCACCTGAATTCTCATAAACTTGAAAACTTGCAGCTTCCATCTTCAGTTTTTCCTCTTACTAACTGCTGTGAATACGGAGGCATTTTAATAGGTACTTCGTGCTACTCTACGTATACAGGACTGATGGTAACGCGATAGTTACTCCACTAAAGCCAGCAGAGTGATGCTGGTCTAAAGCCAAAGAGATTAGCATCACACTGCTGGTTTGTGCAATGGTGATCAAAGTGCTGACCCTGGGCTAGATTTTGTGCACAGTTGCACACACAGTTGTCTGTAATTGATCTTAGCTCCGGAGCAGGCCCACTGGTTTCATTAGCAGCTACCCGGATTAAACTGTTTGACTGAGATCCCTCCTCTGAGCTTCCCCTGAGGGGCACTTTGCTCCACAGTTTGAAAAGCTGATACAATCCCGACGCTGTATGGAGGTTGCACGGAGTCCCCTCAAGTTGCAGTGGCAGTTTGTTGCGCAGAATAAGTGAAGGCGTGAGACAGCATCTTCTCAAAAGCCTGGGTTATGCAGATGTAGACTCTGAGACGTGAATTAACAGGCACACAAAAAGAAACGGTTTCATCAGCCAGCTGCCTTTGACAGAAGCTGTAATAGAACTGTCAAAGTAATCCTCCTTTGATAGACAAAAGTGTATGTAATTTTAATATATACCACCTGGATAAAGACAGAAAGGCCTGTCTGTTTAGCACAATGGGGAGATAATAGGATCAATCAATGCGGCTGCATCACTGTGGGATTTCATACAGGAAAATTCCTAATATGCTGGATACTGTCATTAGAAAGCACTGTCTTATTGCAACCCGAGGTCTCTGTGAGTATTTCAGAGTATTCTTCCTCCAGATACCTTGGTTAAAAGACAAATTCCCCTATAGACAGGGAGAAACCAAAGCCCATGCACTATTTCTACTTTGTTTAAAGCCTCTAGGAAGACTTACTGTAAGATGCTGGCAATGTATAAGACATCTGGCTGCCTGCATACAGGAGATTTACCAGAGTATAATGCACTTATGAATACTGAGAGGACAACAGATGCAAAAGGTTTACAGTGTAAGAAAAGGTCAGTGGTTTGGCTCTGTGTATTTGTAGCTCTAACGCAGCTATTACTTTTTATAGTGGCAATGCTTTCATTTTGTAGAGTCCCAAAGTGCTCACTAACAGGTGAAGTAAAGGTTTCTTATTCTTACGCTGAGATCAGAACATTTCCTAAAGAGCTATCATGACTGCAGTGAAAATCTGTAATCTAACACGGTATCTCACATGTGTCAACTGTATTTTTTTGTTTCATGATCTTAAAAAAATCACTATTAAAATGCAGCTATAGCCCAACAATGGCACCCCACAGAGTACAGCCTCTCTCTCTCTTCCATATCACATTTGCTCAGTTTATGGTAAAAAGGTAAGTTTTCCAATTGACAGCCCGGTAAACAGGACTTTAAAAACAGGTAATTGAGCTCCATGATTTCTACCTCTTACCTAATTACCGGAAACTGAGATTTATTTATTTTTTTACAAGAGTATTGTACAATACTCCCATTGAGAAAAGTATTTACAAGTATTCTTCAACTTAAAGCAGTTTCAAAATACCAAATTTTACAGGCAGTGGTGAAAAGAATATGGGTAAGACATCTGTGAGGACGGGTAGGGATATCTTTTGTCCCAACATTGACACACTCTGCTAAAAGCCTGGAAAAAAAAGCAAAATGTGTGATTTTAATGCAGAGAGCCCTATATAACCATCAAGCAAGTCTTTATTTCTGAATCACCAAATGCCCAGCAAGGCTCCTCATCTCTGCTGATACTAGACTATAAAGGTCTATATTTAGAAACTGGAGATACTGAGGTCCACTTAGCGATAGGATGTGATGGTAAATTACGAAACTGTATAATTTAAATGTATATAATCTGTTGAAAAAAAGAGCTGGAAAGAGTTCTAGATTATCTCAGAGCTGTGAATCGTTATATCTTTAGGTACTGTGTGCTACCCATTTAAGCGTGTGCATTAGGTAACAATTATCTTTCTCCGTCTCGTAGTTTAGGTTTGGTTATGTTGCTGAGGACCCAGCCAGGTAGTTCTTTCTTCCTCTTGCTTTCTTTACCTTGCTTCTAGTCCTTGCTAATATATGCTAGGCCTTATTAAAATTATATGTACTTCTTATACTGTTTGAAACTTTTGCATTTCTGCAAAGGGATTTCTGTACTTAAGGCTGTAGCAATTCCAACCAGTATTGCTGGTTTGGAAGGAGGTCTCCTTGGTTGGTTTGGAGGTCGGTCTTCAAGCCTTATAAAAGGCTGTCCCATCTGAGAAAACCAGCTAAAAATATCGAGAGGTCTTCCAGCCTCACTTCACTCAAATGCTTTTGAAAGACAAAGAAATGAGCAGGACAAGCCACAGCAAGAAAGCAACGTGTACGCTTGCTACAGAAGAAAGCAAAATAAAATCACAGAGCACAGTATATATTATTCCTTTGAAACAGGATTTCTTTCCTGAGAATAAACTGTCCTTCCAAGCCCATCCAGATTCAAAAGTAATGGGTTTTGAAGAAAATATACAAAATTAGGATGTCTTTGGATTCTAAGAATCTTCACCAGAAGAAGAAAGCCAGGATGAATCCTGGAGTAGTTCAGCTGGGAGAACGCTCCTGAAGTATAGTGAGAGGACACAGGCATGAGCTCAGAAGTCAACACTATTACAAACACTGTGTGTTATGATGATACATCGGTTTTTGTGACAACGCAAAATACATCCTTTGGTTTGGTTACTAATATTTCACTCGGCAGGTTGGGAGCCGCTTTGCCATACCTAGTGTAACGGGCCACGGTCTCACCGGGGATCTTTCAGCATTAGTTTAAATTTGATAGCAGTTACTTCTTCCTCTGACTTTTTTCTCTTGTAAGGATTTCTGTTTAACTGCACGTTAATAAATGGAACTCAAGTAATTTTTGCTCTCTTCCTCTTTCCTTTTTATTTAAATCTATCAGCCTCCAGATTGAATAAGTCTAGCACCGTACTCTGTGCTCTAATTACACTTTCTAACCATACATTTTATTTTAAGACATTCATCCAGTATCTGAACTTAATGAGTATCACAGTGTAGATTAAGAAAGCTTCAAAGTCTGTCTGTATTTGAAGAACAGCTATTTGCTCCACCTAGAGGTGCTTTCCCCCTTCTCTTTAAAGAGGCTACATACGAAATTCTGTATTAGATTCAGATTCTGATTTCCCCTGAGACCTTTAGATCCATCTATATAAATAGTTTGGTTGAACAAAGAAGGGAAGTTCTACTAAATAAAGGCTCTGAGCCAATAACACAGAGTGGAACAAATACTGGATCAGACCCTAAACCCATTTCTCAGGAAAAAAATATCCTGTCCTGAGAGTCAGCACAATATCTGAGCGGCTCATAAGCCTATTTCTGGCAGCTTAAAGGGACGCGTAGAGCATTGCGTTAGCTCTCCAAAACACAGATGAGTAATAGTCAAAATAGTATCCTTCTGTTTCACTAGCAAAACCAGGGAGTTTAGGGGTTCTCCTGCTGGAACCTGGCCTAACACAGGCAAGTTTGGCACCTCATCTTGCTGAGACGACTGCAGCCGCAATGCAGGGCACGGTGCAAAGTGGGCAAAGCTACGTGCTCAAAGAGAATGCCCTTTGAAGCATAAATGAACACAATGTGCAAGCTCGGCACAGAATTGCTCCTACAGAATGGGTTAAAACAGGCATTGACTGATCCAGACAAAGTTAACACACACTACAACCTGAAGAGCTATCTTTCCTGCTTGCAAACATCACCTTAATATTCATGGTATTTAAATTTTCCAACACTGCAGTTATGCATTGTCCTAGAGATGTGTTGTTCCACTCCTTATGAAAAACATAGACTGGTTTCCAGTGTTTCTTTATAATGTAGAACACTGATCTCAGATATATAGTAAACATTAATAAACATAATAAATTTTTAAATCCTGATTTTACAACTCTTTTTTTTTCTTTTATATTCAGAAGCAAATGCATGGATTTACTGGTTACAGGGTGGAACCAAGTTATGGAATCAGATTATTATACAATTCTGCCCTTAAAGAAATATTTTATGGATATTATAACAGCATTTCTATTTAGAAAAATAAGCCATAGGACTGGAAAGAAAAAAACTAAAATAAATGGGTCTCTTAGCAATCACTCAGAATATTTCTTTGGTCACATTAAGGCAGGTTGGTTTATATACTTCAAATGTAAAGTTTTTGGTTTTGGTTTACACATATATGTCATTATTTTCCAAATAACACAGTGTACAAAGGGGAAGGGTAGGGATAGTTGCTTTTCTGTGTAAGGAAAGTGAATTTGGAAAAAATGATTTCTTGTAAATATAGATGCTGAAAAGAGAAAAACTGCAAAACAAAAAATGTAATGTGCAAAATCAAATTTCTACAATTTGAAGTAGTAATAAAACTGCTATTTTAATATAGCCAACGTAAGAAAGTTTAATTTCTAATGAGAGCATGATACATACCTGTCACAGTTAGGTCCTACTCTGTTGATCAATTTTTCCATAGCTTCTTCTGTCTCCCTCAGTTTTTCCTGGAGTTGAGTGAGCTCATAGTCAGCTGTAAAACAAACAAAATCCCAAGATCTGTCAGTAGGAGCTTTGAAAATGTATCCCTGTCCCATTATCGCAGGTAGCATAGGCTGTACTAAACCAAACTGGCTGTGAGGAAACTAAAACATGCAGCTTAAAGAATTCTACCTACTTTTCCTGGTATAAGAAGGTGAAGACTACTGCCAATGGTAATAAGACACACAGAAAGCACGTTCTTTCAAAGGCTCCCCACCAACCTCCCAATAAGCAGACTGAGTGGGCCACTGTAAATGCTCCGGAGATTAAAGTTAGAGAAATGAAAATACTGTATTTTTATTTCTAAGGAAACCATAGTGTTTTACTGTCTACCCCAGAATTAATAGTTCTCATGGAATTTCCCCGTAAGTCCTTGGCAACAGAGACAAAAGGTCACTTGAGCATTTTTTAACGAGTCTAAGGTTTGAGAAACCGCATCTTCATCAAAGAGAATGAGGTTCATGGGCTTGATGGCATCCAACCCTTCACAGGTGTGCCAGGGTAGGCAGCGAGCGCTAACGGTCTGCCCGGCTTACCGGCATGAACGATAGGTGGCCACGTCGTGTCTGTCTGGGGAGCAAAGCACAGTATTTCCATGGCTGCACTTTTTTTTAAAAAAGCGTGTCCATAGTACAATAGTAGACAGACACGCATACGTGCAGGAACGCCCGTACTGGCTTTAATTTATCTGAAAGCGTTAACGGCGAAGATGCAACAGCACGGCCGTCAACAAAAATGCTTGAGCGCCTTGTTTGACTCGTGTGGCTCACGCTCAAAATCCTATAGCTGAGACTTCATTGTTCCCAACTGCAGAACAAAATGAAACCAGCCAGCGTTAGTTAAATATTCAGCTGCTTGAGGCACACCCAGTTAAGCAGCACAAAGGCACAACGGAACTCCAACATAGCAGGAATGGGGAAAGCCATCCATAAACATCCTGTTTTGGGGAAGATCTCTATTCTGCAGAGAATGCCATCACTTAATGTATCACTGATGTCATTATTTTGCACGTCCGAGACTTTAAAAATAGGGGAAGGGAAATTGGCAAAGAGAAAGGAAGTTACTCCCTCCAAGTCACTCTGTAAGTGGTTCCTAATCCAGTGAGTCGTCTCCTGCTCTGCTAAAGCTTCCAATGAACGCTTTAGGAATACAAATGAAGAGCTCAAGAAACAGGCACAATACTTTTCATCACTAGCTCTTGGGGTTACAATGACGGTAAATATTTAACTTACTGCAAAGTTAGTTTCTCTTACCAAGCATTAGAGAAAAAAATACAATTACCGTTGCTAATAAATTGCACAAAATTGCCAGGCACAATGCAGTACAAGTGCACTGAAAATACAAGCCGTAGCGCTGAGTACATTAGGTATTCCTAATATACGCATTAATGTCAAGATAATTACAGCTATGTTAAGAGAATTACCTTACTGCTAGCACTTTCTAGAAAGCCCTAAGTACTTTTCTTTCCTATTACAATTTAGCCAGCTAAACACAACACATTTAAATACTGCTATGGTAACTGCTCATCCAATCTTCAATAGTAAGCTTATTAATGTATCTAATAAACGTCTACAAATAGTTGAATCCATCCCACCGATGTTTAGGTAAAACCACAATAGCATTTCAGAATACTATTGGCTTTCTCATCAAAACTGAGCACTGCTAAAAGGGAAGGGAAAAAGTAACGAAGTGCCTGGTGATTGCCAAGAATTCACAAATTCAAAAAAATGAAGATAGCTTTTAATAATATCTTGATATACTATTACTACAACGGATTATAGAATAATTATAGATGGACATCCTATTATCTGTTTTTAATCACTAGCTACATAGCTTTTCAGCAAATCCGTACAGTTAATTCAGTGAACCTCATGAAAATCCATTGCTTCCAGGGGGGCTTGAGATCAGGCTACTACCGCAGAGTCTCATTAGCCGAATGAGATTAGAAAGCGACGGTGCAGTAATTCACTTTAACTCTTGATCATTCCAACACAGAAGCTTCTGGCTTGTTCTTTGCAGGGCAGGGGGAGAGCG
This sequence comes from Vanellus vanellus, assembly GCF_965231255.1. NCBI lineage: Eukaryota > Metazoa > Chordata > Aves > Charadriiformes > Charadriidae > Vanellus > Vanellus vanellus. Next base: position 13,633,797 of record NC_138911.1, on the reverse strand, counting down.
AACAGCAGCTTTACAGTCTGCCCAGAACTTGAAGAAACCAGTTGGCCCGTGCCTCTACAGAGGCAACAGCTACACAGATAGAACTCAGAAGTCATACTCACTGATTTTCCTCTTCATGTTTCCAGGTGCAGCAGTAGGGCATTTCCGCTCTCCAGCAATAGTTCTTCCCTTGGAAGCCAGCTGATGAGTGAAAAAAGATGACTCTTCCATGAGTTACAGAAATAGTAATACATAAGCCCCAAAGGCAACAGCAAAAAGGATAGAAAACTAAAATATGCCAGAAAGTAACTACAGAAAAGCACGCCCAGCAGCAAAACCAGACAACCGTGAAAGATGCCTGAGAGATCTCGCCAGCCGAAAACTGCTACAAGGCAATTGGAACAAATGACATTTTTAAGCACAGAGAAACCATAACTCATCAAAAATAACTTTTTCATATTTAGAATATTTATCTGTTCCAGTCTGATCCTGTAATTCTTCTGTATATAGGAGAGAAAATAAACAGTGCATTGGGCAATTATTGTGAAATAAAGAACAGGCTCTGACGGAATTGTATGTGACCCCGCTTGTCCCTCTTGCAACATCTTCTCCCATTATTCCTCACCAACTTTGCACCTGCAGCAAAAGCTACTGGCTGGCTCTATACAGAAACTGCAGGCTATCTATTTCTTTTGTCTGCTCTGTGTTTGATCAGCTTACCCAATTCACCTCGTCCTTGCCTCTTGTCTATCCAGAGCAGGCTCAATTGTTTGGACACTGAGCAGTCTGGATTCAGCACCCACTCAAAGGGAAAAACAAGCCCACTTCTCCCTCCTCACACACAGCTGGCTGTCATCACCTACATGCAAGTCACCCCTACGTGACAAAAAGCCATGAGAAGTTCAAATCAGGTGTGAAACGTTTGAGGGGAATATGGGCTGTGCTTATTACAACTAGCTTTCAACCCAGTTCCTCAGCTGGAGTAGTTCCAGCGTGGTCAATACGACCTGACAAACTCCCATTCTCAACCTACATGCCGCTTTTGTTCCAGAAGGTATGCAATATTTGTACTCCCTCTCTCCCACCTCAGGTGTATAACACAATACACGACATATACAGTATATATGATATGTAGTCACACACGATAGAAGAGAATACTATGTGTATATTCACAATTAATCTAACATTATTCTAGGCATACACATTTTCCGGGGGGAGGGAGGGGAGGGGAAATCATTAAAAAAAATTGTAAGAGGTCAGAGGCCAATACAAGATTTCAGCAACCCATCCCTACATTTTAGCTACAGTCTTTGCAATAGCAAAAACCACGGGATACACCAATCTTTCAACCACTCACCAAAGATTCAGCATAAATATTTTATTTTTTTCAGCAAGGCTGAAATAGAGCCAGGTACAGAAATGGAACTCTATTGTTTCTGTTTTGCAGTTTTTTTAGTTGTTATTGCCCTAACTTTTCAATTTATGTTGGTCTTACCTTAAATAAAATGTACAGGATATATAAGAAGATGCCAAATCCATATATAGGGATAATCTGCCCCACAAGACCTCTCCCAGTTCCACTGCTGCTTCCACCACCACCTCCGCCTGCCTTGGCTTTGGCAACCGCTTCAGCAAGGTGAGACCTTGGAAAATGAGGGGCAGCTTGGCTGTCGGGAGTAGCCTGGTAATGCATCCTCGGTGGAAAGCGACCAAGCTTCCCTGCAAAAAAAACCCCACACAATGATTATTTTTCTTCTGTTACTTTTCACCCTTTTACACGCAGCCTAAAACTGCAGGAGGTGCGGCTGACCTCTTCTCTCTACTTTTTAATGCACCACCACTGACGCATAACTTGTTGGACTGTAAGCAGTAAGTCTGTAAACTCAATCCTCGGTCACTTACTATAGGCAGTGCTAGGAGTTAGGAATGTGCAATTAATCTCTCGAGAAAAAGCTGGCCAGGCAATTAATAGAACATGGAGTTTAACAGCCATATACTTGTCCAAAGACCCTATGAATCAGCATCCCTAACAGGATGAAAACCCAAACTCTTACTTCTGGTTCTGTGCTCAAAAAAAACCCCCAACAACGTATCAGTTTTCTGCTGTGAGCCTGATCTTTCAATATTACACAAAGGCATGTGAATGTATAAAGCACTACCCATCCAGCGTCACGATACACAACTGCAGTGTTTGCCTGGTATAGATTTTCAGCTATTACCATAACAAGTAGTATTTTACCTGATTTTACCAAATGAGCAATGAAAGATAAAGAAAAGTGATGGCACCTTAAACTGTTCTCCTTAAAATGTGTTGGGTAAAGCAACGGAAGAGAGGAGATAGCTTAAGACAAATGGTCTTTGGCATTTTAGAGGGGGAAAAATGGTTACTAGCCTTGGGAGAGGCAGAGACAATTTAAAACAAGAAAGGGGAGTGAGCATAAATGGATGCATGGACGCTACAGTAAGACTGAAATGGTGCTGTGGACGATTTCATTCAACCGAAAGGCACTAGAATCTCAATAAATCTAAGCTCATGCAGTTACTGTATTTTCTTGCTGCCATCAATTTAACAATTTTGCCATGAAATTCACTATTTTACTCCTCCGTCTACTTGACATCCTGCTTTCTATCTCCATACCCAGCCTGGGCTTACCCCTTCACTCCCTGCCCACTGTTTGGGACTGAACTGAATTACTCCTCTACTCCGCCACCGCGTCTGGTGGTGGGAGGCGATGGATGGAAGCCCCAGAGCCGGGGCAGCATCTCACCCCCACGCCAGCTGCAAAACTCCCCTCCCCGGCACACGCAGCAGGAACGCAGGCAGCCTGGACACCGGGTACTGGCGCCGGGGCAGGCTGCACGCGCTTGCATAGAGCAAACGAAACCCAGGCTTGAAATAGCGCCACAAATAACTAACTTAACTTCTGGAAGTACCCAGCTGCAAGTATTTTTGAGAGAAGCAAGACAAGAGAAAATTAGATTAAGTTAACATTTGCTCTTGCTAGGAAACACCAGCGTAGGCAGCCGAATTCCTGAGCACAGAAAATTGCAGTAAATACATATTAGGAAGTTATATCAATAATACCTGAAGTTCTACTATTAAAACCACATTTTTTCTTTTAGATGACGGGTGCTGTAGGCTTTAGTGAAACCACCCAGGTATACCACCACTGACCAAAACCGCTTTCAGATTAGCTCAGGCTTAACTTTGAGGAAGCTGTTATCACGCCCTTTAATTTTAGTGAATTATTCAAAGTCTGTGACAGAAAGCATAACATCTTATTTACAAGAAAGTCCCATTGCTCCCGCAGGAATGGCCTGTAGCAGTAGGTCACTGGGGAAACAAGTGTGATGTCGTGTAGAGAGCAGTATCACTGAGGCAGGGATGGAACAGCAGGGTAGATAAACCTTTGCAAAACATCTTATACTCAGGCAAATATTATTTATTTTAAAAAAAAAGAGAGATAAAGAAAGCAGAAAATAATTGACAAAGGTGAAACTGTATTTAAAGGGAATAGTTTTCTAAATTATCCACAAGGCTTCGTTTGTGCTTTAAAAGATTCAATTCAATTCAAGATAATCAGGCCAAAGGGACACACAATAATCATTTCACTATCAAAATAATTTTAAAGGAGAATTTCACAGCTTCTAGTTCTAAATCTTCCCTGTTGATTTTTAAACTTTCATAAGGATTTCCTTATTTAAAAAAAATAAAATATCTCTGTAGCTTTTTATTGTGAAGAACCCATGCAAATTATAGAGGAAATTGACAGCACAGGCAACTTAAAAGGCCATATGCAAAAAGCTGTCAAATACACAGTATATAAATGCAAACGCGTAGCAATTTGGATGCCACTGTCAATTAAACAACATACCTTGTGCTATTAAAAAACCTAACACCCGAGCACACCAGTAGATGATGCGACTGAATTCAACATTTGCAGGGACGAAACAAACCACTTTCAAATGGAGACAATGACACGCTCTCCATCAATAAAATCAAGTGGCACTTCTACGTGAGGACAGAAGGGCATGTGCCAGGTCCTTGCTTGCTGCACCACCCAGTTGCCAGTGCTGACAGTGGGCACTTCAACAGGACATTTTCCATGCTGTGGGAAGGAAAGAGCACGAACCTCCATACGGCTTTGAAGGGTGCCACAGCGCTGCTCTCCTTCGGAGACCTTTCTCAGCTCCCCTGCGCCAGCCCGAGAGCTGCAGGCAGACCTGCTCGCTGCACGTGGTAGCTCCGCCCAATGCGCCCTACCTGGCTTTGTGATCTTTTACCTAAGATTTACCCAACACGCTTAATAATTTATCAGTTTAATGCTTCAAATCAACTTTGCAAACCAGCTACAGGGCAAGCAGAGCATGTTTTGTCTAACCCTGTCCCTTCAATAGCTTAAGTCCGGAAAGGAAATTATGCCCCAGCTAACATTCGTGTTGTTTTAAGAGACTATAGTTTCTGAATGTAGGTAAAGTCCTTAATAGCAGTATCACATGAAAATTACTGTGGGTTTTTTAGACTTTTAACAATATTAACACGCAACTGAAAAAAGCAAATCTTAGAAAGTATATTTATAGCACACGTAATACAACAGCCAACCAGCTAATAATATTCAGAGCATCCAAGTGTCTTTTTTCCAAGAAAGCTGTTACGTGGTCTAATGGGGTTTAGGAATTGCTACTGAGCCCAACTTGACTATTTATAAAGTTAGTTAGACTTAAGTTATTGTACGATTTAGCAACTCTTAACCTAGATAATATGTCTTTCTGCAACATCTGACCAGCTGTAAAGTGCTGGGATACATACATACAGATATAATAAAAAAATAAAGTTTGACATACAGTACATATGGGCTGTTGCTACATTAAGTTTGCACTCCATTAATCAGATTTATGATACATTATGACTTCATTTATAAAATGTGCATGTTCTTCAGACCCCAGGAAGCGTAGGAAGAGGCTTAGTGACGGGAAACGGCAGCCTGGGAAGAGCGTGTGACTTGTCCATGCTGACAGCAAAGCAAAGGATGCTGTTCTCACTGCTCCTCAAATCTCAACCGCACTGCTCCTTAGGACTGCACCCACAGTTCTGCTCATGCTCTGCAGTAGGCGCTCTGCCTTTTTCCTTTGTTTCCGTCCCAAAACCATGGTTACACTACTTTGGTTTGGATTGTGTTTTTCCTTGTAAGACATTTACTATTCCTCACTGTGCATGCAAAACCAATCAAACAAAAAAAACACAGCCCAAGAACAAACCAGCTAGATATTTTGCAAAAGCTTTAACTGAAAAAACATGTGACAGTGGGATACAGAACTATCCTTCTGCCTCAGCAATGCAAATTCAGTCCTCAAACCTGTCTTCAAACTGTACTCTGACTGCCGCGTTTAGGAATGCTTAGGCGCCATTTACATTTTCCTGATAAAATGTTCATCGTAGTGACTGAAAAAGAAAACCACCATTTTTTCAGACAGTCACAGGGATCAGAAATGAAACACATTTCTGTGAGAACCAGAACTCAGAGTTTTGTACATTTTTCTCCCCTGATGTTGGACTGGATACATAAAGGAGATGTGTGCTCTAAGCAAAGCTTTTGCTAATTGGTGGTAAATGCCAATGAAGAGGCATTCATGCTGAAGCCTTCAGCTCAGGACACTTGAATCAATCTTTAGCCCCTCTCAGAAGTTTATTTTCACAAAACATTTATTTTCTGTCTCTCTGTCCAATGAGATAAATTAGCGAAAGGGTTCTAAGGCTGCAAGTGCCAACACACAGACAAACACATGGATTCCATAACAAAGTAATGTGATGTCTAGACTGAAAGTGTCCTCCTAGGTTGTCTTGCATAGCCTCCACGTTTAGTATAATAGCTTAGAAAAATCTACACAGAAACTGTTGTCTTGACATTAAATCTAAATTCTCTTTCAAGCCACTATATCATTTCTGCTGCTATTCATTAACACTCTTGAATTTCCCTAACATCTCTGTCCCCAGAAAGCCCAAGTAATTAATCATTTTTATAACACAAGTTCACATTCAGTTCACAGTTGAGGCCACTCTATTTCAGTATTATACTCTATCACAAGACCCATGTTTTAGATTTTTTTACACATGCACTCATTTATATTTTTCCCTTCTAAATCTTTTTATAAATACTTGTGATTCCGGCGGACAGTGTAACATCAAGATGATCTGGAAAAACAGTATGCATTCATTTAGTTCTTGCTCTTTTACTGACTTTTACAAAGTAGCTCTAGCTGTGTTCCCAACCACACAACTTTAGAAACCTACCCAAAAATGGTTAGAAGGAATGGAAGTTTTGAAAACCATACTTTAAATCATTGCACGGGTGTTCTTAAGTGACACAGTCAAATGCTTGAACATTTTAACTAAATATTGCAGACGAAGATTAAAAGGAAAACAAAACCACTACCCAAACATCTTAATTTTCTTAAGTAAGAACACCGGCAGGCAACTGATGTGTGCATTGCACAAATCCAGGCTGGGCAGAGGCATGACCTGAACAGTCATGTATTTTTCTTGTAAATCTGATGCCACTTCATTGTTCCTAACAATGCAGACAGACTATACACCTATTGTCATGGAGCTGTAAGGTTTTGCTCAAACTACCAACTTAGAGAGCAGCTTTACAAAATGATTGGCATATATTTGTGAACACCAGACTTAAAAGTACTTTTTAAACTGCTAGTAGCTCTTTTTTTCCTCTTTTTCAAAAGATTTAAAAAAAAAAGTAAAATTCTAACGCCTGTCCATGAAGTAAACTAGAAATGTGATACATTCACAATAAGTTCTTTAAAGAAGTTCTTTCATATACATGACACTATTACTGTGAAAAAGAACAACCATTCTGTCTGAAAGACAGTATTAACTTCTATAGTGCTATGCTTACCATTTTCCTAAAGCGACCTCTGAAAACAGCTTTATTAGAGAAAGCGCCATTCCTGTGCTTAAAGCCTGTTTCAATAAAAAGCCTTCTGGTAACATTGAGTTCTAACAAACGGTAGTAAACTTTAAGAATGTTTTATTCAGAAGCATTTTACCCCCAAGACTACAATAAGCACTTTATTAACTTCAAGAATGACACAATTACTTCAAGTCCCTGAAACTTCTGTCAGATAACTGCAGTTACCAGTTCACTGAAGAGGAGGACTAATGACAGAGATAGGAATTGAACTGTTCAATCAAGATTTATTCTTCCAATAAAAAAATAACTTCAGGGGAAATAAAGTTTGGTCTACAGAGCAGGTGTAATGAAATTCTTGCTATCAAATTGAAAATACAGACTATAATTATTCATCTGAAATGGATCAGCTGAGGTGAGGTATTACATCCATGGCCAAAGACTGGGGTGCAACAGAAGGAGCGTGCTGAGCGCTTGCTCTGCACCAGGCACACACTAACTCGTGCTGTGTTGTGATCTCCTGCAGGATGATGGAAAGAGTACTTATGCTACCTATTGATGATGGAAAGAGTATTTATGTTATCTATTTTAAGCATTTAACTGTGGCTGTGATTAGTCAGCTTATGACAGTGCTGCTTGAAGCAGGTTGTGCAGGAACAGGTATGAACACCACTCATCAGACAGCTGTCACTGAAAATTATTTGGGGGCAAGCTTTTTTTTCCCTTTTTTTTTTTTTTTTTTTAAAGTTAATTTTTCTGTTAGATCAATTCAATCCATCCTGCAGTCAAAGGAGGAGCACCAGAACATCAACTGACAACTGCCTAAGACTGCACTGCTGTGGGAAAAGTTTGTCAAACTCTGCCATCTGGTATCACTCTGGGATCAGAGCCGGGAGCTGCACAGGGGCCAAAGTTAACACAGAGACAGGTACAACCTCCCAGAGCGTCTGCTCCCATGCCTGCTTTAGGCAGGTGACTCCACAGTCCTCACCGAGCCCCTGTGCTGTCTGCGGGGCCCTGCAACGGCCCAGCACCATGCCCTCACAGTATTGCTCTTGATGTGCTATCAAAAAAATCAGCTACCATTCAAATTTGCAGTGTTAAGAGATTATGGAATGAAACTTACAAACCTGTAAATCTACAGTGCTGATGAACCTATATTCAAAAGACCAAGAATACACACAGCAACAGGTAACTGTAGTACAGAAGTCATATATTTCCGTTCAGCATAACATCGTTTCAGCAGTAACTTCAGCCTGAATGTCCTTAAAAAAAAATGGTCAAATGAAATTAGCGTCACTGAAGTGCACAGTCATGTAAGAATCAGGCTGTTGGAAAGATGCAGAAGATCACATCACTGATCATGAGTCCCTGTGGGACAGCATCCAGTATAACCTAGAGGTTCTCTGTACTTCCATCAGCTTCATCTCCAGCTTGCGGGCAGCCTTGGGCAAAACTCTTTCTCTGCCAACACCTCGGGCTACGATACTAGCTACTGTTGTGAAGTGCCTTGGGGAGAAAAACCTACAGTAAAAGGCAACAGGCATAAAAAGAATGGGAGATGCTTGTATGAATCCATTCCTCTAGAACTTAAGAGGGGACATGCAGAGTAGGAGGGCAGGCAGGAAGGACATAGCTTGAGGGATTGCAAGGACAGGAGCTGAGTCTAAATGAGTCATCATGTAGCATGTTTATTATGAGAGTTTGGTGTGTGAAAACCAAGTTTAAAATACTGGAGTAGGAAACTAAACAATGAAGATGATTCAAATGAACTTTTATTTCATATGCAACAACAAAAGCATTCCATACAGAAAATAACAAAATAATGAAGCTTTCAAATAAAAAGTGATGCATCACAATGAAAAAAAAAAAAAAAGCGGTATGTCTCTTTTCAGTAGCTTTAGTACCCCACTTACATGAAACAAATAAAATGAAATCTGAAAGATTTTAAAATATCTCTCTCTGAAGGGAACAGAGGAAAATAAATCACATGGAGAATAGTAAATTCAATCTTTGACGCTCCACACATCACTAAGGGGAGAGCACGGCAGAGGGACCCGGTAACGCTTATGGGAAGGGTTAACTACGCTACGTTTTCATACCAGGCGGCAGAGCACCTTCCAGACGCGCCGCGCAACCAAGGACCGCTCACGCACCGCCCGCCCCAGCGGCAGCAGCACCCCCGGGCGCGGAGAGCTGCGGTCGGGCCGGAGGCCCAGGGCCCACCGCCCAGCGTGCCGCCGGCGAGGCCCACCCCTCCCCGGCCTCACTCACCGCTGAGCCATCCCCCACATCATACCCTCGGCCCCCGAGCAGCAGCCGAACCACGGACCTCGGCGTACCGGGGCGGGGGTGGCGGGGGGAGGGGGGGGAACTGGCGGCGAGGAGCGACCCACCCTCGCCTCAGCGGAGCCGCCGCCGGCGGGGCCCGCAGCGGCCTCTTACCCTCGGGCGGCGCGGGCGCTGAGAGCGGCGCAGCCCCGGGCTCCTGCCTCCCGCCGCCCCGAGACAAGAAGGTCCGCGGCAGGAGGAGGGAGACGCAGAGCACCAGGCAGGAGACCATGGCCACCCGGCAGCACGTCGAGTACGCCATGACGGCCCGCGCGCCGCGGCCGTTGCGGAGCCGTTAGCCGGCCGTTACCGCACCGTTAGCCTCAGCGCAGGCGCGGGCGGAGCGCGCAGGCGCGGGCGGGCGGGCGGGAGCCTGAGGGAGGCGGAGGGCGGCCGCGGCGCCTGAGGGGCAGTAGAGGCCGAGGGCGGTGGAGCGTCGTCCTCTCTGCGGGGGAGGTGTTGAGGAGTCCGGGGGTGGGAAGCCCATGTCCTGTTCTGGGTTGGGACCCTGTGGAAAGGACCCTGAATCTCAACAGGGCAGGGCAGGGCAGGAGGGGGCATTTGGATCCCCTCTTCCTAATGCCGCCATCCGTGTTTTCCAGGCTCTGGCATCCCTTGACTACTGAGTGAAAAAGAAAAATAATAATCTACGCTGTACCGTATTTTTTCTCCCCTGTGGAGGGTTTCAGTGGTGTCACACCTGGTCTCTGCTGGTGGCAGTGATGGCAGGACAGAGCAGGTGGGCCTTGGCCACTGAAAGCTCTGCGGTGTCCAGCCATGCTGAGAGCCCGTTTCAGCAGCAGCAGTGCGGTTACCAGTGCTGTCCCCGGCCTGGGAAGCGGCCAGGGCCTTACCTGCGTGGGGCTGCTGTTGTGAGGGCAGAGGGACTCGCAGGGGCAGGAAAATGTCTTGGCTAAAAGAGCTGGTTGAGGCCGTGGCTCGCCTGGGTTCTCCATGTGGAATTGATTCCCCCCTTTGGGCACAGGATGGATATAGGAAAGCCCAGACCATATTTAAAATACAATTTACTGCCACTATCAAAGAAATTTAAAAATTATAAATGTGCATATATTTTCAAAAGAGAGCTTGAGATTTGCATATTGTCAATGCATTTGTTTAGGTTGCTGCAGTGCAAAGTCACCTGAAACCACCTTTCCACTATACTAACAATAAAAGATCGAAGTAAAGAGGGAAGTTCATTGTTTGTACTCATTCATTTTCACTGACTTAAGCAAAAAACCACGAGTCATGTCAAATTAAATTATATGGTTTTGTATTTCCATTATATTTATATTACACTGTATTACTGTAGTTGAATTAGACTGTGTTCCATGGGGTCTGGGCTGTGACTACTGAATTTAACTCACTTTACGCAAGAGCTACCCTTAATTAGACTTGAGCTGAGAGCAGAATTGCTTTGACTAACGCTGCAGACCACTATAGCCGCAGAATACCACAGACTCTTACATTGCTACAAAAGAGATATCTGCTGTCTGAACAGCTGGGACTGGGTGGGTGATTCCAGAAATTGTTCCTACTGAGCACCTCAGCCCTAGGGAGACAGCACCCCTTGGCCAGGTCCCACCAACCGTTACCGGGCTAACCTGGCTGGACTGTCCCCTTCCACAGCTCCTTCACCCACCACTCGCTCACCCGCTCTCAGGCGCCTCACAGTGGGACTTCTCGGACTCCCTGCTCTGCTCCTGGAAATAAAAATTGTGGGAACTGTTGTTTCCCTGTCTATACCTCTTCCCTAAACTTGCCAGCAGCTATTGATGCCTGCAGCAGCAAAGTTAGTAAGTATGGGCATCAAAAGGAGCATCGCCCTGATCAGAAATGTGTCATCAGTCTACTAACAACAAATAATTCACTCAGTCTGTCATGAAAAATATATTGTTGTTTGCTGGCAATGGTGCACTACCATGAGCAGCAGCTTTCATCTCTTCATTGAGGAGAAAAAGCTTTTTAGCATAGTACAGTGGTGAGATTTTACAGTTGCTTAGGACAGTCACCCTCAGCGTCTGAGGATGCTGAATTTACCCAAACCGTCAGCCAAAAGCAAAACAAGCTTCTATGATCACAGGGAGAACACTACTGGCCAAAAAACAAGTGGGAGAGGAGCAGCAGCAGCACCTGAGCCTTTCTAGACATTGGCTGCAACTGTCCAAGGGTGGTTTCACCATTATAAGTGCCGTGGGTGTCATCAAGGCAGTTGATTCCGAACACTGATATTTGGGGGCTTCCTTGGTGATTAGGTTTGGATGAAGCAGGTTGCCTTTCCTCTCCTCTCTTGTTCCTAAGAAGGCCACTGGAAGAAATAAATAAACGCTTATGGCATTTTTCTCGGTATTTTTCCCCATGCCATTCAAAGCCAAGGAGGAATGGCGAGACTGCTGCTAGCGTTTCATGTGGAATCACCAGCTTTCTGATCCCAGCATGGTGTCAGGGAATTTAATACTGGGATTACACGTAGAGACTGCATAGATGTAATGACTCATTGTGAAGTCTTCAATTATCAAGACTTACGTTTAAAAAAAAGGAGGACTTGAGCAAACCCATCTTTCTTCTACAGCCAAATACAGAAGTCTTGCAGGGGAAGCCTAGGGTACAGCTCTTGGGCTTCACAAAAAGGATGTGTCTAGTCCTTTGTGGAAGTCACAGGTGAAATCCTTCTGGTTCAGCTTGCTGCAGAACCCGTTTCTAAGAGTACAAAACAACTGTTGAAAACAGCATCCTAAAAAATAAAATCAAGAGGATATTTTAGATGATTTTACCTTCTGGAAAGGGAAAATACCATAAATATATTCTGATCTGAATATGTGTTTTTCATACCATGGTCTGAGTACCACGAATGCACTGATTGCTCACATGGGTCTCAAAAAGGTCAGCCTCCTGAAGTGGATTTCGCTGTATTTAGATTGCTTTGAATTGTGTTTGCCGTCACATAAAAAGAGATGTTTTCACAGACTGATGTCTCCATAAGTGCTAGTATTCATAAATATCTTGTTTGATTTATGTTTCCAAACTGATTCAAGTACAGCCTTTATAGTATTCAGAAACAACACTTACATAGCAAAATACCTTCCAGGTAATATAATAGATATTCAGCAGGTATCGATAGCAATCTCCAACAAATGATTTATTTTGAACTTCTGGAGAGGAACATTAGAAATGAATTTCATTTTCTTATTTAAACCCTGATAATCTCCCACTTGCCTGCCTCTCTGCTATCCCATGCTTACCAACTTTCCCAGTTTCTCCTTATTGTGGGATAAATGTTGAAAAAGTTTTTAAAGACAATTTATCCAGTATGAGTCAGACTTTTTTTTTGTTTCTTGTTTTTATGCTTTTTTCCTAAGGATGTTCGTGGGCTACTTTATTTTGCAAGGAAGCTCAAAACCTGGGAAATGACAGTGTGAGCTGTGGAAATTGTACACGTTCATACTACTATCCACACTGGCAGTATCAGCATCAAAGCAACCACCCATTTGCACAAGTATTTGCAACTTATTGTAAGGGAAGGGTCATCTTCAGAAGCTAGAACCTTTTTCACCGGTGTGGGTAAAGATCTGCATGAGCCACAGTCTATGGCTTAATGAATACCAAACTATGAATTATGTAAAACAATATTCAACAATTCTGAAAAACAGGAAAAGCAATAAATGCTTGAGTACGATTGCTGATAATTCAGTGAAGAGAAAATTAACGTGAAATAACTTGAATAAATCATTTTAAGCCTGTCTTTTTCTCTGCTCATTTTTGACTGGCCACATATAAATTGCCATAAAAGTGAACAATCTTAGATATAAATGTGAATTAGGAACAAATTCCTTAACTTAATCAAACTAACAAATGACTCAAGAGCCTCCTCATAAGTCTAGGTCTTGCCAAAAGCTGTGCCATCCCAGGTCCTCTCGCCTAACTTAGGAAGGTGCCTGTGGGCATGCTGCAAGCATACTTCTCATTGCAGAGTATCTTAGGAAAGGGCCAAATGCTGCAGTATTAGGTAAATGCAAACACCAGTAGGAAGCCTGAGAGCTTTTTTCTGAGGAAGAATGTAATGCCTTGGTAATTCCTAAATCCGCCGATTAGCTGCAGAGCAGACAAAAATCAATGGTTAGGCTGCGCCGGCAGTATTTGCTGGGAAGACCTCTGTGGTATGTTGTGCTCGCTAGTACCGAAGTGATAAAAATCCTCTGTGCCTTCTGTGGGTGGCCTGGAACAAGGATGTGGGTTCTTGTCTTATGTGCGTGAGCAAACCTATTTGGCATATTAAGTCATCCCCATACTGGAGTTGCCCCTAAATGAGCAGCGTTGACTGGAGGCTGCCTGCGTGTTTGCCAACTCTGTGGTGAGTTGACAAGGTAACATCAGGTAACAGATGGGATTGCTCACGCAGTATGATCAGGAACACATTAAAGGGGATGGTTTAACCTATGGACAAGGTAACGCCTTGCAGAGGGATGACCCTTTCTCTGCATCTTTCTCGCTGTCATTGATCAGCAGAAAGAAAGCTCAGACTTGAATTCTGTGGGCCCTTCTGTCACAAAAAAATAAGGGAAGTAGTGTTCTGCTCCAATTAATTAAACAAACTGATATAAATTCCCCGCTTAAATCGTACTTTGCATATCCATAATCTCTGCACTACATTTTATGTATACTTTACCCTTGGGTAAAAATTTGTGAGCATATAAATGCTTTCTCATATAATCTTGCTAAAGCACGCTCTTCCCTATAAATATTCATACCACTGCCAAAACATTTGCAAGCTTTCCCCAAAGGTGAAATATGTGTAATGTACTTTGCCTTCTGGGTATAAATATTATCCAATACATTTTGGTTAATATGAATACACTAATTATTCTTGTAACCCTTTTTAAAAGGGTCATCCTCATGATGTGAATTTTTTAAAAATGTAATTACAGTAATTGGATACTTAATCTAATTAAAATTGGCTTTATCTTTAATGGGAATTTTTCTAAAGAGGCAGAATGACAATTGACTTTCTGATAATCACTGTTTTCTTTCAGCTAGAGGATGCATTTAGTACAGTAGGAACCAGAGAACGTGGCCTCTTTACTACGTGCCAGCCACCTTTAGGGCCAGTTAAGATATAATTTTATCCATTACCAGGCAAAACTTCCACTTTACTTAAAAATAAAAGTTCTTCATCCTGAATCGATTTCAGGCTGTGGCTCAAGTACAGATAATTTAGGGAGTGTTTATTGTGCTGACTACGATGCAAAACCTCCCTTAGAGAAGATGCTCTATGGCGGAAGGTGCCAACCTCACAAAGCCCGTCTCTCTTGATGGCTGTAGGCACAGTCACAGGTCTGATGAGCTCCTCTGTCTTCAGGAGGTGCACCTGGATGGACCCCAGCATGCTTGGGGTGCGTGTAAATTCTCACTGAAGTCAACAGAACTTCAGTACAGAGATAATTGGGATTATCTCCTGTGTGTGTAAGTGGGATCAGCATCTCTAGTGTGCTCTCTAAAGACATGTTCCTTGCACGGTGTGACTGGCAGGACTGTCACTGTTCAAAAGGTGAAAATTATTTTGAGTCCACATTGCCAGTTATAGGGAGCATCCTTTACTGTGGGAAGCCAAGGAGAACAAGGCAATGGAAAAGCTGGGGGTTGTGTAAGAGTAAGACTGGAGGAGTGGATTCATGTCACTAGCTTCAGATACCTGTGACATACACATTTATGTCTGAGACATGTTTGTATCGATCAATGGGAAATTGGTGTTTTTAAGGTATAATTCACTTGATCATAGGTGGAAGTCTACTTTCAGATGTGATAGATCACACTATATTTTCCTTCCTTTACAATAAACGGTGGAGGGGGTGCCTTGCCCGGAGATTGATACGCACCCTGTAGATGTGAATATTTAGTCAGATGAATGCCACCAACTGAGAAGCAACCAAACCCCTGTCTGTGCAGCACATCAGTTCGCTCAGGAAGTGCAAAAGAGAATATTAACATTAGAAGCCAGGGGAGGTTCATAAAGTTTTGCTTTCTGGATGTCCGAGGACTCAGAAACGCAGCTGAAAGCTGGGTAGAAAGAGTAAAAAAAGCAAAATTACCTTGAGAAAGAAATGAAAATGGAAATTCCCTGATAATATGGGTGATTTTGAACTGTCTATGGGAAATATTTCCGAATTGGGGAAGAGCTTCCCTGATGAGCTCAACAAATTAAAATCTGGCAGAAAAAAAACAGAAAAGGCAATTCCTGTGAGCAAATATGACTGACCCATCTCTGGTGATGTTGCAGAGGTGGCACTGTCAGCAAAGACACTGGATTGGTGTAAACCCTTGAGACGTGGTTTGATCAGGCTGAGCACAACTAATACTATGACCTGGAGAACACAGCTTCAGGTTGAAATATCTGGATGGAGGTCTGTTATAAAGCTCTGCACCTTTCAGGGTCTTTGCTGCTAGCAAAAGGCATTACTGGAAGCCAGGCAAGAGAGAAGGAGCTTCTCTGAAAATGAACTGTTTTGTCGGCTCAGCTTGCCAACCAGTGTGTCCCTCATAAGCTGGTGTATTTTCACATGACTGAAGACAAAGAGAGGGATTTCATAGAGGAACTAATCATTGTTTACTAAGAAGGATAATCATCTACATCTCCACAGCGAAAAAAGAAAAAAAGAGAGAAAGATTGTGTAGACTGGGCCAAATCATCACCTAGTGCAAAGAGGCCCCACTGGTTTTTGAGGTACCTGTACTCAACTGATACCAGTATCAGCTGGGGAATGATGCAATTGCCAGAAGAGTCTTTTGGGTTTCAGCCCCGCTGTGTGGTGTCTGCTACAGCGAGACTCACAGCGAGATGGCTGTGGCAGCGTCCGGGAGAAAATCTGTGCCCGTGTCTCTATAAATGCTCTCTGTGCCTCTCACTTCTGCCCAACTGCTGCGCCTGGGGAGTCTGTCTGGGCTGACAGACCAGAAGCACCACCTTTATAGTTTCCATAGGAAGCTATTTTTTGTGCCCAGAGAGTTTCTGCTGAGCCCAGCCCTCTTGCAGTCTCCTCCAACAGGCGATCGGTTAAAAAACAAAGAAAACACATTGTATTACTGTATTACTTTTTGGGTCAGGGTGAATGAATATGTATGTAGTTCTGTTGAGCATGATGTGAAGTAGCAGTGACTGCAGAGGAGCTGAGGAAAAAGAGGATGGGGATGATGCTGTGATTGAAATGCTGTATTTCAGCACCAACCTGCACATAATACACGTGATAGAAAAGAGGCTTCTAAGAGAGCCATTTATGTATTGAGAAAAAAGTGGTCCTGCACCTGAGACGCACAGAAATGTGAATGTGGTGAGGTTCTTTTGCTATTCCAGAAAATGTGTTTGTGGGTTTGGCAGTACTTCAGAAATGTTGTGGGAGGTGAGAAAAGGGAGTGTTGTAATGGTCAGCAGCGTGAACTTTCATCTTCCCAGAGCTGAAGGTCATTCTAGTTAGCATGTTTGCATTGAGGCCATTATTGGCTACTCAGTACAGTGGAGCTGGGAGGATAATGGCTTGCTAGAAAAATCTGAGCTCTTTGGAAATAAATTTTTGGTTTCGTAGGAATTCCTGTCCCTATTTACGAGGCCAGTTCAAGCTATACTTCTTGCAGTAGCTTGTGACTGAGGAATCTTGGCAGATGCCCATCTGAATGCTTAGGAAAACGGAAGCAATTTGGTTTTGCAATCTGTCTTGGATAAAAACTCTGCATTGCTGATGTTCTCTCCAGATAGGCTTATTGGGAAGCTAATATCAAACATTGCCCTAAGCATGAGAGAAAAGTATTGGTGGCTGAAGGCGATAAATGTGTTCAGGGAGAGAAAAAAGTCTGTTGCCTCTCTTCTCTTTGCAGACATGAAAATGTTCCTTCCTTCATCCTTCAGTGGTCCAGTTACAGGAAGAGGCTGCCAAGTAACCGACTTGGCACATACATATCCTACAATACCACAGGAAAAGCTTTCTTGTCTAAGAGACAACTTGAAACTTTAGAGGGTTCTTGTAGGTTGGGAAAAAATCCTCATAGGTATTGGTACCAGTATCAATTTATTTAAAAGAAATTAAAATCCTGGTGCTATTTCACAACTTTAAAAAGGAAGAGGAGTCTGAAGTTAGAAAAAAACCAATTTAGCAAGTGTGTGACAAGGTGTGCTATAAAAATCTTGCAGAGGAGATTAGGTGTTTCTGATAAAAGGAAAATGCTCAGCAGACCACACATGACTTTTGCTTTGACCACAGTCAAAAAAGTGGGTGCCTCTTTTCCACAGTCCTACTGTCCACAGGATTATTTTGGAAAGCAGTTTGACACTATGCAGAGCAAGAAATGAACAAGCTGGGCAGCCAAGTGCTAGCGACTCCCTTTGCAGCAGCTTTGATATCTTGCCTGCATCGCAGACGGAAAAGAAATATTAGAAGCCAAAGTACTGGTGAAAGGCTGTGCAATTTCTGGATGTCTATGAGGCCAGCATCCCTGCAGCATACGGCGCGGGATGGGAGGGGGAAGTGTTGGGCTGGAGCTGTGTGCGGCTGGCTGACCAAGCAGCCAACCTACCCCTATTCCAGCACTGCAGAGACGGGAATGGGACCAGCTGAGGCAGGTGTGGGAGTAATGGGTCACCATTACGGCAGAGAGTGGATAATAAAGCGTGGATAGTTCAGATATAGCCTCTCCCCAGCACAGAGACAGTAACTGTAAGAGGAATTTGGGTAAAAAAACCACCTGGTTTTGACTGGAAATATGAAAATGCGCTGAAAACAAGGCCTGGTAGATTTGAAAGTAATTAGAATTGTATTGTAATCTGGGGGAGGGCTGTGTGTGTCAAGTGCATGGTCTCACAGGTTACCTGGTAAACGCAAGTAAGGATTTCATCTTTTGTAGTTGAACACAATTCCCTAATTTGAGGCCGCAGTAAGAAGGTGTTTCGCTGAAACAAGAGCAGCCTTCCCCCAGCCCTATCACGACACAAACAGAAAAGGCACAGGGGAAGTAGCTGGGCCTGCAGGGGGATTTCTGCCCTGCTTGGGAGATACCGCCGCCGCCGAGCAGCTATGTGCTTCACCTCTCTGTCTCCTGAGGAAAGGCAGCCCCACGTGAGACGTAGGTGCCCATCTCCCATGTATTCCTGCAAGAGGGAGCTGAGGCAGGGAGAAGAGTCCCCCTCCGCTGCGGGCAGAGCCACAGCTTCATCCTCCAGCTGGTCTTGGACCCCGTCTGAGAAGCTGAGCCTGGGAAGAGTGTGAGAGGCTCTTACTACAGTGCCTCTTCAGGCTGAAGGCCACATGTTGCAGCCAGAGGTCCAAGCTCATTGATGGAAAAGCTGGCAGTGGGCCAGAGGACAAACTGGGGATACGGACAAACATAAAATCTGAGTAACAAAACTAACACAGCGCCTAGAGACAGGGGGAGATGGGGAAATCCTTCAGCGGCAGCCAGAACCACTGCTTAGTAAGTTGAAAGGATGGTCAATGCTAATTATCACAGGGTGGCTCAGGAAGGGCCAAGAAAGCAGACAAAAATTTATAATACTATCTCCTTTCAGATGAAAACTGCAATACAAACCTCTTTACTGCTAAAATCCTGTAATCTGAAAGTGTCTGTTTCTGGGTTACTGACTGCTGGGGGCATTAAGTAAAGTAATACTGCACCATTTCTTGGTGGGCAATTTATGATGTGTTTTGGGAACTTACATTTTGTAAAGAAACACCAAACCAACTGGAGCACCTAGCTGTTCTCACCATCTCCTTTTGACAGGAGTGGCCCACAACACTCCGAATATCATCTCCATTCTTGTTCCTCAGCAAAATTCTTCAGTAACAAAGAGCCGTGCAGCCATTTCTAACATTGAAACCAGGTATCTCAGCAGCTCCTAACCCCTTAAATTGAAGAGGCTTTTGGCTTTTGTACTTAACCTCTTGCTCTTGAAAAGTTTCTTTCATCTCAAGGTGAAAAATTAGGAAGCACAGCTTCTGTTTTTCCAGGAGATGGCAGTGCCACTACAGAAAATAGCTAAGCGGATGAGCTCCTTAGGTGACCGTTCTGTAATTTGCCAGCTCAGAACTCATATATAACAAGTTTTGATTTTTTTTTTTTAAATAGATGATCAGATAATTATACTTCAATGACTGTCAAAAGCAATAATGATAGCACTCATTACAACTTTAAAGTGTGTCTGGTTTCCCAAGGGCTCACAACAAACGTTAATTCATCTGAATGGAAACAGGAGACATAATTAGGCAGTAACTCATTTCTATCACATACGGTATATGCTATAATTAATTTTTGCTTTGTTTGTTCACACTGGATGTTGAACTGCCCTCCTAATGGCCATCTCCTATGCTCCTACCTGGGGTAAGAGCAGGTGTTGCAAGAGTTGCGGTAGCAGGCAAGTAGACGGTAAACCCTGGATTCAGTCCGAGGAAATGGCATAGCACATCTGGCAGCACCCAGCAGACCTGAAGTATAAAGCAGGCAAATAAACGTATTGAAAATTAATAAGGAACATAGCACTGCACCAGATGCAGGGGTATGCTAACTACATTGCTAAATAGATTGCAAAATGCTAACTAAACTATCTAAAGTATATTCTTGCTTTCATGAACTGCGTGAGCTGATGCCTTTAATTTACAGGTTGAGCTTGATTTCTGATTATTTTTGTCACATCATATTTCAAGGATTTTGTGTTATGATTACATGCGATTTACTAAAAATAACAGATCAATGAAAAGATGCAGAACTTACTGTGCTGCTCTTTCCATTCATTTATTATATTTTCCTTTCATTACAAAAAGAAGGCTCTATTCACACTAGAAAGACTACCTACCAGTTCAGTGAGAAGAAGGCAAGCAAAGAGTTATTCTACACCCTGCTAACATATTCATATAAAACTCATCCAATTTTGTTAAGACCTTTTGTGGAGAATCAAAAGTTAGCGAAGATTGTATTGTAATTCCTCTTCCTGACCTGAAAGTCACACAGCTGGATTCAAGTAGGCCAGAAATATGTGCTTTATAGAAACACCTTGTGGTTGAGGCTTTTTTTGAAGCTCTGAAAGTTTATACCGCTGACCCTGCCCTCCGTACCAACAACAGAGTCTCTAGTAGGAACTCATGGCAGAAGACAATTTGTCGCAACTGTTAAATAGCTGGCGGAAGGAAAGATCCACCTTGTTTCATCAATGTCAGCCTCTACGTTTTCCTTCTAATGGGGCAAGAGTTGCACACTGCTCATTAGACCTGAGAGATTCTAGTTTTGTGGGACACATTCAAAATTTAAATACCCTGGAGGAAAATAATTTGCTGCTTGATCCAACAGCACCTTTTGAAGTCAGTGTGAAAATGTTCATTATCATCAGTGAGATTCAGATTAGACCCTCATTTCATAGTCAGCGGTAATACAACGTAATTGGCTGGTCAACATCATCTTTTGCAAGTCATAGGAATTCATGGAAAGCCATGTCAACAGCAATCTCATTTGTTGTAACAGCAGCAGCAGCACCCCAGTGCTCTTTACAGCCTTATGAGCATGCACATTATATCATTTGCATCCCTCCTAGGTGGTGCTAAACCCTGTCCCATACTACATGAGAACACGTCACAAAACACGCACTGCAAATTTTGCTGGTGGGTGATGGTAGAAAGGAGTGTAGCATTTGTGATAATGGAGATAACTAAGATACGAGAAGGAAATGCAGATATTCATAGAATCATAGAATGGTGTAGGTTGGAAGTGACCTTAAAGGTCGTCTAGTTCCAACACCCCTGCCACGGGCAGGGGACACCTCCTGCTAGATCAGGTTGCTCAATGCCCCATCCAACCTGGCCTTGAACACTTCCAGGGATGGGGCATCCACAGCTTCCCTGGGCAATCGCATAATAACATTTTATGTATCAGTTAATTTTAGTTCTCAGTGTTAATGACGATAATGAAGTAAGTGGTGATGGTACTTTGTACTACATACATGATAAAAACATCAGGAATCGCATGTGTATTGTGGAGAATCTCCCCATTATTTATGCCTTTCAATTTATTGCGTAGACTTTATGACAATCCTCATAAATAAGGTATTTAAGTAATAACTCTTCAACTGTTATGCCAATACAGGTGTTGCAGACCACGTTGTTCAGAGGTGCTACTCTGAACATGTGAACAACGAGCTAATACTGAAGCGCGTGTCAGTGCGATAACTGAACAGGCCAGGTCCGTGTGGTGTGTGAGGCATCAGAACTAGCAAAAAGAGCACAGCAGGTTTCTGTCACACATGAGAAACACCCAAATATCAGGGGTAAAACCCTTCTCATGCACATACCTGACAGCACGCACATGCAGACCACAAAACTCCAACCACATCCTGGAGGAGCCCTCCCCCCAAAAATGATGGAGCTAGAAGCAAACTAGAAGAATAAGACTGATAAGGTGTTCGTAGTCATCCGTTACCACCAAGGTAATTTTCAGAAGTGAAGCCCTGTGCCTCCTATGCCTTTGAAGGCATGCGTATCTCCCCACGCAAGCCCAAGTTGGGTGTGATTCAAATGCCATTCTTCTCATGCATGGACAGCCCAACTCTGTACAGCACATCTGTCCCCCTGCAGCTCTGCAGTGCCAGTAGGACTACTCACCAGAAGACAGGCAGATAACCAAGGTCATGGGGGGGCTTATTTCTGGGGCAGTTACTTACTTTCCATGTGCCTTTACTTAAGTCATCCAACCTCTCTGTGCCTTTTTTTTCCTGCTGGGTTGGGCTCCTCCATTTGCTTCCAGGTCTTCAGCTATGGTCCCCTTTTATATGTGTACAGCTTGGTTGAGGCCTCTGGGCACACCAGCATTGCTACTGCTGATAGATGGTTCCCACAAATGAGAAGAGGCAGAACAACACGAGTATATCTTGCTGTAGAAAGTCCCAGTCTCAGAAACCGTAAGAGGCGGAGATGGCCTCAAAGAGAAACACGGCAGCTGCAATGGCATAGGGATGAAGGGAGACTCAAGGGCTTGGCAAAAGGTTATGATTTTGGATGATAAAGACTGAGAAGACATTCAAGTTTAAATAATCTTTGGATGTGCAGCTGTAGGGACAGTTAATACCGAGTTCCCATTAAAAATCTCTCATGAGATCTTGTAAGATTAAGTAAAATTAGCCCAAAGGCCCAAATTTTACCTGCAAATCAGGCGTCCTCCGCTGAAATTAAAAAGCCCCTGAAGAACACGAGATGAGACCGGCCGCGTGGTCTGGCAGTCACCATGTCCTTGTCATCCTTGCCTAGCCTCCCCCCGCAGCACCTCCCGCTGCTCCAGTCAGCTCTGGTCCCAGTCACCGGGACAGATCACTCTCAGGCTAGCAGTTCTGCTCACGTACGTGGTTAACGCCTTGAAAAATGCATAGAGAAAAGGCAGTTAGCCCGTCCCGCAAGGACCAGGCCTTGTACTAGCGTGGCGTGGATGTGCCTTATACAACTCTTCTTCAAAACCTGAAAAGGCGGGCACCTTCCTTTCGGCTAGGTATGGCTGGGAGGGCTGGCATTGTAGGCTTACACATTGGTGACAAGTAGCTACAGTGATATATCTTGTGTTTCCTAACTTATGACGACTAAAAATTGGCATAGCTACAAAAATTGGTGCTCTCAATTTTACATTAAGTGTTTAAAAAAAAAAAAGAGAAAAAAAGACCAAAAAAGAAAAAAGACAGACCAAAAAAGAAAAAGACAGACCAAAAAAGAAAAAGACAGACCAAAAAAGAAAAAGACAGACCAAAAAAGAAAAAAGAACGAAAAAGAAAAAGAACAATAAAGAAAGAAAAAGAAAAGAAAGGGAAAAAAGCCCCAAAGAGTTATTAATGAGTATACGCTGATGCTGCAGGTTTTCCTTACTTTCCCCAGTCATCCCCGTTACATCCCTAGGCTGTGCGGCGGACCATCGCGGTGTGCTGCTGCCTGTTTTTCAGGGTGTTACAACTACAGCCGTGAGGCGCTTCTCCTGATTGCAGACACATAACTGGTGGAATCGCTGCTGAACAGGGGGCAGGAGATCTGCGAGCCGTGGCTCTGCGGCATGCCCGGTTCCTCTAACGTGCCGGCCAAACTTTTTATGGCAGTCATTACCGCCTGCGTTTGGCGAGCCCCGGGCAGTGCCAAGTGCCTGCACCTGCAAGTAATTCCCCGGGAGCCGCTGGCATTGCTGGTGCGGCTTGGAGCTCAGCAGCCTCGCTGCCGCTCCATTAACTCCGGGAGATGTTTATTACGAAGCTAAAATTTATTCAACCGAATCTCACAACGGATAGAAAGTGTAAGATAAATATTAGGCCTGCGCTTGGTAGAACCAGTAAAGAATACGCGGTTTACCAGCGCAGATAGGAATGCTGCTTAATTTCTGTCAGAAGTGGTTGCAGGGGGAGACCTCACTCCCTTGCTACAAAGCCCAGCTTTAAGCAGACTTGTCCTCTCTGATACTTAAGAATATTTCCATGCAGAGCTTACCTTTTTGGGTTTTTTTTTGCTTAGAAGGACAAAATATTAATACCTTTTCCTTTTAGTAACAGGTTAGTCCTCTGACAGTCTATAGGGCAGACGAGTAGTTGAAAATACGGACGTACTTTCAGACAGTAACTTGAGCCAGTCCTTTGGTGCGGATGCTTCAAGTTAGGCAATGTCCAACACCTGATAAAAAAATTACAGCAGTGGGAGTTGCTCACCTGTGCTCCAGCCGTTGGAAGTGTGTTAATTAGTTAAGGGCAGGTGCCACAACACCTGGAGGACCAAAGCTTTACGGGCAGATTTTCAACGCTATCGACATGCCTAGGTAATTCACAGAGCACCCCAAGGCAGTCCCACGCTGGCTCTTTCAGGCCACCCCGGTGGGGCCGTACCACTCGGGGACATCAGGAGGACATGGACATTGCTCCACGTCTGCCCGTTTTGGGAGCGTGTCCCCATATTTTCGGCCATGGGCGCTGGCAGTGACCAGATGTACCAGTGTTCACAAAGCTGCAGTGATCTAAGGACGAAAATGGGGCTCTTAAATCTTACCAAAACTCAACGGGCTTTAGGCTAAGGGGACGCGTGTGTTTGAAGACATTCAGGTACCTCGGTCTGGCTGACGGGTGGCTTGGGGCTCGGGACGTAGCGCCTGTGCACAGATCCATCCTGCTGCACTGGCAGATAGTCCAAGACATGGTGTAGCTTCTCCGGGAGTGAATCTATACGCATCCATCATCAATAAGGGACAGTGTATAGATCGAAACGGAGGATAATGAGTGGACAGTAATTTAAATCATAGTACTTAAGAGGACATAAGGATTCCTAACATCCTCTTACTTTCCTAATTGCTAATATACTTAACACTGATTTTGTCAATAGACTATGATATATGAAATTACTTCATATCATCTCGTTAGTTAATTAATTAGGAGGGGAGAGGTGGGGAAAACAACAAAGCCAAAAGTAGATTGAGGACCCAAACTTCTCCTTGAGTGAAAGGAGCAGCTCTGCCTCTGGTGCAGTGGTGCTAATGCTCCCCGGCCTGCGTGTTTTTCAAGTGCAGCAATACAGCTTTGGAAAGTACGAGTAAGAAGGAGATGAGGCCACCACGCCAGGACCAGCCCTTCTTTTCAGCTTTTTGAGACTTTATCTTCTGGGGCAAAAAGTTCCCAGGTGAACTGCAGCTCAGAGCCACAGCCAGCAGAACTGTGGCTGAATTAGAGAAACCAGAGAAATAAAATTAATATATGTATATATATACCGGTTTTTTAAAAACTCTCTAAATAGCTGAATGAGTATACTGAGATATAAAGTTAGTTTTTCTATGGGAGTTAATATCTTGACTAAACCAGAGGAGACAAATATTAGTTATAACTACCCAGACAAGCACTCCAAGCTGTGTATAGCGAGTGCCTTCTGGATGACTGTTTTTGGTGAGAATGAAATACCATATATTGGGTGAACCGAATGTTTCTGATTACCCAACTCAGCAATATAAAGGCATTTCAAACCACCACATTTTGCTTCTCAAATAAGCTTAGAAAGGGACACAAGGCTGTTAAATACAGCTCGACTGATGTGCATTGACCAAGTGATGCTCTGTCCCTACCTGGAGGTCATCTCGCTTTTTTACAAGTAAGGTTAGGTAGGATTTGTCCCTAAGTTTGTTTTTTGTTTGTTTGTTTGGGCTTTTTATTGTGTGGGGTTTTTTTTCTTTTTTGTTTTTTCTTTTTTTTTTTTTTCCTTTTTGCTGGTCAAAGTGGGGCAGGACATGGAAGAAAGCTCCTGTGCCAGTTGGGGGTTATCTTCCCTTTTACTATCCAGTGAGCCAAAATTTGATCTATGCTATATTATTAACATCATCTACAGAGCAAAAGGATCACACTTTCTTCCCAACACTGGCAAATGGATGGTTTCATTTTCCTCATCTAGCGTGTCCCCATACATGCCTTTTACTGGGCTGGAGACCTCTCTTCTAGCTCGTTCTTAGTCTTTTGTCCTTCAGCTGCTGCACGTGAGATGTATAAAAGGGTCTCTACCACGGAAGAAAATTTGATCACCCCGCTAAAGTGAACAAAGTGAATTTTAGATTTGCAGCTTTTGCATTTATTATCTACAGAGAAACCCAAACTCCAGTGTTTGCTTCATGCTGATTATCGTTCTGGGGATATAAAAAAAGTATCAATTTTTCTTTTACCCCTATTTCCTCACCGCTTCTATGCAGACAGTCTATAGACACCGTTACATGACTTTTTCCTCCTGTTGAAGACAAAAGTGAGGATTTTTTGCACCAACGAAGTGTTACAGCCGCCACTGTTTGTCCCATTTCTCCCCCCAGCCTACACTTACCCCTCTGGTTTCATGTGACGATTTATTGCTAAGGAGCGTATTTGCCATTAGAGGAGAAGAAGAGGGGGAGTACCAAACAAACTCCAGTGGCTGTATTCAAAGTGTAATGCTTCTTATCACAAATAATTTAAAAAATGCAAGAACCCCAATTTGCAGCTAGGAGGCCCACTTGAGGGATCAGTTAAAATTTACTCCTTTATACGCATGCCAACTTTGACTTCAAAAAGACTTTATTCCCAAGGATAAACAACCCAATATTTGTGTAATATAATTAAGTGAAGGCATCTTTAAATGTCATACCAGCTTGTGCCATGCTTTAAATTGTTATGCATCAACAGAATTTAACGAGATGGCCAAGGATCCTGCTTCCTGCGTGAATGCGATAAGCCACAAATACTGTATAGCTCTTTAATAGATTGCCAAAATAAAGCATTTTGTATGCAAATTATTCATGGAGTGGCAAAGCTAATATAGTGCCAAAATTACGCCCACTGGTCCTCTGCAATTAGTAGTTAAGTTGAAGTATCTTCAAACTGCAGAATTTCTTTCAGTGTCTCCCAATACTTGAAACATCTTTTCATTTAGGAAAATAGGAAATAGCAGCTTTTATTTTCCTTTTAAGGTTTAGGGTATGTGCGCGCGCTATAGCAGCGAGGTGGCGAGCGGGATCTAATCAGAAGAATTGCACATAGGCTACCCGGGAAATAAATATAAAAGTCCAGTGACTTGCAAGAAAGTTGAAGGAGAAAGAAAACAAATTGGTTTCCCCCTCCCCAGCCCATGCCCCTAAAATAAAGTGCGTGAGCCCTGTGAAGTTGGGCTCAAGAAGCTAACTGGAAAAACCCCGGTGAAGCCTGAAGTGAAAATACAAGCATCTGGCTTGGAAGGGCTGCCGGGGCCCCCCATGTACAGCTCCTTCTCGTCTCCTCCAGAAATCTACCCGTCCAACAAACACCCGCGTCCTCCTAACAGCTCCAGGAGAAAAATTCCTCGGGGTGCACCCGGAAGAGGAGCCACCACCGTGAAAGGCCAGCACCTGGAAATCATTTAACCTATAGCTTCGCTGGCAAGAAATCACCTGAACTGTTCTTTTTCGGCAGATTCGGGGCTAAGCCATCCATAACCAGGAGGCCCTAGTTTCCAGTTAAGTACACAAATGACCGACGGGCACGCCACCTGGGAAACACTTGCAAAGTTCTCAATTTTTCTTTTTAAGTAATTGTATTCTCCCCTGAATATCAGCAACAGGGGTACTTTGCGAGAAAGGGAAGGGGAGAAAGAAGGAAAAAAGGATGTCCCAGTCTCTAAATTTCCAGGAAAAACCTCTTTCCCTCTTCTTCAGCTCTCCAAGATCATCTCCTAGACAAACCTGGGGCCAGGGCGGCAGCCATGCAAAGCGGGAGAAGAAGAATTGCTCCTTGATGGAGAAGTTTTTGGAGAAACTTTTAAAAGTTGAATTAGGTAACTGCAAAGTATTCAGGCAACTTTTACCCTCCTCGGTGTCACTTGCAATAGTGCGTGGAGATGAAGCTTGGTGACGAACTAGAGGGGCAGGCGGGTCCTTGTAGATCGTGTCCCCGTTCTGTAAAGTTAATGCCAACTGTATTTTTCATTTACAACCTAATCATCAGAAGAGTATGGTAGATGTCAGGGGCCCGGGACAGTGATTTAAGGAGTCTGTGTCAAACCGCTTGGACCAAGATGGCCTTTCTAAGGTAACCTGGAGGATTTACTACCAGCAACACAACAAATGTAATTTCGGTCACAAACTGTTTTATGAAATGCTGTGGAATACCATAAACAATGGTATTCAGTCCAGCGAACTCCAAAAGCTGTAATCTACAGCTTTCTCTTAGCCTGGAGGGCAGCGGGGGGACCCAAATCCAACAACCCCCCTCTTCCGTACTATGATATCAGGGGAAGAAACAGATAGCAGGTCTTACAGCAGAAAACGGCAGTCGCTTGGGGCAACAAATAAGAGCAGCTACCACCATTAATAACATAGATCTTGCATTTTGTCCTTTTTATAACAATGCTGGTTTAAATGTGTCCTTTTTTATAGTGATGCGGGTTTAAATGTCCGCCCCGCAGAGGTGAGCGTTACCGCATCATCTCCACCGGACAAGATCCAGCAGAGGGCACGGGGAGCGTGCTGCCCCGGCACCTCTGCGTGCACCTGGCCGGTGGCAGCCCTTGCGCCCCGGGGAGGACTTGCCGGATGGTATTGGTTTGGGTCCCACACTGACAAGTTGTCATCAATTTTGTTCAAAAAAAAAAATAAAAATGGCAACCAATGAAAATCAATCTTCTGATGCTCCGCTGCCTTAAATACCAGTAGAGCAAACAAACAGCCCTAAACAATACAGCAGAAGCCATATATCAATTACCCTAAATGCTCAAGCATTTTTACTTCACAGCCTGCAACATCCGACTGTGGTACCCGCACCCACTGCGCCGAGATGATAATGGTGCTGCATTGTTCCTGGGCGCCTGGTGGCCAGATAAGGGCTGCCTGCGCTTAGATGATAATGAAAGTGGGCAGACTTAACATTGTGATTGGAAAATTTCTTGGGTCTCAGAAAAAGGTTCTATTAAGCCCACTGACCCCAATTGAATATTAATTAGCTAATTAACAGATTTATTGTTCCACGCAATTTCTGGAGAGGCAATTTTTTTTTCAAGTGCCATTATTTTTTTAAATTATTTTTTGCATTGTGTATAATTGAATCTTTGCAGCTGCCAGCATCTTCTGCATGATTTGGCAAAAAAAAGAAAGAAAAAGCACTTATAGCTTTCCCTTTTTTTTTTTTCTTTCCAGACCCAAATGTTTCCAATCATTTTAGCAAGTGTTTGGGGGTGGGGAAGGAAGGGAGGGGGGAAGAGGCAGCTGATATACGTCGCATTGTACAGATTTATTTATTTATTCTTAAAAGCTTAACTTAAAAATGTCTACGCTTCTTTTTTTTTTCCTATTATGATTCACTGGTCTATCTCTTAGCCTGAGGTTACTGTACACTGCGATATTGTTCCCAGGAAAGACACTGAGGTCTGCGCTCTGCCTCTCTTTACACGTCTTTTTAAGCATTGCGCATCATTCCTCTCATCTTACCTGTTTGCTCTGGCTCTTTTCTGCCATGCAACTACTTTCTGCCCAGCTGGGGAGGGAAGGGACTGGGGCAAGCTGGGCTCTACCCTTCCTGCAGGAGGGTCCATTCCATAGACCAACACCGTTCACATTTTTTTTTTTGCAAAGTATTTTTTCTAAATACTGAATTATCGGTAAAGAGAGGTGAGATTATATTTTACCATATGGATGGTTTCTGACCGTTTCAAAGAAGTTTCTTTGGCACAGACGGCTCCAAGAGCTTCACGCTTAAGTGAGCAAGAGCCCGCGGCAGTCTGTCGCATGATGCCATTACCGGGGCGGAGGGGGGTTCGTTGCAGATTTCTTACAAATCATTTACTGCATCATATCTTTTCTTAAAGAAGCAGGCGGTCTCTCAAATAAACCGTGGTATTTTGGGGAGTGCTGCCCAAAGCCTCTAATGTAAGCACTCTGAATTTCCAGAATTAAAAATCAAGATATTCTTCTGGTGTTACGAGGTGTAGTGGAAAATGTCAACAGAGAACATCATTATCTTGTTAAAAGTAGAAAAGACAGAAATAATCTTGTATTAGAGAACAGAAAACATACAATTTATATATTTCAAGAGAGCATGCAGATCTCTTAAGTCCATGCACCTGGGCTTAGGGCTACTTCTTGTGTCCAAATCCAGGATTTGCATAATCTGCTTTAGCAAGTGCGGCTCAAAACTGAGACCCGGATCTTCTGACAGTGTCTTCTTTTAAGGCCTATATCTTCCTTCTCTAACCATCATGTAAACACACCCAGACAGCTATATATTAAAAGTACGGTTAAAAAAGGACACCTCCTGCAGAGGCCTGTGAAAAACTCTTTGGTACCTACAGAAGTGAAACCGCATTTGCCTCGTCCCCCATGGACAGAAGAGATTACAAGAGGGACCAGCTTGTACCTGCCACAGCTACAGGTGGGTCTAAGGCCAGTGAATGCTCCTCCTTGGTTTCCTCCTCGGTTTCCTCCTCAGACTGATGATTTTTCTGTTTTTTGTTTGTTTGTTTGTTTGCTTTTTAATAAAACTGCCAGTGTTCAAAGAAGTAATTCATTTGTAGCTTCTAAACAATTCATATTTCTACAGCTCACAGTTATGTTTGTTTGGAAACCTGTGGAACAGGTCCTTGATGACTCGAGACACTGTGGATCCACAGGAAGGCAGTGCTGCCAAATTAAATGAGTCAAAATACATCCATCAAGTATCTCTTTCAGCTGTTAGAGGTGACACTGGTGCAGATTATGGCTATCCTGCACAGTGACATAAAAAAACCAGCTTGTAACCCCATATCTGAGAGGTAGACAGACACTTTCACTCAATGGCCAAAACTAAGTTGTACGACCCAGAAGGAGACAAGCCACCAGAGGCAGCTCTGGGCCCTGGCTAAATCTGGATCCAACCAAGAGTTTTACCAGTCATGGGGAGCAGAAGTGTCGGCATCTGGATGTTTTTGTCCATCACAGAGAAATAACCGAACTGAAATATTCAAATCCGGATACAGGGCCCACGGTCACAATGTTTTGTCCAGGACCTACCTCAGGTCCCATGCAATGTTCTTCGCGACATTGGCCTAGGTGACCACGACATTTTAGTGAACTGCTGTTGTCATAAACTCCTTTTTATTTAGATTTCTGTACCTTTTTTTTTTTTTTACAGCTACATCCTGTCCTGAAATATGCTAGTCAGGGAGATAGCGTTTAAACCACCTGATCATTTACTTAAAAATATTAGATGAAATACTACTGGGGCTCCAAAAGAGAACTAATAAAAACACGAAGAAATGTGATTTCTATTTAACTATAAAAACGTAAGGAATAGCGTAAGGAGAAACACAAAGCTTGCACTAGGATTACAGAGATATGTGAACTGTGTCAGTAAAGAGCCTGGACTAGTCTCATCAAAAGGCTGGTGGATATTATTTCATATTGACTTTGACCTTCTACTCTAATGTAATTACTAGGAACAATTTAAATAACTTTCTTTTTTTTTTTTTTTCCCCAGAAAAAAAAAAAGAAAGCATTTTCCATTGCTTAAAACTGGAAAACAAAATGTTTGATTGAGGTCATCTTGACATCCATTAGTGTGATAAATGAAGTGGAATTCAAGGCTGCTCCATTATCAAGGTTCATTTTCCTTGTTCAGATCTGGTTTCTCCCCTCTCTCTCCCTCTCCCTTTTTTTTTTTTTTTTTTTTTTTTTTTTAAAACAACATGGCCTCAGACTCAAGGCTGATTACAATAATTACATTTTCTACCCATAATAGTACAAATGATTCAAAGAGTTATTCAGAATGTTTCAATGTCAGCACTTAGATAAATGCTCCTTCTTTCCTAGGGATTGCATTTTTTATGCAGGAGGTTAGTTAGCAGCGGCAATAGCGGTATAGCTGTCAGAAAGCCGTGAATTTACGTGCCCGGTAACTACATTCACAATTGTTTGGTACTCGGCGTGGCAACAAGACTGAATGGGATACCAGATAATTTATAACTGCTCCCCAATACAAGAAGAACAATTATATTGTGTGCAGTATAAAATGGCTATTATTTAGCTCAATTTTTTAAAATTATTTGAACAAAATGCTTATCCTTTGCAGGGCTATTTTCTTCTTGGGTCTAATTAGATACCCGAGGAATACAGGATATATAAATTTTAGCCAGCAAATATATTTATGGAAATTTAATTCGCTTCTTGTATACCTCTGCCATAAACCTTGTAAGCCTTCTTCAGGAGGTTTTTAATCTTAAAGGTAAAAATAAAAAGAAGTAAAAAAAAAAAAAAAAAAAGTGAAAGAAAGCACTAGTCATACAAAAGGTAGCTGCCATTTTTCTGGTGAGCAGCAAGACCCCGGCTGTACGTCTCTCCTCTCCTACCGTAAAATTCCTGCCGTGTGGTTTATGAGAACAAGTTTGCTTCTGCAGACTTGACAGATCGCATCCCCTTGTAGGGAAGAGCGGGGCCGGCCTTGGGCAGAGCTTCCGAGGGGCCTCGAGCAGCCCAGGGGCCGCGGGACCCTCCAGCACTTGGGCTGAAGCCTCCATCCTCGGCATCCAGCCTCTGCCCCGAGCCTCCCCTTTCGAAATGCGCACGTCACATGGCTGTGGAGGAAACCTTTCCCTCATTTTCTTCCAAAGCATTTCAGGGATCGACAAAGCATATAACCAAGGGTGAACAGGAGGAGAGTCAGGTTTCACCGATTTCTGTATAATTTGTACCTAAACAGGAATTCAGCTAGGGAAGGGACAGACAGAGATGGACAGGCGTCAGAAAGCTCAGACTTGTTAGTAGCTGGGGCCAGTTTAAGACATTGTCGAAACTTAAATTTTGCCAATTTTGAAAGGAAATTAGCCATGCTATTACTGAGACGGGCTTTCAATCAAAGTCTAAAATTAGGCTTTCTTCTCTTGAATGAGACCTTAAAATATCTAACGTATATTAATCTAATCCAGCTGTCTAAGAGTTGCTATCTCCCATCACCGCATAGCAAAGTCGCAAAACATTGCATTAACCCCCACCTTGGGAAGGAGGTCTTTTATGGGATTGCATCCCCATCGGTCTAAATCCAGTCACGTCTTTTCTAATGGCAAAAAAATTTTCCAGGGGAGGCTGGGGAGGCAGCAGGCAGGGGAAGGGCTGCGGTGGTGTCCTGCCAGCATCCCAGCAAGGCTGTGCCACAGCAGTTCCCACCTGCCCTTTCCCTCAGAGAGTCCAAGGGTACGGATGCAGGAGAGAGCTGGGATGAGAGGCTGTGCTGAGTGCAATTAATTTATATCTCCGTTTAAATAAAACCCTCTCATAGTCATAGCTTGGTCGGAGGCAGCACCACTTGGCAAACAAAATTGTATTAAGTGCACTCCACTAGAAATGTTTATACTTTGTCCCCGAGAAATGTTTATGCTGGAGTACAGTATTTAACGTATCAATTTGAAAATGAATGACGAGGAGAGGAGTACCGAGGTTTTCTTATTTCAGAAACATTTGTTAAGTGCCTTTCATTTGCGACAGCTCCAAAGTCAGGGTAAGTTGTCTTCGTCTAGAGGAGTCTGCAGTGACCAGAGCAACGCTGAGTGTGCTGGTGGGGACCCTCCAGCAAATGTATATCTCAAAAATGAATGAAGGTTTGGGGAAATTTCTTCATTTCTGATTAAAATCCTTTCTTCTCACCCTCTCGTGATGCTGACTTGGCCTCAGGAGCCTAAAATTACATTAGAGCAGCCAGACCAGGGCTTTGAAATGTATGAGATTGTACCTGTGAGCTTGAATTTCCAAAAGACTCTCTCGATTAATATCTCCAGGTCAAACTCCAAGTTCCCGAAGGTCAATGCACCCCCTCGCATTCTTCCCCTGCATTTCCAGCACAGGGTGCAGTCGCGCTCGGTCGTCCATCCGCAGGGGTGCAGGAACAACGTGTGCCCGTGTCCAGCACATGCATTGCAGATGCTTTTTCTTGCCAAGGGGGGTTGGCCTTCTGCTCTAAATACTTTTTTTCATCAGAGAAGAATAAAAACCCACCTGTATTTCCTATCTCAGTCTTTTCCCCTGCGGACTGCATGAGATGAGTGTAAGCTAACCTGTAGGATCCTCTCTGGGCTTCAGGGCTTCAGGTGCTGCTGAGTGGTCCACTTTACAACCAACAAGAAAGTCGATCCCCACTCTGACAACCCCACAAGCTGCCCAGAGATTTTGGCAGCAAGGTCGCCTCTCTCCCTCCCACCAAGCAAAACTGGTGCCTCCACGTTGTGGGGGCTGGGGCTCGGTTAGCGGCCAGCAGCCAGCTGTGTCCATCACCAGCATGGGTGCTGCTGCTGCTGCATTATCTGCACGCTTCTGAGTCAGCCTGCATGGGCTGGACGTGATGCTTGCAGAGCCGTGGGGGCCTTTCACTTGCTTTTGAGTTCAGGTTTTGCTCCATGAAAAAGTAAGGCATCGGTTGAACCGGGGCTGTGGCAGGCGCGCCTCCGCCAATGAGTCTTATTCTGGGCCAAATTAACGGAGCTGGGTCTCTGGGAGCATGTGGTACCCGAAAACAAACCTCTCTGTCCCTGCGTGCGAATGCTGGATGTCAAACTGCTGAACTGGAGAACCCAAATTAAATTGCATTTATTTCAGTGTAGCGTCATACATAAAAATAAAAAGGCCAAGTGTGTGCCTCTCAACACCCGTTTGCATGAGGGGTGTGTGCCCTCTGCCTCCTCTACCACATGCAAGTAAGCATACACGTGATTAATTTCATACTCCTATTTGCTGGTAACTTATATTCCCTGCAGGAAAGCCTGTAGCCTTCCCAAGATGACCGTTTTGCTGAGGTGCTCAAGGTATTCTGGAAAGGCGGTGGATTGGCACAGAGGACGCAGTACTCCATAGATAAAATACAAATTAAACGTTACGTTCTGCAGGACAATGCGGGGGTCTCCTGCGTTGGGCAGCTCCGGGAGGCTCAAAACCAGGATTATCCCCTCTTCCCCACACAACAGCCCATCTGGCGGCTACCAGCAGGAGTGACCCAAACCGGGAGCAATCCTGGCCACTGCAAGAGCAGAATGCTCTGCTAAAGGCAAACCCGAGCAGGTGATGGGCAGTAATGGTCTAATGATCCTTCGTGCGCTATTCGGTGCTGCAGACCCTGACTTCAGACCTGAGAAGCTGCCGTATGTGGACCCTGGCTGCACCTCTCCCCATGCTGGCGTGCGGGCGCTGGCGCAGCCCCGCAGCCCTCCCTGCAGCCGGGTTCCCAAAATGACCCGTGGATGGCCATAACCATCAACCGCTCTACCAGCACTGTAATTCCCCCATCACACCCCAACAAAGGCATGAAGGACCATGCTACCAGTATCCCAGTTGCTTTTATTTGGTATAAGAAGGATGGGGGGAAAAGATCCACTGGAGGAGAGAAAATAAATTTAAAAAAAAAAGTAGGACTAGGAGCCCGAGGGGAAGTAGCATTGCTCACTCTAACCATCATCTGTAACATCATATTTGATCTTTACGTGAGGCTCCCAGAGAGACAAGGAGAGATGGTGTAGGTATGAATCCAGGAATAACAATGTGCACTTAATAGTTCTCATCGTATGATGAAGTATGACACTGACATTTTACCAATGTATCTTCAAAGGGTGTTAACGAGGGAAAACCTGCCTGAAGCCAACAGCCCAGAACATGCCAAACAAGAGAAATGATTGTGTCCGGGAGAAGAAGAGGCCCAAAGGAGGGAAAGAAGAGGCACAGAACAAAACCCCTTGTGCAACCACGTGATGTTTCAATGCCCAACGACGAAGAGCAAAGGAGGGGTAACCTGGTGCCAGAGGGGAGGCAACAGGAGGCACTCAGCAGCTCATGGAGGAGGAGGAGAAGGAGGAAGAGGAGAAGAGCCGCACCTCCTCATGGCGGCCTCAGCACTGGGCATAGCATCAAGCAGGCTCTCCACTGTCCCCCTCCTGTATCCATCCCTGATATTTTTTCTCTCCTCAAAAGCTTTGCTTTAGAATATACGTGACCTGGGTGCAAGAATCAGGTCAAGACCAGCAGCATTGTGATTAAAATAATAATAATAATAATATTTTTTATTGTTTTTCTAAAAGCATGCATGCAGAGTGAGAGAAGTGTGACCAACCTCTGAGAAACCCGGAAAACTCTGCAACTCTTGGGGACGAGCAATAAATGAGGTTTAAAAGCTTGTCACCCTCTCTAGCACATGTGTCAAGAGCAGAGGTGGTGTAAGATTGAAGGAGAATAATTTGCGAAGGAGGGATGTAATTTATCAAATTCTGTGAAACTCATCACTTCGCATTGGACAGGAACTTGCAGCAAAAATAGCCAGTGGTGATGTGCACGTTTTAAAAGAGGCAGAAACAGAAAATAATTTTAATTTAAAAATAATTTTGCTTTCCCCATCATTCACAGAATAACAGAAATGGTCAGGGTTGGAAGGGACCTCTGGAGATCATCTAGTCCAACCCCCCTGCCAGAGCAGGTTCACCTACAGCAGGTTGCACAGGACGGCATCCAGGTGGGTTTGGAATGTCTCCAGCATGGGAGACTCCACAACCTCTCTGGGCAACCTGTGCCAGTGCTCTGCGACCCTCAAAGTAAAGAAGTCCCTCCTCATGTTTAGATGGAACTGCCTATGTTCAAGTTTGTGCCCGTTACCTCTTGTCCTATCACTGGGCACCACTGTTCCCATCCCCCTGGCACCCTCCCTTTAAGTATTTATAAGCATCGATAAGATCCCCCCTCAGTCTTCTCTTCTCCAGACTAAAGAGACCCAAGTCCCTCAGCCTTTCCTCATAGGAGAGATGTTGCAGTCCCCTAATTGTCTTTGTAGCCCTTTGCTGGACCCTCCCCAGCAGTTCCCTGTCCTTCTTGAACTGGAGAGCCCAGAACTGGACACGATACTCCAGATGTGGCCTCACCAGGGCAGAGCAGAGGGGAAGGATAACCTCCTTCGACCTGCTGGCCACACTCTTCGTGATGCACCCCAGGATGCCATTGGCCTTCTTGGCCACCAGGGCACATTGCTGGCTCATGGTCATCCTGTTGTCCTCCAGGACTCCCAGGTCCCTTTCCACAGAGCTGTTCTCCAGGAGGTCAGCCCCCAACCTGTACTAATGCACGGGGTTATTCCTCCCCAGATGCAGCACCCTTCATTTGCCCTTGTTGAATTTCATAAGGTTCCTCTGTGCCCAACTCTCCAGCCTGTCCAGGTCGTGCTGAATGGGAGCACAGCCTTAGTTTTGTTCATGTGGTCTCATCCCACTAAATGAACTAAGTAGACAAACAAAAAAGGAAAAGCTCTTTAAGAAAAGCAACATGCCTTGGCCCGCTATTTACATACAGAATCGTATAAATTCCGGTAATTGTAATAATGGCAGCTTCAGCCTTCAGCCTTACTCTCCACCTGTCGTTTCCATCGCATCTAATCACAACACCGCAAACACTGAGTAACTGGGCAGGGGGAGGGACAGCGAGCCAAGCTCCTGCGCAGACATCAGTTTTTCCTTCCTTTCTGAAGGGAAAGGCCACATGCTTCATTGAGAACAGAGGGATTTAAAAAAAAAATAATTAAAATTTAAGAGTTGCATCAGATTTGAGATGGCTCAGTTGAAGTACTTTGGAGACATTAGATAATTAGTTTGTTATTTCATAATGAAAACAGGACGGAAAAAAGGATTTCTTTAGTAAAACGTGAGAAACAGCTGTTTTGACATCAGACGGCAACGAAATAGGAAGCAGCGACGCCAGACTGCGTGGGCCCTCTCTGAGCTGCCCCAATTCATAACGGCATAAGCCGTCTGTCCTCCCAAAGTTTATAGCTGAGCAATAAATGCCCGAGCTCTCGTTTGTGGGACAGGCGTCCTGGCTGCTGCACTCCCACGTCACCCTGCCCAGGCCAAGAGAGTTGCCCCCTTTGGGACAGATTGGTCCAAAGGTTGCGTTTTTTTCCCTGATTTATTTTAGGAAAATTATACCTCGTTGTTAAGAGTGACATTCCTCACCGATGCTTAAAACCACATTCTTTAGCTTTGAAATTCAGGAAAAGTCTCCTGCTAATGGCACGTGCTCCCGGGGATGAGACCTCATGTCCTGGTTTGATTTGGCCTAAACCACGACACCTCGTGACCCCAAACCCCAAAGACAGACCGTCCTCCAGGGGACCAGCACATCTCCCCAGCAGCACAGGGGCGAGACGCGTGGCTCGGCGGCGAGCACAGCTCCGTGCCCGTGGTGTCCCCGGGGAGCGCCAGCACCGCTGCTCCCCCAGGCCGGCGGCTAGGCCGCAGGAGCAGAGAGGCACGGTCAGAAGTACAGGACGCTGCCTGGCCTGCCCCAGAAACTGCAGAGGCCTGCAGAGGAAACTCGTCTTTTTTAAACACCGCCTGCTCCCGAGCTTGGAAACCACAGGGTTCCTCCCGTTACCCAGAGCCAAAATTTATATGGCCGGAGGCAGAGGAGTGCCCGCACGCAGGCTTGAGCAACTGGATACCCTTGGATTTATACTCCATTTGGGATGATAATGAGGTGGTTAATACAGAAATACAAGACGGTCATAAACCGCTGACTTTTATAGATCTCAGTGTGAATCTGAATCCTCATTTTGGCGACCGGGAGATGGGTGATATAGAGCAGCCCGGGCGGCTCCCGCTCCTCTCGCAGCTCCCTGGGAGAGCAGCAGCACAGGGCACCCTGTGAGCGCCGAGGCCGATAAATCCCACCCGGCTGCGAGGGGATGGTGTCCGCCGGACAGGATTTGTTAACGGAATATGGATCAACTAATCTCACTGAAAACCACGTTCCTTTCACATAGAGATCCCTTTTCCTCCACACAAGCTGTGCTCATTTCTAAGCCCCTGGAAATGCATGCTGGTAGCTGGCGGCAGATTTTGCTGCTAGCTTTT
This sequence comes from Vanellus vanellus, assembly GCF_965231255.1. Taxonomy (NCBI): domain Eukaryota; kingdom Metazoa; phylum Chordata; class Aves; order Charadriiformes; family Charadriidae; genus Vanellus; species Vanellus vanellus. The sequence continues at coordinate 13,595,222 of NC_138911.1, read as the reverse complement.
AAGGACTAGAAATGACTTGTTTGCTGATGGGCGAGGAGTGTTAACTACCGCTAAATGATCTACTTTCAGGTCACGTAGTCATCTAAACTTGCATTAACGTGCTTATAACTTTGAAAAAATCCACAAGATCATGCAATAGGAGTTCATACGACTTAAAAAAAGAAAAAGCAGCTTGACACATTCGTGGCAGAAAAGGTCCCTCAAAGTGCTACGATACGACTCTCCCTTTCAGCTGCCCCCGAAGCACAGACATGAGAGGCTGGAAGAGCGCATCGGGTGGGTGCACAGCCCTGGGTGCTCGCTCGGCCGCTGCCGCGGACCTGCCGCACCGCTCAAGTCCCACGGTCCTGGTTTGGGCAAACCCCGGCTCTGTCGTGGGCTGGAAGAGCCAGCAAACTTTTATAAAAGTATCTTCCAAAGTGAAATAGTGGCTTTAGGGTATCCAGCTTTAAGAGAAAGCCTGATTGCTGCGGGCAGCTCCCAGCAGCAGAGGTGCCTGCGAGCTGTTGCCAGCTGGGCTTCCCCAGCAGCAAGGCAATAAAATCACAGGCAGCTTCCAAAAGTATTCCTCTTTGTGCGTGCGTGTATTTTGCTGTGAGAGAGATTTAGGAGCTGAAGTGATATTTCATTAAGGTAGCCGGAGCTAATCCTTCCCGGCCCTATTCTTCTCAGAGGCGATGCGGGCAGGCAGGGCTGGGCGGCAGGGCTCCTGCTGCCTCCAGACCCCAACCCTGCCCCTTCCTCCAGGAGCGGAATATATGAGGATTTATATGATGGAAGAAAAAAAGATAAAATGTTAGAGGAAATGGTCCAGAAATGCTGAAATAGAAATGAAGGACTGAAATAATCTACCCATACTTTATGCAGTGGCATAGATATAAAAAAATACCGTTGTGGTTTTTTTTTTTTATTTATTTATTGAAAATCCTTTTTCTTCCCAAGAAAATTGTTTATGCAGAATCTCCCGAGAAGCTTCATTTTTTATTTATATATCCATATATATGAGTGGTGGTAATTTGAAGTCCTCCAAACAATCACCTGTAAATTACAGTCTTCCTAAGCAGCAATATATATCCACAAATCAGTCCCAGGACACTGAAGCTATATGCGAAAAGGTCTATTTATGTCACTCCAGGCAGAGGAAAAAATTTGCTCAGTTTTATATGAAAAGAAAATTTCTTATTAACATGTATAGTTAATTGGATAATAAAAAAAAAAAAAAAAAAAAAGAGCCCTTTAAAAGACCTGGGATGACTAGAAAAGTTAATCTACTGAACTCCTGAGCAGCTGATTTACCAGGGTAGCGATACCCATGCTGCTCCCTACTCCACAGGTACAGATTTATCTGCTGCACAGCACTGAGCATCACTCCTGGGTACGGCCCCTGTGCTGCACACACGCAATGGGAGAGCTGCCGCCGTGCTGGGGAGGGGGCGCCCGCACTGCTGAGTGCTGTTGGGCAACGGGGAAGTCACCAGGAGTGACTCTGCTAAAAAGCCCTGCAAAACCCAGGGCAGAGATGACGAGAGGGGCGGCAGGCTCGGAGCAGGACGCTGAGGGGACAAGACCCCTGCTCCTAGGAGCTGCGGCAGGCGGGCAGCCCCGCAGCCCGCTCCTGTGTCAGCCCATCACCACCCACAGGAAAGATGTAATGGTTTGAGCTATTGCTAATGGGGATAAAATCTGAGCTTATTTTAGTTGCCCGGTGTACATGGTGATGGCTCATTCCACAAGTAGGTGTTGCCCATCACACCTTCCTGCTGACTAAGCATCGGCCCAAGTTACCTCCTTGGGACCCTGATTTGGGATGGGGTGGGAATCGACGGGCAGAGTTCACTTTGCCAGAGCAGCACCCGCCAGTGATCTCTGTGTGAGGAAAGATGACAACAGCTCAAAGCACAGTGTGTTTGTGCCTTGCAGCTTCCTCACAGCTGTTGTCATACCCATGGCCCACATCTCCTGCTGTAAATGCCACATTTTGAGGTTGTGAGGGAGGCAGGTTTCAGGAAGGCTGCTACATCACCTTACCAGCAATAAGGGAGGTGAGTTTCCAGGATGTTGAGCCTCATCACTTATAACTGCAGAGCCCAGATCATACACATGCTTTTTTTAAAAACACACTTTTCCTCGGAGCAAGCTTTTGGAAGAAGCCGCTCATGAAGCCAGCAAATGACATCAACCGAAAGCGCCATTCAACAAGTGGGCACTTGGGTGGCAGCAGTACTTTACAGAGGACAAACCATCTGATTGCTGGAGCTTTTCCTCCCATAAATTACATTCTTGGCTTCCCTCTCCACCTCCTGCCCGGCTGAGCGCCGCTGAAGATGCAAAAGAAAACTACTAGTTGTATTGGGTCGAACATATGAAATTAAAAATTACCGAACAAATGTATCCAGGGCATTTTCTCAAACACTCGGGTGAGTTTAAACATGAGCTTGCAGCAGCCCTGCTTAGATGGCTTTTGCCTTCGTCTTCCATCAATGAGCAAGGTTTGCTTACGCGGTCTTTTGTGTCCTAACAAAAGGACACAAAATATTAAGCCTGCCCACACAAGTCCTTACATTTGTTGTATTTTGGGGGAAATGTAATGTTTCTAGGGCCTTTGCCGTGGCCGGGTAGAGGGAGAGTGCCGGGGTACTCTGACGAGGTACCAGAGTCAACAACTGGTGTGAGCCATCGCAGCCCACCAGGGCAGCCCGAGCACGTCCCAAACCGAAAGGAGAAAAAACAAAATCCATTCATTCTGGACACCAACAGACTCGCGAAAAGCACAGCCCCTTTGCAGACATTCAGAAATAGGAGCTGTGTTTGTTGGAGAAATCCTTCACTGTGAATTATTTGCTCTACTGATAAGCTGCTTTCCTTCCGTGTCTCGCGCTCACCTCTTCTCCCACATCTGTGGGTATCAATCAGGCCCTGCTCCACAAATATTACCAGAATCACCCCAAATTTACAGCAGTGCTGGGGTGAGGAGGCATTGCCATGCTGGGGAAAAGCCCCCGGACCTTAACGCAAGCCAGGAGCCTGTGCCGCAGCCCTGAGCTGGATGGCAGGGGCCCATCACACCACAGGGATGCTCTCCTGGAGCAATGCCGCAGCCACCTGGTGCCACGGTCTGTCTGCGGCGGTTTAATAGCGGGAAAGCAAAGGGAGCATATGCCGGGGGACGTGAGGGGAGAGGGGAGCGGGACGCCAGTGCTCAGAGCAGGTGGTGACGCCCAGAAATAACCATAAAGCTGATTTAACAGCCAGTGCGCTTCTTCCCGTGGATTTCCCAAGCCGGGGGTTCTGATGGCGAATCATTCCCTGTGGTACCCCCGCAACACCAGGACAGGGCTGCGGGGCCACCCCTGCAGGGTGGCAGCGTCCCAGGAGCCCTGTCCTCCACTGCCACCCAGTGCGGAGATGGGTCGTGCACTCCGGATGCTATCATCTCCCCAAAACCGCCCAGTGAAAATCTGCTTGAGCTTCGGGCTTCGTTCTGCGATCCCTCTCCCACACTGCTGGCCAAAACCAGCACAGGGCTGACGTGTTTCAATCTTGGGGAAATTATGCCCAAAAAGGGGCTCTCCCTGCTGCACGTCAGGGGACAGCAAATGCCATCAGGGTTGAAAGGCTTCAATAATTTAAAGGTTTTTTTCATCTTGCAATAATCCCTTTGCACAGTGCAACTTAGAGCAGATTTTGATTAAGGGATATCTTGTTAACTGATATTTAAAAGGTGGCGGGGGGGTGGGGTTGTAGTTTTTGCTTTTTTAAGAGGGTTATAGTGCCGGTGCTGTCCCCGTGCCCGCCTGAGCGCTGTGACACAGCCGGGCATCGCCGCAGCCTGGCGAGCGCCAAGCTCCTGGCCATTAACTGCCCGGCAGCTCCATGTCCTCCAGCTCCTGCTCCCCTTCCAGCTCCAGACAGTGATGAATTTTAAGCTAAAAGGCCAGCCGAATTTATTGTCTTCCATTAGTCTAATACAATACAATTTATTTTTAAACAGCTTCTCTCACGCAAAAGCATCCCCAAATGATTCACAGCAGATGACAGCCTCTGCATGCAAATCCGGGCAGTTTATACCCTCCCGCGCTATGCGGCGCGGATCGTACCGCGGGCTGGACCGCACCCAGGCAAATTGAATTATCCGCGAAATGGCACCATTGCGCTTTGTCCCAGAGAACGTGCAATCAAAATGAGGTAAATACGGGCGGCGGCAGATGTAGGCAGAACCAGGGGAGAGACCGACGCAGATTAAAACACAAAACAAAGGTTGAACAAACCACACTGCAAACAAAGATGCTCGAGAAGTTGGGAGGAGAGGGGGAAACGCAAGGAGCGAGCAAGGCGGTGGCTGGAGACCGGCGGCGCAGAAAGCGGGAGCTGCTATGGAGGAGCAGGGAGCTGCCCCAGGACTGGGAGGAGGAGCGCAATACAGTGACTTGGCGGCAGATGAGCCGATTTGTGTCAGTTCGGGACATACCCTGCTGCATTTCCACAAACCAACAACAAGCAGCTGCCCCAAAAGCACTTCCAAGAGGTTCTCGGCCAAGCCTCCCCCCTGCCTTGTGGTCAGGAGAGGCTTTTTTAAATGATGGGGACCCCCCACACAAGAGCAGGGCTGAGTGTGTGCCTCTCCCCCGCAGCCCGTGTCCCCAGCAGGAGGGACAGGAGGGAGGTTTTGTGGGAGCCTTGTGGCCCAATAGGGGTGTCGCTCCCTCCCGGGGGGCTGCAGGGAGCAGGGCAGGGCAGGAGGGCTCACCCCGGCCCACGGGGCCCGCCGGGGGGTTCGGTGTGCTGGTGAGCGCGGCCAAGAGGGTCCAGCACCAGCATCTTCCACTGGCCACATTTTAAAGTGATAAAAATGACGGAGTGGCCGGCAATTCAGGGAAGGAGAGCTGTAATGCAGCGCAGATTTGCTCTGTGACCGAGAGGATTTCACTTAACTGGTGATTTGGCATTTCTTTCCTCACGTACCAGTGCAGCTCTTAGCAAGAGGTCAGAACTACATGGCACCTGCACATGCCACATGCCCATCACCTCCCTCCCCACGAGGCCCACCGCATTACCCGGGTGCGCTGCAGACACCTCCTGTGCTTTCTTCAGCCCAAACAAAAGCCCAGAACGCCCCCCTGCCATAGCTGGTCCCAGCATCACTCACCAGGCCGGTCCCCCACCGCCTGCAGAAGCTGTAGCCCGGAGCATCTTGCTGCCAACAACCCACAGCTGTTCCAGCACAACCCCTCGGGGCAATTAAAGAGACGGGATAACGACCTGTGGGAAGCAGCCTGTCAGGAACCTGCCTCTCCCCCAATCAGTGAGGAAGACTTCTCTTTAATTTCCCAGGACTGCCGCCTTCTCTACAAATAAATGAATAAATACGGTTCAAGGATCATCAGGCTGAGCTGTGCCACTGATAACTCTCATTTTTATAAAACCTTGTCAATGAGACCCACCGGGGACCAGGTGCACATGGGCTGTCACACCAATACAGCTGGTCACCTGTGGGAAGTGAAAACCAAAGGGATGGTCGGGCGGTGGCTTGTGGCGAGTCGCACTGCAGAGCGCTGCCCACCGCTGTGCCGGGCAGGAGGTGACGGTCCCCGCAGCATCTCGCCTCCGTGCCATGGCCACGTGGTCTCCAAGCACACCCCGGTGAGGGTCGAGCACGTATCCACATGCACTGGGGAGGCTCACCGCCCTCACCGGTGTTTCAGTGAGGCTCACAGAGGGGTAGTCAGGGTTCTGCTCAAGTTCAAGGTGGGTCCTTAGGAGTTTTTCAGGATCTCATACTCCACAATTTTATCCAGCAATGTAATAATCATGGCACTTCGGCTGCTTCTAAAAAGGACTCTGCAAGAAGAGGATTTATTAGAAAGCTCATTCTTTATTTAAAAGCCAGAATAAAGTTCTTTGGGGAGAAATTAAATCGTGGAAGTAGAGAGCCATGAAAGGATAGCAGTGTGGGGTTAAGCAGCGTGTGGCTCAGAGCTTGGCTTTCCCGGCTCCTGGCTGGACTCACCAGAGCAGCGCCTCCGGTAAGCAAGGGCAGCGGCGCAGGCACGTGGTGTCACCCGCCAGCGGCGTAAAGCATCTCTAAAAGCAAAAGAAATCATCATTTGTGCACGAGGACACACTGTAGTTAACCATGCAGCAATAGAGGACCCTGCAGGTCATGGTAAAGTGGTGTTATCCAAAGCCAAAATAGCGCCCAACCCACGGTGAGTGGCCGTCCCTGCTGTGCCCTGCCCCGGCCCAGCAGGGACCGACCCCTTTGCCTCCCCGGCGCAGCGGTGTGGCCGGCTCCGCACCGCAGCCCCTCGCGAAACCGGGTCCGTCCTCAACCCTGGCTGCGGGTTTGGGGGCACCACTTGGCACACGCTCACGGGTTTCACATGTTTTATCCGGGAAACAACTCCCTAGGCGTTATTTCAAGTCAGACGCCCCCAAAATCAAAGCATCCTACATGATTAATCACATCCTACATGATTAATCGCATAAAAGCTGCCTTGAATGCCTTGGTTCTCTTTTTTTTTTTTTTTTTCTCCCCCGTAAAGAAACAGACAGCTCGTGCCACGTGAGAAATAAATTTTTCTTTCCGATTTTCTCCTTGTCTGTCGAACACTTATAAAGTGGAAAAGCCAGCGGCGAACTATGTCAGAATTGTCTTTTAAGGGGTTAACATTTGTAAGATGAATGCTGCGAGAACTTTTTTTTTAATTAAAAAATATATTTCTGGAGCAAAAACACAAGCAATAAAGAGTGTTTGCCTGTTGGGAGGCTTGTTTTGTAATGCGGTATGAATAACCAGCTGACAATCCGGTTTTTTGTTTTCTCTTCGTATGGGCAATGGCCACGAGCCAGCCAACTTTATTGTCCTTGAAATGTCATGATTTTGAGTATGCACAGAATTCTTAACTGCCCAAATTACTGCATAACATCCCTTTTTATTATATGGCAACAATGTGATCCTGGGCTCAAAGACTTACTAGTTAAGAAGATTATGTGTTTTCCTTTTTCAGTTTTGTTAAAGTGCCAAGTCTTGCATTTTTGGCATCTTCTAAAGAATAAAATGTCTTCTGAAATATTCTCTCCAAGCACAGAAGTTACCTCAGAGGAGCTTGGCAATGCAGGGCTTTTCAGTACTTTCTCGTTTGCTCAGAAGTTCAGACGCATTTCTTTTCCTCAAAAGCTTCCAATTTTTCCCTCTTTGTGTGTATTGACAGCAAAAAAAAATTGTCCTTCACAAGTTTGTGTTGCTTTACTTTGCTGATAATTTATTTCTCTCTCCCCCCCCCCCCTCTCCTTCCCAAGTGTTGGACGCTTGCACTAGCGAGCGTGAGCGGCAGGCGGTGGTCCCACCTTGCCCTGCCTGCCCCCTCGCCGGCATCCCTGCATCCACCCCTGCAACGTGCCCACCACCCCATAGCCCCTGCTGGGGTGTCCTCAGCCCCATCCCTCCCCGCCGGTGTCCCCGTGGCTCAGCCACACTGGTTACACAAACGTACCAGGAGAACCCGCACAGTTTTGGCTCAGTTTAGCCCCCGCACAAGTTCGAAACCCTCCGTTGGTGGGAGGTGGTCCCGTTGACTACAGGACAGTGCTGGCTCCCATGGGTCTGGTCAGCAGTGAGCGGGGACACGGTGGAGCTGGAGAGCGCGGGGTCCCTCACCCCAGCCCTGAGCTTCAGCGCAGCAAGAAACGGTGTGACTTTTCGGAGCCGCCTTTGCTGCCCGTCTCCTCTGGCGGCTTGTGCTTCCCGGGGAAGGGAGCCTCTTCAATACGTTTTCACCAGCTGACATTTAAATATGAATAAATAACTATTGCGCACACACTAAATATTCATGTATACAACATTGCCATGACACTGAGGAATTACTTAGGAGGCTGCTGGTCTCCATGGGGGCGAGGGGACGCGGCCTGGCCCCGGGTCTGCCGGTGCGGCCACGGCTGAGCACTAATGTTGATGTTTCTTCCTCGCCCAAGGCTGGGCTTTCCCAGAGCCTCCCCTGGAGTGCAGAGGCAAGACGTCCTGCTCTGGAGGATGTTGTGTTCTGGACCTTTGTGTTCCCAGCGGGACTTTTGGGACACCTTTCCCCCTCCTCCGCAGCAGACAGAAGAGGGGGCATCGCCTCAGCCCCCCCAGGGCGCCTGTTACTGTACCGCCTGTGCTGCTGAGGCAAGAGGCTTCGCTGCATCTCTGCGCCGTGTTCGGCAAGAATTTAAGAAAAAAATAATAATAATAAAAAAATTATGACAAAGATATGCTCTTTTCAGAAAACCCAACTGCGAACAGGAGTGCCCCTTCCGAACCTGCGTGATGAACATTAAAGGGGTTGCTTAACTTATATAATAGACTTACTGAAAAGCCATTCCTAAAGACTGGTGGTAATGGCGGCGTGGTCTCTGCAACTGGCCCGATTTGCACGTGCGCCCAAAGGCACCGCGGTGCTGCAGCACGGCCCTACGCCTGTCCTCCTCCCCAGCAGCCCACTGTGGGCAGGGTCCTCTCCTTTCTTCAGCTGCTGCCAGAGGACAGGGCAGGGACACCTGGGATGGTGTTTGGGCCACCCGTTGCCCTCCAGTCACTGACTGGAGGCCATGGCTGGAGGAGCCACAGCTGCGATGGGACCCGGAGCCGAGGGGAGGAGAGCAATCCATCGGCTATAGGGGTGGATGCCACCCAGGCTGTCCTTGGGCAGTGGCAGCACGTTTCTGACCACCGTTGATGACCACCGTATCACTACCAACAGGCTACGTGCAACTCCACTGGGATAGAGCTGGATGGCAAAGTGCCTGGGGAAGCATTTTAAGGGTGAAAAAAGCCAAGTGAGCTGCAGGGGGGGAGGCAGACTGGTGGGAATCGGCGCTTTACCTGCCCCAGTGCTCTGGCCACGTGCAGGCACCCGCTGCTGGGATGTGGACAGGGCCGCAGGATAAGCCCCAGAGGGAAACACTGGTTTTGAACAACAAGGTTTTCATTCTGTGATTCTGTGATTAAATAAAAATACAATTTTCTGTCGTTTCTACGGGGCTGTCAAGACCTTTAAGTAAATACTTGATTCTATTTAATAGTAATAAAGCTATTCCTGAGGTAATTTTTGTAGCAAAATTGCCCGTAAAACCTTGGGTTGCATTAGCAACGTCTCCTTGTGGCAGCACGCAGCGGGCAGCGCTGGCCTGGAGGAAGGGCTGGCCGTCAGGAGGGCTGCTGGACAAACAATGCAATACCAACTTAACTCATCCCGCCGCAGGCTGCCCCGCTGCCCCAAGCCTTGGCTGGGGCCGTTTTGCTGGGACGGCTGTGGGAGCCCACACCAGCACCAAAGCCGCAGGCCTGTGGTCAGTGCAATATGTTTATATTCATATTATTTATATTTACGCTTATACTAATGCTTACATTACTTCTGAGGTGTTTTAGAGTGCTTTTGTGCCAAAAGTGAGCTCTGTTTTGGGCACTTGCCCTCCAGTTGCTCACGGTAATCTACCAATATTTGGTACTTTTGTCTGCGGCTGATCCCCCGCTTTGATCCACCTCTCTGGCTCCGGCTGCTTCTCCAGGACCAGACCCTGCTCCCAGCAGCCGCTCCTCCTCCTCCTCCTCCTCCTCCTCCTCCTCCAGCCCTGCTTTCTCTCAGACGTTCACTAAAACCCTTCTCCATCATCACGAAGCTGCTGCCCCGCCAGGCATCTCAGCCTGGCCAGAGTCACGCTTGGCATCCTTCAGCTTTTTGCTGTTAAAAGCAGAGCGAGACGGACAGACAGACGGAGTCATTGGTTTCCCATAAGCTGAGGTACCGAAATGGAGCTGCGCAACCCAAGGCTCCCCCCAAAGCTGGTGCCTCCAGTGGGGGCTCAGCCCTGCGCTGGAGGATGCTGCAGGAGATCCCTCAGCCTGGGGGCTGGGTCTCGCTGCCTACGGGGAGCACGGGGGTGCGCGCCCTGAAGTCCCCTCCCTGGGACAACTCAAACGCGGCTCTACTGGAGAGACAAGCACTGCCAGAGGAGACGCTGGAGCGATCTGATGAGTCGAGGCACAGAGGGACCGGCAGCCGAGGACCGACCCCGCATCCAAATGGCCTCCCCTAGCAAAATGTTTGCAACCTCCCCCTCTGCTAAAAAGCCCGTTTTTGTGGGAGAGGTTGATGTTGGGGATGCGGGGTGGTGACACAGGGGGTAAGGGGATGGGGTGAGTGACATCACCCCGCTGCTGTCCCTTTCGGAAATAATATTACAAACTCCGTGCAGGTAACTCTGCCACTCGCTGCCCGGCGCAGCGGAAGGCGGCGATCTCGAGGGCAATGTGGAAAGCCCGCGCCCAATCTGTAGGGAAAGGGTTTAGAAATGCAGCACATAGAAAGCTAAGCAAGAATTAGGCCAGAAACAAACACTCACAAAAGCCAAACTAGGGAAAGCCCCATCTCCACCTTCAGCAACACCACATCCTGTAGCCTAGGGGGGACCAGCCCTGGGCACCGAGTCACCGATGTCACCTACTGCCACTACAGGGCATCCCCAGCCCTGTCCCACCACCCATCCCAGCCCTGCAGCCAGCGTGGCTCCGTGTGGCCGAGGGAGAAAAGCATTCCCATCTGAGAGCTGCTGAGGGCCAGGACCTGGGCCTGGGTCCTTCGGAGAAGTGGCTTTTAAGGGATTGCTTGGAGGGCTTTGCTCATGGTCGTCCGTCCCCCCCCCCCCCCCCCCCCCCCCCCCCCCCCAGCAATTTGGAAGAGAGGTGTGGGGCCCCGCCACAACGGCAGAGAAACCTCGACACAGCAGCACCCCCTAAAAGCCTGAGGAACACATTGGTGTTGCAAACGTCCGCCGCTGTGCCTGTATGTCTGCTGATTTCCATACTAAAGACATTTACTGTATATGTTTGCCACCAGGGAAAACTACTGTCTACGACTCAGCTATATTACTGGAAGAGCAGCAGCGGTATTTGTGCTATTCTGAATATTGCATTTCCAGGACCTGCTCTATGGCTTTCGAGATCCTCCTTCCAACTCCCCACGTTCCCCCCCGGCCAATTAGCGAAAATGCCTGGTTGGGGTGATGGCCCCCTCCTCCGCGTGGCAACGCCACGGCGAGAGACTCGCGCAAAACTGCGAGCAATCCCTTCTTGGCATTGGGAAGCATCATTCGCAAGCCAGTGACAGAGGGATGAAATGCAAATATAGCATTTCTTGTAAAGGAAATTAAGCTAACAACGAGGTAACAAACCGCTGTTAATATTAGATTAACTTGTTTGGCAAGATACGAAGTCGGGCGAGCTGGATTGTCGATAGCGCCGTGCTCAATAGCGCTAATGCTGCTCAGGGAAGTATAACATCCCTCTGAAAGACAGAGGCAGGCACCAAAAAAAAAAAAAAATTAGACTGGAGGAAGAGCCAGAATCTGTGCAGCAATTACACCAGCATTAAAGATGAATGGAGGAGAAGCTTGAGATTTTGATTGCCTTTAAATACTGGCTTGTTTTTTAATCTCAGAATCAGACTGTGCTGTGATCAGCCATTAGCCCCGACTACAAAAAAAAAAAAAAGAGAGAGGAACAGATCTAGATTTTAACATTCGTAGTATGAACTTAAAATACCACTTTGATCTAAGATAAGGAGGCAAATGGCAGATAATTCAGAAGTTAAAGCCAGTTGCGTGCAGTTGGCAGCTGGCAGCGGCTGGGCCGACTTTGGGAGCGATGGAGACTTGGGCAGAGAGGTCACCAGCAGCCGTGTCCTCAACGTGGGGACGGAGACACAAGCTTAAATGTCATACTGTATGCCAGTGGTCACTAAACTGATTAAGCAGTGGTTATCTTTAGCAGTAAAAAGGCTATCTGCTAATACTAAATGATTAGAGTCTAAAATGCCATTTACTCTGCTCTGATTCCTTGAATGAATATTTATGCCAAGTGATGACTATAACACCATCAAAAGGTTTCCGTGCTCTGCTCCGTAGAGTGGAAGTGATTATTCAACAGCAGGTCTGCACTCCAGCACTTGTTTCTATTAAGCAAATTTGCAGCGTTCAGACAAAAATTCATGATTGCATTGTCCTCCTGGGATTTTTATTTCTAAAGAAATCCCGCTTCCAGTGCTCTCCGGGGCACAGGCTGTGGCAGGTGGACCTGGTCCACTGTGCAGACACAGAAAAGGAGGATACAGATGCTGCACAATTTCTCCCTTGTATTTTTTTTTTTTTTTAAATATAAGAGAACTGGACTTTGCTGCGCCCCATTCAACAGCGAGAAGCTGTGTCCCGTCCCAGGCTTTCCTCCCACCCACCCAGCCGCCAGCCAGGGCTTTTGCATGAAACAGCATCGTGAAATTCCTCGCTAGGTGCAAGGAATCGGATCTACAGCTGCGGTGACAAATCAAGGGGGCTGCCTGTCAAAAATGAAGCTCCTAGCAAGAAGTGCAAGGAGGCGAGGAGATGCCCAAAGTGCCACCGCAAGTGAGTCAGGGCCCAGAGGTGCTCTTCATGGGGGTTCAGTCTGTCGTAATAAACCACCCTGATGTTTGCCCCTCCCCAGGAGGAGCGACCCATGTTGTTCTGGTAACATCCCCTCTCACCACTGGACATCCGCATGCTCCCACGTTGCTAACCGGTGTTTCTTTCATCCTTGGTTCCAGGTTTCCTCTACACCACATTGCCGTGCTGCCGGTACCATGTCGATGGCAGCCACTGAGACTAGACCTTACCGTGGCTGTTTCAGCTTACTGTTTATTTTGTCCCATTTACCCGTCCACGACCCATTTTTTGCTCCAAGTTCCAGGGCTGCCTTCTGCTGACTCAGCCTGTTGCATTGCCACATATCAAACCCTCCCACCCCAAACCACCCCTATCCCCAGGTGCATCCAAACGTGCCCGGCTTGGATATGCCTCCCCTGCAGAGCCCGCGGGGGGGCTCACCTATGCAGCAGGACGTGGCTCACACCAACCAAGTGCCATTTTTATTCATCCCATGGTAGAGTGGGATTCCCCACACCAGTGACCCCCTCCTCCAGCACGCTCCTGCCTCTGGGGTGATATTCCTGCGGCCTTCCCAGAGATGACGTAGGAGAGATGTGGCAGCTGCGGAGCCATTAGCCGGCATTAGCCAAGCAGCTCTGAAAAGTTACACTTTCTTCTTCCCGTTCTTCTGAAGCAAGGAGACCACCTAAGCCAAGAAAAAAAATGCTTTCTGGATGGTGTAAGTACCATTCACTGAAGGACATTTTGAGTTTTTAAACTGGTGCCAAAACTCTCCTTAAGAGCCTGAACTAAATCCGAATAACTCCGCCCACCCACCCCAGCTCCCCCCAGCTTGTTTGGCAAGGGGGTTTGGTTTGGTTTGGTTTGGTTTGGTTTGGTTTGGTTTGGTTTTACTGCTCCCATCCTCACCATGGGACAACACCACCCGTGCTCTGTCATTGTGTGTTGAATTCCAGCGCACCCCGGGGGCAGGCGGGTACCCGTCACTCCGGAGCAGAGGCAGAGGCAGGCTGGCAGCCCATTTCCAAGCAAGGAATCAAAATGTTGGGGCAACAAGCTGCTCCTTCAGTAGCCCCAGTGTGGCCACCTGCAATAACCTCTCCAAGAGTATCAGGTTTATAATTTCTCAACAGACAACCCCTCCACACACAGCCCAACCCCAAAAGACACTGCAATGAATAGCAATTAAAGCGCCACATATCCATAGGCAGCTATAGGTGGCTTTTTAATTGCTATTCCATTTTTATGGTAATAAAAGGGGCATGGGGCCACTTTGGGTCCAACCCAACACATCTGTTTATGAAGAGAAAAACCACTCAATCAGTCCACACTTTTGAGGTGGCTTCAGATGACAGGTAATATTTTGAAGTATACTAAGCGTCTGGTGGTGCTTTGCTTCTGTTTAGCCACTATTCAACCTAGATGTACATAAAAGCATTTCATGCAACAGGCAGGGCAGCCCCGAGCTGCGCTGCACGTGGCATTTGCAATTCTGAGAACACAGACGTGACCCAGAACCAGCAACTGATGAAGTCACCTCAGGAAAAAGTACTTGGTGTCTATTTATTAGAGGAAAGCAGGGTAAACCTAAGAAAAAGCAAGAAGACAAAATAAATAGAATTGCAGCCATCCTTTACAGCTACTGGTGCACTGTATTAAAGTGACACTCACAGTACAAAGAGATGTGTTTGGTACAGTCCAGTGGGTTGCACATGAATTGCATAACCTTGAAAACCATTGCACAAAGCATCGCAGCAGGAACACAGTTCAGAGCTTTTCCACGGGAGATGCTTCAAATCCGATCGCTTTCCTTATGTGGGAGGTCAAAGCACCTGGCACAGAGTAAGCAAAAAGGGCTGCAGAAAGGGATGCTGCGTCAGCGCCCGGTCGCCTTCGAACCCTGACATCAGCTCTCGCAGCAGCTCCGACCTGGACAAGCGATGCCCCGCAGGAAAACCCCACTGCCTACGAAAGCCTTGAAATTAATATTGCGATGCATGCCTGGGCACCTCTTGGCAGGGCTGGAGGGAGCCTGTTCCTCGCAGCCCAGACTGGAGACGCCGTATCAGCCGGCCAACAGGCACTCCTGGCCATGGAAATGCTCTGTCTGAATTCCTAGAGGCGAAAAGCGAGGCGACTCTGAGCCACCAGCTCAGCCCTGCGCAGCAGCCTTGGTGGGACCCGGCCGGTGACACCAATGGTTCCCAGCCATCACCCACCCGCAGCCCGTTCGCTCCCGTGCAGCAGGTTTTGGGAGACAAGTCTCCACATGGATCAAGCGGAGAGGTCGAACTCTGCAGCAGCATTTCGTCCCCCGGTTTGTGTGTGTGAGCTCCTGCCTCTGTCTTTCTTCATGCAGCTTCCAGAGATCCGTGTCTACGTTTCTAATGGTCTGCTCAAACACCAACCACAGGAAACGCAGGCTTTCACCCCGTGGGGAACAAACCACAGCTAAGATGACCAGGAAACATTCATAATTTTTAATTCACACCAGTAATAAAATTGCATTACATTTTTCATAAAATAAATGTTCCAGTTTATATACAGAAAACAGACTGTACAGAGCCCTCCCCCAGACCCCAAAAACTCACAAACATACAGGCAATGCAGTGCTCAGCTAAGCAGGCACAACTGTACATCTAAAATTGTAACTGCTTTGTGTTGGGGGGGAAAAGTACTACAATGTATATAGTCCTCTCTGGACCAAGAATTAAAAAAATATTGCAGGCAAGCTGACAGGCGCCCTGGCTGCTCGCGCGGCCGAGCGCCCATCCCACAGTGCTTCAGCGAAGCAGGGTTTGCTATTGAACCTGGGACTCGAAGCTCCCGTTCAGCTGCCCTTCCTCATAGTCCATCTGACACAAGATCATGTTGTTCTTCAGGAAAAATTTGTCTCCCACACAGAACCTGGAAGATAAAAAGAATTAACGGGCGTTAAGCATGAACAGAGGTTGCAACGAGGGGCAATCTGAGGCAGATTGGGTCTGAAGATGACTCTGCGGACTGGAGTTTGGTATCCAGCTCCGCCGGTGGTGGAGAAGCCTGCATGCTTCTCCTCCCCTTCCCCTTCCCCACACAGGCCCTGGGGTTTTGCCATCCCTTTTCCCGGCGCGGCGGTGCTCAGCTCCCAGGCCACGGTTGTATGAAGCAGCTCGGGAGAAGCAGGTGCCGGTCTCTGCCAGGTCCTGATCCGGTGGCGGGAGGAGGCTGGGGAGCAGTAAAGGGGTTTGTCCCTGCAGACGAGAGGTGTCGGATCTACAGCCAGGAAATCAAACGGGCGATATTACACGGAGACTATTTGAAGTTTTTGCTGGTATCCGCATTTCCATGGTTCCCTCGGGTGAGGCGGTATTTGCACTAATTTCCAGGCAAGGACTGGCTATTAAGTCCTTCCTCACCCCCTTGTGTACAGTGCGGAACAATAAACAGAAATTTCCTGGTGGCTGGACCCCTAACCTTTATCTTCATTGAGCGAAGGGCACCGCTCTCTATATACCATGTAAATTGTTCTGTTTGTCTTGAAGTTGACAGAGAGGCTTGTGATATTTAACAATTTTATTTGACCATTAAGGTCAAAAAAAGTCCCACATATAAGATCTGAGAGGTGTGAATTGACAGCCAATAGCTTTTTCCGCCCTGCCTGCTTGCTCAAGAATCAGAACCTAATCTTTACTTCTTAAGATACCAAATGATGCTCTTTGCACCCAATTCAGGGGCTGTTTTTTTGTCCATCACACTAGCAGGGCAATGACGGACCAGAGCACAGGGCTGCGACTCCCTGCCCCAAGCGCTGAGTCTTAAATCGGCCCTAGGTCCCTAAGGCTGAGAGGCACCCTGGTCCCTGCGCCAAAAGGCAGCTCTGAACCAAGAGGAACGGGTAGGTACCAGCCTCTGGCGAGGCTGAATATTTCCTGGGCTTTGAAGGAAGATCGATGGAGATAACCTCCATCCTCAGGAGACTTCGCAGACCTCATATGCCCATTTCCTCTGCTCCCAGGCGGAGCTTTGGCAGGGACATTGCCTACTCCTTGTCAAAAATGCTTTCTAGATTTGTAACTCAGGCAGCTTCGGGCAGAGCATCTCCATAAACTGGAGTATTTTCTGCTACAAGAACAGGACCGATCATTTCAGAGCTCCTTTATAGGTCTGACACGGGTACAAGTTTTCTCCAACTGGACGCCTGCAAATACGCTGATTAATTTGCCAAGTCAGTCCAGAGAGAACTGGGCATTGGTTCTCACTTTATATGATTTCACTGGAGACCTTCCATCTTCTTCTCCCTTTGGTACATGCTTTAGTAGTTCTGAAATTTAACATTTTTTGTATATTAGAAAGCTAAAAATTAATATAAATCTAAATTAACAGCTTTTATGCTATAAACTGTACTACACACATGCTCCTTAACACCACCTTCCCCACCAGTAGGTTTACTCACTATAAATAACAGCCACAGCTGCTCGCTTTTTGCTTCTTATCCCTACCTTAAGTAGGGATATAAACCTCCAGGAAGAGAAATGCAAAAATTACTCTTGCCACCAGCATGACCAACAGCTATCTCTTACCAAACCCAGTTTGGGTCTAGAGGAGCCAAAAGAGGAGTTGGAGAACTAGGGAGTCGGGGGTGGGGGTGTGCGTTTGAGCACATGGGAAGTAAAATGTGCATCTGGGGTACCCCGAGACCCCGTGAAGTTTGGGGAAAAGGGCTTGATTCACTGGAAAGGTGACTATTTCTTTCTACCTGCCAGTTCTGCAAGCCCAGCAGTAAACTGGCGTCTTTTCAGCTGATGCGTCGCAACTTCAGACGCAGTCTCACGTGTCCCAGCCTGCGGCTGTCCTCAGAGCGAGACGTGGGACCGCAGCGCCAGCCCCCATGCTCGGAGCGGGTCTGTCGCAGAGCCTGTCTGGCTCATCGAGTTCCAGCCGGCAGCAGCGAGAAACAGGCGCTGAACCTCCCCTGCCGTTTCTACAGAGTGATTTTCTTCGGAGCAAACCCACATTTTAGATAACGGCAACACAGGCAGCGGGATTTCCTGCAACCCTTTTCATGCCACCCTATTAGCCAGTTACAGCGGCGACCAACTTTTATTCAGTATTGTGACAAGTAATGTCAACCTCATAACAGCTTAAAGCACAGTAGGCTGAGTAGCGTTGTAGGACTCGCTGCAAACCTGATGTTTTGGAGCTAATGAAAACAGTGCACGCTCAATAAAAATATTAGAGATTTTGCTCTGATGGATTTAACACTTTACACAGACAGCCTAGCTATAGAAGGGCAAGTAAGCTGGAAGAGAACTAGTCTTCATAATCAAATCTTTTCACAGCTGAAGAACGAGGTCGGGTTTCACATGGGGCTTCTGATTCAGAACTAGTTTTGGCATCCACCTCTGCAATTTTGACTTTGGGGTTACTTAAACTCACTGTTCTCAGTTCAGCTTCCAATGTCGTCTGTTACAGGAGCGCTGCCGTTCTGCCCTTCCAGGCCAAAATCTCTAGAGGATAAGTCATCAAAGTTTGTAGCCTTCTGATCTCGGCCAAAAATAACAATCTACACATAGCTCTACGCTGTCCGCTCAGCCCATCTTTCAGAAAAACTCAGCTTCTCTCAAACTGGGCAAATCCCTTGTGCATCAAAGCGTGACTCTGCCAGAACGGGGGGATTACCTGCGCTTTCCTGCCAGGCAGTGACAGCGCGTGGAGGTTGTTTTAAGGGCAAAGTAGGTCCACACTTTGCACTGAGTGCAGTAACAGTGTTCTCAAGCGCAGAGGGAAGAGAGCGAGTGAGGTGCTTTGGAGCCTTTATGATAAAGGTTGAAATTTAAAAGAAATTCCTGAAAATGAAAACTAGGCAGCGTGAGGCTTTTCCATGAGAGAAGCTAGCGTGAAGTAGGGGTTTGATGACAAATACTCATCCTACAGACTCCAAGGCCAACCCAGCACTCCTGCCTGTGCAGCCCGGCGCCGGACTTGCCTCTGCCAGAAGGGACATTTGAGATGCTCTAACCCTAGTATCTGCGTGGCGTTTGGGAGCATCCCTCTCCTGCCCGGCCTTCATCGGCAGGCTGAAGAAAGCTGAGCCCGGCAGCACCCTGCAACACTGCCGAGTCTGGAGACAAACCCCACAACCACCCAGTAATTTCAGCTGTGTGAAGATGGACCATCTCCCATTAGCTCTGCAAGGAGTCACACGCTGCCGATGGGGAGTCACGGCTGCTGCAGGAGCACGTTCAAGAGTGGCAAAACAAGACTGGGCAACTGAAAGATTCAGCACGGCTTCCAGAAAGGAGCCCAAGGCTGGGAGCCACTAGATGTCACTGCCGCCTTGGCGCTGCCACCGCGTCTGTGGACGCCGCCAATATTAATAGGAGAGTTTTCTACCTTGAACAAACACCGCCTCCGCCTTCAATACCGTGACTGAGTAACGCCACCTGAGCTACAAGCGGCTCGCCCGATTCTCCTCTTCCGTGCTGTGGCACCAACCAGCCGCAACCCCATTCATCCCCGTGAACTAAGGCGCTGTCAGAGGGCACGGAAGGAGACTCAGACCCCAGCTTGTGCAGTCTCCTAAGTTTAGTGGGAAAGGTGGCAGGAGTTTGCATCCACACGTGTACCATGTATGACTGCTTTGTTAGAGATCCCGCTGTAACTTTTGTTCTAGGGCAAGTGATGAATTTTTAGGTCAGGCTTTTAGCTTGACTTTTACAGCATTAGGTTCTCCATCTTCCCATGAGTTTTGTCACACGGGATGAAGCATTGCCTCCTCGTTTCATCTTTGGAAAACACAACCACAAGCCCAGAACAGGAACCCCAGCGCAGCCCTTCGGCCCTGGGCAGTCACTACAGCCCTACTAAACACTTTCCAGGCCTGTCTTGGACAAGGATGGATGGATGCATCAGAAGGTGACACTGTATCATGTCTGGCTCTGTGCACTTCCATTCTGCCTACAATGACTGACAAATGGGGTGCCGGGAAGATTTTTCACAGCCCTCTCAAACTCAGCTGGCTACAGGTAGCCCAAGTGAAAACTTTGTGCATGACCCTTTATTATACTCCTTCATGTGCATTTTCCACTGAGTAAAACCCAGCAGAAATACACAAGCCCCACTCAAAATCACACCACCGAGGTCCCTTATTAATTACACAACAAAGGGATTTGTTCCTAGTGTTGGAAAGGGCTTATCTAGAGTATTTGCCTCCTTCCCGTCCTTTCTCTTTCTCCTTTTCCTTTGTCGTTCCCAGTTTTGAGCCTCACAGAAACCTGATTTAAGCAAAACGTCAGTTTGCCAGAGAAGGTCCAGTCTCCATCGTCTGTGTTCTGCAAAGAGGGTAGATCCTGAAAGGACGCTGAAGCAGTTTGTTTTATTCAGCAGCAGCTGTGCCGTGTACAACCGTGGCCAGATCTGCGGTCTGTGTGCCCCCCCCCCCCCCCCCCCCCAACTCCCCCCAGCTCCAAGGGGATTCACAGTAAAGGGGCTACAGGTACTTAGATGCATCACCCAGGGCAGCCTCATAAACCAGCCCAAGCCACGCCAGCAGGCTGTGAGCCCCAGACAGGTAGCGCGGATCAAACATTTCCCCTATTTTGCGGGCAAAGGTATAAATTAGCTTGTGTTTGTGTGTATAATAACCGTGTCCTCACCGCTGGTTGCAGAGCTGACAGGCAAAGCAGTCCAAATGGTAAACATTATCTCTGGCCCTCATCACCATCTCAAAGGCAGGGATCAGTTTACTGCAGGCAGCACAATTCCCGGTGGTACCAAAGAGCCTGCCAAAGAAGCACAATCATTAGAAGCCATTTTAATTAAATGGAGGAAGGACTAATTAAGTGTAATTAGCAGTATCAAATACTGTATTGCACCAATAAATAGAAGTTGCAGTCTCCATTTCGCTGACCGACCAGCGTACGGGAACTTGGGATAAAACTGCCTGGTGAGCAGGCTCCAATTGTCGAGATGAAACTTCATTTGGTTTGCGAGCCTAGGGCTAATTTGCTGTCTAATGGAGAAAAGCATTAAACACTTAGAGCACTATTTTGGGGCTCACAAAATTTCAGTCAAAAACCATCCGCCTCTCTGCAGCGGTGGGGGAGCTGGGGTAGCGCAACCTAAGGGAGGGAGGCAGGCTGGCCGCCTCTCGCAGCGAGACACAGAAGACACACAAACTTCGCCAACCTTGGCCGGCAACGCCGTAGTACAGCTCAGGAAGAACCTCGCTTACCTGCTGCTTAAAACTAAAAAGGACAATTTCTCTCGCGATGAGCACGACGGCATTTTGCAAAGCGTCTCAGAGAGCAAGCCCTCCTCCCCGGCGCTGCCCCCCTCCTCCCGCCTCCCCATCCCTCCCGGGAGCCAGCTAAGCCCTTCCACCGAGGCCCGAACAGCATGCTCAGCCGTTCCACTTCAGCTCCCCTCTCCTCGAGGACAGCCCTTCAGCACTGGAAGCTTTGCCATTTTCGTCTTGGCTTTCACTATCTGTCTCCCCAGATGTCTGCTGCTGTTACAGCTCCCGCCGGGGGACTCAGCCAAGACTGCAGCATCCTTCCCCCGGCCCCCTTCTCCAAGGCGTCCCTGCAGACCCCTGCGCGCGCCAGGGGCAGCATGCCACTGCGACGTTAAAGCCACACGAACCAGCTGGGGCACGAATCAACAGGCCGACAAAACCAAGTTTCACCTGAGACTGCGGTCAATACGCATGTGGTTAGTCACTTGGCTTAGGCGACGATGAAAATCGTATTCTTGGGGCAATGAGCCTCAAGACGTACGGTTCCTGCCGACCATTAGCTCTGCGCACGCAACGCGTCGCTGCCCGCAGACAGATCTGGGCTCGCGGTTTGTTTCGAGCCATTGGTTCTGGCTGATTCCACAACAGGCAGATGAGAAGCATCAGGAAAATCTATAACCAATTTCTAAACCTGCAATTTGCCAAGCTAATCAATACTAATTATTACCGGCCCGTAATTGTGAATTAAAACACCCAGCGACGTTATAGAAACCTCCACGCAACTCTCCCACCAGCCCACAGCGCTGTGCTACCACAGTCAGCTTGCTCTTCAGCTATAAAAAAAAGGCCACCCTCGTGTTCCCGTTAGAAGCGGTATCAGCGCTCTTTCACTGCGCCTGGCTGGAAAACCCCAAGACTTCCTATGAAGAAACAGCACTGCATTTCTCCTGAAAGTTGAACGATGCAAACCAAATGGAAACGCTTGCGTTATAACGGGGCAGGACAGAAAAAAATCGCAATGGCAGTACCAAAATTTCTTCCCCTAAGGTCCATCATATCAGGGCTGAAAGGCAGAGTGAAATCCCAGCTACGTTGTTTGCACTAGCAAACTCGGACCATGTAATGGGTAACGGGGCAGCCCCTTTCTCCCCGCAAGCGGACTCCGGCTGGCTCCTGCTTCCACAGGCAGGCAGGGAGGCAGGGCAGGCAGCTGAGCGCAGTGCTCGGCTGCCTAATGCCAGCAGACGGGACTGAAATAACGTGGCACTGAAAAGCGTACGGGTCTCCACCCGAAACGCCCTGGCTCTCATTCAGCACCCGCTCACAAATCAAGCCATTAATACAGACATCCCTCCCTCTCTCCCTCCCTCCCTCCCCCAACATAGCTGCCCCCTTCTATGGTACTGCACTTGGGCACAGCAAAACCTGACAGCTACTGGGGGGGGGGGGGTGGTGCCATTTTCCATAAAACCAGGCATCCGTTTTTAGAGTACCCGAGTCACAAACTCAAAAAACGAGCCCAATACGCGTTAGGCAGGGAAAGTGGGAGGTTAATCCTAGATTTGCTCTGTGCCCAGCACTGCTACATGCACAAGTATAAAATATCCATTATTCATTAGCATCACAGTTGTGTGGAGCTCAATCTAGATTAAACAAAATAAAGGGGCCCCAGACAGCACCATTTGCATTGTTAAGCAGGCGCTTTTCTTCAGCCTTCAAATGGGAGACTTTTCTAAATGGAAATGATGGGGAAATTTGGACAGATGTTCACTTAACTATTTAAACAGTTAGCTTAAGAAACATGAAAAATGTATTTGGCATCGTATTCACCTGTCTCCTTTCAGGGGTTTTGGGGGTAAACCAATTGTTAAACAGCTTTGACTGTTTGCATAAGATCTGAAGCTTATGTTCTGTCCAGCTGAAATCGTGTTGCCTTCTAATGTCTACAGAAACGTAGCTTCCAGCTAGTCTGTGTGCTAATCTTTTTCTCTTCTATCAAGTTTCACAGTCCTCCATACCCTCCCTTTCCCAACAGATGAACATTTCACACTTATTCTAGCACTTCCTAATTTTAATCTGCTTTTCAGGGAGTGATTTAAAGCCCTGTATATTCACCATGCTTCTAAAAATACGCTGTAACTTGTAGCTCAGTGAACATGATTATTATTTTTTTTTTTTAATCTGCTGGAAGAAAAAGCAAAATGAACACAGATTTTTGCCTTTTGTGTTTGCTTGCAAAAAAACCTGCCACCTCTGATACCTACTTACCCAGAAGCTACTTGAGCTGAAACTTTCTGAGGTGGGGAGCTTAACGTTATTGCAAGAGGGAGAGAAGACAAGGAGCAGGAGGAAAACCACCCCAAGCCCCATCTGTGGTTACATTCAAAAGAACCCCAGTATTCTGTGCCCCAGACACCTTTATAAGAGATGCAATACTCTCTCACACATTCACGCACGCAAAGTTGAAGCGCATTAGAAAAATCTATCGGAAGATGCTCAGCATCTACTTACCAGCTTAGAGCCATCGGCATAAAAGAAGCTGGAAATACAGAAAGGTTTCGGTTTGGAGCTGTTTTGCTTCTTCTGAAAAACCCATTTTTTTTCATCTCCCTTTGAAGTTAAAAGGCAACAATTTTTAAGTACAGTTTTATTTCCCCTTATGTAACAGGAAGACCTAGGCAGCTTGTAAATAAGCATAGACTATGCAGATTTAAAATTTAGCACAATTAAACTTTTACCCTGTGGTAGTAATTATGTTTAATGGCTCTTAGCCTGAACTTAACCACGTCTATTGTTGTCAGCCAGTCTAAAAGCAGGAGTTTGTCCAAGGACAATTTTCTGTAGTTTATAGGCACACTAAAAACCCCACTACGCGCTGTTCTCATTGGCCATTGATGTCAGTGTGTATAGTAGAAATTAAAGCTAATTGGCATACAGGAGCAGCAGTGAATGCAAATGAATTAATGGGGAAAGAAGGGAGCGCTCCCGGAAGCGGTAGGCAACTGCCGAAGGATGCTTTTTATGTAGTCCTGTCAGGGCTAAAGAGTAGTCTTCTGCACGACGATCCAGACCTCACCAGCTCTGCAAATACACCTGAAGTTAATGCAAACTATAGTAAAGTCAACAACACCCTGCAGGTTTTGGGGGAAAAAGAGAATCGTAAGGGGTCCTTACTGCAGGGAAAACAGGAAGAAACTCCTCAGATGAACATATTACGTTTAGCACCTTTTAACAGATTTTTCCTTCTCTGACCAAAATGTGCAGAGTGGCTAAACTGAGAACCTGATTGCCTATTTCTGTCACCACTAGAAACAGCAATCTGTTTAGTCATTGCCTACAAGGAGAGAGTCCCCATTTCTTCTCCTCTCTCTAGTCTGGTGTCAGACTAGCTAGCTGTTTGCAATCAAGAAAAAGGGAGAAAATCCTCCCTCCGCAGAAAGAGTGAAATTCTTGGAGCTGTTTGCTTCACAGGAAACAAAAAAAAAAGAGGAACCAGGACAGGCACATATAAATCACGAGTGGTACTGAAAGGATGGGTTGGGAGTGTCAATCAGATGTTTTTTTAAACACCACAAGAACAAGACAAATTCAAAAGTAAACAGCTGAGACTGATGATTCCCCAAACCAAGAGGCTTTGTCAACACTGAAAGGTAAGAATTATGAGTTGGAAGAGGACTCAACGCTTACCTACGGATAAGTATCCACATTTGTGTACAGCTACATATTTCTCTCTATATTTGTATATACAGATTATCTGGATATAAACGTTTCTGAAGAGCTACCGAACCCCATGCTCATATCCTCTCCGGCTAGTAGGGGAATTCGGTTTTCCCATACATGTTCCCTATATGCCCGCTGCCATTTATTTCCTAGCTCCATCAGGACCTGCTGTAAAAGATGACTTGCTTTACGTACCTGAAACTCATCATCCTGAAAAGAAAAGGGTTTGCCCCTACCATCCGAAACAAACCAACAACTAGTCTTGCAGTAAGGATGGCTCTTAACAGCTTACAATCATTTTTTTTCCCCATCTGTGGATATTAGAAATATACTGAGCTACAAGTCCTATTTGACCAAATTTGACTGAATATGCCAATAATTGCAAGGAAAGCCTGAACATCACTTCAAAAGATGAAAAGAATAAGCTTAAAAGCAACTTCAGACTCGAGGTCTCTAACTTCCCTGTAATCGGTGTTTGTGTAATATTCAGAGAGAGCCTTAGCGATAAGCGTTTCAGCACGGTAAATACATATTAGCTGGTGCGCCCTCCTATCCAGGACGCCGTTGTCAGTGCTGCAGTGGGAAGTCATGTCAGCTGAAGGAAAAGAAATGCCTTTTGATACTAATGAAGTTGGTCAAGCTGTCCTCTCGTGAAGCCTTCAAGTTCAATCCCAAAGAATTTACATCTTGCATGCCAAAAGGGTTTGGCATTTCTGGATAGCATAGCAGGAGGAGTTGAACCAGCGCGGGACAAAAAAGCCCTCTGGTTGAGTGACCGCACTAGTTCAGAGATTACTGGGCATAAACTTCAAGGTTGCTCAAGGGCATCTGTTTTCAGTTGAAGAATGAAGCTGAATGTTCACTTAGTTTTTACTCCTTTGGTCTCTCCCTCCATATTCTCAGTAGATACTTACAGTGGGGCTGGGACTCTTAGCAGGTAGAAGTCCAAGTCCTCCTGCCCTCCCCAGCCTTCCTTACGGTATAACTGAAGCCGCTGACCTTAAAACCCACCTCGGCTGTCTCTGGCACTGTTGCACACACATGCAACAACATTCTCTTAGGGGAGTTTGAAAACAGCAGTCAGAAAACTGCAAGGTTGCAAGTGCCAGAGGCACGCTAGTATACCAGAGCCAGGACGAATTCCTCCCCGTAAGCTTCCCTCCTCACTGGGAGGCTGTGGAGAAGGAAAAAAAAAGGGGGAGGAAAAAAATCAAATGAACAAACCAAGCATTGCTTGTTTATCTTGAAAGGCACGGGCTGTGAGAAACTCCTGGACCAGCTACGATGGAGAAAAAAAAGTCTCTGCTTTAACATCACAAAGCATAGCAATGTTGCCAAGACACTTTGTATTTTGAGCCTAATTAATCCTCCTTAATCTGTAGAGATACCAAGAGTAGAAGTGAGAGTATCCTATATAGCAAGCAAGATGCTCCCTGTTGCGATGCAAGAACAGCACTTCAATTTAGCGACATTTTTAGGCTCTGAGCAGATACCATTTGTTCAGCCACACTGCATTCATACCTCTGCTCCCCACGCTGAACGCATCACTTGAAAAGCAGGCAGGGCACGCTCTCGGCGCCTGCGTGCGCACTACACTTCTCGGGGGTGGAAAAAAAAGTCCCAACGACTCTCCCTGCTGCTTCAAAGGTGTTGCAGCTTCTGCAGGCTGAAGCTCCATTCAGAGTATTACTGACGTCTCTGGTAGATTAACAAACTCTGCTAGTTTCAGCACGTGCTTTCCCGTTCCCGAAGACTTGCGCTTACACGTCCAACCGTGGTTTAAATGTTTGGCTTAGGGCCTTCGTTACTGACTCGGGGAACCCCTCCAGAGGGAGGGCGCGTGCCTGCGTCCTCCTGTGCCACCGAGCGGGGTGCCGGGGTTTGCGCAAGACCGCTTTTCATATCCCACAACCAAATTAAACCCTGCACATTTCCCAGGTACAGAACGCTTCATCTAAAGGGCTCCCAAAGCAAGTCACTAACAGAACGAACCCGCTGGGGCATTCAGAGTAGAGCAAACCCAGTATCCAACAACTGGGAACCCCAGTACCAGGCTGTGTGGACGAGGAGCTGCCCAGGGTGGAGTTCCAGCCTCCACGGCACAAACAAGTGGTGAGGGGTGCCTGTGCCAGGGGATGGCAGTCCTGCCGGGACGTCTCCATCCCTCAGACGGGGTGTGCAGGGCTGCTCCGCCTGCCAGAGGCACAGATGCCACACTCAGGTTGCGGCACCGATGCCGTGCCGAGGTTGCGGAACCGATCGAAACACATGGGAAGTCGGATGAAAAGAATTTCCATGAAATCCACCGAGAACAGTATCAGGGCTTCCCGGAAGGCCATTCTCTCTTACTGATTCTCTATCATTTTTTAACGCAGGTTTTGAGTTTTCTTTGGAGTCTAATTAAGGCCCTAATCAGTTTAAACGATGAAAAACTTTCCTGGCACCAGCATATCAAACGTGCAGAAGCGACAGTTCTGCTCCTGTCAAAGCGAGCCTGACTCGCCTTTGCTCGCGTGAGGGCACCATGCCGAGTAAAAAGGAAAAATCACGTTCTTCATCAGCACTTCACAGTGAAATTTAAGTTGTCAGTTCCTCCTGGGAAATCCTGATGCAACACCCAAACCGTCCCTGTGAACTGGAGCTTGGTGAATGTTTAATTACGCCGAGGAACAAACACACATTGCTGTGCGGGAGCTGCGAGGAGCCATCCGAGCTGCACGCTAAGCTTCTCTGTCCCAGAAGCAGTTTCTTCAATAGCATTTGCTTATCAAAAATAATTAGAGGTAGGAATGCTGGAACTGTGATTATGAAACAAATGGTAAATCTATTTGCTCAGATGAAATGTATCGAAAGATACATCTAGACACAGCTGGAGACTGAGGTGATACCGCAAGGATAACAACTCGAGATCCAATTTCATCTTTCATGATTAAAAAATGAGCAAGAAAGTGTTTTATGAAATGTGAAGGTTAACAAATGTTCCTTCACAAGCAATGACGACAGTTTATCTTTTGAAACAAATGATCGGGCTATGGTCTGCTAGCGGCTCCTGAAATCCATTCAAACGATTTCTTCTAAAAACCCACAGAGGACCAGCGCACGTGGCTGGCAGCCCACACCTCGGACAAAGACGGCTCCAAAGAAACGCCGGCGCAGCGGGGCGGGAGCCAGGCACAGTCCTGTCCCAGAGCTCTGCCCCATGCCGATGACAGAAGTCCAGAAATTCATCCCTGTCCCCGACACCTGCCCGCAGGAGGGGTGGCACAAGCAGGGTCCCAGACTTGCAAATCAACCATCACTTCAGCTGAATTTCTAAGCAGCCCAAAATACTCCAGGAGCCCTTTGTGTCTATAGGCAAGCACCTATAGATTGCTGCCTCCACAGCAACGAGGCAAGCAGGAACCCAGTGCAGGGAGGTAAATGGTTGGGTCTCTGCAGCCCCGGGCAGGGACAGGCTGCCGCAGGCTCCTCGATGGAGACTGAGCAAGGCGAGGGGAAAGCACGTCGCACCAGGTCATGAAGCACGTATTCGTAAACGAGACAATCGGTTCACGGGCAAACTCAAAGAAACATTGGGCTATAAAAGAGATTATGAAACACCGATTTTTTTTCTCCTGGTCATTACTCAGCAATATTCCTTGTGAACTTCAGATAGAAAAGATGCATATATTTACATTTATGGGTGCAGAATCAGTCTAGCTTTTAATTTTTCACATGATGGTTGACCTACTAAATATCAGTGCTATATTTACCCTCTTCTTATTCAAAGGCATGTAGAGGCAGTGGCCAACAATACATTCCTCTGGTTGTCCTCTAGCTGAAGTACTCCCTTTGGCTGTCCTCTAGATGAAGTACTCCCTTTATGGTGCGACTACAGTGTGAAGTATGAAAACTTATTTTTAGGAATGAATTCTGCTAAAATTTGACTAGTAGAACAAATACCGTGAGTTGTTTAATGAGGAAAAAAAAAGATGTGGATAGAGGCTCTAAAACTATTGGAGTGAAGGAATTATATAATGATGGGAATGGGTAATTCTCCAAGAAGAAAAATTCAAATTACCAGGAGTGAACAGACAGTAGAGATGATGGTGATGGCAACGTTAGTTCCTTCTATTAATAGAACTAATAGCTAAAATTGAGAGAGAAAGAAATATTATGTGTAAAAGGCAACAGAAGATGTTTTAAAGTAAAAAAAAAAAAAAGCTTTATACTTCCATAAAATATGGGGCTCCATAGCAATGCCCTTATTCCTATCCTAGGACCCTGAAAGGGTTTCTTAGCATCAGGAGAACAGAACCCAGGAGTTCAGCAGTACCCCCAAATAATAGTATAAACCTAAATTTACTTATTAGTGAGAACACAAAGTATCATAGCTGTAAAGCTGGCTAAACAGCTGAATGCTGATTAACAGCTGTGTTACAGAATTAATGTTATTCCTCCCTACCTGAGCCTTGGTCAAATTTGCTGGGTTATGACAATTATATTGCTTTTCCCAACAAAAAAACAAGTAAGAATTATTTCTAGTTGCTGTAACAGACTACATACAGAGACTACATACGTTTAAAGTTTAGGCCACGTAAGCCCTCCCTCCACAATTTAACCCCGCTGCACAAATAGCGACAGACTCCCCCCTTGGTGGGCCGGGGATCATTCTAACCCAACAAATCGAGGCAGAGGGGCTACCAGACCCCTTTCAGGCACAGAACAAGTTTGGTTCAGAGACCGTGCTTAACTGCTGCTGTGCCCGAAGCTGCAGGGACATGGTCAAACACTAGTCCCAACTGTTGCCTTCCATGTTTCATGTCATGAGTTGCCCTGTCTTCTCAAAGATGGGACGTGGGCTGTTTGCCGGGGTCTGCAACTCCTGGCTTCTTTCCCATCCCTCGCACAGGTTTCTGGCGTGCCCCAGAAAGTCATGCCATCTGGGGGCCAGTGAGAAGATCACAGATTAAGCTTTTCCACCTCAAAGCAGCTTTCTCAGGGTAAACCAAGGAAAGAAAGAAATGCTCTACAACTGCAGTGATAAAAAGGTTCTTCTAAGTTTAACAGCGTCAGTCTCCTTCAGCACTTTAACGTGTCTGATTTGATGCCGCACATTATTTTTGTTATGAAACTAGAACAAACCAAAATCAATACGGTGCTCATTAAACAGACAAAACATGAGGTAACTCATAGGTCTCAAAAAGCAAATGTAAATGGGAATCACCGCCCAGCTGAGTATTTTGAGTAAGGTTCTGTAACACGTAGAATAACATTGAATATCTATCTTTCAGGTCAGATTAATAAAAAACAGCGAACCAAACGCAACACTGTTTATCAAGTGCACAAATGACAAAGTCTAGAGAAGTGATAAATAACGAAGAGGAGGATGACTGATGGAGAGACCCAGATGACTTGGCAAGACGGGTGCAAACAAGATAAAGTATAAACAAAGTAATGCATAAAGAAACACTCCAGAAACTAATGCAGCCTTTGCTTTGTGGAAGGAAGATTACTCCTGGAAGAAGCTCTCCCAAGAGGTTTTGGGGGTCCTTGTGATTAGTATACCTTGCATGACCCATTTGTGATACTCTGATGAAAAGAAATTACACAATCCTCAAAAAGGGAAGATCAAGAGACGTTATATTCTTCATTGACACATCACAATTATGTCCACAACACAGAAAGAGTACAACTGAACTGAAGGAAGGTCAGTGAAGAACCAAAACGCTAATTTGGGATTAGAAAACTGTGTGTTAAAGAACCTTCTGGAGCTCATTTTTTTCAGCTTAGCACAGAGAGGGTTAAGGATACTTCCCAAGCAAGTGTGGCATTAGTAAATACTCCGACTTAAGTAAGGTACAAAAATTATTTCATGATAGTGAAGATAGTTAACTCTTTCCACCTTTCCAAAGGCTGCTTCTCCTGACTTTTTGCCTTCAGGTGCGTTCCACCCAAGCTCTTTCTCACTTATGTTCTGGGCACGCATCCCGATTGACCTGGTGTGGACCTGTGACTGCTGCCTGCATGGCATAATTTCAGCTGAGACATTTCATGTGTGCCCTGGAGAGTTTCAGCTGAAACAGGAGCAAAACCCCTGGTATGGGCAGGATGCTCTTGTACGCTGCCTGGCTGAAAGGCAAGGTGGCAGCTCCCATAGGGCAACTAACAGACTTATTTCTTCTGTTTGGCTCAGTGCTCAATCTCTCATCTTTAGGAGATGCTTTTTTTTTCAAGTTTACTAAGAAAATATTTACTAAGAAAATATTTTACTAAAGATTTTCCGGAATGTGTTTTACATTGAAACACATGAAGCATCTGATCACTGAGACTAATCTAGGCAGCGTCTGGACACCGCAAGGCTAGATGGCATTTTACCTCTCTATCTTAAAACAGCGTGTTGCTTCTGTTTTGTTTCAGATGTGTTTGCTGGTTGAGATTGCATAGGAAATGCTATCAGTGCTTTAGGAAAAATAAAAAAAGAAAACATACATTAGCTGGAGATCAAGTGCATTCTTCCAAAGGAAAAACAAAGTAAAACTCAGTGTTTTGCAGTGTGACCCTCATAAGAATGTTTGCATTAGGCCTGCTGTCTTATTAAAATTAATTACTGTTTATATAAAGCATTCTGTACAAAACCTCCATACACACTGAGCAAAAAATCCCATGTGTTGTTATATATTGCAGACACACACTGACAGGGTAGTTCTGACTCAGAACTCAGTGATGGTCTCTGCAGACTTCCTCATGAAGAAAAATTTTTTGAAGTTGATCTGTAATTTTGGAGTGTTTTGCTCTGTTTACTTAAGGAAGAGACAAGAGCCCCTTGGGAGGAACCCTACTCAATATAAACACTAGAAAATATCTAAAAGCTATCACTGGGGAAAAAAAAAAGGTAAAGGTTTGGTCAGGTGTCAGGCAATATGCAAGAGTATAACACCAAAGATAAGCAAGCAAAATTAACAATCTCTTCCCAATTTTCTCAGCAAGCGCTATTTGTTCTAGTTGGTTCATAACAATAAAGAGTTAAGTCATGCCCTCCTCCTCCTACCTTGACCTAAAAATAGGATTCCGCCTCCCTGACTACAAAATATGTTGAGGGCAAGTAAAAAGCCATGCGTAGACAGAGGATGAAACTCCACCCTCTTCTGGGCAGGGCTGACCATGCACAAGTGTGTGTTTTCATAGCAGAGGTTTAGAAAAAGAAACAGCTGGCGGCACACTGAGAGGCTTTGGGAAGAGCCCACAGTACGTTCCTCTATTTACCTCAGGTAATCTCTGCGGCAAAGAATGAGATTTGCTTTTGTGTAAAGAGTTGATCCAACCTCTCCAAGACGACAGTCGCAGCAGGCACACTTTAGACAGTCTTCATGCCAATACTTATCCAGAGCCTTCAGCAGGTACCGGTCCTTGATCTTGCGGTTGCAGCCGGCACAGCCCTTCTGCTTCCCTTTGGGTTGTACGGATAACATCGGCACGCCTGCAATACAAACAAAGCGTTTCGCTTAGAAGATAGCCGAAGAGCTTGAACAGGTCGCCTGCGTTTGGGGTAGCGCTGTGAGCTACAGGTAGATCTGTGGGCAAATACTGCTGCTGGTTTCATTACAAGGAGTTCACGTTGCAAGAAGCTGATAGCCAAAGCAATTCAAACTTCATCTGCTGTCGCGGGGTAAGCGGGAGCGTGACACTTGCAGGAACGCGGTGCTTTTTTTCCTAAGGCAACACAAAGCACCCGACTTTTTTTTAATTAACATCTTGCAGCAGAACAAACTGGCTGCAATTTCAACATTTGCTTTCCCCCCCTCATTACCAGTGCCCTTGTGTTGTTAATTACCTGCCACAGGCAATTATAAAGATCAGAAGGGCCCCCAGTGTATGTACCCCCGGTCCAACATCTTGGCTGGATCGAGCTTGCTGGGGAAAGGAGAGGAGTAGGTATAAAAAGACATGGTGTGCCACTGTTTTTCCTCTCTTGTGAACCCCGCTGGTCACAGAGGCCTCAGTGAAAGCTAGAGCAGCCCGGGGGCTGCTCTAAAATAAATGTTATTCAAAAGCCCTTGAGGACTGCTGAGAATAACCCAACCAGTGCCCTTCTACCGCTAGTGAAGCCGTGCTCCTTAACCAAAGCAGAGCTTTCCTTCTCCTCTTGTACCGCTGGAGAAGGTAGTAAAAAGCCAGGAGTTTTTTCCTCCCTGGAAACCCCTGGTGGGACTGCAAAGCAAGCACGAGCCAGCTGGGTACGAGGTGGCGACAGGACACTCAGGTCACTAGGCTGGTGGGGACTTGCTGTGGCCACCTTCCTCGCACTGCTGCCTCCTGCGTTGTGCTGTCCCCCAAGCAGCTAGTGCCCCCCTCGGCGAGCACTGCCACGCTGTGAGGCCCGTTGCCCTTCTCAGTTTGAGGGAGAGGCAGGGGAAGATTTTACGGAATCAACAGGCAAGGTGGAAACATAAACGAGGATTGTACTGTGGGGGGGGGAAGGGGACAGGAGACGATGAAAGAAGAAACGAACTCACTGAGATGCCAGAACCCCCTTTTCTCTACAGCCTTGATTTTACTTTGTTACTGATTCTTATCTTTTCTAGTGTCAATCGCTAACGATGACAATGCTGGGCCTGTAACGAGCATGCCGTGGGCTTAGCCAATGCAGAGAAGATAAGAGGGGACACTGGCTACGGTAGCAGGTGTCACTGGTTATATACTCTTACACAAAGTTAAGCCACCATTTCTGTCGGAAGCACCGGATGTCCCAGAAAGTAGCAGCTTGATAATGGAATTATTAACAGTCCCTTAACCGGAGAGGACCGAGTCAGTGCCACTGTATTAAGTGACGTTTGCTGCTTTCCTTAAAAGCCAGGTTGACCTGACAGTGGCTAATGCTCAGCACATGTAAAACCCACCACTCCTACAGTAATAATTGCTTTGTCAGAGCTGCAAGCAGACGACAACGGCCCTTAAGACACCTCTACGCAAACAGCAAGGTATCGATCCATTTATTATCAAAGTGGTCTCAGCAGCACGGAGACAGGTCAAGTAACATTCAAAAACTCTTAAGGCTTAAAGAGCCCTCCTGCTCTTTGCTGCGGCACACTCGAAACCCGCTTGCAAAGCCGATACAAGCAAACTTTTGACGCCAGTGACAAATATGCAATAATTAAGTGAAAACTTAAATCTGTGTTTGACTGCCACATATGCAACCCATAATGCTCCTAAGAGAAATCCTACGTAACACAGCCACAGAGAAACACTCGCACGTTTGGAAAGAGGCAAAAGACAGGGTTGTGCCAGAAGTGTAATATACTGGGGGTGCTGGAGGTCAGACTGCAGAAAGTCCTCTGCTCCTGGCGAGAGCTCCTTACAAGAATGAGGGAAGCGGCCCCCTGGTTCTGGACACAGCACTGTTTTTTGGTTGGTTGGTTTTTTGGTTTTCTTTTTTTTTTTTTTTTCCCCAGAATACATTTCAGGAGCAAAGAAACACTTCACTTTTTGAGTAATTTCTTTTTCAGAAAACTTAAAGCCCTCATCCTATGCTCCCTCCAACTCCACGCCAGGAAAACAGCACACCCTGAGAAGGGGCTGCCTTATTCTGAGGCAGAGGAGGGGGCATACATGAATTTGCATTTGCAAACTGTGTAAAATCAGTACCAATGATGAAAGAAAATAGTTCGCGCCTATGAAAACTAAGACCTAGATGTGCGAATTATATTTTAAGATAGGAGCCCTAGACACCAGCGAGTCATTACCCACGCTCCAAACAGGCTCTCTAAATGTGAGCTGCGTACCCTTAGAGGCAGAAGAGGATTTCTTACAGATTGGGGTCATCATACAATTCTTTTGCAAGGTTCATCTACGCAACTTGAGGATCCTGCATCTGGAGGCGCTGCAGATTTCAAAATGCAGATTCCAGATAACCAGAGCCCCTTAAACCTGCTGAGTGGCTGGGGTTTGAGATCATCTCTGCAATTCAGAAACACAAGATCTTCAACCAGACGGGGCTTCCCAAGACCCTGGAGCACTTTTGAAAGCGGTGCCCTTTCAGAGCTACAGCTGCCCTCACCCAGAGGAAGGGGTCCACCGTAGGAGCGGCACGGTCAAGCCCAACGGCAGTTCCGTAGGGTTGAAACCCTGGCTGGACCATTAGGAGAGGTTGGTTTGATCAGCAAGGGCAGGTTGGCAGGTTAGGAGGGTCTCCTGAGGTGGCAAGCAGGCCTGGACGGCTGTGGGCTGGCTGTAGTGGCAGTTCTTCTTCCATCTGTGGCCTTGGCAGACCTCACTCGCTGCGGCCATCTCAGTTCCCCACTATTGCAAGCACACCATTGTCTTATAAGAAGCTTCCGCGAATAAGGGGAATGTAACACTTTGATTTTCTTCTAATAACTAGCAAAGGCACAGATATATATATTTTTAAACAGTACCTTAAGCAAGGAAAAAAGCTATGTATTTGGTCAGCGTTCAGCAGGGGGCTTTCTAATGAAAAAAGGTACCATTTCAGAGATCATATGATGTTCAAAGCTGCTATTCCCACTCAGATAATAACGAGCAAGGTCAGCCTCTGCTGGTCAGGTTCAGTGTTTTGAAATTACATTTTGGTCTGTGAGGCTTCCCTCCGACATCCCAACCAACCGGTCTGCACGGAGCGCACACGCCACTACAGAAAGTTGCAGCTGCAATTAGCTGGCGAGTTGACACAGCAGGCAAGGCGTGAAACAAAATTTCAAAAACTGCCAAACTTGATCAGCAAGGGTTCCTCGCGTGCTTGCCATGTCATTTCCAAGCAACAAGAGAGCAGCATCTCGGAAGCTTAACCCCTTTCACGGTCGGAGGCTTGCAGAGAGAGGACACAGCCAAGACCAAACCCCACTTTCCGCCGCCTGCCTCCCTTCCAGCAAATCCCAAGCAGCCTGGGCTTTGCCGGCAGAAACCACCAGGAGAGCTCCTCTTTCTTTTTGGAAAATTCCCCGCTGCAAGACTGCGGTGCTGCTTCATTTCTCGATGTAATTTTTTCCCCAGTATTTACCCCAAAATGCCAAGACACCTTGTTCAGTTTGATCAGGGGCACGTGGCGTCTAACCGGGGCTGTCAAGAAACAAAGGGCTCACCTTTGAGAAATTCCACATGTGGAGGATCCCATGTGGGCGAGGATTAGAAAATGCGAAGTAGTGTTGCAGAGGTAGGAAAATTAACAGCTGGACACTCACCCGTTTAAATAGGGGATCACAAAGGGAACGCTGATTGATTACCAAATTCTGGAAGTACCATCAAGTTGCTCTCTCATCTCCTGTTGCTAGCTATCCATCGCTATCTTTTCTTAGAAACAGTAGATGAAGCCTTTCTATTTTTGGCTACCTACACTCCCTTCCTTTGCCCTTTACAACTTAATAGACTTGCTGCTGGTAAATACAAAACAAAACCTGTTCTGAGTGCTCGGAGCTCCAATGCGCATTAAAAAATTATAGACACCACCTCTGGACATACTGAAATTTATGGCTGTGTCTAAAGAGGCTGTTATTGCAGAGAGTAATCTAAACTTTACCTCTATTCACAGTCGGACAAACTAGCTTTAATCAGCCTGTATCTTCTCAGTCGGGGTCTTTCTGTAAAATTATTCAGCTGACTTTATAACACAAGTGTCCACTAAGTACACCTCTAAATTTTTCTAAGCCATTTTACTGATATTTCTATTCACATGGCAATCAGCTGCAGTTCCTCTAAGGGCACCGTTCATAAAGCCTCGTTTCCAAGTGAGCCTGGAACTTTTTATAAATGGTAGACCTTTTAAATAACAGTTATCTGCAATGGTCCTATGGCGTACGGCTCCACAGTGCTCTGGTCTGCAAGAGAGCTGCTGGTCCCCTCTGAAAGCGTGGAAGTTCACCACCTAATTTCTTTAATGCAACTCTAAAGGTTAATTGGTCTGAAAGAGTAACGCGGGACCGCTAGCTAATGATATATGCCTCAAGGCTTTGCAGCTTGCCTGTATTTTATACAGTCAAGTCCAGAGCTTAAAAACACAGGTGATACCACCAGGACGTTTCGGACCCCCCTCCGACTTCTCGCAGCCCCCCTGGGCCTCCCCCTCTCCCACCCGAGCCCTCCACTGCACCCACGTGTGCCGAGTGAGAGCAGCAGGAGCTGAAGGCGGTTCTCCTCCACCTGCATTTCATGCCTTGTTAGAGGGGGCTCCGAGAAGTGCCGCCACTGCACTCCTCATTACCACTGCAGAGAACTAAAAACAACCCTAATGAGGAGAGCCAGAGCGTACAGCACGGGGTGGGAGGAGGGACGTCCTCCCACACTCCCCAAGGAATCTGGCCAAAATCTTCAATTTGCCATTTATGACAGCTAATTAGTTATTCTATTCAAAATCTTTGCTTTAAATAAAAGAACTAATTATACACAAAGGTCAGTCCCCCACCTCCTGTGAAGCACACATAATTGGCTTATTTCCCCAACATTGTGTGTATGTTTTACACAATGCTTTCAGGCAGATGGCTTTAACTCTTTCCCTCTGCAAGTTTTTTGGTGGGGTTTTTTTGGTGGTGGTTTTCCTCAGATTAGCTACTTTTACCGTAAAAGCTTGCTCGACAAAAAAGCAGTTAACTACATACACACAAAATATATCTACTCCCTGAAAGGTTTGTGACAACCACTCCAGGGCAGTGCTTCCTAGGCAGTCGTACAGCACCTTACGCAACACAGCACCGGGATTACGGTTGTATTCTCCACCACAAATTCTGGCTTGACCAGTGCCTGCCAGACACAGTTACCGTATTTCTGAACAACCCCTCTGCCAAAGACCACAATTATTGCAGGTTTATGTTACGCTTTTTTCTTCTCTCTTTTTTTCTTAAAGTATTTTTTGTTGGGTTTTTTTTTTTTTTTGGTGGTGGTTTGGTGTTTTGGATTTTTTTTGTAATTTATGGAAGTGATTACTATAGGGACGCAGCATTCCAGTGCTAAAAGCAATTCTGGTTTAAAGACCAGAGTTTTGGCAGTTGGGCAATTGAGCCTAGGTTTCAGAGTTCCACTTGAGGGAAAAAATGTTTATTTCTAGCATCAACACTCTTTAAATGAGCTGACCTCCTTTTGCTCCAATAAAAAACCCAGCATTTGGCTGCAAAAGATGAAAAAGTAACTGAAGGGTAAGAGTAATCTTATTAACTCCTGTCTCATCACAATAAATAAGCTGCAGTCTTATGTCTTTTATCAGAGGATCTGATATCATTTAAAAGCATTAGAGCCCTGCATCACCCATTTAAGTAAATGCAGACAGTCATTGCCAAAAAGATGCAGTGAATTTCATTCCCTTAAAAAGAAACTCACTTTGTGTTCCCAGTATTGTATTACTCACCTTCTATGAACATTACACCCTGTGAAACAAGTTAAACCATGCACTTCCATTGAACGGAGAGTACGTCGTCTCGGGCATCTTCACCAAGAATTTCATTTGAAGAATTATGGCCGGCAAGGTGAAACTCATCATGTCATCTGTATATCCAATTAAAACATTACATTTGGAACATCAAGTACTTGCAACTAAATGCTTATGAACAAGCCTTAGACCATTCATCAAAATTATTCAATGAGCAACCACAGTCTTTTTTCATTTCCAGTTTCATGCTGCAATACACGGCAGGTGATTTTTACAGTGGCTTCAGCAATTCATTTGTGGCATTCTTTCTTCTGAGTCACTACTGTACAAATTTCCCACGCATGGCAAAAAAATAGTTGGGGAGGGCAATTAATAGGATATTAACATATATAAAACCAACATTTTGACCAGTACCTCTGTTTTAACTATGCTGTAGTCCTCCTCCCAATAACACAGCAATTTTTTTGGCCCTAAAGTTCTGAACAAGCTATAGAGAAATATATTGTAGAGCCAGTGTCCCCTGGCAGCTTCAGCTGCCTCAAAGTGATCCAAAGCTTCATGAGTGGTTTAATCCCCCCCTCCAATCCCCCGTGCAGAGACCCTGTTTTCAAGCCATTTGCTCAGGTAGACCAAGGTATCCAAAATAATCATTCTCATCGTCTGAACCTGTACCAAGGTAGGTCCTGATTCAGGACACAAGGTTCAGGGTTAGAATCTAGATTTTCATTTTTCCCCAAAGTTTTGAGACTTCCAGTACCTGCTTTAAGACTCTCTCTATTACGGAGTTGCTCTTACCAAAGAACAACCTGTAGCTATAAAGCAACACATGGCAGCAGGACTGAATGCAAACCATAATAACTGTTGCTGCAAAACAGTTTCTATAAATCATTCCGGTAAGTAACATTTTCCCTGTGCTCATAAAATATGCTTGTTTGAGCTTTAATTTTTCATAATTGGCATATGTCCAAAGCTTATTCTTAGCACATGTAGCGTTTCAGTAAAACCCATTTTTACTGTTTGAAGCCCTGGGAACAGTGAAAAGACATGCAGTTTTCTTACACCTTCAACCTAGTCTGAGAACATTCTGATCGAGTTTTCTCGATTAGTCACAATTTAGCATCCTACAGACTGGCAAAGGTCCTTATTTTAGGTGGCCAGTTCCCTCCTTCAGTGTCTATAGAAAAAACTCTGGCAACGGAGAGACTATCCTCAAAATGCCTTTCCAGTAGTATGAGAACATCACAGATGCGAAAATTATTATGTGGGATGGCTGGCTTGGAATTCTTCCCATATTCCTCAATATCCCACTGATTTGCAGGTGACCAGTGAAAAGACACCAAGCTCCAAAGTTTCCTGTTGGGGGATTTGGATGTTAAAGCAAGCCAATGGAAGAAGAATGGCTGAGTCAAATGATCACAAAGGTAAGAACTCACCCCTCCCTTTTCGGCTCATTTAGACATAAACTATGTACCAATGTTAAATACAGGGAGGTTTTTGTCCCTCCCCCTTCCAAAAAGGAAAGAAAATCCAATAGAAAAACCCTATATCAAGTTAAAAATCCCAAAGAGTGTCGGAGAAGTAAAAACTCGAGTCAATTATTTCCAAGCACACGTGTATTA
Source organism: Vanellus vanellus (assembly GCF_965231255.1). Lineage (NCBI taxonomy): Eukaryota > Metazoa > Chordata > Aves > Charadriiformes > Charadriidae > Vanellus > Vanellus vanellus. The sequence goes on along the minus strand of NC_138911.1, from coordinate 13,555,858 downwards.
CTACACAATTCTCATCTTCTAGTTAAAATGCACTGTTTAATGTATTACTACTGTGGTTTCAAGACACGTGCAAAGATGTGCGATGCAGGAGAGCTCAGGTTTAGCAGTGAAACGTTAACATCACCCTGACAGATTTGGTATGCTATGTATGTGAATATTTTAAGGAGAACAGAACTGTATCATTGCACGATCATCATCATCATCATCTTTTCTTCTGCCTCTTTGCAGACATATACAATGTCAACCTAAGCTTTCGGCAACCTTAATAGAATTTCAGTGCCCACTGCCAAATGGCCATTTGATGTTCTGCTCTGTGTACACTGATGAAGCAATCTGTCACAAGCTTTAATGCAGGCAATGATGACTATCCAATCTAAAGCTTTCACAGGCTTATAGAAATTTCTCAAGACTTTTGGAGCCTATAATAATTTGCGCAATATCACAAAAGAATTTGGAATCCTGGTGCTCTGTGTTTAATGAAATATGAATATACTCTTTTAAATGTTTCTAGAAGAAATCCTACTCAAGCCAAAAGCATATTTTACACCATCCATCACCAGAAAGTTGTGCTGGCGACTCTGAAATAGCAAACGCTATAGTGATTGCTAAGTTATTGCAGTATGGAAAGAACAGCCCCTCTTGCCCCTGTCTAAACTTACTGCAAAACCAAACATTGATGCTCATGCCCTCCACTAGATTAGTACAATAAATATACAAGGACTACAATCTATTTGCATCTTCATTTCCAAGAGACAAGCAGAGATTCGCCTATAAAGAATGCAGAGTCCCTCTACTTAATGCAATCCATGCAAGAGATACTATTGCTGCTGACCTAGAAGTTGAGAAATAGACCTCCCGAGTGATTCAGAAAGATGCCGTTATCCCCAAAAGCTAGCCTCTTCTCCCTTTCCTAGCAAAACCAGACCAACCCATCTGCTATTAAAAGTTGAAGGGAGAAGGGCAGAGAGAGCTATTTCCTTCTCTTCTCATTGAAAGGAAAAAACACAACACAGAGTCCTTTGCAGGACTATTTGCATGCTGAGCTGTCAGACCATGCACTTTCCATTAAAGAGATAGCATCCCTTTTCATAAGTCCATTTGGGATCCATTTTAGTGTTATCTAAAAATCAAATCTACATGGTAATCCTTTTAATGTACTCTTGACTTTTAAAAACAGCTTTATGTTCCTTCAGGAAATGTTTTAAGCCATTACTCAGTAATTACTACTCAGCCACGAAAACACTGATCTTTTACAATATATAATCAGTTTGCTGACTTAAAAAATAAAGCAGACTAGAATTTTGTCTCATGAAAGCAGCAAAGAAAACCCAAGGTTAAGAGAGCGTCCTGTCTGCCCCCCAGCCCGGTATTTCAAAGGGGTATGTTTTTCCTGTTGTATAAGAGAGGGGCTGAGGTGGTCACAGTTCCAAGTTTCTGTGTAAAGTCTCCGGGCGTGGAGACTCTCAGTCTCAGTTTTGCATTGGTGATCACTGCCCAAGTAACCAGTAACTAATTACTGATTTAGGAAGCGGAATTTGTAACATCTTGGGTATAAACAATACCCTAACCTTTTGCAAGCCCTGAAGTTTTGAAAGGCTGGCAACATAGGAAAGCCACGGAATTTGTGGAGTTGCTTTGGTAAGCTTCAGCTGTACAAGTCGCAGAATAGGTGCCAAAAATGGTTCACATCTAGTGCAACTTTCCTGGATTTATCCGGACCACACCTGCAGTCAACACAGCAAGGCCTAGCCGAACTTCAGGGGCCTGAAATTACCTTGAAAGTCCTACCGCCAGCTCCTAAAGGTTTTGCCTTGCTCCCTTCCAAACTCCTCTGCCCACCTGGAGGTGGCTGGGAGGCAGAGGAGGGTCTGAGCAGGGTGGTAAGCCAGCACTGGCTTGCCCTTTCTGGCAGGAGCCAGAAAGAGGACAAGAGTGCGTTTTGGCGAGTTACAGCTCCCAGCTGAGGATGACCAGAGAAAAGCTCATGACTTCAGTAATGCAGATGCTCAGACTACAGGAGGTCCCTGGACATCTTAGTCTTGGATGCCATTTAACAAAGACCTTAGACGTTTATACAAAGTATAGCCCACCAAAAATGGGAACGATTCTTCCCATCCCACCGCTGACCCCAGAGAGCACAGCATCCTTCTCACTCAACTGCTCCGGCAAAGGCAGTTCAATATTTCACGACTAGAAAAAGGGCAGGGTGAAGTTTGTCTGAAAGAACTTGCTGTACCTTGCAAATAATATCAGCTGAAGTTCTTGTTCTCTTAATGCCACGAAGATAGAGAAGACGGAGAAAGCGGAGGCTAAATACTTGCATTGCTTCTGTTCTTCTGTTTACTGAAGTCTAGTTTAAGCTTTACTTAGCCACAGCTTGTGTCCACAGACAGATTTTACTCTACCCCATTTCGCTTCTACAATTAGGACAGAGGAAGTCCTGCATTTGGCCATTTCCCCCTTCATTCACAGGGAAAGGTATGCAGACCCCAGTGCACCAGTGTTCATTAAACATTTGTTATAGCTGCACTTGGCTAGTAACTATATGCCTCAAAGTAATTTTTGTTATTCTCAACTGATTAAGTCTGGGCTCACAAGCCACAGCTGGCCATTAAGGCTACCCTTCTTTGGAAGAAATTATGCTGATAAGAATTAAAAGTGGTTTCTTGGCATTAGCTGTTGTATACTCATTCTATAATGAGTTCCTTTGAGGTGATGTATAGAGACAGGATTTGAGCACTATTACCCTGGACAACAGGAAAGACCCAAGTAAAATTGCAAGACTTTTTTTTATTTTTTTTGTTTCTTTTGTTTCTTTTTTTGTGAAATGCCCCAGAAAGGCTTTGAAAACTCTGCTGCAATTCACCATATATTTCAGAATAAAGTGAGCACTAAGGGTTTGGGGCAAGTTAGCATGACATTTAGTTTGCATTAAAGCATCTTAGAAGTCATATGAAATATACCGTAACAGAGCATATTCTATTCTATTAAGCATTCCGGAGCACCGCGGTATTCAGAATATGGATGAGAAGCTGGAATTGCACAAGACATTCCTCTTCTTATGGTTGACCACTGAGTTGAATTCAAGCTGATCCTAAGGGAGCCGTTTTCATTAACCTACAGTAGCTCTCTAATCCTATTCCTTGAATTTCAGACCACCACCACTACAAGAATTTATAACCTGCTGCCTGCACTTTGGATGGTACTCACACTTTACTCTTTTCCTCAATGCATCCCGCTCCTCTGGATCATTACCACTGCTTCGTGCAGCAACTGATCCCCTTAAAGTGGAAGTCTGCTCTTGAATTCAGTTATTTATGCTCCATTTAATTCTCACCAACATAGGTGACGATGCCGATGGTTACACTTGGTTAAAAACAATGAAAAAAAAAAAAAAATCATATTTCCTAGCCCAGTGTGCACAACTGAAAGCCTCCTGAAATGCACCACCTCCTGAAGTCCGGCCTGGATATGTATCTACTAATGCTTTGCCTGAAACCTCAGACTAAAAAGAAATTCTAAACCACTAACCTTCAGCTCCCAAACCGCCACACTTCTGGGCCAAAAAACTTACTGAGCAGCTTTTCCTCCGCTCCATTTCCATGGGAGTCTCTACCGCTTGATTTGCTCAGTTTTCGTCCACCTCATCATGAGATTCCTGAGTGCTGAAAAGAACTCCTTCACTGAACTAATGAAATAAGGAGTCTTAAGTGCCCTGCAATGCTTTTTAGAAAAGTCTGTATCTCCAGATGAGTCTCAATTTCACAGCATCAGGGAACTGTGTGCCAAGGCACTGAACTGGAACGCCAGGGCTAGCAGGAGTTGCAGACAACAATGCTAACATCAGGGTTATTTTAGATTAGAGTACTTCCAAATCAATTTTGGATTCAAACTTTTAAATGCACTCTCCAGAAGGAATCTGCGCTGACGGACTATTTTCAAGGCTAATTTTCTAAGCTTGAATGAAACTCATTCTTATCTAAGAAAAAGATGCAAGTAACCTTTGCCAGAAAGGCTGGGTCACAGCTAGAAAATTAGGCAGACGAGTCCTAAAGAGGAATAAACTACCTAAGAAAACATCTGTAAAACTACAAACAAAAAGCACTAGTGATACTGTTGGGAAGAAATTTTAACTGAGACCAGAAGGTGTGACGACATTTGGGATCCGAGGCACTTCTCCTACAGCTGAGGTAGCCCATCTTCCACAAGCGGTCCCATTCTAGCCAGGGGTATGGGCATGTTCTGGGCTACCCGGGGCAGCAGAGCTGCCCTCCAGGACCGTGCATCGTGCTGAGGTGGGATAAAGAAGGAGCTGAACATCCGCAGCCTGACGGCAGTTTTTTGCCGGACTAAAAATCCTGCAGAATTAAGACAGATCCTCAGCACTTTACAGAAAGAAAGCGGTTGTGCCGAGAAGGGAATGTGTAAGACAGATGGGAGAGTTAAGGTTAAAGTTCAGACCAGAAGCAATTAAGACGGGTAAGAGTGCTCTGCAACTTGACACAGGTTTGCTTTGTATTCAGAACTTTTCACTAGCATTAAGTGTCTTAACTTGTGTATAGAGAGATTATAATTAAAACCTGACAAGCTTAAATTAGCCATTTATAAAAGGTTCTCCAGAAAGCTTTTAAAGTAGACTAAACATATCTATTAAAATGGAAGAAAGGAAAAAAAAAAAAATCAGAGCCATTTTCAGTTACAATAGTTTTCCCTACCTAGATATCTCAAGAGATTAGACAAATTTAAAATCAAAGTTCTGCAACTGTCCAAAGCCACTTAAAAGGGGGGAAAGGGAGGAAGTGTGGCAATTAGAAAAACCTTTAAAACCCCCTCTATTTAATAGCCCACAGTCCTTTGGATTAACATAAGCACTCCAGAAACCCCATTAAAAAAAAAAAAAAAAAAAAAAAAAGGGACCCTAATTTCCCTTCAGGTTTTTGAGCACTTCAGGGAGTGCTCTATTATGGTTCCCCGGGGACGGGGGAATTATGTCAATCTGCCACGAGGCCGGGCAGTTAGCGAGGGAGGCAGGCCGAGAGCCGGCTTTCACCGGGCCACGCCAATTAGAGCGGAGGGAGCATTGTCACCTCACACTGGCTATTTAGATTAATTCCTCGCATTTCAATGCCATACAATTTTCCTACGAGTTCAAGAAACTGAATCTAAAGAAAATTTGCTCTTTTTCAAAGAAAGAGACATATCCACCAGTGTCAAATGACACCAGGTAATTTATTCCCCCTCAAAAGAAAATAGCTACAAATATTTTGATATTTCAAGAAAAAGTTCACAGACTATAAATACCTGGAAACGAGGTTTGTGAAAATAAAAGTCATTAAGGGCAGGGCTGCTGCAAAGTCCACCTCGATGCTTCCAAATCGTATTCGATCCCTTCTTTACCTGCCTTGCCTTTTCATAAAGTAAATGCAGTACTCAAGAAATACGGTTGGGCATCTAGCTGGGACACAAGCAGCGAGCTTTGGTTTCCCCGCGCACATCTCCAGCCCTGCCATGTCCTCCTCTTCTCTGCTGCACAGGTCACGGGCGCAATCCCAGCTCACTCTCAGTACACCTTTCGGTGAGGAAACGGCTTCAAACATGTGCTTATTAACCTAAAGAGCTCCTGAACAACTCGCCATTATTCCTAGCTCTGATTACTCCCAAGACCACATCAGCCTCTCTGCAACCTTCATTTTTAAAGCTCTGAACAGATGCTTTTATATGCATGAAGTACACGATATGGGTATTTTCACAGGCCCTAGGGCGCCCCTGCCATAACCTGCCGTAGCGGCCTGTTGCCGCTGCTGAAGACTCAGAAGTTACGTGGGCGAAGCATCCCACTTTTTGGATGAGAAAAGGAGGCAGAACGGAAGTCAGCACAAACGCTATATGAAATATGGTGCAGACACAAGTACAATAGTTCTTCAAAAGCAGGAGAGAGCCAGCGCCTGTCCCTGAGAAAAATAATCAAGCCGTAGCAGCAATGATGCCGCTAAACCCATGTTGTTTATCTACAGCCTACATTCATTGCTTCCACATGCAAAATGTAAGCCTTGTCTTAAATCTGCCTCAACTCTACTGCACTCCGTGGGGTACCTGTTTTCAGAGGAGCGTCTAAATTATCTAAGCACAGGGAAAAAGAACGTTACTTTAAAGCAAGCCATGATCTGCCACAGCAAAGCGTAAGATGAGTAATTTGTTACTTCAAGTGCTAGAAGGTCTTTTTTTTTTTTTTTTTTGAGCGTCAACAGTTTTTGAAGTGATAATGTGCACATCCAAATCTTAATTTATTTTGCTTCATCTTTGTATACTACTAGTGTACTTATTCCCAATTCACGGTGAACCAAAAATCTGATAAGGAAAAACAATGCCTGCTCCGGATCCAATACCTAACGGAAGCATGCGAATGCACATTTGCAAAAGCCAAGATCCATTTGATTCCTTAACTGAAGTGCTTGCAAACAGGAATTTGGTGGAAAAGAATAGATAGCTCCATTTCAGGGACCCCAAAGTTCAAGTAAAAAAAAATCTATCCCATTTTTGGTTGTCTGTAGCAGCAATTTCACAGCAACTGCTGGGTGTGCGATTGCCAACCTGCTTTTGGAGAATTAAACAGCAGAAGACCTCTCCAGAGACTTCTCACTTTTTATGCAGGTTCAGCCTTATTTTCACTTCATTCCCAGACCTACCGCAGCTGAAATCTGGCCCCAGTCCCCAACAGGCCCATCAGGCAACCGAAGAGGAGTGGCAGATCTGCGCGGAAAGCCAACGCAGCCCAGTTTCTCCTCCCAGTGTTGTAGCGGGACCATCGCTGTATCATCCACCGCCCGTCCCACCGTGCCTCTCCCTGGAGCAGGGGTTATTTTCCCATGGAAGTGCCTGGCACGAATTCCTCTCCGAGGTGAGAGCCTCTGCTCCCCTCTGAGAAGAGTTTGGGTCAGTTGCCTCTGGACCCCCATTGCCACCTTCTCTCCAGGCTGGGAAACCCAATTCTCTCAGCCTCTCCCTGTGTGTACTGCCACTAAGATGGTGCTGGGTTGACATCGGACTCGCTGGGCTCTCTCTAGTCTGTCAGTAGGACAGCTGACCAGCTTCCAAGTGATGAATACTTATTTTGCGTTCAAAGGCCTGCAGCTGACTTCACAATTGTCATGCGACTTCTGGGAAGCAAAAACTTGTCCCTCATATGATAGAACGAACGATACGAGTCGGGTACCTTGAAAATTTATTTTTTTTTTTTTAAATGAGCTCCACCACAAACTATTCCTACAGCCTGAGCAATCATAAAATTTGATTTTTTTTAAAATATACTGACACTGCATGTCTTTTGCCTAGGGACCCCATACTGCAACCATAGACAACCGGAGGGATGAAACATGGCCATCTCCAGAGAGATGTGAAGCCAACAGACAGCATCCAGATAGCACTGTTTAAACGGCTAAAAAAATCGGGGGAACCCCTCCTATGTATTAGTGCTCTGAGGCAACCTCCACCTATGCAGAACAGCCACCACTTCCACATTTAAGACTTGCCCATCCCTCTCTCCGAGATCTACCCTCTGCAATAAAAACAGTTCATCTCCCGCTGCGAAGGTCAAGGGCTCCGCCAGCCCTCCGGAGATTTGAGCTACTGGTTCCACAGAGTCTGCCAGTATCAAACCTGACACTTAGATTAGTAGTTACTCCCCAGACATATCTAGTTTCCCATTTCTTCAGTTTCTAGTGTCAAAATACACTTGCAGTACAATATGCAAACCTCCACAGACAGTATCCTCTCTGCTCTTCAGTTGTGGTAGGAGGAATGCCTATTTTTGAGGAAAAGGGTGTACTTTATGTTAATGTATTATCATACTAATGTACCCCTGAGCTCATATTTTTGTTATAGAGCATAGAAAATGGTAAAGCTGCAAGCCACAGTTAGCATCACATTATCAGCGCACAGAGAAATATTTCGGAAGTTAGCATGTAAGACAGATGCTCTGCATTATAAACACCAGAGAACGATCCATCTTTAATACACAGTTCATGGATGGCTTCATCACAGCTCCATTTGGTGGCTTCACTTGAACCAATACAGTACAACACTATATATCACCCCGTTAAGGTCTGCATCAGCATGGGTACCTGCACATTACCTTCTTCTGAGGGCAGTGAAGAGTTAAACCAAGGGACCACTCCTTCCCATTCCACGTGCTCAAATAGGAGCAATCCTATGCTCCCACCTCTTACACAGCCTTAATATATCAAAATCATTGCTCACTTTTATTCATCATGAACAGGGTTTACCTCAGTTTCACCCTAAACTGTGAAGTGGTAATTTCCCCTGGTGCTTCCGCAGCCCAGAACCACTCTTGTGCACCCAGGAGAAGCTCCTGCCGTGTCACACAAGAGGCACTGTCCCCCTGTTTCGGGATGCCAACATCTTAAAAGTCTTGTGAGTAGAAGGGCCAACCTGGGTAGTTTCTTGCCCAGCTGCAAGGAATTTTTAACAAGGAAGGAGACAAAACGAAGCTTAAACAGGAGGCATGAAACCTTACCAGGCCACTATGCACCGAAGTTATTAAAAAAGTCTGAAATGACAACAGAGCTCTACTTAAAAACCTACAGACCTGGTTCTCCAAGGCTATGTATTTAAGTAACTTGCAGATAGAGTTTGTATCATTCAAAATGCTTTCACACTTTTACGCAAGCCCAAAACTGCACGAGCAGACTGCACACAAAAGTTGTTCTTACACAGGACGTGGTGGCAGAGAACAACTTGTCCTCGTCCACTCCACTGGGGTAAATGGGCACCGACTTTGTTCCCACTGACTACATGTATTAAGTAGCTGCGTTGGTCCCTCTCCCTCTGTCTGCCAGGGGACACGACAGTTCTGAATTCTGGGACTTTCTGTAAAACTGCCATTGGCTATTTTTCAGTTCCATTAATTCACGGACGCTTCTGCAGAGGAGGTCCACATTTGGATACGGCACACCTTGTAAAGTGTCAAGAGAAGAAAAATAAGCGGCGGCAATGCAGAGCTCAGGCCGCAGGATCGGCAAAAGGATATCAAATGCTGCTTTAAGTGCTGATATATTTGTGCTTTGAAGGAAAAATGCCTTCAAGAATCGCAGCAGGAGTCACCTCTATATAAAGACTTTGCATATGAAGGGACATTTATTATTCTCAATTAATGGCATTCTGATAGACACGTTTACATTTCCAAGTGTCAGATTCAGCAGACTACGAAATGACTGAAGGCCTCTTATTTCGCTCTGAAAATGGCCATAAAAGGATCTAAAGACGACAAAAAAAAAAAAAAAAATCCACATTTTCTAGAAGACACAAGACGTCCTTTGGTCCCTTACAGTTCTGAAACCTGGTTAGTACAGCAAGGCTTTCCTAATACAGATTTAAACGCCTGCAAACAGCAAAGCGAATTGCCACTACAGCTCCTTCACAGAATTCGGTGACGTCCACATCGAGAGGCAGTAATAGATCTTGATCACATCCTCCCATGGATTATTAGGGAAACCTAATGTGGCAGAACGCTGTATAGTAGGTTTCTGGAAAAATGAATAGCTGGAAGTCTCAAAGAAATTCACACTTTGCAAGCAAAACATGTATAATGTTACTGGATTTTAAACGAACGCATCAGATATGTTGTCTAAAATGGGGCAGAGAATAAACATCTTGATCTTGTGAGAGAAAACTATTTGTTTGGGGGAAAATCTAGAAACAAAAAGCCACTTCAGTGACATTTGTGTAACTGAAGCACTGATAAATTCTTCACACGTACACACACGTGCCCGCAGGTTGCTGGTGGCACGGCACGCGTATGGCCGGGACTGATACACAACTGTTTGCTGCTTTTGAACCTCCCTAAGGCTAAAGAGAAAAAATAACATTAACTCAACCACGAGCAGCTAAGAACCATATATAAAAAAACCTAAATAGTAAAAATAAAAGTGCAGATACTTAAGGCCCAAAGCTATTGCAGTGCCTAACGCCCTGTGGCAAAAGGAGGTCCTTCTCACGTACGCGCGCACACATCAGCCACCAAATCCTTCAAACACTCTCAGCTGCGGAAACACTGACGTGAATTGTTAAGCAGTCAACACACCTCCACCGAGCGCCGGAGACAGCTCACAGGGGGACTGACTCTGAACGACGGAATAGGAAGGGTGGGAGCACGCGCGAGGCCAGAGTAAGAGTTTGCAGGAGAAACAAGCCAAAATCCCAGAGGCAGTTCAGCGCAGTGGTTTGCGGCTCCCACAACAAGCGATTCTGAAAAGCTCCTGCATGAAGGCACAAGCAGTCCTTGCTTCTGGTCCCGACTGAATCCTGTCCCCGCTCCTCTCCTGGTGCCACTGCGTTCTGCAGCTGCCTCTCACAGACTCCACCTGCATCCTCCCGGCGCTAATCACCTCCTCCAAATAATATATTTATTAAAAAGAACAATTTTACTCATATTGACTCTCCTTTCTCTGCTGGAAAGAGCTGCAGACTGTTTGCTTTACCAGCAATTGGAACACTGGCTAGTTTTATGGGTTGGTGGGTTTTTTTGTTTGGTTTTTCGATTATTTTTTTTTTAAATTAAGAATATCCCATAGAAAATGAAACTTCCCCATCAAGTTACACTGCAGTTCACAGTTTTGAGGACTTCAAATTAAAAATGCCTAACCACCTATTCAATTATATAAATCAACATGTTGCGGGTATTCCTGCCTGGTGGCCTGATGTTAGACCTGTAAATAAATAATTCAGTACTCCCTTAATAGCAGCTAAATTTAAAAAGCACCCACAAAACCTGCTAACGTTAACTGGAGCTTTCAATGGTCAGGTTTAGTTTCTTGGGCAGGGTGGGAAAAGCAATTTACTACCACGGGGAAAGTATGGGTGTTGAAAACTAATTCAGCAACACCTCCAAAAATGAAAGCTGTTCCTCAGCCCAGCCAGTGGGCTGCAAATCCCCACGGACCGCGGCTCCCTACACCCTCACACGCGGCACTGCGACCACCTCCAGACTTGCCAGACAAGCCCACTTTAAAAAAACCCTTGGGAAGAGCCGGGAAGCCAGCAGCTCCCCAGTTTGGATAAAGAACAGCACCATAAACCAGAAAATCTCAGATTATAATTGCAGTTCGGCTACTGATTTTCTGCATGAAAATCTCTACATCTGTCTCTTCACCAGCAACTGGGAACCAGCAACGCCAGTTATCTCCAAGAGCGTTTGAGTTGAGTCTCCAGCACTCTGAAAGCAACGAGTTGATGTATAAGTGTAAGTCTGATGCCAGATTTAACGTGACAGACTATGCTTACCTTGTCCCAAAATCCTTTAGCAAAGGCCAGGTAGATTAAAGAGATGAAACTTTCCACTGGATTATTTTAAAACCTCCATAAATTCCCCACAACTAGTTCATCTGAAAACATGAGTTTACATTTTGTTTAGCAAAAAGCCTTTGGAAGCTGTGAGGCGCTCCGGCATACACGCATAGATATATATTACCAGCAAAAAGGCAGTTTTCTCTCCTTTTAAGTGATGGAAAGTCAATTTGCATCATAATTACAACCAAGGCCCTGTAACGTTACTTTTAGTTAAAACAGTAAACTACTATAATAAAAGCGTACCTGGGGAATATTTAGAGAAAGCACTAATGATTTCTTCCCTAGTGGTTAATAAATTCACTTCCAGATCAATTTGTTCATGATAGAAACTTGAGAGCATAAACAGTTACACAAGCACATTAGAGTGTGTCTTTCTCAGTATAAATGATTTATTACAATGATTAGCAGCACATAAACAATTTAAAATACAACTCTAATTAGCTTTTTGGAAGAAAAGGAGAAAAACCTTCCTGACTCTCTCTACACATTATGTTTTACTTTTCTAAGTGTGTACTTTTTAATTAAATCCAAATGTCACAATAAATTTAAAGTGTTTTATTACCACCCTGGCTAACTAAGCCATTCATGCAAACACCCATTATATTAAACCAGATGCGGGACTGAAAGTGGTTGAGAAGAGAGGAAAAAGAAAGGGAGGGAAAGGCAATTACTTATATATTTGACAAGAGATTTGTACAAATGTTTAAAGACAAGATCATCTTTGGCAAGCTTTCTCTGATTTATCCAGAGAGGCCAGCCAGCTAATTGCTCTTTAATACCTGTTTCCAAGTTTGAAAGCGTCACACCCTGCTAAACTTCTTCCCCGTTGAAAGCACAAGGAGGAGGAGGAGGACAGAAAGGTAGGAAAACCGGTCTGCATAAAGTCTAGCACAGTTTACCACAAACAGCCAAAGCAAACCGCCTCTCGACCTGTACATACATATATCCTTTTTTTTAATGTATGGGGAGAGCAGAGGGATCAACAAAGTGTCTTTTCTAAAAGCGCTGAGAGCTCTCCCACAAGAAGGCAGACAGTGAGCCCTTCACCGTTCATGGTGATGTGTGGCCACTGCTCTTCTGCGGGGTGAAGTGCCGCCTTCCCTCAACCTCCCCAGCTCAGAGGACGCAGCGGTGTGTAAGACAGGGAGGCGCTCACCCCGCTGATGTTACCGGCCGTCCCAAACAGCTCACCCACAGCTCACACGCGCTCGTGGTGCAATCAGCATAACGAGGGTCCCCCACCAGCAGCAACGAGCGTTTGGCTATTACTTACGGGGGAGAAAAGGCTTTCAAACAAGGTCGGCAAGGCGCAAGCGCGGCTAAGCTGATGGTGGGATGCTGAAGATACAGCCCAGGGTGGCCGCTGAGCGCCGCAGACCCATGGCCAGACTCTGGGCGCTTTGCAGAGGGGCAGGTTAGGGTTGCTGTGGGGCTGGGTGCGCTGGGAGCTGTGCTGGGAGGGAGGGAGACCCGGCCCCAGAACCTCCCCGACCCCAGCGGTGATCCCGAAGCCTCAGGGCCGCTCTGCAGCACTTTGTTTTACCGCTACATCAGCAGCCTGGTCTAAACAGGACAGATTTAGCGTAGTTCAGACAAAAGCTACCCATTAAAGAAAGCAGCTACGATTATTAAAATAGGTTAAAGTAAATGGGTACTGCGCAGATAAAGCTTTTGACCTTAGCGTTCAGCTCTCTCAAGAACACTTTAGCATAATTTATCTAAATTAAAAACCAAACACCAAATTCTAAAATGGCACAAAAAGATCGTTTAAAAAATGCGATTAAAAAAGCGGGTCAAGGGTTGGAAATTAGTAATTACTACTACAATTAACCAAAATCAGAGAGAGACACATAAATTGTGCATATTACTGCAGTTCACGTCAGAAAGGCAAATGTGAGCGGAGCAGAGAAGAAAAAGCCTGCAAGTTGCAGAACCACTGGTATAATTAACCTCTGCCACAGCAGAAGACCCGCTCTTGTAAGTTTGCGTCATTTGTTTCTAGAGAGAAGTGCTGCTAGTTACTATGCACAGCCATTAGACCACGCTCTTCACTGGTTACTCAATTCTTCGGAAACCGATATTTTGATTTTCTTCCACTCTAAGATCTTAGTGCATCTTCACCCTATTAGTAGCACATTTGCCCTCCGCCTCCTGTTTTAACAGTTCTGAAAAAAAGATGAGACAGGCCAGCTTCTGAACATCCTGGTACTGAGAAGAGGTCATTTGCCAAAAATGCCACCTGCTAGAGTCTGTGTTGTTTGAGTGCAAAAGCCTATTCAGAACTGCAAAGGACAAAATGTAAAGGTTTTCTAAAACAGACTACTTAACCCTGGACGGAGACAGAAATAGTCTGTATGCAACTAACATCCTTCAGATGATTTTCCTTAGGTTTTGGGGGGCAAAAGATAATTTAACAATTAGCACTTTGTTCCCAGTTCAATCTCAGAAGGGCTCTTTGTGAGCTTCCTTGGAGCAACGTTGAAAGAGCACAGTGGGAAAGAACAGACTGACTACTGTTTTGAACTATAACCAAAATGAACTATTCTCTGGGTCCTCCCTTGAAGCTATCATCTACTTTAGGTTAGATGAGGAAAATCTAGGTTCAAATCTTATTCAGGCTCCAGTTTAATTTTGAGAGCTCAGAAGGCTCCACAAATCATTTTAAGTTAAAGTAATGAAAATAGGTGAACTTGAGAAGGTGGACAGGCACGAATGATCTCTTCCAAAATAGGGAAGAATCCATCTGTTCCCTTTTAAAGTGCATAAAAGTCTTTGTAGCAGTAATGAAAATTCAGGGATGTAAGTCATGGACATCATAGCAGTCTATTAGAGAGAGGAGTGGGGCTGTATTACAGAATACTGCGAGCAGCGGTGATTATATAAAAGGGATGCTGCAAAGGCAGCATAGCAGAGGGCAAGTCAAATGATTCAAGGACTCAAGAATCTCACTTCTTCAAAAATGGTGGGAGAAATAAGATTTCTACCTTTTGAAGAGGCAGGATGAGTCCAGAGCCACACGGATGTCTGAAAGACGTGGGGGAGATGGAGGTATAAAGCAGGACATGCTCCTCAGGTGTGGAAGGCAAATGGCTGCAGGTCCAGGCGAAGCACAGGCGGTGGGTTTGCACCACAGCCAGCACAGGGGCAAACAGGAGGAGGGCTCTGCCACAGCGCTTGGGAAGGTCTCTACTCTTCCCCTCTTCATTCCGCACATCAAACCATGCCTTTTGGCCACGCACTCTCAAGCAGGAGCGAGGCACGGCCTCCATGGCAAACACCCCAGGCAAGGCAGAGCCAGTCAGGATATCAGGCGCTATGGTTGGGGGCTGCCCAGCAGCTCACAGCAGGGTCTCCTGTCTCCCAGCTCTGTGCCAGCACGCACCACCAGCTCCCTCCGCGGCACATCCCGCAGGATGGCCACCGAGGGCTGAAGGTGCTGAGTGCTTGCAAGCACCCCACCGCTACCCTGCAGCGCAGTGGCCAAGAAACAACCCTTTCGAGCCTTCTCACGGGACTGCGGCACAAAGAGCAGCAGTGCTACACTCGCCACCTCTTCGGGTCCTGTTCCTGTGGGGCACCCTCTGCAAAACCAGCCCAAACCACCCAAGACCCGGGAGAATACTAAATACTAGTTGATCAGTCATGTAAAATAAAGACTAAAATGTTGACACACCCTTAGTTAGTTAGGAATATTTTTCTGTGTGCATTTATGGAACCTGTGTGCAGGTTCCATACAACTTCTGTTTACCTCTGGATCACTTCTTCTCACTTAGAGCCAGTAATACCCAAAACTCACAAAAAAACCCAGTATGTCCCGCTTCCAACTCATGCATGCCCTTCTCCTCTTCCCTTGTTGGGTGACTACCTAGTATCTCCTACCATACACAAAGACCCAGTTTACTTTAACGTTTCCAAAGATACTTATGTGCTTTATTGCATATCTCCATGCTAGTATTTTTAAAACGTCATTGTCAACCAGTCTTCCAGTAGAGCATGTGTTTCATTTGGTTTGCACATTGTTGCCAAATTGTTTCTCTCTGTTTTAGAGGAAAACCACTTTGCCATAATACCCATTATACAGTACAGTAAATCCAGCAAGGGGGAAGGCTAGGATGACATATTAAATTGCACAAGCGATACAAAAAGCCTTAGAAAGATGAGCACTTGACTCAGTATAACTCAAAATCTTACTCTCAAAGTAAACTGGAAACAGACTGACAGCCAGTGCCCATGCTGATCTGCCCTTGGGTATGGAACTGAAGAAAGAACCACATGAACTTACAGGGTGTTTTTTTGCAATTCAGCATATAATGTTCAGGCCTGAGATGTGGAGACCAGAATTTCATCTCACCGCAGATTACCAAAATGCTGCTATTTCGGGAAAGTTACTCTACTTTCATTGCCCTTCTCAACCTTTTTTTTGGATGTTGAAGTCAAACATTCTAACTTAGAGATTATTTCTTGCTATTCTGTATGCACACACTGCCTTACATAGCACAGTACCAAACAAACATAAATACAAGCCGGGTCAAGTCCTGTTGTGTTTTTTTTTTCCTACATGATGTCTTAGTGATTTCTTCCAGGACATAAAAAGCATCTTCAGTATTTACTTCATGGAAATACTGTCATTCAGCATCCACAGGATGTGTAAGACGTTTCCTTCACTGGATAGGCATCTCTGCCAAACTCAAGGGTAAACACTTAAGTGGAAGGAGCGCTCTGAGAGCTTGGAGGGAAATGCTGAGTAAACACAGCCTTGCTATCAACACTACCCCTTAAACGACAAATTCATTCAAATGTTAAAATTGCCTCAAGCGCTTGATCATGATATGCAGTGTGAGGAAAGTTCAAAATCAACTCCTCCTCCTGCCTTCTCATACAACTTCAAACAGTAACACGCACTTACCTGGCTTGCTTTACAGATCTTGCTTTCATAAGCAAAATTTAACTAGGTTAATACCACTTGAGGAGTATTCATTTCATTGAAACAAAATGAGACTCGTCACATTGTTCACTGCTGGTACTGTAGTAGCAACTCACATGACTCTCTCTCTTGTAGCAGGAACCAGCGTAATAATCTTCACAACTGCCTTGTTCTGTAGATCTAATGGAAACTTAAGCCAAGACCAAGAAATATTTGCTTTCTTTGATTAAGCATCACCAAGGAGTGTTCTTTGGAGAGTCAGTGCTGTGAGCTTACAAGCTAAATGAGAACGGCACACACTGAGAAACCCTAAGTACAGATAAGGATTTGGCAAGGGTTTCGTTGAGCTCAAATTTTTATCTAGTTCCTTAAGGTGGGAGGGGAGTGGGACACAAGTCATTGTTTGAGACTTAAACGCGTGGAGCTTACTCAGCAAGAAGGAAGGAGCCAACCATCCCAAGCAAAAGGACGACAGGATTAAAAGAAGCAAAAGCAAACAGTGAGTATCCATCAAGCGCAGTAGAGGGGCTACTGTGACAGGTCCACAGCTTCTTAGTTCAATGCACTGTGTCATTTGCTAAAAAGTTTATAATGACAAAAAACAGTCAAACTATTTGTCCCAAGAGGCAATCAGAGCTTTGGTTAATGTACAGAACATGGATCCAATTGTGTATAGTGAAACATGCCGCAACTAAACTGCAGTGACCACGAGGCAGCGGTTCCTCCAGCCTGGGAGGGGAGGTGGGAGGAGGACAGATGAGACTGTCAGTCTCTGGTGTCATTTTTTAGGTCTTGCAGATAGCAAACTGTCTGACTTCATAGTTGGTCACCTACAGGAGACATCAAAATCATTCTCCTTTCCTCTGCCTTGGCTGGTACAGTTGCTATCGCCTTCAGCTCGCTCAGGATCCCGCCGGGGGACATTTTTCTTCTGAGGGTGACCACTGGCAAATTGCAACTCTGGATGCAAGCATGGCCACCACGCAGGAGCGCTGCACAGTAACTGTCCCCGGGGAACACAGAAATTGCGCTGGGCACAATTAAAGCTGAGCAGTACATTACCGCAGCATGGCCTCTCTGGTTGCTCTAACTCAAAGCCTGTCAGCATTTCCAGCGTCTCTTCCTCACAGACTTATTACAACAGTTGCAAGAAAATAAAAGAAAGAAAAGGCAAAAAAAAAAACCCCCACACTGAGGGTTTGGGTTAGCCTAAGATCTCAGCCTACGGCTACGTTGCACTCACTCCAAGACAACCCTAGGAAGAATCCCACAAGACGCTGCCCAGGGAAATCGGAACCCTTTAACACAGACACAACCAAACCCTTGAGATTGTTCACTCGTGGACAGCACTGATGCATCTATGCAACCTCAAGAAGGGCCTAGGTGCTGTGACTGTATCACCAGAAGGGCCTTTAGCTTACCAGGCATTAGAGGAAGCAAGAAATTGGGAATCCCCATCCCTGCAGCAAGATGCTGACTTACGCCAGCTGGCCCCTGCATTCTGGCTCAAGGTTTGATGATGGTGGGGCGCCTTCCCTAGTCGCTCCTTCAGCTACAGGCAACCGCTGGCTTGGTGGAGAGGCTGGCCGGTCCTCAGGGGCACACCTCAGCTCAGGCCGTTTCCTTTCCTTAAGGTGCTCAGCAGAACTTCTCCACGACGGTCTCAGCTGCAGCAGGAGCAGCAGCAGCAGCAGCACTGCCTGCTTTGGTACACACACTGACAGCGCGAGAATACACCAGTTTTCAGGCTGGCATTGCTTCCCATGGAGCACATCGTTATGTCAGGTGGTTGCGTTCAGCAGGGCCTTTTTAAAAGTGACTCTAAGGCTAGCAACTGGAAGCATGGCACCACCAACCCCACAGCTTTGTGCGAGTCAACACCAGCTGTTTCCCACGTTAATGCACGATGCCTGTGAGCATTGATGCCCACATGAAACCAGGTTAAAAATCTTAGTGCTACTACCAATTCTTGCAAAAGGGGCAGCGATAACACCACAACAAACTCATTTTATCGGGTCTGGCTTTTTATTTTTTTTCCCCTATTCAAAAGAGCACTCTGCTGCCGTTTTCACTACAAGCAACCCCATCTCATTAAGGTGAAGCCTACAGGGTGGACCATGTGTAGGGAAAGAGAAGAAAAGAGAAGAAAAAAAGATTATGCAAAACTTAGGAGCTGCACTTGGTGAGGAACAGCTGCCGCAGTCAGTACCCCAAGTATGTTACCACGAGAATTATGTTTCTCTCCCGCCCTCCCCAAAGTATTTAATTCAGGGCAGAAGGGGTAGAACGCGTTCACCTTTGCGCTCCCGTGCCACAAGCAACCATATTCATTCAGCTTTCCTATTTAACTAAATGGAGTTCACACATGCTACAGTATAAAGTTACCTCTTGCCATCTGAAAGCAGTGCAATCAATGCTATACCCAGAGAGCAGCATTTGAATCAGCCTTAAGTTAATTCTTAGTCGTCGAAACTGTGACAGCATGCTGACCCTTTCAAGTCAACTGGGAGCAGGCAATCTTTGCAGAAGATCCTCAGGCCTTTAATCAGATTCTCAGTGGGTTTTAAAGAGATACTACAGCATCAGTTTGTAAACATCTCTCTAGTGAAAATAAAGATTACTTCTGACCTAGCCAATTACTCAGTCCCAGAAGATATATCCTAGAGTTATAATTGAATGAACCATAGGGAAAGAAAATATATTTTAGGTAGGGGGTAGCAAACCCAAATCCCAACTTAGGATGCACGCAGCACCATTTCCTGTGGAAAGATCAGATACAGAGAGAAATTCTTACAGAAAAAGTCTATTAAATCATCTAGTCCTTTCTCCTACCAGGGCAGGATTGCTCTCTTGAGCACAGAGCCCTACTAAGATAAGTGCAAATTATCAGCTGAAGCTCTTCCTGAAAAGCAGGTGTGATGGGGAAAGACCAAGGCATTGTTTTGAGGAGACCCACAGTATCAGCTACCTGTTTGCTACATCACAGAGAATCTGGGGCGAGATGTCAGCTCCCGGTAGCATGGGTATGCTACAATCTGAGTAAGCAATGAGAAAGAAAATGCTGGAGAAAGAAAGCAGAGGGCTTGCGCTCGGCTCTGAGACTGTCAGAGACATTAAACAGTCTCTTGTTGCATTACTTTAAAACTGCATTTTAGCATGCGGAGCCATTGCACTCCATTGCGGAGAGATATAATTACTGACTTTAAAAAAAAAAAATCAAGTTATTTATTCTGAAGCTATTACAGACTAATGTGTAACAGACATCACCCGATGGACCGTAAAGGCTCCAAGGGCCATTACAGCCTCACAGGTCAAGACCTATTTGAAGGTTTTAAAGTTTGTGGATCACTGCTCTCAAGCCGAACAGCACAGGCAACACCTGCACACCAACACGCATGCAGAAAAGCTAGGGGGACTTCTGGGAACAGCAGCTGGTTATGCATTTTCACACCCGGATCAAACCAAATCAGATCACTGAAAAGAAATTCGGAACCTGCAGACGTGGGTTTTGCCATTCCTATCCAGGAGTTCACCCATAAGCTTGTAGCTTGTGCCTATTATCGTGGGCTTGTTTTTTTTTTTTTTTTAAAGGGAACATTGAGGAAGAAATTGACACTATACCCTCCATGCTTCCCCAT
The DNA here is from genome assembly GCF_965231255.1 of Vanellus vanellus. Classification (NCBI taxonomy): domain Eukaryota; kingdom Metazoa; phylum Chordata; class Aves; order Charadriiformes; family Charadriidae; genus Vanellus; species Vanellus vanellus. Next base: position 13,535,932 of record NC_138911.1, on the reverse strand, counting down.
TAGGGCCCTCCTTCTATTTTACTTTCACTGAGAAGTAAAAATCCCAGCCAAGTGACGGGTTTATACAATTTTAATAGGAAAGAAAAAGGTATCCTCAGGCAGGATCTTATGTGCAGACTTTCACCATAAATGAATGTTCATGAAAATACGGGTTTTATATGGAAACACTGACAGGGCTTCATACACTGCGACATAAATGCCTCAGCATGGACTGACAACTGAGATGGACCCGCGAGTCCCACCTCCTGCAGCCAGAGGCTCTCATACCATCTCTTTCTCTAACCCAAACAATTCAGCTCCGTGCCTCCACTATTCTCTGGGGAAGGCTCATCTAGAGACCAACTCTTCTGAAGGCCAGAACCTTTCAAGTTGCTAGCCTAGAAATTTTCTTAGCAACTTCCGACTACTTGTTCTAATGACAATAAAATACTTTGGGGTAAAAAGCCTGGTTTGCTTCCTCCCTGGTGTTTCCCCTCCCAGCGTGGTCATACAGGGCAAACCAGTCAGCCTTCATTTTGCAAAGGTAGACAAGTAGAAGCATGGACCCCTCTGTCTTCAGGAGCATCTTCTCTGCCGCTATTTCCACACGGATTTACTGTCACTGAGAATGAACGATCCGTGGTTCACGTACGGCAGAGCAGGTCTGTCAGTGCCTCCCTCCAGCATTACTAACAGTGATCATTATTAGCAGTTTCTTGTTCAATCCACTCCAGGATTGCATTTGCCTTTTTCCAGCTACCTCATACCTCATGCTTTTTGAGATCAACCACCATGTTTTCATGCCACCCTTTCCCTCTTCTGCTGCTGTTTCCAGCGGATGGTAATTCCTCCTTGTAGCAGAGATCGGCTGGGGCTCCTGGACTCCTTTTTGTGAGCTTCACAGAGGAATGAAACTAAAGGGCAAGAGAATAAGACCTCAGTCCCCCTCCCATCAGTTACTTGCACCGCAAAACCTTTCAGTGGTGTTTTCATGAGATGAGGAAATTTGTACTTTGTGCTCGCAAAGTAGCTTTCCCACCCTCTACACCAAAAGGTAAGCTGAACGGCTTCTGTTTGAAAGCAGAATTCATGGCTTTGGTTTCAGGATCTAAACTACCACTTCTGAAAACAGTGATGCTTGAAGTTCATTTCCCCTCATCTCCCAGGTTCAGAATAGAAGCATTATTTCTCATTCACAAAAAAAGAAAGAGATGCCACAAGGAACAGTCGCATCCCGTTTAGGCTGTCATTTCTTAAAGCAGCAGCAATCCAAGAGCCGTGTCGCATAGCTAAGGTATAACAACCCGGTACGGAGCTAAAGCAGTTTGTTATTTTTTGTTGGCCGTCGGGAACGTACACACACTTCTGCAAGTCAAAAGTTTTGCTTTCAGAAAACTTGAAGCTTCTCAACTGCATGAGAAAGATGGGTAACCAGGGAGGGTACCTGCGTGATGGACACCACCAGTGGTTCTCTCAAGTGCGACAGAGACCTGAAGTGGCCAAGAACCAGCTCCACCCAAAAACTCCTCCTGATTGCTTCAGAATTTGTCGTTCTCCTTAGCATATACACACACAAGGCAGATTAAAAAAAGAAACGGTGTGCAGGGTGGAAGCACCATTACACAGTATTAAAATGTCACAGGTTTAAGCTCTGTGTTGGTTTAGTCATAAGTTACCAACAACCACTGATGGCAGACATAAAGCTTCCCTTAAATTATTAAGCATAAAACAGCAGACTGTAATATTTTGCTAAACCAGAGTACAGACACAGACAAAGATGTCATTTCAATATTTGAAACCAGCAAGTTTAATTTAAAATAAGAGCAAACCAATAAGCTCAGAAAATAGCAATGTGTGAGAGGAAAATTACACTGCTAGAGAAAAAAGTGGAAGGACTTAAGAAATTTATAAAAGTAATCTCCAAGTGGAAATTAGAAATCAACCCCTAGAAACAGAATAACACAAAAGAAATATTACTGTCCACTTTCTAAATCAATATAACACTGCTACACGACAGAATTACCATGGTAACTCAAGTAAAAAGAATAAAGCAATTCTTATTATTTCAAAATAAAATCACAGCCTGAAGCCCAGCTTTTATTACAACTGCTGATAGATCGCTGGCTTGTATTTATCTGAAATATTGCTTTTCAATCAGCTATTTTATGAATGTACAAATTTCACTGAGCAGCCCACTTAGACTGAATGCCTAAAAAACCCCAAAAAGACTAGTCAATGAATCGATTACACATATGCATACTTTTTTTTTAAAGGGAGCCTTATTATTTTTCTTTTTTACTCTATCCAAATTCAAAAGAGATAAGGGAATGAGCGAGAATAAGTTAAACCCCTGTTTAGTCCGACCTCCCTAAATTCCGACTTAGATTCCCTGGAAAAAAACAGTAATAAGGCAGAACAAAGAGGAATAACAGCCTCCCCTAAATACTGCAGCCCCTGCACAAGGACAGGGAATGCGTGTGCATCAGGGGGTGTGCGCACACACATAAGAAGAGACACATCTGTTCCCTCCTGATCAAAGGAAAAGAGAAAACCCTGTCTAAATACAAAGTTGCTCAAGGACATTTTGACTTGCCCTGCTGGGTACTTCAGACATTTAAAGCATTATTTGTACAGCTTGCAAAGTGCATCAAGCACAGGATACTCCTCTGTGTTGAAGCCGCGCTAAAGGCAGAGCTCAGTCAAGTTCCCCCGCACCTCCGCTGCTGGTGCCACCTTTTAAACACATTAGTGCAAGGAGAAAACCAGCAGGTTACCTTCTGCTCCCTCCCCCTGGACGTTCAAAAGAGCATCTATCAGGAACTGAAAGCCACAGTCCTCTTAAAAATAACAGCGCTCCTCCTCTGCCCCTGCCCCTCCAGTCCCTCCTTCCTCCGGTCACGGCAAACGTCCCTGGACCAGCCGGACACCGGACAGTCACGAGACCCGGGGCAGAGCTCCATGGGACCTTGGAGCAATCACACGGAGAACCAACACACCAGCTGGCTAAGAAGTTAAGGCACCATCTACCGAAAAAGGGACGCTAAGGAAGCGCCTGTAGACTGTCAGGATGTTTTACAGCACAGTCTTACCTCATTTCTCTGTCGCATGCATGAAACAGCAGAGGGGAACGCGACCGACACGTATAATCATGGCAGGAATCAGAGGGGGAACGTGACCAATGCTCATAATTATGGCTGAAAGATAGGCTAGTGAATGTTCTTCCTCAACAACCTGCCATTACTTGGACTGAACCCCAGGTACATAAAAAAATAAAATAAAAAATTGCCTACTGAGAGAGGATCGACACAACTTCCCCAACAACAGTCAAGGTGAGCAACTGTTGCAATAGCTCTCCGTCCTTCCCAGGAGATCCAGAAGTTATTTCTCCCTTATTCTGCGGAGCTGTGACCTCCAAACCCAGCATGGGGAAGCAGGCGAGGTAGGACTTGGCCCCAGAACTGTGCCGCAACAAGAGATGGCATTGCAGATCCCACCATCCTCTGTTGCCGGACAGGGCAGCACGGGCGGCACAGAGAGAAAGCAGACTGAGCAAATCTGGGACAACTTGCACAAAAGCCCACCCACGCCTCAGGGGGATCAGGCACACATCCCCCCCCCCCCGATACCCAGGCTTTAGTTCGAGGGAATGCTAACTTGGGGTACACAAATTCTTTAATACCGGCAAAAGGCTCCGAGAATGAAAAGGAGCAGCTCTATGCCAAGTATCATAGCTGGAAGTAAAGACAAATGCTGCGACGAGAGCAAAAAGCCACCTGCCAGCTGCCTTTTATATTAAAATATTTCAATTTTCTTAGAGCTGCTTAATTTCCCATCTCGCTCCAAGTCCAGAGGAACTTTGTGGGTTGCTAGTTTTGCCGTGCAGCCAGTGACATTGCTCATTATTTTTAAAATAGATTTAGAAGCTGTGATCACACTCAGCTCAATCTAAAAGTATGCACTGTCTTTTAGTGTAATGTGGTCCTTTGCTGTCTGCTGCAAATGGGTTTTAAAAGCAATGGTGGAAACAATGTGTGCTTAATCTGAACGTGGACTGCAGAGAGGTCACACACTCAAATATCCTGTTTTATGTGGTATCTGGTTGTATTTTAAAACACTCTTTCTAGAGACTTCAAGCCAGCTGAGGTCACAAACAATCATATACAGATTAGAAAAGGGAAGGAGCTGGGGGGAGCGCAGGGGGGCCTTGCCTGACATACTGAAATAGGACACTCTAAATTCCACTTAGTATTTCTTTAAAAGAAAAAATGGCTAAAGTACTAAGCTCCAGCGAAACAGTAAATACAGGGGTGGTTAAAGAGTTTTTATTTAAATAAAGTCTTGCCCCAGGAGATGGAGGGAGATTCTTGAAATATGGAGATAGGATTTTACATGTGCTAAAAGCATCAGTGTGACACTTTTTGGAGGAAAAAAAAAAAGGGGGGGGGGGAAAATACCTTCGTTGTTATACATGACAAAATAGCAACTAAATGTTTGCTTTGATCCCAGCGCATAAAGGGTGAAGCTTTTAGGCAAGGAGCGGCAGGTGATCTCAGCTCTTCTGCAAGTCCTAATGCTCCTAAAAGCCACTCTTCCAGTTTCTGTAATTGGGCATCAGTAGTTAATGTAGTATTGACTGCATTACATGCTCCTGTGCATCCTCTCACTAATGCCAATTGCATCACCTTGTACATTTACCATATTGCTTAGCCAATAGCTGTTAAAAGCAATCCAAATCATGAATCATATAGGAAACTTTTAGCAAGACACGACATCCAAAGGAGACAATTTACAGTTGAGTTAATCTGGGTACATTAGCGAGACATGGATTCAGGAAGACAGACCAATTTATGTTACTTTAGTTTTACCCTTTATTGCTTTGTATAGGCAAATGAATGGAAGGGCATGGAGTAAAAACAGATATAAAGGAGTCCTTTTCAAAACAGATCTCCATTCTGTGCAGACAGGTCAAAGGGTTTGAGACTGATGCTTGGTTCGGGCTTTCATAACCATAACAGGGTACTTACAGAAATCATTTTCCACAAAGGAGTATAAAGATAAATATATAATGGATTCTGAATGATGCTCGATACCCAGCCCCACTGCAAGTACATTAGGCAGAGACCAGGTTGCTCAACATTATCTAAGGCATGGCCTATCCACGAGTCACCTGCCATCAAGAGTGCCAGGAAGAGGCTTCACACAAGGTCCCAGGTAGGTAGGTCTGCTCACGAGCTCTTTCAGGTGGGAACCCAGGGCAGAAGGCGTTCTGCAAAACACGCCAAGGCTCACCGGCTCAAGCCAGTCCCCCACCCGTAGATCTCTACCACATCACTTGTCAATATACAGAAAGTATGACCTTCCCCTACCTACTCCACTCGAAGGGATTGCATCCTTTTGAAATGTGTACCCATCTCTCTGGAACAGAAGGAAACGATACAAGCATTAAAGAGGTATTGGTTAAACCACATCAGCTGCAAGGTAGAGCCAACCAGGAAACAAATTAGTAGCAAGTTCCCTCTGAAAAAGTACATTTTACGGAACGATTTCACACTGGATGCTTGACCAAAAGATGCATAGCAAATTGACATAGCACCTTTCTGCTTTTCTCATCAAGCTCAGTAGCACCAGGAAAATAGAGGAGATGGGGAAAAAAGGACAGCTGGGAAGTGTGCTGTCGCCTCATCTCTTATGGGTAGCGAGGAATTTGCAGTAATTTTGGAGGGGGAAGAAAAAAAAAAAAAAGAGCGGTAAAGGAAATTTAGGGGAAGAAACGGCTCATCAGCCAAAAACTTTACAAAGGAAAAACCGAACTGCATCCTTAAATATTGGATTCCAAAATACTGGAAACTCTGGTATTCTAAGCCTGGTTTAAAAAAAGATCATGACTCCCCTTTGAAAAGCTTCCAGAAGTCCCTTCGAAAGAGTTGCACATGCAGGGAAAATGCCAAAACAAAACATTTTCACTAGCTGATCAATTTAAACAGCTGTGGTAAAGCTGCAGCCACTGGCACCATCATTAACAATTTAAAGCATGGCTGCTTTTGTCTTCCTTCCCAGTTACATTCTCATTATGCCTTTTTATTTATTAGAAACACAGTCCTCCGGAATACATTTCTATATCTCAGATCCATAATAAACCAAGTAGGAACATCCCTGGCTTCCACTCAAATGGATGTTTGCATTGGCGAGAGGGTTAATTGTTTAATTCTGGTCCAAGTTCTCTGCAGTTCAGTCATGAATATGCAACAATCATCCACTTTTTCTTTAAGAAAAACTAGAACTGTTGAAATCAATAGTTTAAAAAGAAGGCAAGTATTACTTTCGCTGCCCAAATCACCCTTTCAGAGTTTGATTAGCATGCAGGGAACTCTGAACGCTGGCGTAAAGAATTCAGAAATGTTCAATGAAATTAAAAAACCCTCTGAATTTGGACAACAGCATCCATGATCTGCTTTGATGTGCAATGTATGAAGAAACTAGTTTGCAAGAACATTCACTGGAAAGGAGAGCTGAGCATCTGTTCGCACAGATAGCACCCAACATCGCGCTTGAAAACTTGGGCTCGGGAGTCATCCTGTTGGAGGACAGAGAAAACACACACACACACACTCTTACACACTGAGAATTAAGAAACAGTAGCTGCGGTGAATTGTTCTCAGACCATCTATAGGTTTAATTATGTTAATCTAATAGTGAACAACTTTCATTTTAAATCGCCCTTCCCTCCACCCCCGAGTCTTCAGTGAATAGGAGCTACATTCACTGAATAAATCATTCCCTGGCAACAGTTACGCACATTATTGAAGTCGGGGGCAGTGATTTCTATACGGTTTAAAACAATGTCTGTGTATTCTAAATGATGACAGTTCTGTCCAATTTTAAAAAGATATAGACCCATTAGAGTTTTATAGTTCAGCATTTAGCAGCATCTGCAGTGCCTTTTTTATTCTTACACCGCAACACTTAATGCTTGATACCATTATTCTGATTTTGAATTGATTTCAAGTAAAATACCTTATTTGCCATAAACTTTCACATTCTTTACTTAAGTAAGACTCCTCACAGACGCAATCAGTCATAATGCTAAAAGAACAGTTTGCCTTTAGCAGAAATGTAATAGTTCATGCTAATGACAGTGAAGCAAAACTTTGAACAGCAAGCACATTTGCAAAGAGAGTGAAACCATCTCTAAACACAAAGCCTGAAAACCTTAAGAAAGCCTCCAAATGAAATCAATTAATCCTCCAACCATGATAAATTTCTTAACCATTTAAGAAACATATTTCAGACTCTTCTGTGACCCTTTATCACCAGACCTAATGGATTACTTTATTAATAATGCACTGCTCTTAAAAGGAATTTTTCCGAAGATTCTACCATAAGAGAGCATTTTCGGAAAGGCTATGACAAACAGGCTGACATGTTCACATTGTATCTATTAAAGATAATAAAATTTAACACTAACTCCAAAGAAGACAAATTATGTTCTGCTGCCAGGGTATCAAGCATGCTTTCTACTGTATTAAACCAAAATTAGAGCAAACTAATTTCCAAGAGCCAGCTTCTTCTTTTGCCCTATTGCCCAAGTTGAAAAATGTTCCTACACTGTTTTAACGCTTGTTATGTCAACCAGACAACTATCCCATGTCTACCCAGACCCTTCAGCTATCTAGTGTGAGCAAACACTAAGAACTATTTGGTTGCCCGGCAGGAATACACCTATACAAAGTAGTTTGCTCCTGTTAGGCTTACTAACTTCTTTCATCTCTCTTCGTCCCATAGGGTAAGTTTTCATTAAATAGACATCTAGGTTACCAGTGCTCCAACGGCAGTACCTTCCATCTCTTGAAAAGGTTTAGGCGATTACTTTCCTATCTTGCGATTCTCTCACGCCTCTGTATTTGCCATTTCCAAGGGCATGGGGCAACTCTAGAACTCTAGAAAGACTACTTCTAGGACTACCTCTAGCTCCCCACTTGGTCAGCTTTGGAGAAAAAATTTTTTTTTTTTTTTTTCCTTTCCGGCCAACCTGAGTCTCATGGTTTATTCTGCTGCCAAGTGTGTTCTGGCCTTATTCAGATTGCTCCTGCTTTTACAACCTTCTGTCTGTTCTTCATAAATAGATTAATCCACTGCTGTACATTTGAGTCACAAAAAGACACTTTGTCATGAACTGAAGCCAGACCAAACCTCTGAAATTACACCAAGACCGCGTGCTTCAAGATCAAGCCCTCAGAAAAACAACAGGTAACCCAGCTAAATAGGTAAATACAGGGTCTCTGGAGACCTGAATCAAACATTCTTTGAATAAGCTGATGTCTGGGAAAATGTGTAGTGGTTCTTTACTCACGGGAAGCTAACCGACGATGGACCATGGAGAAGGTCCAAGGTAGAAGGGCATAGGAGATAAAAAGAAGGGGGAGAAGGGGGGTAGACGGAGAAATGGCAGCTTCAGGAATATTAGGCAACAGAAAAATTAAATTCCATGTCATGTGAGGAAAAAGCCACCGTGCCATTTCCCCTCCTCTCTCTTTGCATGATTCCTCAATTCCGTACGTGTGAGAAAGGTATGTTAAAAAGAAAATAAAAGATACCAGCAGCACATAGAACAACTCCTCTTCCTATATAGCACTATTTATATTAGGCTTTTGCACAATCTGTATGTGCCTTATTTTTGTGCACATAACAATTTTGATTAACAGAAGCAGATTGCCAGGACCCACCTTGCTGGAGGTAGATCTCTCTCTATATCCACCTACCTATCTATAGGTACCTCTGTACGGCAGCTGGCATACTCATTTGTGAAGCCAACCCACAGCTCTGGTGTCCTGGCTAGGGCGCTGTGGCACCATTCTTGTAACTGCCATTATACAATCAATTTCCCTGCTTTTTTAATTCCAAATGCTGCTTTTCTTTCCTTCTGTGCAGGGTAAGATGGGCTCTTACACAACAGGGAACCCAACTGCTGCTACTAATCCAGTTTCAAATTACCTAATATTCATTGCCCTAAATACCTCCCATCAACCTAAGACCCATTCTCCAACCCCAATGCACACAACCACTGAGTATCTGTATTTTTCTTTTCATTTTTAAAGGAACGATGGATTATATTTTTTTAAATTAAACCCAAGGTTTGTCTACCGCTACACGTTTAAAGGAGTCCTCTGATATATTATTTACTTGCCCTACTCTGGCCATCTATTTAATCAGAGTTCTGCTTGAAAACACAAAGGATCTGTGATTTGGGGTGCTACCATCTACACAAACATCGGGACAAACACACAGCTGATCAGTGTTTTTACAAGTGCACACACACTCAATAATTTGGTTGAAGGATACTATGTCTAGTTAACACAGTACAAGTTAGCTAAAAGGAAACTTTCACCCCCCGCACACATAACAAAGAGCCGTGATTTCTATTAGTGCATTTCATACCATACATGCTGATTACCAGGCTGTGCTTCATTGTTAGCAGAGATTACAGCTGGGATAAGCTGCAGCTTTTTCCTAATTGCTATTATGATGACTGAATTTTTGTTTTGTGTCAAGCATTATTCACACATTATACTCCAAAATTTGATCCCTCCATGATGCATTATTGATTCCATGCAGGCAATCATACTGCCGCCAATGTGAAGAATTAATTTGGGCTATTCGACTTGATTTGCATTGCTCCATCATAGCAGAACATAGTTCTGTAGGGAAACACAAATTGAAAAGGAAGATTTCACAAAATATGGAAAACGCTGCTGTCCTTTAAACGAGATGAGTCCTACACAGGGGAAAAAAAAAAAAAAAAAACAACAAAAAACCCCAAACCCAGCACAACACGTGTGGTCCAGATAGAAATAAGGTCAGTCAGCCAAATTCATCTTCATCAGAGGAAGGTTACAAGAGTAGCCTTATGCCTCTAATAAAGCAAACTAGCTTGCTTCAACTTATATTGCCAAAGAAAACAACTGAACACCTCTGAGAGCGACACTGCTTCAAAGCCTTTGAAACCCTGTTAGCTTCATTTGTTTTCCCAGCATAAGCAATACTCAACCACTTAGTGTGTCTTTTATCCACAGCCCGGTCAACTGCAAAGCTGATCTAGAAGATGTGTAACAGATGCTTCACATCTACTCCTTTTTTTAAAGTTCTACTGTGTTAACAAAGAAACTTATGAGATCTCAACAGAAATAAAGCCTGGGATTTATTTTACTTTTTTTTCCCGAATAAGATTATTTCACGGTTTTAGGATGCCAACTTAATTAGCACAGAATAAATTCAGAAGGGCAAGACAACTTACACGTGGGCCTGACCCCACACTGGTCAACTCTTAGTCAAAATTTGAGTGAATCTGCATACAAGAGGGCACTGACAATGATGTGCTTCTGCTTGGTCTCATATTTTAAAGGTGTAAAATCTTTGTGAAAAGTCCATTCATATTTTCTCATCGTCCCAAGTGCTTCACGTGAGAATGGAACAAAACCTCACATGCTACCCCAGAAAGCAGATTCAAATTCTACACCAGATTGATAATCGTAGAAATCAAACTTATAATGAGATAAAGACCTCAAAATGCTAGATGTAATACTGGGTAGTATTTCCCCCTCACCCTTTTTTGGGAGGCAAGGAGGGGAGAGAGCAAAGAGAAACTTCAGTAGAAGACCTTTGGTTAAAAGTGAGCATCCATCCATTATTTTCAATAGTCAAGCCTTCTTTCCTAATTATTCTCCGGTACAGTATTAATTCAGTTTTAAAATACCAGAAGACAGATATGGGTGGGAAAACCAAAATCATATCACTCCAACTTATTAGCACTGGGCAGCTTTCAGTACTATTCACGATACATGATTAGCACCAATCTGACACAGGAAAGCAAGTGACTTTGAAGTACAAGTTATTTTTCTCATAAATATTTTAAAAAGCAATACATATATTCAAGTAAAATCAATGCTACTGCCAAAATGCTCAACTTCCGATTTCTCCAAGCTCTTTACCTCCCTGTGAAAAGCTGTTTCCTTTCTACAGTCTTGCAAATATTCAGTAATTTCTTCTACTTCCAAATGACAACTACCTCTGACTTAGAGGCAAGAGGCAGCGCCATCGATGGAAATCCATCTGGATGGCTACAGAAGCGTTCTGCTCTGCCTCAGTTTTAGTCTTTGCTTTCAGTGTACAAGCTATGAGGAAAGACCTAAGCCTTAGAAAAACCTCATTAAAAAGTTGTGATTAGACTTACCACGTTCATCCTAGAAACTACTGGTGACTGAGCAGTTAAGTTGCACGCCTTGGCAGGCAACGTGCAAAAGGCGGCATCAGGTCATTCAAACTACTAACTAACACTGTCTATTATTCTTTACATCAAATCGTACCCCTTAGTCATCCCTGATAAGGACTAGTCAGCTTTAAAAAATAAGTATATGTGAAGTCCCAAAATAAGTCAGGCTCTCCTTCAGCTTCATTCATTAAATCGCCTCCCAAATGAACCTCCACTTCTGCCATTTAAAGAAGGGAGTAAATTCTTAGAATAAGGCAATGTTTTTTTGCTTATTAGCTTATTGTCACTATGTTTATAGCTATGAAGAAGAGCTGCGAGAAACAGATATTAAAGGCGCACATTAAAGACACCCAAATGACATGCAATGGAAAGGAAAGAAAATCTCAAAATTAGATTTACAATAAAAGCTGTTAAAATAAACAGGCTGAAATGGATATATTAGAGCAACCTGTAGAAAGAAAAATCCAAATAGATATAAAAAAAAAAAAAAACAAAATTAAGCTGTTTCTGCTATGTCCTTCAGCAGACAGAGCCTGGGGCAAACCCCTCTCGACTGGTTCGATCATGCCAGAGAAGAGATTAAAAAAAAAAATAAAATAAAGAGCAAGCATGCTTTTACCAACACAAGAGGAAAATATCAGAAGCTGAAAGCAGAGCACTCTGATATGCACAGCGCGCATCTGTTTCAAAACTATTTATTTCTACGTTAGCAGCACACAGAAGACACCAAGCACAGGCTTACACAATCTCAGCCCACCTACCGTCCTCCTTGTCCAGCACCATCATCTCCGCAATCAAGAAAAGTCCGGGGACAGATGCTTCTTCTCCAGCAGCCTCCGCTCAGGGGAGAAGAGAACAAGTCTCTGGGAACACAAATGAGCTACGGTACAGCTGATCGTCCTTTAGCAGCAAGTGAGCTCTAATTACCCAGTTGTCCAGCTTTTAACCTAGATTGCACTCAGTTAGAATTACACTCAGAAATAAAGCACTTTGCAGATACAAAAGCAGTCTCACCTACTTTTGTGCCTCAGAATTGCAAGGAACTAAAACTGCAATTTAGAAAGAAGGGGGATCAGAGCCGTTTCTTTGGTTCTCACCTTCTAAATGGCTCAATTTACACAGTATAATCTATTTTAATGTAATTGCATTTGATAGCTCATAACCCTGGCTGTTGCAACTACACAGCTTTCAACCTTATAAAGAGTTTTCCCTTTGGGTTTAAGCTGAATCTAAATCTAAAATTATATCCGGAGAGGGTGGAATACCTAAGCCTGGCTACTGCTGCCTCCGTCTCGCAATTTGTGAGCTTTGCACACTTGCTGTTGAATAAATGCACGCATTTCCCAGGGACCCCTCTCCTTGCGCTGCCAGGCTCTCCCGGCCAGCCGCAGCCTTCCCGGCTCAGCAGCACCACCTGCAGCCCGGCCCCGGCCCCGCCGCCCCGCAGGTGCCGCCGGCTCCTTCCCGGGCGCCGAGCCTCGGCGCGGCAGGGGGAAGCCCAGACACGGAGCTGCGTCTTGACACCGACGCGGTTCTCTTCGCCTTTATGAAGGCGCCGAGCCAAAGCTGGGCTGTCGTGCCAGATCTGCTCCCGTAAGAGCCCGGATTTCGTCCGGAACCGGCCGGTGGCGGCCACCCAAACTCTGCAGCGGGTGCCGGCGACCCGGGCTGCGTGGCACCAGCCCCGCTACTCACAGCTAGAGTTCACACATCCGTTGCGACCTAAAACTTGATACTAATCTTCCGTACAAACATTTGGGGTTTGTTTTCGCATGTACGTATTGGTTTCAGGGAATACTCTGGAGAATACAGCTCCATTTTCACTAGGTGGATGTTAAAATGAATTTAACAAATCAAATGCGGGACAAACCCTTACAGGTTTGCTCCACTTTTCAGAGATGCCACCAATGCCCAAATATAAAGTGACAAGTTTGGGGCCTGCGTCTTTTATGCTTCCTCTCGCAACTCGCAATCCTTATTCAGACAAGTCATCTGTTGTCTCCGATGGCACTCGTAAGGATTGCGGGATCAGACGCTTCGCTACCAAGATCAACAGCACCATTTCACTCCTCTCTGCCTTTTAATCCGAGAAAACATTTCATTCCCGCTTTAATGATACTCCTTCCTCCCCTTTACAACTGATACAACGGTACTCTGAAAAGCATGATAGCGGGCTCAAGTTATATATCCTTAATACCGATTTTTAATTAGATTCCTTATCCCCAGCTGAAGTGGCTTTTCCTTCCCCCTTCATTCAGAATACTTAATCCTAACAGTCCTTGAGCATATTTGATGTTAAATGTATCATTTTACATTGAATCGTTTTCATCTAGTACTTTGAACAACTCCTGTTTCCTAGTGATACTAGTTTGCAAGTGTTGAATATGTATTTTAGCGTGAGTGCAACCACCGTAAAGAATCATTTTATTTTAAGAAGTATCACAAGCTAAAAAGGAGGAGGCCTTTACCCCAAAGATTAAAGTCTAATAGTTAAAAGCATCAGTGCAAAAAGTAACAAAAACACCGGCTTTCTAAATTTGAGGCATTTTAATACTTCTGTTTAATGCTACTATTTGCCTCCTTTAGAGAATGATGAACTCCAAAAATGCTCCGTCTTTCTCTTTGCGTACTTTTCAACCCCATCACCTTCATAAAGGACAAACTTGCCCAAAATATATGGTACATTTAAGCTCGCATGATTTGGTAATTAGAAGAAAGGCAGATTTTTGACAAAGATGAGGTTAGCCATTGTCTATTGCAGCTGACTTGTGTGGCAGAGCAAACTAACAGACGTAACGCACTCGTAAAAAATACGCAGTACTGGATCAATGTAAGTTTTATTCCTTTACTGCTTCAGCACGTTATAGAAGCTGGATTACTCCCTTCGCAAATGGGTATTTTTAAACACTTTATCTGCTTACTCATTTCACACACCAACAATAAAAAAAGTTTTCTAACCCCCAACACATTTGTACAGCAATTAAAGTCAACTACAATTAACACAATCTGTTGGAATTAATCATGATACCTGATGTCAGTTTACTTTTTAAAGCAGAAATCTGGTCTTTGCGATCAAAACATTTATGTATTTGAGAAATATCTTAACTCTCATTATCCTGAAATTTATAAATGCGCTGCACGGTGCGTAGGTTGGCTTGCCCACAGCAGACTCAGCAGTGATTTACGCAGTGGAACTGACTAAAATGCAAGCCTTGAAGTTTCTCACTCTCAACCTTTCTCTTTTTTACCCCGTCTCTCTTCTCTCACTTCCTAACACTTCTTTTTGGGAAGACATTTGCCAAAGTTCCACTGTAAAATGGTATTTTCTAATATCAAGTCATGTTGCATCAGTCAAGTTATATTATGTCACTTCAAACACACAAAATGATGTTACCTCCCTGACATAACTTGACGTGATGCCACAACACATCAAGTCAAAAACATTATTATTGTTGTTATTTTTTCAGTCCGCCCCTTCATCCTCAACGATATCTGTACAGACCACAGAAAAGTATTATTGCACCTCTACTACTTCTCTCGGCACCACGGAGTGCTTTTGCCAAGGAAGCCCTTCACTCACAAAGCCGTATAGCGGTTATTAGACTTCACGGGTGATACTGGTGTCACGCTAGGGCTAGCACGTGCCCCTAAGGCACCGTTACAGCCCCGAGCCGAGGGCTAGAAGAGCGGGAGGCTTCCTCTGAGGCCGTGGCCATGGCCCAGCTTGCCAAGTAGCCCTCAGGGATGCAAAAGCAAGGAGCACATTGCAACCTCTACCTACTAGGCAGCCAGTGTCCTCCTTGCAACACACCAGGACTACCGGGAGGGGATGTTTCTGAAATCCTGCCTTCTCCATGCAGTAATAACTATGAATACCCCCACTGCTGACAGAGACCTCAAAAGCAGAAAACCCTTCCAAAAAACCCCGCGTGGCAAAACCTCTTAAAATCAAGGGGAGAACTGGATACTAGCCACATCGCCTGGATTTTTAGATGGCAGAAATCAGACCGGCCTCTGGAAAAAAAAAAAATAATAAAGAAGAGCCATTTACAGGAGTAAAACACCCATTTTTATTAACAAGCTCATTCAAGCTTGATTTCAAAAGAAATTGGTTTAGTTAGCAAAAGCTTCCATTTTAGTCCATTTGTAACCTACGCAGGTCCAGCATCCCCTTTTAACATTCACAGATGAGCGGGCAAGTGGAGCCCATTTGAATCAGGCAGAAAGAAACGTACCAAGGTAAAATAACCTCTTCATAAAAAGAGTTTCTTGTCTCAATCTCACCTCCTGTCCCCAATTTCTCCAGTGCGCTTTTAAAAGTGAGCATAATTTCTCCCCGAGCATAACTACTCCATCAAGAGCACAGAAGATTCCCAGGCATTACCGCAGTTTGTTGCTCTGATCTTCACATCCCTCTCATCAGGGGTTTGTTTCCTGCTTTACTCCTTTTTAAGTGCACCCTGTACTAATTTCCTCTTTACCTCTACCATCACCACCATTATTCCCTTTTATACAACCGCTCATGAGATCTCCTGGAAGGAGGCTGTTGAGAATCCGGATAATCAACAGTTCTAGTTTCATTTCCTTACACCACCATCACGCCGGCCCCGAGCTCCTTGTGTTTAATGAGTACGTCTGTGACACTTGAAAGAACCCAAATACCCCTATTAGGAAATCCTCTTCAGATCTCAGTTTTTCCTCCCTGCTCACCTGTGCCTCTCGCTTCTGCGATGGAGGCAGAATCCTGCTGTTAGCCCGTCAATCAGACTGAAACGGATACAGGTTGGCAGGCACCCTCTGACAGACAGTCACTGGGATTAAGACATCACCCAGTTATTGTTATTATCAAAGGGTATTAATGGAGATGTTAAAAGCCTTTCCTCCCTTTTCCTCTGACAGTCGAGCAAAATTCAGGGGACTCTCGCAATGTACATCACCCCTGAAAGCGAGGTCAAAGAGAAGCACAAACCTTGCTCCGCATATGTACACCCGTAAGAATTTACCCTCGCTTAATTCCTCTGTCATTACTTAACCCTTTTACCTTTGTGCACAGGGGTGAGGGATGAGAAAAGCCTTTCTACTGTTATCTTTCGCTGACCAGTTAGATAAGTTCATTCCCTCTTCTCCAACACACGCGCTTTTGACTGGAGCATTATAGACCCCATTAATAACACTACATCAGTTTACTTCAGAGGGCTTCAAGAAACCGGAGGAAGAAAAGACTCTGGGAGAGGGATTCTCGGCCCAGAGGCATGTGACGAGTCTGCAGCAAGCTCCCTCCCCACGCACCTCTCTGGGGCAGTGAGCATTTAACCTTGTAGTTGTCAGCGCTTCGGCCCCCTCCCACACAGCCGGATCGCACAAGCGAGCCCGTGATTTCGCGTCGTGCCCCATCTGACTCCGCGGTGTCGTGGCAGGCGGATTCTCACCTTTCTGAAGCAGAAACTCCAGATCAAAAGAAAAAGGGGGGTGGGGGGGTGGTAGAGAAACAGGAAAAAAACAGCAAAGGAAAGCATCTCCCAGTTGCCTCTTTAGCCTGGTATCCACTTTTCCGAGTTAAAGCCCCCCCCGCCAGCCCGACAGAGAGACATTTTATGGCAATTTACGCAATCACGTAAGACAGCACTGACTGCAATGGGAGCGCGGGGCGGCATTTCGGCACGCCACAGCCTCGGATGCCACCGAAGTTGGCCCGGTGGTGACACACGCTAAGGCCACCAGACCTGATGGCGGGCCCGGTGACAGGGCTGCAGGCGTCAGGCACTTCCCCGCTGGCCGCAGCACTCGCCGGGGCCGGGACGAGCCGCCGCCGGTGTCCCCAGGGCGGTCACCGCCGCGCCGCACCACACCGCACGGAGAGGACCGCCGGCCGGAGAGACCCCGCAGCGCCCGGCCTTGAAACGGGCGGCGGCAGCCCGCAGGGGGAGCGGCCCCGGGGGCGGCTGAGGGGGCACCGTCCCGGGCGCACTCGCCGGGCTCCGGCAGCCCTTTGTGAAGCGGCGGGTGAGGGGCTCCGCTACCCGCGGCACCGGCGGGGCGATGCGGGACAGGCCGGGCAGCGGCGCCCTGCCGCGGCGCAGCGAGCGGGGCAGCTCCTTCCCTGCCTCCCTCCCTCCCCGCCCGCCGCCTCCCGCGGCCGGGGCGCCCCGGCGGAGTTGGCGGCGGGTCCCCGCGCCCCGGTTCCCACCTACCGTCCTCCTTGTCCAGCACCATTGTCCCGGGCGCCGAGGGCGGCCGCCGCCGCTCCGGCTCCTTGGGGGGCTCCCCCTCCAGCCGCCGCCGCCGCGGCTCCGGGGGAGGCGAGGCGCCGCGCCGGGCCGGGGCCGGGGCGGGGAGCTGCCGAGGCGGGGGGAGCGGGGCAGCCGCCCCGGCGCTGCCCCGGGACGCGAGTTTGGAGCGGGGTTGCGGCGAGCTACGGTGGCGCTGGGCGCCGGAGAGCTGGAGCTGGGCTGATGCACCAGCCGCCTCGCCCCCGGCCCCGCCGCTGCAGCTCGAGTGCCAGTTTAGGGATTAAAAAAGAAGGGGGGAGGGGGGGGAGAGAGAAAAAAAGGTACGGGAGGAACAATATCGGGGGCTGGTTCCCCAGCTCCGTCCTTTCCCAACCTGCGCTGTCAAAAAATTGTCTTAATGTAATCGCGAACGATAGCTCACAACCTCTCCCCCCCCTTTGCTGTTGCTACTGCAAGAGCTTTCCAGGCTTCTAAAGTGCTTTTCTCTTGATTTCACTCTAAATCTAAAATTATATTCAAAGGAAGGGGGGTGGGAGGGAGGAAAGATGTGAACCTATCACTGAAAGCAAAAGCACTTGCCGCCTGCCTCTCTCACTCGCTCGCTCTCTCTCTCAATTTATGTGCTTTGCACTCTCTCCTGCTGCTGAATAAATGCACACATTTCCCAGGGACCCTCAGATTCCCCTGTTAATTAAATCAATTCATTATGCTCAGATCTGATTAGCAGCCCCTTCCCCCCCTCTTTGAATCAATTATTCAATACACAAACATAATTGCCTGTGCCAGAGGTGTCTAAGTATTAGCTTATTTAACTCCAAGGACACTAATTACCCCTAGGGCAAGGGAACTTTTCTCATTAATTCTGACAAAACACAAAAGCACAGTTAAAGTGTGTGTGTATATACGTGTGTGAGAGAGAAAATGGGGGAGCGTATAGCCGAGGAAGGGAGGCATTACTCTAACGCACGTGTTACTGTATAAATAAACTCAATTTTCTTTCTACCTTTGCATTAGATTATTCCTCACATCTCCCCTTCACTAAACTCGCCCCGTCTGCCCCCCCCCCCCCCCTTTTTTTTTTTTAAAGTAAGGAGCAGATCAGCATTGCAACGGTGGCAGTTCTGGAGTGAAAGTGCTTGAGACCAAATCCAAAAAGAAAAACTGACGGGAAACAAAGCAGAATTGGCAAAGAGTTTTGTTTACCAAGGCAGAAAACTCTGTGGCAGACAATCTTCTGTACTTTAAAAACCTGTGAAAGCAGTGGCCCTCTGAAGCAGCAGGTAAGATGATACATAATCTAGTATGTACTGGGAACAGTTCTGAATTGTTTACCATTGGAATTAATGTCAGTGCCCACTATTAATGTACTTGCTTCCTACATTTACCATAATGGGCTTGACCATTAGCTGAAGGTGGAACTCTATAAAGAGCCTAGGCAAGACAGATGCAAACCGAGATCGACCATCGTTGTACTATCTGAGACATATGACTTCTGACTGGCGTGTTACCCAAATTTTACCTCTGCATGAACCCCCTTTAAATAAAAATAGTGTAAGAAAAAAGAAGTAGTAATTGATTCCCACAAATTAGTTTTTTTTGCTTTCTAAAGACCTGTATTGTTCATGTCCTCAATGTGCACAGAAGTATTGAAGATTTTCTTTTTGTTTCCTTAGGCAATGCATGAGCTGATCCATTAATCCATTTGGCTTTATATATCAGGAAACTAATATTAGCTCAGCTCATCTATTAGCTTTTATTTAGGTCCCCTCATGTTGCCTTTTTTTGGACTTTTGTTCAGGCTGGTTCCCCTTGAGGGGAGACAGACAATTTTTGACAGATTTCCGGGGAGAAAGTGCTGCACAACATCTCATGGGAACTATCCCCTCCCCAATTCCCCATCCTCACCTTCACCCATCTCAAGACAGCCATGATTAAACTTGCTTGTTTGGCAACTCTACCCACTCTAAACCGCACGTTGTACGCATCACTTAAAGCCAAGGGGGAGAAAACCCCCACAAACACTTCCTCTTCTCCCCCACCAAAACCCCACCCTGTAGCTAAGCTTGAGCTTGCTTGGCAACAAACTTACTGAGCTACATTCATTTTTTCCAAGCATAAATATGACTGGGAACACAAAGTTGTGTTTCATTAGTGCAGTATTTTTTCTGTGAGTACACACATAGAAGGAGAAAAATGCCTTCAGCTTTGTAACACAACAAACTCTGTTAATTCTCTGGTCTGTAATTTCCCCTATATGGCACATACTGCACCCACAGGAACTTGGTCCATCTAACTCAATGAATCTTTTTTTTTTTTTTTTTTTTTTTACCTCTGAAAGAACACAGTAGCACTTGACAAATACCGACCCTGGCAAACATCACGCACCGACTCATTTCTGAGCGTACTTTTGGTCCTTGAGCCCATTCCTTTTCTCACTGTGGCCAAAGAGACTTTTGGGTGCAAAGCCAGAACCTCAGGATCTTACTATGCAAGTCTTGAACCTTAATTCCAAGTTTGCTACAGGGGTGACGCAGTTTCACCTAAACACAGACTTACTGAGTAGCGTTGGGATGCCAAAGGTAGAACAGGAAGAAACTGAGGAAACAGATGTTGACTTCGGTATCGTGCTTAGGAAGCGATGTTCACACTTGAGCTGAGAGAGATGTGGTCACTGGAGATGAAAAAGAAAGAGGTGGAGGGAAAAAGCAAGAGACAAATTTGCACATGTGCATGCGCATGAGGGAGCATCACACAAGGGGAGAAAAATAATGCAAAAAAGTACAAACCCCAAACATCCTGAACACACACCCTGCAGTTTGAACAGTCTGCTGTAATCCTACAGTCCCAGTTCTGGGGATTTTTAGGTTTACAGCTTTAATAAGATGAAGGGATGGACCCCAGTGTAAAGGTCCCCACTTTAGGTAAATGACTTTTTTACAGTGTGGTGAAGCACTGTTCTGCATGGTTTTCAATTATATCTGTTCAGCGAGTCATTTCAGAGAAGTGAGCGAGTTTCAGTAATTTTTGAGCCTCCTTCACCCAGTAGACTGGAAATCTCATACAAAGAATTTTACCACGCTTATTTTTCAGTACCTCGACACTAGAGAGGAACAGCTAGATCACTCCCTCGAAAAGCGCTATCGTAGGTAATGGGCACCGTAACGAGTGACTGGGAAAACTTGACACAGATCAGCGGCAGAACTGGGAATAAGCCTCAGTTCCCCAAGCCTCCGTTCTCTGGAGCAAAGCACTAAAGCAGCTCGCTGCCGGAGGAGGACCAGGCAACACCGTCGCCGCGGTGCCAGTTTATCATTAACGTGCTCTGGTATTCATTCAATTATGGTACCTTACACACGCCCTGTCTAGGCAGTACTGAGAGTCATCATGCTCAATACTGCAGAAACTACAGATAAAAGCGAACAGCTGTGCTCTGCCTGAGAAGGCTTCTGGTCTAATACTAATTCCTGATATTCCTGGTGTGGGAGGGAAGAGGCACACAGGAATAAAACCACCTATGTGCTGCAGGAAGGGCTCAGACCTCTGGGTCTAACCTGAGGTCCTTGTTCACCAGTGGCTCTTACTTTTCTTTCTAGACTTGAACACAAGCAAGAGAAAATGAAGTTTCTTAACCACCACGTGCTGTTCTTATTAAATTGCAAAGGAAGTCTGCAATACACTTAAGTCAAGCCTTTAGCAGACCCGTGAGGTTTCATATTATCCTATGCTTGAATGAGGCAGATGACTGGAGCAAAAACCAGCTAATGACATAAAAGCATTCTTCTACTTTCAGTCTCTCTTAATTAAGGAGTTGGTTAATGTTTCAGTGTTGGGAATTATAAAGCTTCATCAGGGAGGTTAATATGTTTTTTATTTTATGTTTCAGCTGACAGGAGGAAAAAAAAAATAAATCAAAACCAAAAAAAGGAGAGAGGGGTGATTAGGTCATATGCCAGTCAATCCCACAGTGAAGGCAGTATCAGGCCATACCAAAGACCACTGCTGCACACGGTGAATTCAGCGGCTATTTCCAAAGTCAGATTTCTGAGCAGATGAGACTTTTGTCTGCCAGTTTAGACACATGGGATTTATTTCTTGAATTCACACAAATAACCAATACAATTTGCACAGTTCTATGCTAGATTAGCTACAAAAGATCTCTATGTTATTACCCATTTCAGAATCACTTGCACCTACCTTGCTAGTGTCAGAACGGAGTGACCACGGGCCTGACCTTATACCGCAATTCAGCAGTCCGGTAAAGGAGGAAAATCACAAGTGCTCTAAAAAGTTATGTTCACACAGAACATGGGCTGCAGTTCAAAAGACCACTTAAATACATACCTGAGATCTGCAGACCTCAGTTATATCTAAACTCCTACTTGATTTACTTAACTTCTCTGCCTATACATTGTAAAAATTAATCACTTGATTCTGTTACTATGTTTTCCGTGAAATGAATGTTAAATATTTTCATAAATATAGCCTATTTTTTAAAAAAGAAAATAGTGTGTTAAGAATACAGCATTTCCTTTGATAGAAGGAAAATGGCAAAGCTTCAAAAATAGTACCTCTAGAGAATGAGTTCTTTACCAGCGTGATATAAGGCGAGCACTTTAAGCCATTAGGCTTTACAATCTGTAATGACCTTTTAGAGAAATTTACAGCTGATAAATTAGTTATTCAGAAGTTTTGCTGCTGCTCTCCATAGCACAAAGTTAAAAAGATTTTTTTTTCAAAAATAAAAGTAGCGAGACCTAAATACTTAGTCTGCTTCTTGTTTCATAAGACATTTAACAGGCAGATACTGCCCCTCCAGAAGAGCTCAGCTGCAATGAACTCCATAAAGTTTCTTTCTCCATGAAAAAGCGATATCAGAAAGGGTTTGTGATCACGTATAAACTACTGGAAGATGAGGTTGGGTTTGACATTTTGCAGATCAACTACTGTCTCCCCGGTACTAATACATCTGGGGAGAAGGGCAAGTCTAAGGCAGAGGAATTTATGACCCAAGTGAATGGCTTTAGAGCAGGCCCAGCCTGCCTTCCCCTGGGCTCCAGGGAAAGCATACTTGGAGGAGATACATCTTTTCCAGGAGATGCCTCCTTTCTCTACTTCTTGAAACTTTCCCAGGCTTAAGCGAGACACGTTCTTCCACTTGTATGGTGAATCAGTTCTCAACAGTGATGTAAAATTTCAATTTATACTGAAGTTGAGCCAAAGTTCAAGAATGCACCTTTAGCCCATCCTCTCTGAGCAAGTCAGCGCATGGACTCTGACTCTGCCACCTCTTCACGCACCAGTATCTGTGCAGAGTTTCCAGAATCCTTTAAAGTAAATGGAAAAGAAGCCTTATAAGACCCTGCAAAACACCCAACACACTCCTTCCACCCCCCACCCCCAAACCTTATGAGTAAATTCTGGTGACAGTGTTTCTATAACATCTCTCACTTTCATTTGCATCAATGATCAACTTTTTTGTATATCCTTCTCTACTTCAAAGTTCATTGATACTGCAGTGTTTTCTTGCAGATAGTCCTGCCTTTTATTTCTCACCTTGGTGGGTGCCGTAGGTAGACCTGAAAGACAAATCTGGCATCCACATATCTGCCTCAGTTGTTTTATGGAGGAATCCAGTGAGACAGTGCCTGGTTCTGGATTGACACATGGAGCTCTCGGGCTTGCTGCCACATCCACTGTTCCGATCACAGCTTATTGCTCCCAGCCTGATGTCAGGCAGAGACTAGTCAGATGCGAGATGGGTGAACAGAGGCTGAGCCCCAGAGCTGGCTCTTCATAATCTGTTACTATCAGTTCTTCTTTATACCGCAGCAGCACACAGGGGTTCCAGTCATGGAACTAGACCATAACATATATTCCAAAAATTCCAGTGCCTTTCTTCAAAAAGGTACTTTCTTTTCTCAGTGTCTTGCTGCTGAAGAGACCAGGCAGAATTGACACAGAATAGTCAGAGGTAGGAAATACAGTAATTGAAAAGACAAAACACAATTTCAGGCTCATGTTGCTTTGTGATGACAATATCAAAGATGCTGCCAGTGTCCCCTGTGTTTTGTGGTTCCCTCTGACTTTACTTGGCATGGGTGACACTTGCCGGGTCTTCGTAGCATCACGCTAACAATGTATCATCTAAAAATGTCGACTCCATAGGAAAATGGCTGCTGGCACAATAGCAGTAGGTGCACACAAAGGATATGGCATGGCTGCTGAACACACAACAGAGGAATTCCAGCTATTCCTATGTCACAAGCCAGTCAGGGTCTGTTGCACTGGACTATGTTTTGCACATGATTTCATCAGCATCCAGTTCAGTCTGAATCTAACAGTGATAAGCTTCTTGATCCATTAACATGTGAGAGGGGAAAACACATCCACAAACCAGAGATGAATATTTTACTTTTTTTTTTTTTTTAAATAAACCCGTCCTGTAAAATTACAAGATTTTTTTTCCCAATCCAAATGCAGAAAGAAGTTCAATGAAGATGAAAGTTACTGAAGATCTTCTGATAAAAGCAGGCAGGTGGAGGGTCTAATGAAGGCATGCACTACAGTCCACATCTTGCCAACATTTCTTAATGAATAATACGTGCACTCAGATGAGAATAATATTGATTGAGGTCTGCAGGGAAAATTCTCTAGGAAAAATTTTTATTCTAGGAGCAGAGTCCTTTTTGTAAGATTTTGATCTTTTCCTGCTGCAACCTTTCTCCTCCCCTCTCTTTGTGCTACCCAAAGCAACTGACAGCCAAAAAATGAAAAGCCTGCCCTGCATCTAATGTATCTATCAGATCCAGAAAGAAATTTATATACCGGTACTAAGAATGGCTGCACCATTCTCCTTAGCTGGTAGAGGGCACAGCAGTGTGTAATTAGGACTGGATTACTTTACTCAGAACTGGAGCAGAGAGCAGATGTCATGCATTAATATTGGCATTTGATTCCACACACTTTCTCTGCCATGTTTGCAAAAACAATTTGCCTTCCTATCTTGGATCTTGCCTTGCGTTTACCCTCAGGTTGCTATAATGCAAACAAAAAGCCACCAGTGGCAATACATGTAGAGGGACAGGCCCATACAGAGTGGGTAGAGTTTGTGATTTAATTCCTAACATAAAATATCAAGTTATTTTACATAAAATATCAAGTTATTTTCTGATTACGTTGATTAGATTAACATAGCCGGTATATTCTACTAGACGCCAGCTCAGACACAAGAGGTCGTGACATTATAATGCATTTGTTAACATAAGCCGACAGTAAAGAAAGTAAATACACCTTATTCCAAATTAACGTTATCAGACACTATCTGTAGAACATACGAGAGATGCATCTCCTTTCTCAAACATAAGCCAACCTTTTCCTCACCTGTTTTTCCACACAGGGGACTTCAGTTTTGATTTTGCTCCAGTTCAATTCATATACAGAATCCTTCCAGAGGGCCTACAACAAAATTTTTAACATGCTGTTAAAAATATTGGCCCCAGTTCTGAACTGCAGCCAGCTTGCATTTGATAGCAGCTTTATGGCTGCAGCTGGGTTCTGGAGGTTTCTTAGGAGGAAAAGATGATCTGCCTTAATTTAGGAGCATCCAGAGGCTGATTACAATGGTTTATACTACAGCATCCCAGAATATACTGGGCAGCATGCAGCCCAGCAGAGTGACAAACTCTAGCTTCATATATACGGATGCAACCCAAAGAGAGTAACCACTGAAACTCTGTTGCAGTAGAACGTTTGGCTTCAAGACGCACTGTTTGCTTTGCTTAGTGATGGAGGATGCACGTCAGACCCAGACCTGTAACACCAGCAACACCCATTTGCAGGTGGCAACACCCGTTTGTATCATGCAGGGCTTCACCTATACAGATGCTTTGGGAATAACACCGAACTCTATCCAGACCTATGTAACCCCACCTCTACTGCCCTCTCTTCTCTTGTGATGCCAGCCGCTGGGGAAGGGGGGGTTGTGTGATTGCAATAACAGAGTCACAGCTCTGACACCGACAGATTTTGTGCTTGTAGGCCACTGAGTCCATTCACCATGGAAAATTGTCCCTTTTTTTGCCTACTCCCTGTACACCATGGTGTTAACTCCCCTAGTCCTAAAGGAGGGCTATATGTTGGATACTTTAACAAAATGATGAATTACCTTACCAAATTAGGAAAAGACTGCTGAAATCGGATGGGCAGGGCCACATTCTTCTAGTCCATGAGCAAATGATAGAAGTGCAAGAACTGCTACCCTAAAACAAGAAAATAACTGGAGGAAAAAGGTAGTGGTTGCCACAGTTCTTTTTAAGCAGGTGAGAAACTCAGTCTGAAAGCTGTAAAGATAACTACAGAAATGATATCATTCTCTCAGTGAGAGCTAGAAAAGCTTCTCTGCTCACAGGGAGGTCAAGAAGTGAGAGCCCAGTGGATCATTTGTTGCGTTTTTAATGCTTCATGGCTCAGGGTCAGTCAGAAATCCCTATCCCTAAGGTCATGGTTAGGGCAGTCTGGAAAACAATCTTGTTTCTTCTCTGTTACCGGCAAGGCCTTGCTCAGGCTCTGCTATTTCTCTCTCTCACAGCAGATTATTACAGCCCACTCCTCCTGCTTATCACGCTATGGTTAAATTCACCCTAGGCGCTGACATGCAGCTTCTCCAGGATCCCAGTGGCCCAAAGGACCTTCCCTGTAGCAGTCCACAGAGTTGCAACGTGATGCAACAAATAGCCAAAGAAAGCTAACCCTGGGCAGCGTTCAGGGGAGTGAAACTCCTTACCGTGCCTATTGATAAGCAAGCACTAATATTTATTTTTAGCTTCATTTTTAAACGGCATCAATGAGACAGAACGAGGAGCATAGATGGCAGCAAACTTGCCTGTTAACTAAGCACCGAGTCCTATTTCTGCTGCGCTAGACCCTTGCCACTGCAGCAGCGTGGCTGCACCTGACACATGGGGAAGCAGTGGCAATCATCTGTCTCCTAACCTCCTTAGGAGACAGTTTGACTTAGAAGAAGCTGGGAAGCACAGTTTAGAGGGCCTGCTAATGACTACATCTGTTTTAAATAGACGCATTTTGACTATAGCTTCCATACCAAGCAGTCACTGGAGTCAAGCGATCACTTAAAAAGGCTGAGATACAACTCTGCAGTATTTTACAATGGATTTAATAGCTAAGCCTTAAAAGAAAAAATACCACCATCCGAACACACAGCTGAAGCACAGGCATTTAATGAACAGCCCTCACTGCTTAAATGTGAATTCGCACTACAACACTCTTGCCAACGATCTATACTACCTTGCATTGCTAGTTTATCAAATTTACCTCAAATATTTATAAATCAATAGATATAAGCATGCATTTTAAAGTGAATATCAAAAGTGCATTACACAGGGTTCTTACACACTCTCTAATTAAATCAAATAATCACATTTTTCCTTATTAAACACTATATGGATAAAATATAGCTTGCCGTCAATTCTGAGCACTAAAATACCATTAAAAAGAAACACTACTGCCAAAAAATATGAGAGAGAGAGAGAACATGCCCATAGAAGAACACTTAACTGAAATGTAGCTGTAAGATCTAATGCCATGAAATGACTAACAATAATGCATATATTACTTTTAAACAAGTGACCAATTTTGGATAACTCTACCTCTGTCTGGTACGCTAGTTTCAGCCCAGCGAGCTATAGCTGTGCAGGGAAAGCAGCGAAAGAGCCTCCTAACCCTCTTGCACCTTTAAAAAAGGTCTCCTCAGAAAGCAAGGATAATTCCTCATTTCCTCCAGCTGCTTATTTACTGGTGCTTCCTTGCCCTCCCTTAATTAGAGCTACAAAACCAACACCAACAACTGTCCCTGATAGTTTTTTAAAACTCTTTCCAACTAAGAATCCCTTTACTCATCAAGAGGCACGAAGAAGCACTGAGGACAGCTCTATAGTTTGGAACAAATTTCTCAGTCAGTCCCACTTTAAAGCTTTTATATACCTAAGAAGTCTAGTCCTGCCTGAAAGACAGTGATTAAAGTTTTTAAAGAGTACAGAGATTTTTACGCAGAGTAGTATGATGCTCAGGACCAATTACATGTCATCTTAAGTACTTAACCGAAGCATTTTTTGTACACTAAGAATCA
The DNA here is from genome assembly GCF_965231255.1 of Vanellus vanellus. Lineage (NCBI taxonomy): Eukaryota > Metazoa > Chordata > Aves > Charadriiformes > Charadriidae > Vanellus > Vanellus vanellus. The sequence goes on along the minus strand of NC_138911.1, from coordinate 13,508,313 downwards.
GTTAAGTGGAAGGTGACAAATTAAACTTACATTTGAATTTTGCCATTGCCTTAATCTCAAGAGATTATGCATCGTATTTCAAGAACGATTTCAGAAAGCTTTCAGTAGAACAGTCTCTGTTAAGTTGGCTTCAAGAGCACTGCAGAAGTCTGAAAAAAGAAAACACACAAGGGAAATTTGACATACTCAAGAGCAAATAAGCACAAATAACAACAACGAAAGTGTTGCAATTAAGCCCAAAATAATGCAGGTGGCATCACATGAGGGGGTCTCAGTCAAGAGAGACTCAGTCTGCACAAGGACATTAAGTGAGTTTGTTCTGTTTTCAGGCAAGGGCAATAAACCCCAGGTTTTTCTTTCTCCAACATGCGACAAGTTAATTTGCCACATGTAATAACATGATACAATGATTCGCATGCCCTTTCTCTAATGAATGCTTTTCTCAAGCAAA